>NW_024429180.1:41452773-42126940 GCF_017639785.1 Mesocricetus auratus | reverse complement strand
GACAGCTCATGGGACAGAATTTGCTTCACAAGCATAATGACCTGAGCTCAATCCTGGAACTCATGGTGAAAAGAAATCCAACTCCCAAAAGTTGTCCTTTGACCTTCACAAGAGTGTCCTGGCATGTGCACACCTGTACTCGCATTTTAAATACACAAAAATATTTTTACATTTAGGTTTTTCTGAGTTACAGGAACCCATTTCATTTCTTTTTACTTCTGTAACTAGTAGGTAATATGGAATATAGGAAATCAATTTGTAATGTCCGTTCTTCGTTGGTTACATACTGGAAGTGAACTGTGTATGTGTGCGGTGTGTGTTGTGTGTGTGGTATGTGCACCTGAGCACACAGGTGCACACGCACAGCGCCAGGACAAGATAGCTGGTATCTTCTTCTATAACTCTCTGTCTTATTGCCTTTAGACAGGGTCTCTCACAGTGAACCAGAAGCTCACCAACTGAGCTCCACTGTGGAACTCAGAGGATTATGGGAAAGTACAGCCATGCCTGGCTTTTTAAGTAGGTTCTGGGATTCAAACTCAGATCCTCTAGTTTAATTCCTAACTGACGTCACTATTGGGAGACAGCAGCAATTTTAGGATGACCTATGTGGGAGGAAAGTTAGGTCATTGGCAAGGCATGTCTTTCAGAGTATACTGATATTCCAAGCCCTTTCCTTTCCCTTTTTAATTACTGCCTACCACAATATGATCAAGTCTGTTCCACTACACACTCCCCTCACCAAGATGTTCATCTCTGCTACAGGACCAACACAACAGAGCCAAGAAACCACAGACCAAACCCCTAAACTGTGAACCCAAATAAACCTTTCCTGATCTGAAGTAATTTATTGCTGATATTTTCTCACAGTGATAGAAACTAACACAATGTCTTACATTTTTCACAAACTTTCAACCTTCCAAATTCCACTCCAATCAGATGTTCTAACCACTGATCTTATTTCCAACATTTTAGTACCTACAAGTATTACTTAAAATAAAAATATGGGTCAAACCTAAATAAACTGAGAAAGATTTGATGAAAATCTTAATATCCAACAGCGCCTTTCAAAAATTGACTATAGGTACAGTTAGCGAGAGGTACTAATACAAAAATTGCCTATAAAAACAACTGAGCATAACATTTTAGACCCTAATAAAGTAAGAAACAATACTTGGGAATGAAAGTATAACTTTCTCTTGATTAACCCTCTCCCCATTTTTACCAGGGAGAGGGCTCACTATGTTGCACAAGTTAAGTCTCAGATCCTAAGCTGAAGTGATCCCCTGCCTTGTCTCCCAAGCAGCAAGAACTCAAGAGTGTGCTACAACACCTGGTTTTCCTATCAAGTCCTATTTATCTATTTATCTTTCAAATTTGTAACCAAGACAAGTACAAAGGTAGTTTCTTTACCATACTTAAATTATACAGATATGCAGATGTTAAAGGGAGGGTGAATGTGTGTCATGTGTTTGGGACAGGATCTTTCACTGAAACCTGAGCCTAGTTACTAAAGCAAGGCTAGGTGGCCAGTGAGCCCCAGGGACCTCCATGTCACCAGCACTGGACTACAAGTATATCCCCACTTTTTACAGGGATACTTGGCAGGAAGTTTCATAATGACTGAGATATCATCCCAACTCTTAAAACTATTGTACCCGATTAGGACTTAACCTATTAATTAAAACTAGTCCCTCATACTCCACTGACCTAATGGCATTGCCTCCCCACCCCCCACTCCCATCCCACCTCATCCCCATAAAGCCATCATACCACACTGAAATGGAATCTTTAAAGATTTATTTTTTATCATACATACAGTGTTCTGCCTCATGTATATCTGTATGTCATAAGAGGACACCAGATCTCATTATAGATGGTTGTGAGCCACCATGTGGTTGCTGGGAACTGAAACCTGGTCCTCTGGAAGAGCAGCAAGTGTCCTTAACCTCTGAGCCATCTCTCCAGCTGCACCTCAGGGAATTTTACTGTTTTCAACTATCCATGCTAAGCTAACTCTAAAATATGATAACTGTAAGAAAAAACAAAACAAAGAAACAAAAAGCCTAGAACTCACCAGGAAATTCAAGCTGGCATCAAACTCATTACAATTATCCTGCTCAGCCTCTTAAGTGTTAGGATTACAAACTAGAAGTATGTTCTATCACATCCAACTATGTATCTCTTTTATCTACCTATTTATGTATTTTGCTTTGTTTGAGACAGGGAAAATTGTGTAGCCCTGGATAACCTGGAACTCTCTCTACAGACCAGGTTGGACTCAAACTCAGAGATCTGCCTGCCTCTGCCTCCCAAATGCTATAATTAAAGGTGTGTGCCACCACTGCTTGGCATATCTCAGTGTTTTTAAAATGCTTTTCCTTGCTATAAACTTCATAGCACTTTGATATCACTTATACTATATGCATATAAGCATAAGTATACTTCTGATATACAGTATTGGTTTATTAAATAAAAAGACAAATCTACCTTGGAAAGAAACAAAACAAAACAAAAAAAGACAAACATTGGTACAATAGAGAAAATAATTTTTGTTTGTTTGTTTGTTTGTTTCTCTGTGGCTTTGGAGGTTGTCCTGGAACTAGTTCTTGTAGACCAGGCTGGTCTCGAACTCACAGAGATCCACCTGCCTCTGCCTCCCAAATGTTGGAATTAAAGGCATGTGCCACCCCCACCCAGCTAATAGAGAAAATAATTAAATCATAGCATAGTTCATGGCAATCTTCCTGCAATAATAACAAAACTGATTAAAAACCAAACTTACCTTTTCTGTATTAGAATACAAAGATTTCAAAGTAGTGAACAGGGGTGGACATCCATTGCTGAAGTTTGGTCTCAGGAACTTATCCATGAGTTCTCTAAATTTTTTACCTAGAGACAAAAGCAAACTTTGGTTGATGGAATCAATTCTTAAATAGCTGAACAGATAAAGCTCCTTCAGAACAACTATTCTGCAACCAAAGTCAGCACTACCTTGTCATATAACAAGCACAACAGCAATGTTTCAGGTGGTATTTCCCCTAATTTCCACTCAAAGAATCTTCAAGGAATAACTTCAGAGATAGGTCAATGAAAAGATTATGCAGTTTTAGACAATTTACTAACCACCCCGGTTATAATCATAAGAATAGGTATTCTTCCTACTCTCTCCTTGACAGACTTGTTCTAACCCCTGAAGACAACTGATAACAACATTTCCACATATACCATCACTGGCACTACCTTCAAGAAGTAGGCGAACTATCTTCTTAAGCACTAAAGTGGTATTGACAATTTCAACATTGGTTCCTTCCACAATCATGTATCAGGTACTCTACTATACCCCAACATGATTTCAGATACCAGAAAAGAGGATAGAGATGTAGCTCAATTAGTAAGAGCTTCCCGGATATGCACAAAGGCCCGAAATTATATCCCCAGCACCACAGTAAACAAGATGTAGTAGCAAACACTTCTAATCCCAGCACTAGGGAGATGAAGGACAAAGAATCAGGTACTCAAAGTCATCCTTAACAACATAATCAGTTGGAGACCAGAATGGGATGATATGTCAGCTCCATCAAGAAGAGAAGGAGAAGGGGAGGGGTGAACAGAAGAAGAGGAAGAAGATGAGAGGGAGAAAAAAGAAGAGAGAGGAGGAAGAAAATACTGAAAGAAATCTACTTTTAAACATGGGGTCAGCAAGATGACTCAATAGGTAAAGGTGCATGGGCCAAGCCTGATGACCCAAGTTCAATCCTAGAACACACATGGAAGGAGAGAACTCCACAAGTTGTTCTGTGGCCTACACACACACACAGTATGGCATACGCACACAGACAACCCCATTGCCATCCCTATCCAACTCAAACACACGTACAAGTGAATTTTAAAAACTTTTTTTACAAGGTATCATGTACCAGCATATTATTTAAATGTTTTCCTGGGTTTCTTTATGAGTAGCAAAATTGTATAATAAAGCCCAGCAATCCCCAACCAACAATGCAGACTGGTTATCTAGTTGAGCAGACTACACTAGGTAAAACGCACATAAGCATTATCACTGAACATCATGAAAATGATTTCAGATTTCTAATCTCTTATGAAATCCCACCCACTCATCTTTTGAAAGCTACAAAGTAACACTTACATCTAGACCAGCAATGTCCTTAACACCAAAAGTAGTTTCAAAGATCCTATTTTCCCAGTACGTCCTCATTAAGAGGCTGTTGCTAAAAGAATGTCTGCTTCTACTTTGTGTGTGCCCTTGAACAAATAACCTATGTGCTAAGCCCAGTTTCTTCATGTAAACCGAGACTACATCAACTGGTATCAAGAGCATTACGGCACAGCTCAAACAAGTGGAGAGTAGTAAACGGTATCTGGGGTCTCTTAGTCACTATAAATACTGTCATTCCTGTCATCTGACAGCTATATGCATCTACAGCTAACATTCTGCTTCAGCACGAGTCCAGGAACAATGGAACCATGGACTAAACAAAGAAAAATAGACCTTTCCCCTTTGCAGCTGTTCATCTCAGGTATTTCTGTCATAGCAAACAACAACAACAAAAAACTAATACTGAGGATTTCAGAGGAATGGTGCTTTTTTAACCAACACTGAAGGACACAAAGGGCTCACAGCTCTTTCCTTGAAATATATACCCTACAAAGAGAAAACCTGAAAATATTACCACATAAATCACAATATCTCATCTGTAATTTGTCAGTTCTAAGAAATTTGTTTTGTTTTGTTTTGTTTTTCGAGACAGGGTTTCTCTGCATTGTTTTGGAGGCTGTCCTGGAACTAGCTCTGTAGACCAGGCTGGCCTCGAACTCACAGAGATCCACCTGCCTCTGCCTCATGAGTGCTGGGATTAAAGGTGTGCACCACCAACACCCAGAAATTCTTAGAAATTTTATCTTCTAAATATAACTGCCTTTTTTTATGAGACGGGTTTCTCTGTATTGTTTTGGAGGCTATCGGTCCGAAAATCTTTTTATACATATAGCTTACAATATTTAAAACTACTACTGAACTATATATTGAAGCATGGTTCTTATTTATATAGTAAAATTCATAACTGATCACTTTTTATATTCTAAAAATTGCACTTATTCTTTATAAATTGATTCCTAAAATCATATTACATTAGTGATCAATGTTCCCTACAATGTCTTGGATGAGAGAACTGCAATTTTACAGAGATGTATGAATCAGAATTTGGAAACCTTCAGGTATTAAGGAAACAACTGTCCACTGATGCTATTTGACAGCTTCCTCTTGTGCCCAGTTCTCTCTTCCATGCATACCTTTGGTTTCATATTATCTGACTGGTCAGTTTACTGGAGGGTATCAAATAATTTACCAAAATATAGGAAGACTAGAGACATACTCACCAACAGAAGCCAAGAGAGTCAAAGCACACGCTGGAGTAAACCATAATGAAAGCACCCTCAGCACAGTGAAAAGACTGTATCATGCTCCCTATTCTTTCTTCATTCTAGCAACAACACTTCATACACTGTAACATCATTTTACAGCCTCAACACAGTTTCATTTAAGAAGAAATGGCATTTCTAAGTCCCTTTACACTGGGATTAACCATTGATTGGTAGTGACCAAAGGCATTCCAGTGGACTTGATGACAAATTGGCTTGCAATAAAACTGACCACTTTTATTCATAAGACACACACACACACACACACACACACACACACACACAAGAACAGGAAGAAAAAATTTAAAACATAACTGGTACCCATTAATTTCAAAAGAACTATTAACATTACTAAAGACATCCTAATATTACCTGGGACAAGATTCAAAGGCAATCTTCTTGGTGAAACTGCTCTGGGATGCTGCCTACTAATTTCTTTGCAAATCGGAAGCCTCTCATCTAAAGAACCTAGTGTCAGAAAATATGTGTGAGAGTATAGTGTCATAACTACTATCCCAAACAGTAATACCCTTTAACACAAAAATTACATCATCAGAATCAAATTTTGCCAAAAATTACATTTAAAACTGTAGTGGTAAAAATGCTATAATCAGGAAACCATCCTTTGTGTATCATCATCGTGTGTGTGTGTGTGTGTGTGTGTGTGTATGTGTTCAGCCCTTGAATTCATAGAGATCCACCTGCCTCTGTCTTTCCGAATGCTAGGATTACAGCCATGTGCCATATCTTAAAATCATCCTTTTAAACCATATCTCTAGGGGGAACCCAGCAGTCCTTTCTTCACTGGATTCTACAAACTTACATCAAGTTAGACAAAGATGCATTTCTCTTCTATCCTTTAGCTCTCAAATCATGAAAAAGAGAATCATTTTATAACATATTGCTTATAATATATGTTATATAAATACTCTAAACTAATGGAGCCTCCCCTAAGAGTCTACAAAACCTATTAAACTTGAATAGCAGTTTTAGGATTGTGGCTATAAGTGTTTTAACTTAAAAATGAACTATATTTCTTAACTACTTTGACACTTGAAATCTTCAATGAAACTAAAAAAAAAAGTATAAGAAGTTTGGTCCAGCCCTTAAGAGTATTTGATACTCTTGCAAAGGATCTGGGTTTAGTCCCCAGCATCTACATGGTGGTCTGTAATTATACTCTAGAGGATCAAACATCCTATTCCAGCCTCTGTACCAGGCACACACATGATACACAACACAAATACATGCAGACAAACATCCATATACATAAAATATAGGTCAATCTAAAAGAAAAAAACAAAACAGATTTTTTTTTTGGTTTTTCAAGACAGGCTTTTTCTGTATTGTTTTGGAGGCTGTCCTGGAACTCGCTCTGTAGACCAGGCTGGCCTTGAACTCACAGAGATCCTCCTGCCTCTGCCTCATGAGTGCTGGGATTAAAGGCATGTGCCACCAATGCCTGACACAAAACATACTTTTTAAAGTGGCAATTATTTCTCCCCAATAAAATAATAGGTCCCATCCAAGAATCTTTAACTTTCTAGGACCATAAAGAAAATTCACATGAGAATGACATACTATATCCAGAATAGTATCAGTGTAGTTCCTGCATAATTTATAGACACTACTGTACACAAGCAATCAGATATTTTAAGGAAAAAGTAAACAAAACTATTTAAATTATAAGGTTTTAAGTGGATCACAATTCAGATTACAATAACATAATTTTAAGAATAATCTGTAGCATGGTGGCATACACCTTTAATCCCAGCAGTGGGGAGGCAGAGGCAGTTTGTATCTTTGATTTCATGGTTAGTTTTGGTCTACACAGGAGTTCCAGTATAGCCAAAGCTACACAGAGAGGTACTGCTAATAAATAAATAAATAAACAAATAAATAAATAACCCTTAGTTAATGCAAACAAGGTATCTTCACAGTAACTGAATTGTGTATCAAAATTATAAAGACTGTAAACCAGACAGTGATGGCACACACCTTGAACCCCAGCACTCGGGAGGCAGAAGCAGGTGGATCTCTGTGAGTTTGAGGCCAGCCTGATCTACAGAGTAAGTTCCAGAACAGGCAGGGATACACAGAGAAACCCTGTCTTGAAAACCAAACAAACAAACAAGACTAGTTCAAAAGGTAATGAGGGATTTTTTTTATGTAGATTTATGCCTTTCCCCAGTACTATGCTTTGTAGTACCAAAGTGGTTGGATTTTTAAAATGGGGGTATCTGAAAAATAGGCTTTTTACATTCTGTTAACAATTTAGAGACTTCAAAGAGTATTAAAAGACCTTTACCTAAAATATATAATGAAAGCTACTGGTTATATTTTTTTAAAGTTCTGAAGTTCCTAGTTTTAGAATAACAAACTGTATTTTAAAAACAAGATAGTTCTGTGTTGCATTCCAGAAAAAAACAAATCTTATATATGTAGTTAAATTAGTATTAAGTCAAGACAATACTATTTTAATGTCCTACTTGAAGTCGCAGGTTGGAGATCTAGAAGTTACCATGGGGGGAACTCTCAAAGAATCTAAAAAGATGAGTAGTGTTAAGTAGTTTTAAAATCAACATTTTATACTATCAAACACCTTAAAATGTAAAATATGGTACTTATTTTACTAAAACATTTAAGGACTGTCAACTTGAATGGACTTGAATTCATCTAATCAGAACTTCTGGGTCTGGCTTTAAGGGAATGTCTGCTGAGATTAAACAGAAGAGGGAAGATCCATTCAGAATATGGGTAGCTCGTCCCATGGGTTGGAATCCAAGGGTAGAATGAGAGAAACTGAGAAAACAAGCCAAGCACCTGAATTAAATCACCTCTGCTTCCTGTCACTGTCCCACTCCCATGCCTATGATGAGTCAAAACAAACCTTCCTTTCTGTAACTTATTTTTGTCAAGTAATAGTTGACAAATAGTAACTAATAATTTAAAGACAAAAGTCATAGTTACTTTATATTTCCAAACTGAATACATTCAACTTCTGCCTTGTTTTTTCAAACAATATTTAGTCAATATTTTAATCATTTTTCTAAAAAGAAATATTTAAGAAAAAAAAAACGTTACAACTATTTCAGACATTAAGTCGGGCCTGGTGGTGTGTGCCTATAATCCCAGCACTCGATATAGGAAGAAAATAAGGAGTTCAAGGTCAATCTGTTGCATACCAAGTTCAAAGCCAGCCTAAGCTATAAGACCTTGCCTCAATAAATAAATAAAATAATATATATGCATATAGATATATATGACTTTAGGAGTAACAACTGCTCCTGCAAACATTTAATTCTGAAAGTATTAGAGAAAATCTGGAATAATACTCTGAAAATTGTCATGGTTATCTAATTTCAAGATACACATTTCCACTTTACACAAATTGACTTTGCCTGAAATTAAGAGTGATTTTTCTATTGTTGCTCTACACTTAATAACCTCTGAGTATTCTTTCACTCAATTCTTATATTTAAAGGTTGAAGATAACAGACCTGTCATGATGTACTAATATTAAATAACTATGTTGTTTTCCAGAAAGGAAACAAGTCATTTTCTTCATCTCTCTAGCTAGCTTTTCTGTGTTTTGTGTGCATGTGTCTGAGTGACGTGTATATATGTTTGTTTCTTCATGTTCACACATGTAAGTGCAGGCATGTGCATGGTGGACAGATGACAATCTCTGGTGTCAGCTCTCACCCTCTACCTTGTTTTGTGACAGGGTCTACTGCTCACTGCTGGATACACTAGGCTACCTGGCCCACAAGCTTCCAGAGATAACAAACGCACATTACTAAGTCTTGATTTACATGAGTTCTGGACATCTGAACTCAGATCCTTACACTTCCCTAGAAAGCACTTTACATATAGAGGCCTCCCCCAAGACCTGTATTTGCTTTTTAAACAGGGTCTTAATATGTAACTCAAGCTGGCCTCGAACTCAGCTTCCTGGGATTATACGCAAGCATCACCATGCCTGAATCTAGTTAGCCTTGTTTGTTAAGATTTTAAATGGCCCTCACTCTCCTTCCTTCACTGATATTAGAGCCTATTCCTTCAGGATTCCGATGTGTACTGAAGACCAGCTGAAATATAGCCTGTGGACTGAACAACTACTGGATTTCTGGACTTTATCAGAAGACAGCCACTGTTGAACGCTGGACCACAGTCTGTAAGTCTCTCTACATACATGTAAGCCTTTATACATAAACACATATTCATTCTATCAGTTTTGTTCCTCTAGAGAACCCTAATACAAACCCTAATATGAATAAAAGATTTTAAATGGGTAAAGAAACTTAAAATCATCTAATAGTATTATTATTAAGTATAAGTATTTTAGTTGATTTTCTTTTTTTTTTTTTCTCTGTGTAGCTTTGGAATCCTAGAACTTGCTCTGTAGACCAGGCTGGACTGGAACTCACAGAGATCCTCCTGCCTCTGCCTCCCAAGTGCTGGAACTACAAGTGTGCACCACCACTGCCCAGCTCATGCCCATATTTAATCAGTAACTTTACTACATGGAAAAACAACTGTTAATGCTAAAATTATCTATTCTCAAGGATGATTTTAACTTTCATTTTATCATACTTTAAAAGCTAGTTAAGGAAGAAGGGAAAATCATTACATACGGAGTTGCAATGCCTTCTCCAAGCTTTCATAATAACATCAATTTTCTGCATTCCGATCAATCAAGTTTTTGAATACTTCACTGGCTTCATTTAATCTTCCCAATTTCAACAGCATTTCCCCTAAAATTAAGTTTAAAATCACATTCATTTTGCTTAAACATTAGTTTTCTGACCCAAGAGAATTCTCTATGCCTTACTGGTGAATGAATATTTTACAAAAACTCCAATTTTACATGCTTTCTTTTGGCCTTGTTATATACAGTTTATATAACTAAACATAGGTTAATGTAGAGTTTATCTTCACAAATGAACCATATTCATTTTTGTCTCCTTCCCATTCCCTAAATATACATATAGATACTAACTTCTTAGTAAAAAGAAAGTATCTTTTCATTATACATATTTTTATAACCTCCTGGAGACAACAAAAGCCTACACAAATGAACAGGCCAACCTTCTTACTGTAAGATTTAAATGTGTCTTCCTTTAACAGTTCGTGTATTAACTGTCTGTTCTCTTGGTTTCTTTTCTGGATTAAAATTGTGTAAGCTAACTCAGCACAATTATACAACTAAACATTATTTCATAAGCCATGTTCACATGTGAGTCATCTTTAAGGTTCAAATCTTTTTAATAAGTCACAAAAACTGCCTAAGAGTCTGGGAAACAAGACACTAAAACCCTCAGATACAATGAGAAGTACACTTAAACTGAGGTAAAAGAGGCTTTTCTTAAATGTGTATACCATACATTTTCTTAAATGTGTACACCAATTCCCAATTATTTCCCATTCCCCAAGGAACCAATTACAAACTAATAAAGCTTTGGAGTATCTTTATAATATTATTTAACATTCACCATACTGGGGTAGGTGGTATATAATTTATTCATATTTTTGTTTTATATAACCAAATTCTAAAATAGGTGTAATTATTTCACACATACCAACTTTGTGAACTTGAGCAAGTAATTAGATCTGATATAAAATGGACAGACATAACTGTTGGGTAACAGAGAAACAATAAACATGCCCTAACTCCTGCACAACTACATATTAGCCAACCAAATAACTTCCCTATTATATAACTGTCTAAATATCAAATGGGCCTACAAGGTTCACTGGAAAAATAGTATCATAGCTCACCTCCATGAGATAACTATTTATTCAAGATTAGCGTTCCCCAAATTCTTGCTACCAAAATACATGAATGTGATAATGCGAGAGAGAAAGAGAGAGAGAGAGAGAGAATGTGTGTGTGTGTGTGTGTGTGCGTGTGTGTGTGTGTGTGCGTGTGTGTGTGTATGTGTGTGTGTTTTCTAGAGAGGATTTCTTTGTGTAGCCTCGCCTGTCCTAGAACTCACAGAAGAGATCCATCTGCCTCTGCTTCCTGAGTGCTGGGATTAAAGGCGTGCAAACCACTACCTCCCAGTGTTGGGGCCTAGCCCCCACAGGGTCTCTGAGTTGTCAGCTGATAGCCACAGGTGCATCCTGTTTTCTAGTCCTGGCTTACTGCCCCCGCATTGCCCCACTGATATCAACATCTAGCACGAGGAAAACACGCTCTCTTCCACCTGGGGTTTTTCTACTGTGTTGTAAGACTATATATAAGACTGTTCCCTCCTATAAGACAGAGACCTCTTAGCACTTGCAAAATAAAGACACTTCTTAGTACAAACAGCTGGACATCTGGTCTTTCTTTTCCTGATACCTTGGAGTTGCTTGTGCCTCCTGCCCCGCATCCCAGGTAAATTTTTTTTGTTTTTTGTTTTGTTTTGTTTTAATGAAATAAATGTCACTGTATCCTACTTACTTTGTAATAATGCTATAAGACAAAGAAAGCCAGAGAGAAACAGTTGCCTGAGAGTATTAAGATTTAATCACAAAAAAAGCAATAACACACCAGGAAGGAAAAATAATTGCCTTTTTCTTTTGCTTCCAGCATTTACAGACAGTGGAACAAGAAACTGAATAATTATATTTTATTGATAATTTTAAAAACAGTGTTGTTAATACTTATATTAATGTTAATTACAATAGAATACTAAGTCAGGTACTAAAAATATGGCTTAGTGCTTAAGAGCATGCATTGCTCTTGCAGAGAATCTGAGAGAGCAGCTTACAACCATCTATAATTCCAGCTTCAGGGATTCCAATGCCTCCTGCATCCCTGACAGCTACATTCATCTATATACATACCACATACAGATACACACACACACACACACACACACACACAGTTAAAAATAAGAAAAACAAATCTTACACAAAGAAAAAACAACTAAAGGCTGGAGAGATGGGCTCAGTGGTTAAAAGCACAAGCTGCCCTTGGAGATGACCTGGGTTCAATTTCCAGCATCCACATGGCAGCTCACAACCATCAGTAACTCCAGTTCTGGAAGATCAAACACCTTCTGGCTTTTGAAGGCACCAGGCTTGCACACAGTACACATAACATACATGCATGCAAAACACTTTACACATTAAATGAAATAAAAACCCAAATCAGAAAGTGCTATATATTAACAAGAGGACAGCAGCTCCCCAGCTCATCAAAAGGATGTCATGGGGATTAAATTATTAATGGTTTAGCCGGGCGTTGGTGGCGCACGCCTTTAATCCTAGCACTCGGGAGGCAGAGGCAGGCGGATCTCTGTGAGTTCGAGACCAGCCTGGTCTACAGAGTGAGTTCCAGGACAGCCTCCAAAGCCACAGAGAAACCCTGTCTCGAAAAACCAAAAAAAAAAAAAATTATTAATGGTTTAGTAGCAAGGGCTTAGATGCTCACCAAATACACAGTGTTAAGACAAAATTTAAAGCACCATTAAAAAAAAAAGTCAACTTACCCTTAATTTCTTCCACCAAAAGTTTATCACGTATCTGCTTCTCGTATGTTTCTATATGTTCCAAAGATTCTTGAAATAAGCCTGCCTCTCTCATCACTTGATTCTGATATAGGATAAATTCACTATACTCATAATCTATTTTGTCAGGAGGAACCGGAAAGAAAACAACAAATCATCTCCTTTGTGTAGCTATATAAATTAGTTACAGATCTCTAATTTTTTACTCAGGACCCATCTGCACAGACTTAATTCAGAAGCAGTTAAAAATAGGTTAATAAATAATTAATTCTGTCTTTAAAGTAAAATAGGTATATATGGCCAAGAAAAGAGATGAACAGATCTGATATCCAGATATAAAAATGGGGTAACATTCTAAGAAATCTGCCAAAAATTCTTTTTTTTTTTTTTTGGTTTTTACGAGACAGGGTTTCTCTGTATTGTTTCGGAGGCTATCGGTCCAGCCCGGCCTCGAACTCACAGAGATCCGCCTGCCTCTGCCTCCCGAGTGCTGGGATTAAAAGCGTGCGCCACCACCGCCTGGCTGCCAAAAATTTTTAAAGGAAAAACAGAACTAATAAAGGAGTTTAGCAAAGTTTTATACAAAGTTTACTCAAGAGAATACTGTGAAGCAGGGCAGAGTGTAATACACTTGTAATGCCAGCACTTGGTGAGTGGAAGCAGGAAGATCAGCCTCAGCTACATAGCAACTACAAGACTAGCATGGGCTACGTGAAAAAAAAACAACAGAAAAGACAACAAGAGAGTGTCTGTTATCCCAGTACTCAGAAGCCAACTGGATTGCCAGGAATTCAAAGTCAGACCGGGCTACAGAAACCATGGTCCAACACACCCAGAGAAAAAAAGTCAACAAACTACAAGTGTTTTGATTAAATCAACAAAATCACTAACTTAACCTACAATCACCAGGGGGAAAAACAAACAAACCAGTTATTAAAATCAGAAGTTAAAGAACAGTACCACAGTTGTGATATATTTTTAAGAAGATTAAAATATCATAAAAAATAAATGGGAAAAATTAAGATAAAATGAACTAATTCCTACAAGTATAAAAGCTTTTATAAAAACTGACTGAAGATACAAAAAATTTTGAGTTGCAACAGAGAATAAATTGACAATAAACTTCGCAGGAAGA
This sequence comes from Mesocricetus auratus, assembly GCF_017639785.1. Lineage (NCBI taxonomy): Eukaryota > Metazoa > Chordata > Mammalia > Rodentia > Cricetidae > Mesocricetus > Mesocricetus auratus. The sequence continues at coordinate 42,112,864 of NW_024429180.1, read as the reverse complement.
CCAGGATTAGATGGCAGCACAGCGCATTCTATGAGATATTTACAGAATTAGTTCCAATTCTTCCTAAAGTCTTTCAAAACAGAACAGGAGCAAAGCCTTTGAGATTTATTCCATGAGGCCAGTATTACCCTGATAGCAAAAGGCACAGGCATCAAAAGAAAACTACAGACCAGTATCACTTTTGCCCAGGGATGATGATGATGATGTTGTGTGTGTGTGTGTGTGTGTGTGTGTGTGTGTGTGTGTGTGTGTGTGTCTTTTGTTAGTGGTGGTTTCATTTTGACACCAGGTCTCACTACATAGACCAAGCTAATCTAAAACTCAGAGAGATCTGTCTGCCTCTGCCTTGCTGTAATTAAAGGCATATGCCACCATACCCTGAGAAGTTTTTTGTCAACTTGACATAATCTAGAACCACCTGGGAAGAGAGTCACAATGAGGATTATTTATCAGATTAGTCTTTGGGTGTGTCTGAAGGACATTATCTCAATTGATGTGAGAGGATCCCCCTTCCCTGGGCTTGGAGTCCTACTCTGTATTACAGAGTGAAAAAAGCAAGCTAAAGACATGAATGCATGTGTTATTTTCTTCCTGCTCTTGACTACTGATGTGACTAGATGCTCAAGTTCTTGCTGCCTTGACTTCACTCCATAGACTGTAACCTGGAATTGTGAACCAAACTTAACCCATTTCTCCCTTACTTCTGTTTTGAAGACAGCATTTATCTGTGTAACAACCCTGGCTGTCCTAGAATTGAATTTGTAAACTAGGCTGGTCTCAAAATTATTCATCATATCTAAATATAGTTTATTTTATATTATGAAGACTACATTTTAACCTTTTTTTTTCAAGGCAGGGTTTCTCTATGGCTTTGGAGGCTGTCCTGGAACTAGCTCTTGTAGACCAGGCTGGTCTCAAACTCGCAGAGATCCGTGCCTCTGCCTCCCAAGTGATGGGATTAAAGGCATGTGCCACCAACGCCTAGCACATTTTAACTTTTTGTCGCTATTAAAATATTTTTCAAGTTTTTTTCATAGTATTCTATGAAATTTAAAGCTAAAAGTTAACTATTTCAGTAGAAGAAAATGTTAAAGTGAAGTTCTTACTTGCTGTGTTTGTCTAAATTCTTCTAGTAATTTTAGCGCCATATCGTAATCTTTCAGTAAATGGTACGCAAAGGCATATCCAATCCAGGAAGCATGCTGTGTTGGGCGCAACTAAAGAAGCTGGTATGTGTTCTCCTTTGGGGAAAAATGTTTTTTCTCTTTTAAAATTCTTTATCTAAAATGTCTACATTTCATCTGAATTTTAATAATCTTTAGTAACACTGTAATTAATTTAATAAACAAGTATGAGTTCCAAAACATGATAAAACATTGAGTTACCTTTCTCATCTAAATTAAGTCTCTGTATTAGTTACATTAATGCCTTTTAATAATGTTCGCTGTGAGGCTGTCACTATGAACTAACTACACTGTGAGGCTCATGTCTTTGGTACCTTGTAAAAACTATCTATATATAATAAAAATGTCTTTGGATAAAATATCTTACAGAATTAAGTTTTTTTATACTAGATTTTTCAAACTATAGGAAATTAGCTGATTTGCATTGTTTTACATGTTTTCAGGAGCACCACTGCTTTCAGACACAGAGTCTCACTGAGAGGGTAAACTATAAGGAAGTCTAGAAAAATGTCTATTTAACTTTGTTGAACCTATTCCATGGCTGCAAGAGGAGCCAGGGGAGGCCATCCTTCTCAGGTCCTCTCAGCTGTGTCTGGTCCCCTCTTAAAGAACACCAAGTTTCATCACTTCATCTTACTTTCACTCTTGTTTCTGTCACTCACTCCATTAATGTACGAGTCAAGATTGTTTCCTCTGGCAAACTCAATACTGATATGGGCAAGTTAGTAATAGTTACTAATCTAATAGCCCATCTTCTTAGCTGCAGAATGTCCTATCTTCAATGATTTCTACCCATTTCAGGGACCCACGTGGACATCCACACCCCACTAAACCTTTATCCAACCCAGAAATCAAATTCAGGTATCTCATCCTCTGGCCACTGCTTCTTGGCCTCCAACATTTCAGCCTGGTCACACCTCACCTCTACTTTTGCTCTTTGACATCATCAGTGGGATGGACAGCTTTATGTCAACTTGACACAAGCTAAAGTCATCCGAAAGAAGGAAACCACAATTAAGAAAACGGCTCCATAAAATTGGGCTGTAGCCTACAATCCCACTGCCAGAGAGTCTGGGAAACAGGGAGGACCCTAGGAGAGATATGTATGGTACCCCACAGAAGGGGAATGGGGCAAGATCTCCTGAGCGGATTAGGAGCATGGGGAGAGGGGAGAGGGAGTCAGGAAAAAGAGAGGGGGAGAAGAGGAGGGGAGAGGAAGACATGGGGGAGCAGGAAGGTTCAGTCAGGAGAAGAATAGAGGAGAGCAGGATGAGAGATACCATAATAGAGGGAGTCATTATAGGTTTGAGGAGAGATCTGGCACTAGTGAGATGTCCAGAGATCTACAAAGATGACACAAAGCCGGGCGGTGGTGGCGCTCGCCTTTAATCCCAGCACTCAGGAGGCAGAGGCAGGTGAATCTCTTGTGAGTTCGAGACCAGCCTGGTCTACAAGAGCTAGTTCCAGGACAGCCTCCAAAACCACAGCATCAGAGAAACTCCGCCTCAACCAAAAAGGATGACACCAACTGGCAAACTAAGCAATAGTGGAGAGACTACCTTAAATGCCCCTCCCTGATTATGAGTTTGAAGACTACATTATATGCCATCCTAGAACCTTCATCCAGTGGCTGAAGGAAGCAGACACCCACAGGTAAACACTGAATTGAACTCCTGGAACCCAGTGGCAGAGAGGGAGGAGAGATGAGCAAAGGGATCAAGACCAGGCTGGTGAAATGCACAGAGAACGCTGACCTGAACAAGGGGGGGAGATCTTGGACCCCAGAGTGATGGCTGAGAGGCCAGCATAGGACTGATCCAGACCCCCTGAATGTGGGTATCAGTGAGGAGGCCTAGGCAATATATGAGGCCTTGGGTAGTAGTAGATCAGTTATTTATCCCTGGCATACAAATGGACTTTGGGTGCCCATCCCACATTGAGGGACTTTCTCTCAGCCTGGAAACATGGGGGAGGGCCTAGGCCCTGTCCTGGATGAAATGACAGACTCTGGAGATCCCCCATGGAGGGTCTCACCCTCCCTGGGGAGTGGAGTGGGGATTGGGTGAGGGACTGGGGGGGTTGATGGGGAGGCAGGGGAGGAGGGGAGGGAGAGGGAGCTGGGATTGACATGTCAAGCAAGCTTGTTTCTAATTTAAATTAAAAAAAGATTTTAAAAAAAAGACTGGGCTGTAGGCCATTTTCTTAATTAGTAATTAATGGGGTGGGGGCCATCCCATTGTGGATGGTACCATCCTGTGTTCCTAAGAAAGCAGGCTGTGCGAGCCATGAGAGGCAAGCCAGTAAGCAGCACCCTCCATAGCCTTTGTATCTGCTCCTGCTTCCTCTCCTTACTTTTTCAATGATGAACAGTGACGTGGACATGTGAGCCAAAGAAACCCTTTCCATCCCAAGCTGCTTTGGTCACGGTGTTTCATCACAGCAATAGCCACCCTAAGACACCCAATATCTGTAGTTCCACAGCTGCTTTGCTTTCACAATCTGATTTTTTTTTTTTTTTTTTTTTTTGGTTTTTGGTTTTTGGAGACAGGGTTTCTCTGTGGCTTTGGAGGCTGTCCTGGAACGAGATCTTGTAGACCAGGCTTGGTCTCAAACTCACATAGATCCACCTTCCTCTGCCTCCTTAATGCTGGGATTAAAGGTGTGTACCACCACTTACTCTATTTCATAAGTCAGTTCAACAGCCATTGTCTTGCCAATATTCTGAATTCCTATGCCTCATTCTTGAAGATAAATATTTTGGGGGGCTTTAAAATTTTTTATAATATTATAGGTCTTTGCCTGTATGTGTACATACATACTACATATATACCTGCAGAGGCCAGAAGAAGGCACAAGATCCCCTAGATCTGCAGTTTCAGCCAAGTGTGAACCACCATGTGTGTGTGCTGGGAATGGAACCCAAAGATCCTTTGCAGAAACAACAAATGCTCTTAACCACCAAGCCATCTCTCCAGCCCCAAGAAAATTATTCCCATCACACCCAATCACTACTGAAGAAAACAAACACACACTTTGAAAAGTGATGTCATGAAGTCCAGCAAAGCCCCTGAATCTGGTGATATAATAATGGGCTTAGGTGTAAACATGTAAATGGCAGGAAGAGAGCAAAAGAAGTAAAAGATTTATTTAAAAAGAACCGCTCACAGTTCATAGTTCCTTTACATAATAAACTAAGACATGCTTGGCAGCACATATACTAAAACTTAGAATCATACAGAGATTAACATAGTCCCTGTGCAAGGATGACATGCAAATTTGCGAAGCATTCCATAGATAGGAAGGGAGGGAGGGAACTAAGGGAGCCAGACATGATGGTACACCCTCTAAGTCTTTTAAAATCTGAACTGCACAAAGATTTCTTTATTGAGCTGGAACAATAGCTCAGTGGCTAAGGGCACACACTGTTTCTGTAGAAGATCCAAGTTCAATTTCCAGTACCCACATGGGGCAACTCACAACTGCCTGTAACACTAGATCCAGGAAATCCAAGGCCTTCTTCTAGCCTCCACAGGTACCTAAACATACATCTGCCCAAACACACAGACAATGCCACATAACTAAAAAGGAAAATGCATCTAAAAAAACCTGTGCACGGCAATCTTTTCCACATTACTTTATACTTGCTAACCTTTAAAAAGGGCTAACTAATGTTTAGATTTCAATAAAGCTGAATGTCAAACCTACATTCAGTGTATCAACTTGTTCCAACCAAAAAGATAATAGTATAATACTACACACCAAGATAATCAATTCTTTTAAACTTGTGTGTGTATGAGCAAGTATGCATGTGCCATAGCACACATGGAGGAGTCAGAAGACAACTTACAGAAGTCTGTTCTCTCCTTCCACAGTATAGGTCCCAGGGATGGAACTCAGGTCATCAGGCTTGGCAGCAAGACTCTTTCTCCATTGAGTCACCCCAATTTAGCTTCATTTAATGCTCAAACACGAAATCCTGTAACTTTTACTGTAGGAAGGTCCAAGTGGCTTCCCTCTTCTACTACAGATTCTAACAAATCAAATGTCACCATTTTGCCCTAGGCCTACTTCATTCTGAAGGCACATATTTTTAAAAATTTGATCTTTAAGCCTAGTGTGGTGGCACACACCTTTAATCTTATCACTTAAAAAAATTAACCTTTGTACTAAAAAAGTACATTGAAATCTACTTACTCGATATCCTTCAAGGTCTCTCATCTGAATCTGTAATAGAGAGAGATCCCTCAAGATTTGCAAATTATCTTTATCTAATCTGAGGGCATTTCGGTAACACTTAATAGCTTCATCATACTTCTTATCCGAACACTGCAAGAGGCCGTATACATGCCAACCTATTAAGTTAAGGAAATACAGACATTCACAGACACTGTAATATACTATGCAACAACATCAACAGTATTTTATCTGCAATTTGTTTCAAAATGATCTGGAGACAAGAGGAAAAAGTCAGTGAGAAATAGGCAAATATGAAACCAGCCAAGCCTTGACTGTTCAAGCTAGGTGATAAGGACACAGTGGTTCAACACTCAATTTTTTCCATTTTGTAGATGCTTGAAATTTTCCATATTTGTAAATAACTTTTAGAAAATTCCTGGCAATAACTCATAACTTTTTTCTATACTCTATCCCCTTGCTCTTTTAACCAAACGTCTCAAAATTCACTTATATAAAAATTGTGATTTTCTTCTAAAATAAATTTATATTTATCCAATTCTAAGTAATATACCACCATTTAATTCATTAGTGATAGTAAAAAACACAAAATTAAGTTGTATTCCCTTAGTTTATCTTAGGGGGGGAAAATGTCCAAAACTAAAAACTACTATACTTACATAGCCTCTCTCTTCACTTTGGGGTAGGCATTGGGGTAGGAAAATAAGCATGTAGTATTTTGAGAGACTTCTAAGTTAAAATATGTGAAAATAGGAAGTCTATGCATGCTTAAATGAATACTAGCCAGCTGCTAAATGAATTCAATGTCAGATACACAGGACACTAAGGGAAAAAATGAAAAATGTTCAACAATCTTTTAAAAGATTTTTATATTGTTTACACATTGAAATACTATCCAATGAAAAATATAAGTTTAAAGATTCAGTGAAGCAATAGCTAAGTCTCTGTTAACAGAAATCAAAGTAAAGAACCAGTTTTTCCGGACACAAACTAGAACCTGGTTTCCATTTATCAGCTTTCCAGTGCCGGGGCCACACCCAGGGTGTGTTGCACACACTGGGCAGGTGCTCTGCTACTGAGCTCCAGGGCCAGCCAAGCTTCTTTTAAAATAGGTTTCTTTTCAATTTAAAATTTCCTCTAAAACTTTTAAAAGAAAATTAAAGACATGAAAATTATTCAAAACTCACTATTTGAAATGGAGAAGTTATCAGTAAGCTAATGTTTTGGGTTTTTGTTTTTTGTTTTTTGTTTTTGTTTTTGTTTTTTTGGTTTTTAAGAGACAGGGTTTCTCTGTATTGTTTCGGAGGCTATCAGTCCAGCCCTGCCTCGAACTCACAGAGATCCTCCTGCCTCTGCCTCCTGAGTGCTGGGATTAAAGGCGTGCACCACCACCGCTGGGCCATAAGCTAATGTTTAAGGAAAGAACTCCTCTCTATCTCAGTCTCTCCATGAAGATTTTCTTTAAAATATTCAAAAAAGGATTAGGGAACAAAATGTTAATCACAGACGATGAATAATGGGAATAGACCTTCATTAAAACTCCTAAGAATTTTTTTCACAGAACACTTGTAAAATGAGAATGAGAAAAGATAAATAAATGAAAATACAAATGATATTGCAAAAACTAAGGCAAAAGGATACAAACATGACTCCTGACATCACTTCGAAGTCTTTTACGAACAAATTCATTCGCTTCTTCTCTTTTTCCTAAACAGTTTAGTGTTAGTCCTTTCATAGCCAAAGTCTCTGAAAAGTAATTTTAAGCTCGTTTACGATGAGAAATGCGAGTTATTCTCCCAGCACTGTTAGTACTTGAGATCTAAAGCACCATTATTACAATGGTGGTGGACACTTTTAATTCCAGCACGCAGGAAGCAGAGGCAGGCGGATCTCTGAGCTTGAGACCAGTCTGGTCTACAGACAGAGCTAGTTCCTGGACAGCCAGGGTCCCACAGAGAGACTCTGGCTTGGAAAACAACCAAACAAACAAACAAACAAAAACCCAACCAACCAAACAACAAAAACAAAGTAACATTATTGCCCCGGCATTTATCTTCACCACAAAGGAACAAAGTAAAATCACACATGTTTGCTTGAAGCATCTGTCTACCCTACTGAAACCGATTTTAACCTATTACAAGCTAACTTATACCTCACAAAAAGAGTGACTACCTAAATAAAGATATACACTGTAATGATTAGCACCATATTCAGGAACCTAAGTCCATTCTAAAATGCCTTAGACAGAAATAGAGTTGTTAAAATGTTTTCTACCTTTAGAAATCTCTATATAGAGGGATTTGTATTACTCTCATGAAAAAAATTAACAAAGTAGGCATCTGAGTCCTCCTGAATTAAATTTACTACAGTAGTTCCATATTTTCACAAGGCCAAATCATGTTTGCATATGTCGTATGTGTTCATGTGTGAGTGCAGGCTGAGTGTGTATCAGGCATGTGGAGTCAGAGAACAACCTCAGAAGTTGTTCCTCAACGTTCACCTTCTTTAAGGCAAGATCTCTGCTTTTTACTAAACTAGCTGGTCCATGAGCTTCCAGGGTTCTCCCATCTCCACCTCCCATCTTACTGTGGAGGCAAAAGGATTGCAGACCCATTTTCACAGCTGCTTTTACAATGGCTCTGGATGTGTGAATGCAGGTCTTCGAAACCACTCAGCAAGCACCATGCCCACTAAATATTGCTCCATCTCACTGAGACCAATTCTAACCAATCATAATCTAGTTCATACTTCACAAAAAGCATGAGTCTACTTATTAAAAAAAGACGTTATGATCATTATCACCATATTCAATACTGACAGATATTTTTGTCAACAAATTGATTTCAACAATTCTATTTCAGCTAGTAACATTAGTTTGTTTTTGGAGAGCCTAATATGGGACTACAGACAAGCAACCCAAGAAAATGTTAGGAAGTTAATGAAAGATGATTTACAATAAAATATTTCTCTGAAAAATCCACAAAGGAATTAGATAATAACAGCAATTTTCAAAATGATCTCTGTAGATTACACTTTTCACAACACAGTGATCCAACTGCCTACTCTAACTGCCCAACAGCTTTCATTTTCTAAAACTTTGCAAAATGAAAACTTACTTATATTATCAGCCCATTTTCCTATTAAATGATTTTAAAAGTTCTCCAAGTCTAGTGCTCTGAAAGACCTTAATTAGATATGTTATATTATGGATTACATTACGCAAGTCTAACCTGATCTTTCAACAAACAATGCCTACCAGTAAAAAGGATGAAGAAGTAAGTGTAGACTTTATTAGGAACACTGAGCAAAAAAAGTCAACAACATAATGATGGATCAATAGTTACATATTTATATAAAGATGAAGCAATAAACCAGACACTGGTGGTGCACGCCTTTAAACCCAGCACTAGGAGGCAGAGGCAAGCAAATCTCTGTGAGTTCAAGGCCAGCCTGGTCTACAGAGCGAGTTCCAGGACAGGCTCCAAAGGTACAAAGAAAAAAAAGGATGAGGCTGAGGTAATAAGGGCCAGCTACCTGACTTACTGCCACCAAGTGCCACAGGACCCACATGGTAGAAGAGAACCAATTCTCAGAAGTTGTCCTTTCACCCCCATACATGCACTGTGGACTACATGCAACCAGCAAACATGCTCACGTGATAAACAAACATTAAAAATAAGGAAATACATTTAAAAAATGGCACCAAGTAATAAAACGCATGTGACATCTTCACACAATTCTATACTGCAAATAACAACCTAATTTTATTTTATTTTTGTTTCTTTTTATGTAAATTAGAAACAATTTTGTTTTACATGTCAATCCCAGTTCCCTCTCCCCTCCTCCCCTGCCCACCACCAACACCCTATCCTATCCCCTTTCTATTGCACAGGGAGAGTGAGGCCTTCCATGGGAAATCTTCAAAGTCTGTCATATCATTTGGAGCAGGGCCTAGGTCCTCCCCCATGTGTCTAGGCTGAGAGAGCATCCCTCTATGTGGAATGGGCTTCCAAAGCCCATTCATACTAGGAATAAATACTGATCCACTACCAGAGGCCCCATAGATTGCCCAGGCCCTCTAACTGACACCCACGATCAGGGGGTCTGGGTCAGTTCTATGCTGGTTTCCCAGTTATCAGTCTGGGGTCCATGAGCTCCCCAACAGCCTAATTTTATATACAGGTAACTAAAGTAAGAAACTGTAGTCTATCTAGTCAAAGTGATGGACAAATCTATCTATAAAACTGAGCATTCCTAATCCAAAAGTCCCAAATCCTAAATCCTCCAAGATCTGAAACTAAGATTTCAGATTTTTTGAATTGGAATGTTCAACTGCTAATCTAAGCAATTAATCCAAAACCTGAAACCCTCTGATATCTGAAGTACTTCAGGAAAGGATATTAACATGCATATTACCTCATCCAATTGTCCCTTAGTAGGATCAACTTTCTCATCTAAAAGACACTGCATACACTAAACCGTAAAACTAGCTCAGCATAAGAGTCACTTGAAACATAACAAAATGCTGAACATTTATGCTTTAAATAGAGCCACAGCCTTAGAATCTGAGTATTCCTTCACTTTAAGTCCTGCCTGATTTTAGAATTACATTCCCCCAAAGCAGCATTGCAACAGATGAGACAGTACCTCCATGTTCAGCAAATTTCAGGTTCGAAATAATCATCTTGCAAAACTTGAGGCCATTTTTGTATTGCTTCTGCTCATAACATTTCTAAAAAGAATCAGGAGCAAAAGTTATTTTATAGAACGGATAATGAAGCAACTTTCATTGTATCATATAAATTCTAAATTCAAACTCCAAAGTTGAAAATGTGATTAATTTACAGCATTAAGTGCAGTTATACATGCCTTGACAAACAGCATTTCCACTGTTATAGAATATAAAGACATAAATGCATAAATTCAATGAATGCAGAATCATCAAACACACTGACACGGATTTAATGAAGAATTTTAAAGCCACCTAACTATGACTTGGTACCCGCTGATTAACTTTTCCTGATGCCTTCCTCCAATCATTCTCACCCACCTCTGGTAACCTCTGTTGTTATACATGAACCTTCAAGTCCTTGAAGTGTTTATCTTTCTATGCCTGGCTTATTTTACTTAATATCATGTCTAACTACCCATGTTGCTGAAAATGTTGTATTTCCATTCATTTTATGGCTGATTACTATTCTATTGAATGTGTCACACTGTTTTATCCACTTATCAGTTGAAGGACATTTAGATTGATTCCATTTATTGGCTGTCATGAATGGTGCTGAATAGTGCAGTAAACATCCTACAGATGTCCCTTCAACATACTGATTACAATTCCTTTGGATATATACCCTACAGTGGAATAGCAGGATTACAGGGTAGTTCTATGAGTATTTTGATTTTTTCTTAGGAATCTCCATATTGTTTTGGGGGGGTGTGTACCAATCAGAAGACAACTTATGAAGTTGGTTCTCTCCTTCTACCTTTCCATAGGCTGCAGGGATTGAACTCTGGTCCTTGGACTTGTATGGCAAGGGCTTTACCTGCTGAGCCATTTCACTGCCCCACGTACTGTTTTCTGTACCAGCAGTACTACCATTACCAAAAACAATGAGCAAGGATTCCATTCTCTCTACAACCTTCCCAGCGCTTCTCTTTCATCTTTCTAATCTTATTTGGTTCTTGTAAGAATTCCTTTAAAGTAGTGTTACTATCTCACTTTACCAATGTGGAAAAGTAAGCCTCTGAATTCACATACAAATTCACCTTTGCAGAAAACTGTGGTCCAGCTACAAGGACTATCACTCATCTAACACTAACACAAAAAGCATGTATCCCAAATCACACAGGCCAGGCTAAGTGATCATCAGTATTCCCTGAGCTCCCACTGATCAGGAACATATTTTATCTTTCCACTTTCCCATCAATTATACTGTTCAGACTAAGTATCCTATCCCTCGGTATCCAAGCTTTCCCCCACTTCATACTGTGCTCCTTTCAACTAAAATGCTCTTCCTCTGATCTTCCCTTGACCACTTATGATCTAAGTCACACATCACCTACGTGACCATGCTAACTCTACCAGACTCCCACCCTCTGCCTCCCCGTACTATGCGTTACTGTTTCATCTGCTACACAGTGCTGTGATTTGCTGTCTCTGGCATTCTTATTTATTCATCTACTTATTTACTACCTGTCTTAGTTATCATCTGTGAGCTCTAGGAGAATGAAAATCTTGTCTAGGTTTCCTTAGCTACACAAATAAGAGCAGCTCAATAAGACCATCCTCCTAAATTCAAAGCAAAATGGCACCAACGGAGGCGACAATTTAAAGTCCTCATTGAAATATATTTAAAATGAATTTTCCTGACTGGCTCTGGGAAGAGAACTGAATGGTTGGAAGACAAAAGTAACAGAAGAAAATAATTTTGAACCATGTGCATACATTACCTACTCTACAGATACACACACACACACACACACACACACACACAAACACACTTGTGGCCAGGCCTGTGACTCACTCCCTACAATCAATCCCATCCCTTAGGAAGCTGAGACAAAAGGACTGCCATGAGTTCAAGGCTGGCCTACATTATACACAGTGAGCTCCAGTATGGGCTAGAGAGAAACTCTGAAACCTAGTCTCAATAAAATAGGGCCAATGAAATGGCTTAGTGAAGATGCTTGGCGCCAAGACCAACAACCTGACTTTAATCCTGGAAACCTGCAAGTTGTCCTCTGACCTCTGCACAAACACCAAGGCATGCACACAAACATGTTTTTGTAAGGCCCAATTTTGATTGTAGAGGTGCAGTTGACAACTGACAAAGAAAAACAGTGGGAAGGAACTACTGAGGAAGAGTACCAAGTGTTCTTTAAATAATGATTCAGCTACAGTAACAAAAGGAGTGAACATTTTTATTTGTTCTTTATTTACAAAGCATGCTACACTACTAACCTTTAAGATCCATAACAAATTGAGATTTGAAATAGTCATCCCAAGGCTAGATATGGTATCCAAAACTGTAATCCCAGTACTCTCTACAAAAATACAGTAGATGAGTTCAAGATCATCTCTGGCTGGAGTTCAGGGCCAACCAGAGCTATATAAGGCCCTGCCTCACCAGAGAGTCTGGGAAACAGAACCTTCATCCAGCGACTGATGGAAGCAGAGGCAGACACCCACATGTAGAATCTAGGGTCAGAAAGGGAGAACTGATGAGCAAAGGAGTTAAGACTGGGCTGGTTTAACCCACAGAAACAGTTGACCTGAACAAGGAGGAGCTCTTGGACCCGACTGATGGCTGTGTGGAAAGCATGGGACTAACCCAGAACCCCTGAATGTGGGTGTCAGTGAGGAGGCCTAGGTAATCTATGAGGCCTTGGGTAGTATTTATCTCTGGTGTACAAATAGATTTTGAGTGCCCATCCCACAGTGAAGGATGCTCTCTCAGCCTGGAGTCTTGTGGGAGGGCCTAGACCCTGCCCTGGATGAAATGACAGACTCTGGAGATCCACCATAGAGGGCCTCACCCTCCTTGGGGAAATGAGAGGGTATTGGGGGGGGGTTGGTGGGAGTGTGTGGGAGGGGGAAAGGGAGAGGGACCTGGGATTGACATGTGAAGCAACCTTGTTTCTAATTTAAATTTAAAAATTAAAAAAAGAAGAATGCTAAGTAAAGCAAACCTACATGCTTTATCTCCCTAATTCAGAATCAAATCAACTATTATTATTAAGAGCAAAAGCTCAGCAAAAATGACCAACCTAACAGAAAGAGGCATGACTCTGGCATCAGATTTAAAAGGTAACAGTCATGCAGAGAAATAAAATCGTCGTTTAACAGGCTTCTAACCCCAAATACCTCCAAATAAATAGTGCTAGAGAAGAACAATCTATCTAACTCTATGAGTTCTCAAGACAAAAGCAAAATCAGTGAATCAGAAAAATAATCAAAGAAAGTAACTTGGAGATTATTATTGCACGATGTCAGCAGAAGCAAAAACTGCCACATTATGTATTGCCCATATATGCAAAATAGACGCTTCTAGAAAATATGACAACAGAAGCAAAGGAATGAGTTCCAAGTTCACTAGGGTTACCGCATGAGTATGTAACTGTCTCAATTAGCATATTATAAACTTTAACATAGTTAGAGCAGAGTATCATCAAAGTGAAGAAGGATATAATCAAATAATATACCCCAACGAGACAACAATATCCCTGATAAACCACAATCTAAGATTAGGGTACACAGACCAGTCAGGTAACAAAAGCAGCCATATTCTGCTTCCAATCCTATACTAAAGCAGCTATCAAAATGGACTGGACTGCAGAATGGACTGGAGTGGAGGCTGGGTGGAGGACTGGGGGGCCTGGTGGGGAGGGAGGGGGGAGAAGGGGAGGCAGAGGGAGCTGGGATTGACATGTGAAACAAGCTTGTTTCTAACTTAAATTTAAAAAAGGAAAAAAAAAATAAGGCCCTGCCTCAAAATTAATAAACTCCCCAATCTACTGGCTTGAATCAGAACCACTACTGTAAATTTTTGTCAGGTGATGGCAATAAACTACTCTATTAGTGTTTTACTTAAAGCTGACCAACATCTAACTGCTATTCATGTGCTCTCGATTATCTATTTACCCTTCAATCTAAAAGCTTGCTCGGCAAGTACCACGTTTTCAAATCAAAAAGGCCGACTAGAAAAGGCAGCTATTAACTCATATTCGTTTATACGTCTTCGTCCAGGGCACACTGGAAAAGACAAAGGCCTTGTCACATCTCTCCTCCCTGGAAAACGGTGAAGGCGCCAAGGTGGCAGATACTCTGGCACACATCCCGGAGAGAACTTGTCCAGGCAGTGGCAAATATCTTTTAGCCCAGAACTCGGGAGGCAGAAAACAGGCGGAGCTCTCTAAATTCTGGACTAGCTTTGTCCACACAGAGATACAGCCCAGCTAGGGCTACATAGTAAGCCTGTCTCAAGTAAAATGTACAAAATAAAACCGAACCTCTCTTGGTTTGGCATAGGTCTGCCATGACCAAGGCATTATCTGGGCTTGCTTCAAAGCCAAGTAAACCCAAAGAATTTCTCATGTGCAAGGTCAGTAGCCTCGGCAGCTCTCATCATTCGGGCGAGTTAGAATCAAGAGTTCCAGGCAAAGTCGGTTCCCAAACGGGGGCCACCACACTGTCCCGCACAGAGGCACTGGCTCCCAGGACCGCGGGCTCAGTTCCCCGCACCCCCGCACCCGGGGACCCCAGCGCCTCCGCCGGGAAGTTTCCGGAAAGCGCCCGCAGTGGGGCCGGGCCAGCCGGCCCCGGACGCCGGGAGGAGGGCGGGGAGCCGGCTCGGAGGTAAACAAGGCGCGCCGAGGTCGGGTGGCTCGCCGCCCGCCGCTCACCAGCACGCGCTTGAAGAGGGCGCTCTCCTTGGGCGGCAGCTGCACGCTGGGCATCACGGCGGCGGGAGGGGGGGAGCCTGCCGGCTGCTGCAGCCGCTACCCGGACCACGGGTTACCTCACCGGGAGGCCGCGGGAAACGGAGCACAGCGCACCCCAGTGGGCGGCCCGGGAGGGAACCCCGCGCGCGCCAAGAAGGCAGCCAGGGTCCGCCCCCCATCCCCCACCCTCCGCGCGCGCGCTGCGCATGCGCAGGCTCACGGCCGAGGGGCAGACCCGCGTCTACTCCCTGGGGAGCTCGCCTGGTGTGTGGCCAGGCTGTGGCTCCTGTCACCTCCACAGCGCCCAGCCACTCGCGTACCTTCTTCACCTCTGGACGCTGTTCACCGCACGCTTCTGTCCTAGATCGTGTGACTTTTCTCCGAGTTAACTTTTATTCTTTTGTGCACTTGGAACCCTGCTCGACCCAATGCAGACTCTTGATTTACAATCAATTTTTCATTCTTTTTCTCGCCTTATTTAAAATGACTCTTAAGAGCGGCCTTATGGACAGACCCTGAAATGATGGAACTGATGTGAAAGCCCCTGTAAAGTACAAAGGTCCATAAAAATGTTTTGCGCAATGGCGCTAAACCTATTCTCACAGCACTTGGGAGGCAGAGGCAGGAGGATGGCCTAAATTAAAGGCCAGCTTGGTGTACTTAGTGAATTCTAGGTCGGGAAGGACAGGAAGGAGAAAGAAAATAATTTCAGCCGGGTAGGGCACCCAACATTTTCACTACAGTTGTTTCTATGGTTCCTCTGATCCTCCAGTCTCCATATAAGCCACCCAATTACTGGAGAAGCAGGATACAACCCTAGGATGGGCCAGGGACGATGTCTAAGAAAATTAAAAGACACCACGTGATTAGCTACACATAAACATCTGTGACAAGGAGCATATACAAAATGTTGACTTACTATTAAGATGTATGTAAACATTACATATATAAACATATACATTCTCAATCTTAATGTCTGCATATTTTTTACGAGACTAGAAGATACTTGATAATTTAATTTAATGGACTATAAAGAGAACAGGAATGGTGTCTTTTTTTTTTTTTATTCCCTGAGTTGGAGGGGAAAAAAATATCACAGAAGACTTTAAAAATGGGAAGGGACATTCTCTGCAATTGACATTAGTTTGCAAAGGGAAAATGAGTTTTCGCCAAAGGAGTCTCACCGTGCATATTAACCACAATTAAGGGCAGGCTTTAGATGACCAACACAAAAATAACTGAATATTCTTGTAGACTTTTTGTCTCATATTGCTTTGTTTGAGTTTTTTTTTTTTTGTCTTACTTTTTTTGTATACTATGGTTTCTGATTGGTTTTAGGATTGATTTATTTATTATGTATAGTGTTCTGCCTCCATGTATGCCTGCAGGCCAGAAGAGGGCACCAAATCTCATCATGGATGGTTGTGAGCCACCATGTGGTGAACTCCCAGTGCTCCTAACCGCTGAGCCCTGGGTTTATGGGTCGTGTGTGTGTGTGTGTGTGTGTGTGTGTGTGTGTGTGTGTGTGTGTGTGTGTGTGTGTGTAGGGGGGCTTTTCTTTGTCTACTTCTGGTTTATTTTGTTGTTGTTTGCCTGTTTTCTAAAGAGGGAAAAAGAAAGGGTATGGAGTTAGGTGGGTAAGGAGGTGGTTGGATCTGGAAGGAGTTGGGAGGGGAAAGTGTGATCAGAATATATTGCATGAAAAAAAATTCAATAAAAAGGTAAATAGTAAGTGTGGGGACAACAGACTTTGGCCAAGACCCACTTCCCCATCAGCCTGGGACCTGACAGCTGTAAGACAATGTTTACTAAAAACAATACAGTGCCCCGGGCAATAAGTTCCTGAAAAGGGCTTGCCCACAGGAATCGCCCTGACCTTGACTCTTTCTGACCCACCCACCGCTGCCTCTGGTATATAATAACCAGCCAGGGTAGGAATAAGAGAGCCTTCTTGAGGAGCCTTCTGGTCTCTGTGTCATCAATCCCGATACCCTCGCCACATTCTCGGATAGAGGCTGCGCAGCGGGTGCGGCAAGTAAGCAAGGTATATATAGGCAGCATGCACACACATACATGTATATATAAAGTGGGATATAATATATATATGTATATTAAGGATGAAGATGACATGAAGCTGACTGGGGTGGGAACATGTTGGAGATGGAAGTGAGGTGTGGACATGGTCAAAATACATTGTATGCATATATGAAATTCTCAATGAGTAAGGATATATTTTTAAGTTAATACAGGGTCAGGAAGGTGGCTCAGTGGTTAAGAACTACTACTCTTGCAAAAGCCTGAATTGTATTCCTAAGACCCATATCTGACCGGTCACAACCTCCTGTAACTACAGCCCCAGGGAGTCAGGGACTCTTCTGCCTCCTGGGTCACCTGCATTTACACATAAACAAAAACACTATTAAAAAAATAATAAATATAAACTGGGCAGTAGTGGTACACACCGTTAGTCCCAGCACTTGGGAGTAGAGGCAGGTGGATCTTTGTGAGTTCAAGGCCAGTCTGGTCTACAGTCAAGGCTACACAGAGAAAACCTGTCAAAAAATCCAATTAGCTAATAATAAAGCCCAGCATGGCAGTATACACATTTAATCCCAGTACTTAGCAGGCTGATCTCTGAATTTGAGGCCACCCTCCCATATACAGCTAGTTCCAGGCTAGCCAGGACTATATAGTAAGACACTCTCAATAATAATCAGTAATTATAAATAATAATAAACCTTTAAAATATAAATAAAATAGGAAGGGAACAGTTATTAAAGATGGAGTCCACCAGTAGTTCAGGAAATAATTGCAATCATGGCATTGCGTGAAATTAAAAACCTTCCTCAGAGCAAATAAAACAATCAGTAGAGTGGCAAAAACCTACACGATGGAAGAGAAATCTTTGCTAGTTACATATAGTCAATTAATAGAGAGGTTTTCAAAGGAAGAAAACAATAAGTATATGAAAAGGTATTCCGCCTCCATAGCTATCAAGAAAATATAAATTAAAACTGCATTTGAAGCACACAAGCATAGGGATAACTTAACAACCTGTGACGCCATTTGCCTTGAGCTCCACATATGCACTCCCCTTCCCAGAGATGCATTAGTCAACCTTGCTGAACTGCAAGCACACCCCACTTCCAGCAACGAAGTGAAGTGCTTCTCCTTGACAACGCTATGGCAGCTCCCCATTTTTCAAATATGTCTCGGAACATATCTAAGAACAGGAGGCAGGGGGCTGATCCAGCTGCAGCTGGTTTGGGGTTCATGCATAGTAATGTGTACTCCAGGACAAAGGTGTACTCAGAGTGGATTTCTAGGGGGAAAATTCTATTTACCATCTTATAGCTAAGCACAATTGGGAGTGCATGTAATTAAGCCAGAGACATCGTGGGAATGGACATGCACGGTACAAAAAAAGCTTATGTAATCCAATCCTATCAGTCAAAAGAGAATAACTCATACCCGACCCTTGGCAGTCAACTGTTCCTAGACCCCATGAAGGTAGCCTCAAACAATAGCTTATGTGCTTGAGAACTCCAGCGCCATGAACCTAGTCACTTTCAGTGAGTCAGGTGTGTACTGTTGCTTTGCTTCTAAATAAAGGTTCTTGCTTCTGCAGGAGCTTCTTCAGTTCTCTGAACAAGATGCCAAGGTCCTGCAAAGGCCAGGTCCAGACCCAGACCCTCCCATACACATCTCTGTAACATGCAGAGATTCCTTTTTGCCGAGTCAGATCAGCTGTCATCAAGGAAACAAAGGATGACAAAGGCTGGTAAAGAACCCTTATACCCTGCTGATAGGAATGTAGCCTGACCGTGATGATTAGGGTTGACTGTCAACAAGACAGAATCTGGAGATGGAAGATGAGCCTCTGGCCATGTCTGTGGGAGATTATCTTGATGAGGTCACTTAGGTGGGAAGCTCCAGGCACTGTGGGTGGCACCATTCCCAGGGCTGTTATCCTGGGTGTATAAAATGAAGAGATCAAGTTGAGCAGTAGCAAGCATGCTTGTACTAATTGTTCTCTGTTCTTGATGGTGACCATGACATAACTAGCTCCCTCAAGCTCCCGTGGCAGTGAATTCCGCAATATGATGAACTGTAACTTGGAATTGTAAATCAAAATAAGCCTTTTCTCCCTTTACTTGCTTTTGCCAGAGTATTTTTTATCATAGTAATGACAAAACAAAAAGCAAGCAAACAAACAACAACAAAAAAGACCTAAAATACAATGATAGCCACTATGGAAATCAATATGGAGGTGCCTCAAAAAACACAAAACAGGGCTGGAGAGATGGCTCAGAGGTTAAGAGCACTGATTGTTCTTCCAGAGGTCCTGAGTTCAATTCCCGGCAACCACAAGGTGGCTCACAACAACCTTGAATGAGATCTGGCGCCCTCCACTGGCGTGCAGGCAGAAGACTGTATACACAATTAAAAAAAAAAAACAGCCTGTCATATAATGCACTTATTTAACTCCTGCATATATATCTGAAGGAGTCTAAGCACACTACAGGGATAACTTGCATATCCATTGTCACACTACTTATAATAGCCAAGATATAGAAGCAGTGCCAATCAACAAGTAAACAGGAGAAGAAAAATTAGCATGTATACATTATGGAATTTTATTCAACCATATGGAAAAGTGAAGTTATGCCATTTACAGGAAATGCATAGAAATGGAGGTAGTGAGCCGGGCATTGGTGGCGCACGCCTTTAATCCCAGCACTCGGGAGGCAAAGGCAGGCGGATCTCTGTGTGTTTGAGGCCAGCCTGGTCTACAAAGTGAGTTCCAGGACAGCCTCCAAAAAAAAAAAAAAAAAAAGAAAGAAAGAAATGGAGGTAGAGGCATATGAAATAAACTAGATTAAAAAAGACAAATATGACTTTTCTTATATGTGAATCTAGATTTAAATACATACATATTCACAGACACATTTATGACATGGAAGTAGGAGCTTTAGTTGAGGAGAGGAAGAGGTATAAAAAGAAGGCAGTAGGGGCTGGAGAGATGGCACAGAGGTTAAGGGCACTGGCTGCTCTTCCAGAGGTCCTGAGTTCAATCCCCAGCAACCGCTTGGTGGCTCACAGGCATCAATAGTGAGATCTGTTGCCTTCTTCTCATGCAGGAGTGTATGCAGGCAGAACTCCATATACATAATAAGTAAATCTTTAAAAAATAGAGACAGAAGGCAATAAGGGAACAAGAGAGGATAATGGAGAAGAAAAACAAACGTCATATTCTCTGTTCAGAACCTAGACTTAAAAACAGACATATATGTGTATGTGTATATATACATATATGTGTACTACATATACAAACATGGCTTGAAAGCAAAATGGCAACCAGAGGAGGAAGGGACCTGTGGGAAGAGGGAGTTGGCAAAGGCAGATAATGGGGAGGTTAGCATGAGCAAAATACAATATTAATGTATGTAAATATAAGGAAAGCTATTGTTTTTAATTCTTACTAGAGAAAGTTAATTGTGATAATTGCAAGACTAACTGGGAAAGAGGGGAGGAGAAAATACTTGTAAGTCTAACTGGAAAGAAGGGGGATAGGGCTACAGATAGGCTTATGTTTTCTCTACAGAAAATAGTCAAATCCAGAAATTAGAGAGGAAGTAGATCAGAAGGACCACATCACACGCTTGACTGAGTTGCACATAAACTGGAGACATCCCTGTTCAGTGCTGTCACAGCCAACATCTTTCCACAGTCTCTATGACTGTTTGTTCACTAGTGTATTAGTAATGCCTGACAATTATTCAATTCCTGTAGGGAGAGATCTAGGTACCTGTGGCACTGACCACGCCCATTTTGGGCATGGCCACATTGTGTAGGGGGCATGTGGGATAAAGGACCGAGGAGAGGGGCACTCACTCTCTTCAGAGTTCCAGTCAGGTCTTGAAAGGCTGCAGAGACTAACCTGGGTTTTCATTTTCTCATGTAAGTAATTTCCCACAATGTAAGTAATTTCCCACAATAAATAACCAACAGCATCCTTATCCCGTGTACTGTTACATTTCTTCAACAAACTCCCAATTTATTAACCTCCTCAAGAGCGAAGAGTTAATCTTGGTACGACCAATGCTCCAGAGAAAAAGTTGGGTCATCCCTTGACTCTCATAGGATATTCTTCTGGAATGTCCCTGAGCTAAGTCAAAGGCCTGTCTTCCAGGCCTGATTTTAAAAGGCCATGGCATTTTCAAGAAAAGTCTGGTCTGGCAGCACGTGCCTATAATAATAGCACTGAAAAAGGATTACAAATTCAAGGGCAGCCTAGGCTATGTAGTGAGAATCTGTCTTTTTAAAGAAGGGACAGGGAGGAGACTACAGGAAATGGGAAATGGCCCAGCCTGCAAACATGAGAACCTGAGTTCACTCTCCAGAACTCAATTTTTTTAAGGCCAGGTAGAACTGAAGAGATGGCCCAGCAGTCAAATGCTAGCTTTTCAAGGGGACCAGAGTTCGATTCTCAGCACGCAGCAGTCACCTCTAACTCCAGCTCCAGAAAACCCAGTGCTCACTTTTAGCCTCCACAGTCACCTGAACGTGTGAACACACACACACACACACACACACACAAATCCTTAAAAAAAGAAAAAAGATACATGGTAGCACACACTTGTAATTCCAATGCTGGGAATTGGGAACAAATCCCTCTAGGCCAGCCTAATGTCTCTGGTGAGCTCTGGTCCAGTGAAAGACCTTGTCTCAAAAACCAAGGTGGACATCTCCTGAGTAATGCTGTCTTCTGGCCTCACACTCATGCACACACAGGCACACCCACGTGTGCACACACATTCACAGGTATACACACATGAACACACGCGCACATGCACATGAACACAAAAAGGTTACATTACATGAAAAGGATAGTCCTACAAAATATTTTTGGAGAATGTACTTATTATGTAAAGTGTCCTATGGCCTCGTCCAGCCCACTCACTATAGATCACTAACTATTTCAGCTTTGGGTGGTACCTTTCTCCTACCTTTCAGCCATGCAGCTGATGCTACTCCATCATTGACATTTTGCCAGCTTCTCCCTTTCCCTGTGATGACCCCACCCCAGCCTCTCCCTGGCCAGCCTACAAAGGAAACCTACCATCCCAAACACTAGGAGGTGAGGTAATTAGGAATACTCAAATTTACCATCGTCTTCATCTCCCTTCTGTGCCTACCTTAGGTGTTTAGGCTATGGTGGCATAATACAGGAGGGAAGGAATTAAAACAAAACGCATACCTCCACTAGCTGTGTTACTGGCAGTTTAAGCCAAAATCTTAGAATATATAAAAGATATAACCTTGGCACAACCAGAAAGCCTAAATGAGGCAGTAGCTGTAATTCTATTACTGGCTTCCTCTTTTGTCTGGAACAAATCTTATTTCTACCTTTCAGCAGGAAATGGAGTTATAACATACTATAATCTGTTTTACAGCAGGGTTATATGAACTTAATGCTTAGTCATTTCAAAGCCAAAATTAAAAGAAAAATGCTGTGTAAATCAGAATCCAATGTTTCTCAGAAAGAAAGCCCAATCCTTTTTGGGAGTATCTGGGGTTTCCAGGCAAGCATTCTTTCCTGGCACTTCACATAGACTGTACCTCCTTTAGAATCTTGCATTAAGTAAAATAATAGCAATAGCAATGATGAGGGCCTCTAAAAGCTCCCAATTCATTTTTACATGCATCATATAGACCATGATTCTAGTTGTTATACCTAGCAGAGCCAAGGAAGACAAAGTAATTGAAAAAGGGTGTTTTTCTGTACACTGATACTTATTTTATGTGACTATCAGGCACGATAAAATCTAGGGTAGCTTGCCTCTGCCTCCCAAGTGCTAGGATTAAAGGTGTGCGCCACCACCTCCCAGCGCCTAGATTTTTCTTAAAGATTTATTTATCAATAAATAGTGTTCTGCCTGAATGTGTGTCTGTACACCAGAAGAGGACACCAGATCTCACTTTGGGTGGTTGTGAGTCACCCTGTGGGTGCTGGGAATTGAACTCAGGACCTCTGGAAGAGCAGCCAGTGCTCTTAACCACTTAACCATCTCTCTAGCCCCTCGCCTAAAAATTTTAATGATTAAAAAAAAATGTCTCATTTAAAAGCAAATCCTCAAGCTGGGTGGTGGTGGTGCACGCCTTTAATCCCAGCACTTGGGAGGCAGAGGCAGGTGGATCTCTCTGAGTTTGAGGCCAGCCTGGTCTACAGATGGAGTTCCAGGACTGCCAGAGCTGTTATAGAGAGAAACCCTATCTTGAAAAACAACCCCCTCCTAAAAAAAAACCTCAAGTCTGTGGATATAGCTCAATGATAGCGCTCTTGTCTAGCATGTATGAGTCCCTAGCTTTAACCTCCTGCACTCAGAAAAAAATAACCAACTTAGAAACTACTCCTTTAAGGGTTTGTAATGTATAAATTCCTGTGATTTCACCTATAACACATTGTAGAACTTAATATCTAAATTAGGAAACACTCGTTTCTAGGTTTGCAAGTAACTTATAGTGGAGGATGGAGCAAGGGGCTTAGGGCGCCGTCGAGGAGACCTGGGTTAGGATAAACTACAACTCCCAGGATCCCTTGGTCAGGGACCAGGAGAGGGCGATCGGTTCCCTTCTGGCTCCCTCAGTCCCTCACACCTCCTGGCCTTCCGGTCCAAATAAGTTCGGCGCGTGGGTTACCCAGAAGAATCGCCTTCCTGCCTCATCATTTCATTCTTGTTTACTGTTACGGACACCTAAAGTGAAGCGTTCTGCCAGAAGCGTCCAAACGGAGGAGGAGCCAAGGCGAAACGTAACCCGGAAGCAGTAGCCTGGAAAGGAGCCTGTTTGCAGTACCTTGAGCCGAAATGTTGGGGACATAGAAGGTTCAGTTATCAGTAAGAAACGAGGACGTCGTTTCCTTCTTTACTTAGGTATTCACAGTTCTTTCCTGGCCTTAAGAACACTGCTGTCCCGCCGCCCACTGGTGTTACTTCCGTACAGAATGCTCCGTAATGCTGACTTACACGACACGATTTTCCCGTTCTGCTCCGGGCTTCCCTCCGGTGTCCCCTTTAACATTCCTGTGTGGTGGGTTTGGGCTCCAAGCCTTGCTCTGCTAGGTGTAGGTAACCCAAGAAAGTAACGTTAAGGTTTCTGGCCTTGATAATTCTCATTCCACGGCTGCTCCTAAAACGGAAATTTTAGCCAGAACTGTTATTACAAAAATTCGCCGTCCTTTTATTCTCACCGTCGGATAGACTCCCCTTCTGATGTATTCACCAATCCCAGCTGTGATTAATAATTTGTTAAATTCATAGTAAAACTCAGCAAACGCTGAGTATTCTGAATATTTATTTCTCTTAAACGATAAAGCTGTTAGATTTAGCGAGATCGAGGGGGCTTACATAAGTGTGTTGCCCAGCACAGCAACAACACTTGTTGCTTATGGTAATTTTTTGCGCGTGTTAGGCAAGTGGTCTATCACTGAACTACCCTCCCCACATCCCCACGCCATTCTGCTAAATTTCGGCCCTCATTTCCAGTCTTAACTTCAGGAGGCAAAACAAGAAAACTTCTGTGTTCCCTCTCTTGTTCAATAAAGTCATACTATTCTGTTAGCTCTTGAATATCTGAGGGAAGAACACATAATTATTGTACATAGCCCGTTTCACCTCATCTGTCATTTTTTAAGAATTGTGTGTGTGTACCAGCATTTATGTATGTGCACCACAAGCACGCATGCACGGTACCCAGGCAGAGGTCAGAAGAGGGTGTCAGATCAATCTCTTGGAACAGGATAACAGGCAGTTGTGAACTACTATGTCGGTGCTGGCCTTGTTCCTCTGCAGGAGCAAGTATTTTTGACTGTCAAAAATCTCTCCAGCTTGGTAGTCTTCTGTAAGTCTCAAAATTATGAAAATAACGTGGACTGTGTAAAAGACTTGGGAAAGGAGGAAAACTTAAGAGGTATCTGTAAATCCCCATGTGGTCTTTTAATGTTTTCATATTAATCTCTCCCTGTAGGTTCTCAGCCGAAAGAGAAGCAGCCCCAAGACGTGCTCACAGGGCTGAGAATGGAAAACTCTGACCTTGGAATAAACAGCCTATGTTACAACACAGACTGTGCCTCTGTCCGGTGAGTGAGTAGTTGTGATGAAGTTACCTGACTTTCTTTCACATCTGAATGCCCTGAAACTAAACAATTAAAATAAAGTGCTGGCCTGGCATGTTCAAGGCCCTGGGGTCAGTGACCAATATCTCTCTTGCTCTCTCCCTACACACACACACACACACACACACACACACACACACACACACACACACACACGCTTCATGCTTTCTCTAATAATAATAATAATTTAAAAATAAATTAATAAATACAATAAAATTGCTCATTTAAGTTTACCCAGACATGTTGACTTACATTTGTGATCCAGCATCTGGGAAGCTGATGCAGGAGGCCCCAGTTTGAAGCCAGTCTGAGCTGTATAGCAAAACCATTTTATAAACAATAAATTAGACTACACAATAGTTGACATGTTAGTATATTCCTTAGACTTCAGAAATCTATGGCTTTAGGTGTAAAGAATGCATCATTTTATAGGTTTTTTTTTTTTGTTTGTTTTTTAAAGATTTATTTTAACCGGGAGGTGGTGGCACACGCCTTTAATCCCAGCAATCGGGAGGCACAGGCAGACTGATCTCTGTGAATTCGAGACCAGCCTGGTTTACAAGAGCTAGTTCTAGGACAGCCTCCAAAGCCACAGAGAAACTCTGTCTCGAAAACAACAACAACAACAAAAGATTTATTTTAGTGTTTTGTCTACATGTATGCCTGCAGGCCAGAAGAGCTCTCTAGATGTCATTACAGATTCCCAGCTACCATGTGGTTGCTGGGAATTGAACTCAGGACCTCTGGAAGAGCCGCCAGTGATCTCAACCACTTAGCCATCTCTAGCCCCTAGCTTTTGTTTTTTGTTTTGTTTTTATTGTTGTTTGTTTGTTGTTTTTGTGTTTTGGTTTTTGTTGTTGTTGGTGTTGGTGGGTGGTTTTCTTACCCTCCTCCCCCGGGCATGATTCTCTGTGTAGCACTGGCTGTCCTGGAATTCTCTCTGTAGACCAGGCTAGCCTCAAACTCACAGAGATCCCCCTGCCTCTGTCTCCCAAGTGCTGGAATTAAAGGCGTGCACCACCACTGCCTGGCAGTTTTATAGTTTTTAAGTGTTTGTTTATATACTCATTTGAGGTTAAACTGCCCTAACCTGTTGAGGTGATGTGTCTGTTAGTTACAGCCCTACACACTTGTCCTAGTTATCTGCATATGTAAGGTTACTCTTTTTGTGAGCCTGTGCACATGTGTGAGGTGTACACGCCACAGCACAGTCATCTCTTTCAGTCATGTGTGTCCTGGGATTGAACTCAGAGGTTGTCAGCCTTAGGTTCTTCTGTCTCTGGGCTGTTTGGCCCGTCCCTCACTTGTTTTTTTTTTTTTTTTTGGTTTTTCTCGAGACAGGGTTTCTCTGCATTGTTTTGGAGGCTGTCCTGGAACTCGCTTGGTAGACCAGGGTGGCCTCGAACTCACAGAGATCCTCCTGCCTCTGCCTCCCGAGTGCTGGGATTAAAGGCGTGCGCCACCAACGCCCGGCTCCCTCACTTGTTTTAATATACTGTTATTTAGAGGTTTCAAGAGTTTCCTTTGTGGGCTCAGCCTGGTGGCACTTCCTACCATTTGGGAGGCAGAGGCAGGCAAATCTCTGAGTTCAAGGTCATCGTGGATTACAGAGTGAGTTCAAGAGCTACATAAGGAGACTCATTCTCTAAATAAATACTATATATATATATATATATACATACACACACGTGTGTGTGTGTGTGTGTGTGTGTGTGTGTATCTTTCTCAGTTATTGCCTGTCTTTGGTGGTAATGAGGTCATGGACTAAAGGTTTCTCTGAAACTCCTAGTTTTATTGTACCGTATATCTTTAGAATTGCTCTTTTCAAATTGTATATCTTACATTACAGCTGCTGAGATGAGTCATCACATGTGTGTTCGGCTTTTTTGGAATCCATTCCTTATTGCTTACCCCCAGAGACATGTCTTCCCCTGCTGTCGGCAGTTTAGACAGTTAAGTCTTGACCCAAGGCTGTGGGATTTTAGACAAAACAAGAGTCATGTTCTCAATCAGCTATTAAATAAGAGTTGCTCCAGGAGCTACTGTCATCAAGATACAAAGATGCTTTGGAAACACAAAGCCCTACAGAAATATATGGAAGATCTGAACAAAGAGTACCAAGCCGTTGATCAGTGTTTGCAGGGCATCTCTGAGAACGAAGGCGACCGAAGGGCCTTACGCAGAAGGCATGCTGAATTGGCACCGCTTGCAGCTGTTTATCAAGAAATTCAGGAGGCCGAACAAGCCATTGAAGAATTAGAGTCAATGTGTAAAAGTGGGTAAATGATATCTATGCACATATAAGTATACAACTGATTGAACTTTGAGCTCTGTCTTTTAAAAAGCCTACAGATAATAAGCTCACTACTACTTGGTAAGAGGACTATATCCTTACTTGGTGTTTAACGTATTTCATTTGCTTGGGGTCTGCTAAGAGTCCAGGCTCTTTGTGGTACTCACCAAGAGGTTTAGAGTCTGGGAGACTTGACGTCATCCTAAGTAATTTACTAAGGAACAGAATGCTAGTTCCTCTCCCATTGCAGTGCTCGTATGGTGTAAAATGAGAGAATATATGTGTTATTGATGATATGATCCCTAGTCTGCTAGAGAGATACATAGGGTTCTAAAGAGCATCTCAGCCCTCAAAGCCAGGCAGGCTAGGTGGATGGTGCTAGGTGACACCACACATTGTGAGAAGCTCAGAGAAAGCTTTGCATTTTATGTGTGATAACTGCTGTTTTTTTAAGAGTTAGCTGTGTTATTTGTTTTTGAGACAGGTGTAGACAGTACACATGCTCCCAGGGTAGCAATGGAGAAACTAGGAATGTTAATCATGCAGGGTTGTTTCCTCAGTGGAGGAAACGTATACCTGTTTTCTACCCAGAAGGCTGGGAGTAGATATTGTTAGTAGCATGGTGACCTTTGCTATGTAGGGCCAGGTCTCACCCAAGTCTCCCTCCCTAGACCTTTATTTTTGTTTCACAGTCAATAGAAGCCGTGCTTAGGGGAGCTGTCACATGTGCCTCATAGTCTGCTGATCCCTACATTGTCTGTATGATTGGGATAATTGTTACCAGGAAACTTTTCTCCAAAATTGTACAGTACTTAAATAACTAAAATAAACTAGCCTGGTGTCATGCTCCAGAAGTTGGGACCAGCCTGGCTAACTAAGTCATGCTGAACCAGGTTTCCTTCTTGCTTCTTGACGTTTGTTTCTCTGTCAGCTGTAATATTTGCAGGGACCCCCTTGTCCCCAAGACACGGTTTCAGGAGGCTGAGGCAGGAAGACAAGGAGGCTAAGGCCAGCCTGGATGTCACAGTGAGACTCTCCCAAAACAAACAAAAACTTTGTAGACATCGATGAGGTAGTTATTTAATGCTTCCTCTGTAAGAATTTTCAAAATAATTTACTATTCTCCCTGTTGCTCATTTTAGGTCTACATAAACAGGATGAAAAGCAGTTGCAAGAACTTGTATCAGAAGAAAGGCAAACCATTGATGAAAAGATCAACGCACTGTATGGAGAGGTATGTTTCAGACAGTTTACCAACTTCAGTAGTGCTAATACGAAGGAATAGTGGTTTTTTTCTAGATTAGGCTTTGATGCTCAAAATAACTTCTAACAGTGGTTTTTTTTTTTAAACATGATGAGTAATTAGGCTATACTTAGTATAGTTTGCTGAAGGAGCATTGGAAGAGAATTGAGATGTCAGTGAATGAGGACTCCCATAGGCAGAGGAAAATCATAGCAGAATCTATTGTCTCTTTAGGCAGGAAAACATAATACTGTAGGAAGGAAATTTAGGAGACCAATGAGATGACTCAGCAAATGGTCTGTACACACCTGACCCAACTACCTGAATTCTACTGTATCAGACAGAAGACAGGAGAGAACTAACTCCCTTGAGTTGTCTTTCAATGTCCACGTGGCACACACACACACACACACACACACACATACATAAAAATAAATGAGTAAAATCTTAAAAAGAAATGTAGTCACTATGGGGACAAGTCAGATGGTTTTAAGTATTAGAAGCTAATGGGTAGGTTCATGTTATTCTGTTGGATTGAAAACTTGCATGATGGAATGAATCTAAGTGTAGTGCCAGCTAGTTAGTACAGGTGTTTAGTTGGGACTGGTAAGACTGTGACATGCCAGGGACTTTCAGGGTTCATGGCACTGTGTCTGCTTTAGCTGATAATCTAGTTATGAAAGGGCAGATTCTACAATTGTGGCCTCTTTTTTCTAGTTCAATAGGTAGTTTGTTTTTAAAGGCAGTGAAGAACATAGTGCCATGTCCCATATTTCCCTCAGTTGTAGTTTTCATCATAGTCTCTCCAGCTTTCTTACTGGGAGATCCAGTTTTTAAGGACTTAGAAGGATGAATAGAGATATCACCTAGTGAACCAAAGGCAAAACAGATCTGATACTTATTCTAACATTCTCTCCCACCAACTATCATTTCTAGCAGAGATGGAGTGTTTCAGAAATTGGCAGCAGGGAGGAGAGTCATAACATGTAGGTACTTTTAGTTTGATTTGAAAGACCTTTTAGTAACTGGGAGGTTGTTTTCCTATAATTCCTAGGAGGGAAACTCTACTTTATTAGGAACCCAGGACCACCCCCCTCTTCCTTTTTTTTTTTCTTGTCACATGTGAGAAACTATTTGACTCTTATCTTGAGTCCCCTTAATATAGTCTTTAAATAGAATGACCCCACCAGGAATACAAGGTGTGGCATAGAGCTGACCATCATTTATAACTGGGGAGACTATGTAATTATATGTCAAATGTCTTCATTTGGAGTAAATGAAGATTTAAAAACTTTGTTTCATTTATCCGATAAAAGATGCCACTGTTTAGAACTAATTATAAGAAGCAAAATCTGAACAAAGCTGAATGGAACACTCTGAACTTTGATCATAATTGACCTCATTTTAGAAGATGAAGATAATCTGATAACATTGCTGAAAATACTCAAACAAGTAACTTCATTGTTATGTGAACTGATTATCTAATTAGGTTGCTTAAGATACAGTTTTAGGACTTACCTTCTTGGGATAGTTCATGGTTTTGTTAATTACTGACTTCTAAAATATACTTTGAGGGCTTTGATTTAGCCCTAAGTACTAATATACCAGGGAAAATAAGCACATCAGTGGTTGCATTTTCCTTCTTTTCCAGCTTTTGGAGCAGCTAGTGCCAAAGGAGAAGTATGACAGAAGTGATGTTATTTTAGAGGTGACATCTGGAAGAACTACTGGAGGTCAGAAAAATCAGTTTATGTAAATGCATTTTAAAAACTGGATTTTACTTGGTTTGACATCACCATACTTGAAAAGCCCATTACACGTGTTTAGTTTTGGACACATTTCCTGGGTGCTTATACCTAAGGATGTACTCTCTAATATTTGTACTTACTGAATAGCTTGTATATTTTCTTTTAGGTGATATCTGCCAACAGTTTACCCGAGAAATATTTGATATGTACCAGAATTATTCATACTATAAACACTGGAAATTTGAGCTGCTGAATTACACACCAGCAGATTATGGTAAGCATAAATGGAAGACTTTATCAAAGGTGCTCCAACTTATTTTACTTGTAATGCTGGAACTAAAGATGTTCACTACCACATTTCGCCTACAGTAAAGTTCTTAACTACTGAAGAGATCAGGATGGGAACCATGCTCCTAAGAAGGAGTATGTGAATTAAAGAAAAAGTTCCTGTGGAAACTGTATATCTACCTTTCCTAAACTAGAGCAAAGAGCCAGGCATGGTGGCCCACAGCTTAATTTTAGTACCCAGGAGGCAGACTGCACTAGTATTTCTTTATCTTTCTTTTTCTAGGTGGACTACATCATGCAGCTGCCCGAATTTCCGGAGACAGTGTCTATAAGCATTTGAAATATGAAGGTGGAATCCATAGAGTTCAGCGAATCCCAGAGGTGGGCCTGTCATCAAGGATGCAGCGTATTCACACGGGAACAATGTCAGTTATTGTCCTTCCTCAGCCAGATGAGGTAACTTCACCAGGACACTGTGACACTGGCTCCATGTAATGTGTATTGTGCGAAGAAACCCTACCCTCTAGAAAAGTCTATTTCCATGGTTGACAATTGATCTTAGTAGTCTTTATTTAGACTCTTTAACTCTTCCCCAGGTAAATTATCCTGATCATCCCTATAATGTTTCGTTTATTTTGTCTTATTTAAAAAAGAAGTCACAGCGTCAGGCAAGATGACTCAGTAGCTAAAGGTACTTGTTGCCAAGCCTGATGACCTGAGTTTAGTTCCTGGAATCCACGTGGTGGAAGGAGAGAACTAATCTTCCCAAAGTTGTCCTGACTTCCACAGGCATGCTTTGTCTCCCACACATGTGTGCAAACACACACACACACACACACACACACACCCCACATACACACTAATAAAGACAGCAACAACTAACTCTCTCACAGTCATAGAGGTAAACGGTCCCAAATCAAGGTGGCTGCCTGGTCCTAATTTCTGAAGGGTGGCACCCTCCCAGCTTCCAGTAGCTCCAGGTGTTCTTGGCTTGAGGCTCTATACCACCAGCTTCTGCTTCAGATTCCCATGGTCTTCTCTATGAAGGGAAGTCAGTGTCTTGTCAGGACACTATGATTGTATTTAGTCTATCTGGGCATCTAGTACAATCTTTAAAAAAATATGTCTTTATATACATTTATCTATTTGTGTGTCTGTATGTGAGTGAGCACATGCCCCATAGCTTGCATATGGAGGTCAGAGGGCAGCTCACGAAGCCAATGCTCTCCTACCCTGTGTGTCCCATGAGTGGAAGTCAAGTCTTCAGCCTCAGAAGCAAGTACCTTCACCTCCTGAGCCATCTCACCAGCCCTGTATGTCCTTTAAACTCAGTTGTGTCTTCTCAGGACTCCTTTTCAAATAAAGGTCAAGGAGTAAAAATGTGGCCTCCAATAAATAAACTCACGCAGAGGGGAGGGGGAAGAGGAGAGACAGCACGTAGGAGCCCCGGGAGCAGTGGTTAAGAGTTCACCCATTCATATACATGTACAAACCTCACACAGATTATGCCTTACATCCCCCAAACATCCTATCTGCTAGATTCAGTTTCTTTGTTCTACAAGAGGAAAATGAGTCTCAGGAGAAGAGATTAGCCTGAGCTGCCCCACTAACTGGGGTTAAAACCCAGTATAACTAACTCCAAGCACAGCTTCCTTGTTCTCCACTGTCCTGCTCCATCATATCTGTCCTGTGGTTGTCTCTGTGAGAGCTCAAACAAGAAGGTGGAGTGTCACCCTGTCTGACTGTGGCCGAGACTGCGAGGGTGTAGAACAACGGCTCAAGTGTTTCAGTGCGAAAGCGGCGTGGGATGAGATTTTAGTGAGAAGGCGAATTCCTCACCTGGGATTCTGGGAATGATGAGACTCAATGATGTGTGTTCCAGATATGTTTATGTTCTATATAATGTGGGATAACCAGTGGTGAAACTCCTAAAAGATACATAATGCAGTGCTCTCAAGGCATCCTGTCAGTACTTAAAAACTCCCCGTTTAGGTGGGATGCAGCTGAAAGGTAGAATGCTTGCCTAGCATGCATAATGCCCTGGATTCAAGCCCCATCACCTCAAAAACACGACAGTATTTCACTGGAATAGCTTGTTTATTAGCCTGTGGTGGTGGCACATGACTTTAATCCCAACGCTCGGGAGGCAGAAATGGGCAGATCTTTGAGGTTAAGGCCAACCCGGTCTGTAGAGTATAGAGCTAATTCCAGGACAGCTGGAACTACACAAAGGGACCCTGTCTCAGTGGGGTGGGGGGGGGGGAGAAACAGAGACAGAGACATAGGTTATTTATGGTTCTTTCTTTGGTATTCTTTTTTTTTAATTTGTGGTTTATATAAATAGTTTATTTGAAAAATCTCAGAGTAAAGTATTTGTGGCATTGTGAATTTACTTATGCTATATATTTTTGTCCTAGGTAGATGTGAAAGTAGATCCCAGAGATCTGCGAATAGACACATTTCGATCCAAAGGAGCAGGCGGGCAGCATGTTAACACAACAGACAGTGCTGTGAGGGTTGTCCATATCCCCACAGGTGAGCAAGCCCTTTGCTTTTGTCTTAGTTACTTTCTGTTGATGCAACAGGACACCATGACCAAGGCAGCTTATAAAAGAAACATTTGATTCAGGGCTCATGGTTTCAGAGGGTTGGAGTCCGTGACCATCATGGCAGGGAGCATGGCAGCCGGCATGGTGCTGGAGCAGCAGCTGAGAGCTCATGTCTTGATTCACAAGCACGAGGCAGAGAGAGCTAACTGAATGGTATGGGCTTTGAGAACTTAAACCCCCCAACCCCCCACCCCCCGTGACACGCCTGCACAATCAGGCCACACCTCCTAATCCTTTCCAAACAGTTCCACCAACTGAGGATCAAGTACTATATATTTGAATATATCGACAGTTTAAAGATAGCAGTGGCATTATGGATCTGATGTACAGGTGTGTCTGTTTCCTCCTGTTTGGAAACAGTTCTTCCTTTGAAAGATGCAGGTGGTAAGCACATCTGTGCGGGAAAGGTGCTTGGATATGCTGCTCAGTGGTGCTCCACGAGCAGTGCTCCAGCTCAGTTCCAAAGGGAACAGCATGGACATGCCATAGCTACGGACCCTGTCTCATCTTGTAGATGAGCTGCTAGTGCCAGGAAGGCTCTGCTGCCCTGAATATTGGTCACTTGGTCACCTTGATAAACTGTAAGCTTTTTTTAAAAAGTTAAGGTGATTTAAATACATTGCTATATAATAGGGATACATTCTGAGAAATGCATCATTACGCAGTTTATCACTGGGTGAAAATTATAAATGATCACAACTAAGATAACTCTCAGTAATAAGATTTTATAGGATAACTATTATATGTGCCGACTGTCATTGGCCAAGTTGTTATATAGTGCATTAGCATCATTTTCAGACTTAAACAATTTTTCTTTCTAAATTTTCATTTATTTTTAGGTTACTAAAGAAAGTATGTGTGTGCGTGTGTGAGAGTGTATGCTGGTGTGTGCAGGTGTGCATGTGTCGTCATGTATGACTGCTAGGAGTCTTATCCTAAAAAGCCAGAGTTACAGGTGTTTGCAGGACGCCTGGCTTGTTGTTACATGGGTGCTCGGATTCAAACTCTGGTCCTCACAGTTGATCAGTAAGCACTCCCAAACGCTAAGCCAGGATGGGAGAGAGCACCAATTAAGTTAAGAGCACACACTGTTCTTGCAGAGGACCAGAGGGCGGTTCTCAGCACCTAGGACAGGTGTCTCACATCTGCCACCACAGACACTGCATTCATCTTTTTTTGTTGGGGCAGAGAGTGGAAGTGACACTAAAGACAGGACCCAGGCTTCAGCCTTGCCAGCTTGGCTCTGTCATGGAGCTCCATCCCCAGACTCGCATAAAGGGGCATTTTCAACATGGGCCTCTTTCCCGGTATTGTGACTGAAAGAGGAAAGGCCGAGTGCTCGCTGAGTGGGACAGAGGGTGGACGGCACTCCCTAGAGGGTGGCAGAAGTTTACTCTTAGAAGAGCAAAAAAGGAGAGGAGGTGCTCAGAGAATAAAAGTAAATCTGACCAGTGCTGCCTCGGGCTTCTCATCTGAAGATTTCAGAGTCACCTCATAACACTCCTGTAATCCCAGGATGCTGTAAACACAGTGTTTGAGGAGCTGGTGTCAGATCTCAAGCTGGTCATGTGAAAATTTCAGTCACACCTCATCACACCCCTGTAATCCCAGGATGCTGTAAGCACAGCATTTGAGGAGCTGGTGTCAGATCTCAAGCTTAAGGACTGCCTAGACTGCACAGGGAGATCTTATTAAAAAAAAAAAAAAGGCCAGGTACAGTGGCACATACCTTTAATCCCAGCATTTAGTTGGGAGGAGGCAGGCAGATCTATGTAAATTCAAGGCCAGCCTCCTCTACAGAGCCAGTTCCAGGACAGCCAGGACTGTTATACAGAGAAACCATGTCTCAGACAAAAACCCAGGCAAATAAACAAAAAAGACTACATAGTGAGTACCTGTCTTGAAAACAGAAAAGAAAAAAAAAAAAAAAACCGAAATATTTCATTTAGATATCAGAATCGAAGCAGGCAGTTGTACAGTCATCACCAACAGTTCCTAAAGTGTGCTAAATCTAAACTGTTGTTTATCTTTTGTCACATGTCCTGATTAACCTTTCCCCTTACAAAGTTCCTCAGTCAGGTGTGGTGGTCCACAACTTTAATCCCAGAACTCCTGAGACAGAGGCAGACTGAGTTCAAGACCAGCCAGGGCTATCAGTGAGACCCTGTCACAAATAAACAATAAAAAAGTTCTCGTCTCTAGTGTATTTGACCTGTGGAAATGACTAGTGATACTTTACCTCTGATTCCTGTTGTTTTTCAGGACTGGTGGTCGAGTGCCAACAAGAACGATCACAGCTAAAAAACAAAGAAATAGCTCTGCGTGTGTTGAGAGCTAGACTCTACCAACAGATAGTTGAGAAAGACAGGTGTCAGCAACAGAGTGCTAGGAAGCTGCAGGTAAGACAAGTGTAACAATTGTAACACTGTAGGAAAGGTATTTCATGCAGAAAGTGCAGTGTGTCCTAACATGAATGGATGCGTCTTAGAACATAGAGAAATGTGCTTATTTGTAAATGAGGAAGAGCTTAAATGCTCTAAGTGTAGCCTGAGGTGTTGGGATTGCATTTAGGCATGCTAGTTTCTAACCAAAGAATAAATGAATAAATAAATATTTCTTAATTGTGTTTATGTTGTAACTGTCTTAAAAGGAAATTGGTGGGGTTTTATTTGTTTGTTATTTTTTCCCCCATGACAGGGTTTCTCTGTGTAGCCCTGGCTGTCTTAGAACTCTCTGTAGATCAGGCTGGCCTCAAAATCAAAGAGATCAAGCTTCTGCCTCCCTAGTGCTGGGATTAAAGGCTTGCTACACCACCGCCCAGTGGAAATAGGTTTTAAGACAAAATAATTGCCTGGAAATTAGAAGATTTTCAGATACTTAAAGGACTGTGTTTTTTATTACAACTCTATATGAATCAAACATAAATGGCACTTCGAGAAACAAGGAAGGGAGATTGCTGCTGGAGTCTGGGGATAAAGAATCAAAGGAAGATTGACTTTTCATTTCACGCCCTTTGCTACTTCTTGAATTTTGTTTAAAAGATGTATTTATGGTATAAAATATAGTAAGCTGGGCATGGTGGCATTTGCCTTTAATCCCAGCACTTAGGAGGCCGAGGTATGCAGATTGCTATAGTCTACCTAGTGACATCCTATTTCAAAAAAATGTTACATATAAAATATGTTATATATTAATGTAAGTTATATATGCAACTAAGTATATTCTAAGCAATAAATTCCACTGTTTTAAGTAAACAAAGTATAAATTAAAGTCTTCAAGAATGGTGAAGTTTCTCTTTGAGAGAGCCTAGAATAGAAAGTAGAACTCAGAAATACGTGTGCCTAGGATTGTGTATGTAGCTTGGTGGTCGAGCACTTGCGTAGTGTGTGCAGGGTCCTAGCTTTGACCTCAGTACTGCAGGAAGAAATTTAAAAAAGAGTGAGAGGAAGGAGGGAAGGCAGGCAGAAGGAAATGTGCTTTTATGTGTTGTTTTCATATAGGCATGCTACAGTAAATCAAACTTGAAAGACTTTTGTGAGCTTTTAGGAAAGTAAATTGCATAAACCTTTTAGACAGCAGGGCATGGCAGCACACACCTTTAATACTAGCTAGCACTTGGGAGACAGAAGCAGGAGGATTCTGTGTTCCAGTACAGCTAAGGCTGTTCCACAGAGAAATCCTGTCTGGAAAAAAACAAAACCAAAGCAAAACAACAACAAAAACCTTCCAGATATCATTCTGCTCATCATGATATGAAGCTTTCCCTGTTTGTCTTTCTAGCTTTCTGTGCCTGCTTCCCAGCTTCTAGTATAAGTGAAAGGACAGATGGTGTGTTAGATCTCATTTGAGTGTCTAGAAACACCTCAGCCGCCTTGTGTATCCATGAGCTGTTTTAGTAGCAATTGCTACCGTTTCAAACTTTTTCTTCAATCATGCAGTGGTCTTTATGCAGTGCCCAGTGTTCAACCCTGGTTGCCTCATGACCCAGGAAGTTTTTCAGATGCTTCACACCCTCAGCCCCCCACCCCTGCTCTTCTGATCTAGAGTGGGGTCCTAGTATAGTGCTTTCCAAACCCAGCTTGACTGAAGGAATGGCTAAGGGTCTGTTTCAGAACACACAGTCCCTAGTTCAGTATGTTTATGATTGAGCTTAGAAGTCTGTAACTTTTTAAAATTCTCCCGATAAGAAGTTTCATTTCATATTGTTTGCCTCACACTTTAAGAGAATGAGTCAGTATTTGGGAGGCAAGAAGATTGCCAGTTCCAGATTAGCCTGTGCTGTACAGGGAGAGTCTGTCCACAGAAAGAACAAGAGAGCTGGGGGCAGTCAGTGGGAGAGAAGAAATGGGTTTCTTTAATCTTAAAAGATGAAAGCAATTGAGAGAATGCTGTGTCTGTTTGAGGGGACAGGAACAACCTAAGCATACAAGTTACCATTGCATGGGGTGATTGGTGGTGATCCCACGCTGTGTAAAGGGGTCAGAGAATGTATCTCAGTTACTGGGCAGGGGTGGTAGGGGTGGTAGGGAAGGGCATCCCTTAACATGATAAGCTAGACAACACATGACTATGACATGAAATAGCAAGTGGCATTGTAGAGGTTCACATGATTCTCAGAAATAATGTTGGGAAGTCTGTCCATGCTAAGAGGTGCCTTGAATGTTGAGTTCAGGTAAGTGCTCCTAGCAGGCAAGAAGGACCCATGGGAGAAAGCTTCTCAGACAACAGCCTTAGGAAGATGAAGCAAGGCAGCTCATGGAAGCCGAAACATGCAGTGTTAATGTGTGCTTTTGCAGAAGTGCATGCAAAGTCAGGGTATATCTAAGGCACCCGCTGGGAATGGGCATGTGGATAAACCGAGAGCTTTCTCCCCAGAGTCTGCATCAAGCTACACAGTGGCACAGTGTATGTTTGAAAATTAAAACCTCTAAAAAGGAAAGAAAAAAAAGAGCACATAGTGGGTTCATTTGTAGGACAGGAGGAAGAACTGATTGGAGTAAAAAAGATGATTCATTTGGTTTTTAATATTTAGAGTTTGAACTGTCAAAGAGACATTTATTCTTACTCCACAGCTGAGCTCCGGGTCTGTAGTTGTCTGTTTGGTAGACTCAGGGTGGAACTTGGGCCTTTTGCTGGGTAAGCATACATTCTCCCATGCAGCTACTTCCCCAACCCCAAATCCACAGTTTTAAGATTTTCTTCTGCCTGTTCTTGTCTTGTTCCATGACTATAAGTGGTTTTTAGTAGATATGTAAATCCTTCAAAAGTCATGTATAATGAATTTATTAAGATTTAATATATATTGTAATTTTTAATTTTAAAATTAAAAATACTAATTTCTTTCTATTACGGGACAGGTGGGAACAAGAGCACAGTCAGAGAGAATCCGGACATATAATTTCACCCAGGATAGAGTGACTGACCATAGAATAGCGTTTGAAGTTCGGGACATTAAGGTAATACTGTTTTATGTACCTTTGCTTTGTTAGAAAGTATAATCAAGCCAGGCGTTGGTGGCACACGCCTTTAATCCCAGCACTCAGGAGGCAGAGGCAGGTAGATCTCTGTGAGTTCGAAGCCAGCCTGGTCTACAGATCGAGTTCCAGGACAGCCTCTAAAACAATACAGAGAAACCCTGTCTCAAAAAACCAAAAAAAAAAAAAAAAAAAAAACCCAAAAAACAAAACTATAATAGTATAATCAGGCTGGCAGGATGGCTCACTTTCTAAAAGCATGTAAGTGTAATAAATTCTAACTCTTTTGTTATGCCATCACATATTATTATAACAAATACACACATTTACAGGTATTCACTTGTAATTGCCACAAAGTTAGCAGCTTAAAACAAAATGTTTTATTATCTCATGAAGTTTTTGTGATACTAGGAGTTGAACCCACCCATGCTAGATAAATGCTGTACCATTTAGTGAGACTGCTCTACCCTGTTTTAGATTTTTGTAGGTCAGAATTCTAGGCACAGCTGTGTTGCTCTCTGCTTGGGGTCTCACAAGGCTGAAACAGAGGCAGTATGGCTGATCTCTCACTTTTCTGGGCTCCTTCCTATTCCTATTCCAAGCTGCGTGACTGACATGCTGTTGGGGGAAGCTGCTCTTAGCATTAAATGTTGTTGTAAGTTGCTCACCAAGTGGCTCCCTCAAACACCATCTCCCCACTTTTAATCCTTTCTTACAGGCATGGGTAGGCCTTTTTAAGGGTACATCTGATTAGGTGAAACCCACTAGAATGACATTGTACTTTATTAACTCAAAGTCACCTTATTTATTACCTAGTTCACAGGCCAGGCAGTGAGCCTGGTGAGCTGCAGGGTCACTGGAAATTAACAGAGGTAGATACCTGATACTGACCTCTGGTTTCTATCCATGTTCACATACACATGTAGCCACTGCATGTATGCACATGCACATATAATAAGGGAAAAAGAAATTAAAAAGGAAAAATATCCCCAAAAAATGTAGAAGTCTTGGACTGTTAAGATGACTCAGTTGGTAAAACGCCTGCCTTGCAAGCATGAGGAGCATGTTTGGCCTCCAGAACTGTACAAACCTTGGGACTTTTTTTTCCTCCGGGGCAGGGTTTCTCTATGTGGCTTTGGAGGCTGTCCTGGAACTCGCTCTTATAGACCAGGCTGGCCTCGAACTCACAGAGATCCGCCTGCCTCTACCTCCCAAGTGCTGGGATTGAAGGCCGGTTTATCATCAGGGTTCATAATAACTGCGTCTTTTTTCATCAGGAATTCTTACGTGGTGAGAAATGCTTGGATCAGCTAATCCAGAGACTGCTTCAGTCAGCAGATGAAGAGGCTATTGTTGAATTTTTGGATGAAAGCCTTAAATCAGTGAAATAAATGTGGCTTATTATTATATAAGTGAAATGGACTTTGATCAAGAAATAAAGAAGTATGGAAATCTTAATGAATATTCATAGAGTACAGCTGTCCATACAGACTTTTTATAGAAATTTTAATGAATGAAAGTCACATTGTTTTGTTTTTTTGGTTTTTCAAGACAGGGTTTCTCTGTGTCACCTTGTCTGTCCTGGAACTTGCTTGCTCTGTCAACCAGACTGGCCTTGAACTCAGAGAAAGTCACATTTCTTGACATAAAGGATTATTTGGGGTTTCAGTAAATAATCCAACTCCTCAAGTAGAAAATAAGCTTGTAACATCAAAAAGAAATAAAATATCGAGACTCAATTGTATAAGATGAGTCAACTGTTTCTTTTAGGCCTTTAAAAAACATAATCATTTTTCTTCCAAGTGAGTCACATACATGC
The DNA here is from genome assembly GCF_017639785.1 of Mesocricetus auratus. NCBI lineage: Eukaryota > Metazoa > Chordata > Mammalia > Rodentia > Cricetidae > Mesocricetus > Mesocricetus auratus. Next base: position 42,072,391 of record NW_024429180.1, on the reverse strand, counting down.
CTAGCTCATATAAAAATTACATTTTTTAAAAAAATTACACAACAGGCGCAAGACAAATTAGTAGCTACTACATATTTGAAACAGAAGTGATGCTTGCAGGCAGCTCACACACCAGGCACTCTTCAACTGAGGGAAAGTGGTCTTACTAAAACTCTTGGCAGTTAATGACTAAAAGGCAATGTAGAATCACTTTGAATAAGAAAATGGAATGAACAGTCTATGGGCTCTATGTAAGTATGGGGGAAGAACAGTAAGATGAACCAGGCTGTCAGATGAAGTTGGACAAGGAGGCAGTGGTCACTCACTGGTAAATGGCATTGGAGCTTGAGTTCTGAGATGAGCAGGTACTATGCTTTTTATGCAGTCTTTTAATGAAGTAAAGTGTATATATCCCTTGCCTTAAAGCCCAAACAGGTGAAATACATTATACATGAGAGTGACTAGAATAAAAACTAGGAAAATGAGTTGCAGAAAGCTGAGCCCAGTCTGCAGAAAGAAGGGAATCTAGGGAAGTCCATCAGGAACAAAATCATAGGGGACAACAGGATGGGCCCCAGGAAAGACATCGGCAATGAGTAAAGGAATAGCATCAACCAGCATGGGACTGGTGGAGTACCCAATGAGAGACATGTGATCTCCTCGGGAGGGCCCTGAGTTGGAAACATTCATGAACAGCAATCAATAAGGATTCTGTTGTAGGTGATTATGTCAATGGCAAGAAAACTCTTGGAAGTAACGGTAGTAAGGAGCGCGCCGGTGATAAAGTGGTGGCAGGAATGAAGGATGCCTAAGTGCTGTGTTGGCATTCTGCTACTTTGGTTTGCTCATCTGGAGAGCGGCCTAGCGATGCAGAGAATCTCTCATCGGAAGCCATCATCTGTATGAGCTTCAGTGATTCTGACCCCTCAACTTCTACTTGAAGAGAGCCTTGTTTTATGACTGAACTGTGCTTGAGATAATTTCCTAGAAAAGAGTTTCACAACTTTGTTTAGTGCCAATAATTACAAGGAAACTGGTACTGACATTCAATATAATTTAATGTACATCGAAAGCTCAGATCCGAATACAGTTCATTGAGTTTGCCAGCTGCATCCATCTTTGCAAACACCTGCTCAAACAGAAGAAAGCCTTTGATCCATCTCCAAAGTTTCCTCAAGTTTCTTTTCAATCTAGTAATCCACCAGGTACCTGTTGTTAAAATGTCTAGGTTTTTTTTTTGTTTGTTTTGTCTTTTTTTTTTTTTTTTTTTTTTTTGGTTTTTCGAGACAGGGTTTCTCTGTGGCTTTGGAGGCTGTCCTGGAACTAGCTCTTGTAGACCAGGCTGGCCTCGAACTCACAGAGATCCACCTGCCTCTGCCTCCCAAGTGCTGGGATTAAAGGCATGCGCCACCAACGCCTGGCTAAAATGTCTAGGTTTATCCAGTAAGGAAGCACAAACTGTGACTCAGCGATCCCATGTGGAGTTTTATTTGGTAGACAGGGAGGGAAAGGGGGGTGAGAGGTAACCAACCCATGCAGAGCTGAGAGAGAGAGAGAGGGAGAGAGAGAGAGAGAGAGAGAGAGAGAGAGAGAGAGAGAGAGAGAGAGAGAGAGAAAGAGAAGATGAGATGGAAAGGAAGACAAGAGTAAAAGAGAGCTTAAGTGGGGCAGGGGTCAGTCCTTTAAAAAGGGGTCCTTTGCACCTGCGTGGTTCTCACAGAACTCTGGGCTGGCCAGAGTGCTGCCTGAGTGCATCCTGCCAGGTAACAGGGTAGCCAGCGTAATGCCTGAACTTTTCAATACCTATCTTCATCCAAGACTGACAGCTGTCATTACTGTTGTTCACAGAAGCTTATTTTCAGTGGGCTAGGAGTCCACCATCTGGATAGAAAATTCTTTTTTTTTTCCAAGACAGGGTTTCTCAGTAGCTATGGAGTCAGTCCTGGAACTCAATCTGTAGACCAGGCTGGCCTTGAAGTCACAAAGATCTGACTGCCTGGGATTAAAGGAGTAAGCTACCACCACCCAGAGTTGGATGAACAGTTCTTTATCTGCCTTATTTTACTTAGTGTAAAAATTTTGAGACAGATTTACAGAATGACATCTCCCATCATCATCTCTTTTCTGTCTAAATAAAAAGAAAGGTTTTGACTTTAACATAGTCAAATTAAATATAAAAGAACAGTTATCAAGTAAGAACTATAGTTTCAATATTTTTTCCATTAACATTTAGTAAGATTTAAAGAAAATATCATCGCCGGGCATTGGTGGCGTACGCCTTTAATCCCAGCACTCGGGAGGCAGAGGCAGGCGGATCTCTGTGAGTTCGAGACCAGCCTGGACTACCAAGCGAGTTCCAGGACAACCTCCAAAGCCACAGAGAAACCCTGTCTCGAAAAACAAAAAAAAAAAAAAAAAAAAAAAAACAAACAAAAAAAGAAAATATCATCTATCCTATCTTTGTGAGTCTAAAGTCATATATAACTTATCTTTTATCATAACTAAGGAACGCTATAACTTCAACTACATGTCTTCAACTCCATCAAAGACCACAGAAGGATAATACATAAACACTAGAATTGACGGAGACATCTCTCTACATGGACAGTCACCCGAAGTTCCTCTGTAACGTTGGGGCATCCATCTTCAGCCCATAGGCCATCGTGTGTCTGGCAGACTTCTCAGCAAAGCAGGAAATTTCAAACTGTCCATCTGCATTGGCAGTCTGTCAGTCATTTTTCTGTGTCCTGCAGAAAGTCTCGTAGACTCTTCCATGAATCAGGAACCCTGAAGGACTGTTTGAGTTCAGCAGTCACTTTCCTATGGGTCCTGCATATCCAGTTTATAGAACAACAGTCAAACAGTCCAGGCAAGAGCAGTTTCTTGCCCAAATAGCTAATCTTGCCATGTTGAAACTAAACTCCATAATGAGTTTTTTCAATGCCCATCTTCCTCTCAGATGTAATTAGTGTGCCAGGAGCAGACATTTCTCATTGTCAAGAAAAACCCTAAACCATTTTAAATGCCATTTTCTGAAGGTCTTTGAAAGGTTTGAAGACTATCTATCTCAAATATATTTCTGTATAACTAGAAAACCTAACTAACCTAACTCTAAATTCTGACTACTATAAGTAACTAACTATAATCTGTATTTAATTATACATTTCATTTTAAAAGATCAGTATAAACACAATACTTAAAACAAGAGGAGAAATATACATATCACCAAATTGACCTTGAATTTTGTATCAATAAATGAAAAACCATACCCGTATTTTAGACACTGGCAATGACGTCACTATCATAAATCAGAAGTCTTGGCTCTTGAGATGCCGTCTAAAAGATGCAAACATTCAACAGAGCCTCCCCTCCTGGTGGGAGCCATGCACCCCAGATACTTGGCTTTCTCTTCCACCAACAGGACCAGGGGACCAGGTAAACCAGGCCCTGTATCTGGGCCTGCCTTCCAGTGCCTGGGGAATGCCTGGGGACAGCCAGAGGAGCCTCCCCTCCCAGCTAGAGCCTACCCACCCACATAGGAGCCTACACACCCCAGATTCCCAGTCTTCTTCTCCACCCATAGGACCAGGACTAAGACCAGGAAGAGAAGAACTACCAGAGTATTGGACTTGCTTGTACCCACTGAAAGGGAACTCTGGTTCCCAAACCGCCAGACCAGTAAGGGGCTCTTTCTGCACCTACTAGAAGAAGTGTTGGGAAAGAGACAATACAAAAACACACTCAGCAACAGAAAAACAAATATGACACCGCCAGATTCTAGAGACTCCACTACAGCAAGACTCCAACATTCCAATGCAAATGAAACAGAAGAGAATGACCTCAAAAACGACTTCATGAAATTGAAAGAGGCCCTAAATGAGTTTCAAGCAATACATATCCACTAACCCAGCCCTACAGAAAGTTCTGGAAGGAAAAATAATCCCAACTTACCAACAGCCAAAAGAAGAAAGGGGTGGAATTCCACACATAATTCCACCACCACCAACCATTCCAAATCAAAGAAGAATGAGCAATCAATAGTCATTAATATTCCTCAATATTAATGGTCTTAACTCGCACATAAAAGGACACAGGCTAACAGAATGGATTCGAAGACAGAACCCATTCTTCTGGTGCATACAAGAAACACACCTCAGCCTCAAAGACAGACATTACCTCAGAGTTAAATGTTGGGAAAAGATTTTCCAATCAAATGGACCCAAGAAACAAGCGGGGGTAGCAATCCTAATATCTAATAAATTAGACTTTAAAATAAAATCAATCAAAAGAGATCAAGGAGGTCATTATATCCTCATCACAGGAGAAATCCACCAAGATGAAGTATCAATTCTGAACATCTATGCCCCAAATACAAAGACATCCATATTCGTAAAAGAAACATTACTAAAACTTAAATCACATATAAAGCCCCACACACTTAGAATGGGAGACTTCAACATCCCACTCTCACCACTACACAGGAATACCAGACAAACTTAACAAAGAAGCAAAGGGTCTAACAGAAGTAATGACCCAATTGGGATTAACAGACATCTATAGAACATTCCATCCGAATTAAAAAGAATATACCTTCTTCTCAGCACCACATGGAACCTTCTCAAAAATCGACCACATACTTGGCAACATATGAAACCTCAACAGGTACAAAAAAATTGGAATAACTCCATGCATCTTATCAGACCACCATGTGTTAAAATTAGAATTCACCAACAACACAAATTGCAGAAACCCTACAAACTCATGGAAATTGAATAATGCACAATTGCACCGTTCCTGAGTCAAAAAGAAATAAAAAAAAGAAGTTAAAGACTTCCTAGAATTCAATGAGAATGAAGACACAACATACCCAAACCTATGGGGCACTTTGAAAGCAGTGCTACGAGGGGAAGTTCATAGCACTAAGTGCCCACATGAAGAAACTGGAGAATAGTTACACTAGAGAATTAACAGCACAGCTGAAAACTCTAGAACACAAAGAAGCAAAGTCACCCAGGAGTAGTAGACGCCAGGAAATAATCAAATTGAGGGCTGAAATCAATGAAGTGGAAACTAGGGAAACAATACAAAGAATCAATGCAACGAATATGGTTATGGGCTCTCAGTATGCAGAGAGAGTTGTCTTGCACATTGAGACTGCAGAATTTGTTCATGATGGCACAGAATTAACCTCGTTGATTTTACAATTACAGGAAACCATCAGAAACAGAACTTATCCTATATAACACACATCAGATCCCATATGGGTCTGCCAGGTCCTCTGGCACAAGGCAATGATGAGATTGATCGTTTATTAATAGGAAGTGTCTTGGAAGCTTCAGGATTTTATAAGAAACACCATGTTAACAGTAAAGGTTTAAAGAAGAATTTTTCTATCACCTGGCAACAAGTCAAGGAAATAGTAAAAAATTGCCCCACTTGCTCATTCTACAATCAAACTCCATTACCAGCAACCAGCAGGTAGTAATCCCAAAGGTATTCACAGGAATGCACTTTGGTGGATGGACGCTCTTCACTTCCCAGAATTTGGTGGTTTGAAATATGTACACCATACCATAGACACATTCGCAGGCTTTCAATGGGCTATTGCCCTCAGTTCTAAAAAGGCTGGCCTCTAACTCACAGAGATCCTCCTGCCTCTGCCTCCCGAGTGCTGGGATTGAAGGTGTGCGCCGTCTTGCATGTGTTTTTATTTGCCAGTATACACTGGAGGGTGGGTGAGACAGCTCAGTTGGTAAAGGAGATTGCTAACAAGCATTAAGACCTGAGTTTGGCTCCCAGAATCCACATAGTGGAAGGAGAAAAGTCTCCCCCGTGTTCTCGTCCTTTGACCTTCACGAGTGTGCAATGGCTAGCTAGCAATCACATACCATCAGCACTAAGTAGTGGCGTGTCCCCCAACCCCACCAAGCTGGGTATCTATAAACAAACGAATGCTTGCTGATTTTGCATTTCAGTCTCATAATCAAAAACAGAATGGGTACTTTTACTCTGGACTTGAAAGCCTTCTTTTATGTATTTATTTAGGTTTTGTTGTTGTTGACCCCACACGCCCCCAAGGTTTCCTCTGTGTAACAACCCTAGCTATCCAGAAGTTTACTATTTAGACCATCCTGGCCTCATTTACACAGATCCCTCTGCTTCAGCCTCACAGGAGAGGCGTGGATCACTAGGCAAGGCTGAACCCGAAAGCCTCTAATTCAGAATGCTCACTGCTTTCCCTCTTTCAAAGGACTCCACAGAAACATTACCCGAACTACAACTCCCAAGACGCAAAGCCGCTTCGGCCAGTCTGTTTCGGCCCTGGGGCTTTAATGATCCCGTCATGCATCGAGGCGCGCGAAAGGCAACCTGGGAAGAGTAGTTCGTCCGGGCACCCACCGGTATCCGCCAGCGCGGCAGAAGCTGTTCTCGCGGCTGGAGCCCGGGGTCGTGTGAGGCTGAGCTCAGAGGAGAAAGGGCGCGAAGGGAAACGGTGAGTCAGGCGCGGGCTACGCGATAAAGGGAGGCGGCACCGCGGCGAAGGCCGGGTTGAGTAACTGCAGCCGCGAGCCGACTGCCCTGGGACGCCGCTGTGTCGGCGTCGGCGAGGGAGGCGTGAGGAGGAGCCGGGCGTCTGCAGCCGTTCTCGTCCCCGGCGCCCCGCCGCCATCTCCACCATGCAGTCCCGGGAAGACGCCCCGCGCTCTCGCCGCCTCTCCAGCCCCCGCGGCGGGAGGCGACCCAAGAGGATCTCCAAGCCCTCGGTGTCGGCCTTCTTCACGGGCCCGGAGGAGTTAAAGGACACGGCCCACTCTGCAGCCCTCCTGGCCCAGCTCAAGTCGTTCTACGACGCGCGGCTGCTGTGCGATGTGACCATCGAGGTGGTGACGCCCGGCAGCGGGGCCGGCACGGGGCGCCTCTTCTCGTGCAACCGCAACGTGCTGGCGGCGGCGTGCCCCTACTTCAAGAGCATGTTCACGGGCGGCATGTACGAGAGCCAGCAGGCCAGCGTGACCATCCACGACGTGGACGCCGAGTCCTTCGAGGTCTTGGTGGACTACTGCTACACGGGCCGCGTGTCCCTGAGCGAGGCCAACGTGCAGCGCCTGTACGCCGCCTCGGATATGCTGCAGCTGGAGTACGTGCGCGAAGCCTGCGCCTCCTTCCTGGCCCGCAGGCTCGACCTGACCAACTGCACGGCCATCCTCAAGTTTGCCGACGCCTTCGACCACCACAAGCTGCGCTCGCAGGCCCAGGCCTTCATAGCTCACAACTTCAAGCAGCTGAGCAGGATGGGCTCGGTTCGGGAGGAGACGCTGGCGGACCTGAGCCTGGCGCAGCTGCTGGCCGTCCTGCGTCTGGACAGCCTGGATGTGGACAGCGAGAAGACGGTGTGCCACGTGGCCGCGCAGTGGCTGGAGGCTGCTCCCAAAGAGCGGGGCCCCAGTGCTGCGGAAGTCTTCAAGTGTGTGCGGTGGGCGCACTTCCCTGCTGAAGATCAGGACTACCTGGAAGGGCTGCTGACCAAGCCTGTTGTCAAGAAGTACTGCCAGGAGGTTATTGAAGGGGCCCTCCTGCAGCTGCGTTTTGCTGGTCGGCTGTACAAGTCCGTGGTGTTCAAGCCCAACAGCAGCCAAAGCAGCGGCAGCAACAGCAGCAGCAGTAGCTCTGCTGTAACTGTAGCAGAAAATCCACCCCAAAGGTTGGGTATGTGTGCCAAAGAGATGGTAATCTTTTTTGGACACCCCAGAGATCCTTTTCTCTGCTATGACCCTTATTCGGGAGCTATTTACACAATGCCATCCCCCTTGACCAGCTTAGCACATACTAAGACCATTACCTCCTCAGCCGTCTGTGTCTCCCCAGACCATGACATCTATCTCGCTGCCCAGCCCAGGAAAGACCTGTGGGTGTATAAACCAGCCCAAAACAGCTGGCATCAACTGGCAGACCGCTTGCTGTGCAGGGAGGGCATGGATGTGGCGTATCTGAATGGGTACATTTACATTCTGGGTGGGCGAGACCCGGTTACTGGAGTCAAACTGAAGGAAGTGGAATGTTACAGTGTTCAGAGGAACCAGTGGGCCTTGGTGGCCCCCGTACCCCATTCCTTTTATTCCTTTGAACTAATAGTTGTTCAGAACTATCTTTATGCTGTCAACAGTAAGCGCATGCTCTGCTATGATCCTAGCCATAATATGTGGCTGAATTGTGCATCTCTTAAACGAAGTGACTTCCAAGAAGCTTGTGTCTTCAAAGACGAAATCTACTGTATTTGTGATATCCCAGTCATGAAGGTCTACAACCCAGCTAGAGGAGAATGGAGGCGGATTAGTAATATCCCACTGGACTCGGAAACCCACAACTACCAGATCGTCAATCATGACCAAAAGTTGCTGCTAATCACTTCAACTACCCCACAGTGGAAAAAGAACCGTGTGACAGTGTATGAATATGATGCTAGGGAAGACCAGTGGAACAATATAGGTACCATGTTGGGCCTTTTGCAGTTTGACTCTGGCTTTATTTGCTTGTGTGCTCGAGTTTATCCTTCCTGTCTTGAGCCTGGTCAGAGTTTCATCATGGAGGAAGATGATGCAAGGAGTGAGTCTAGCACTGAGTGGGACTTAGATGGATTCAGTGAACTGGACTCCGAGTCAGGAAGTTCAAGTTCGTTTTCTGACGATGAAGTCTGGGTTCAGGTTGCACCTCAGCGAAACGCACCAGATCAGCAGGGTTCTTTGTAAATATTTTGAGACAATAAGATGTTTCTGCTGTATGAATTGCATCTTAACATGATACCCCTTTTCCTGAAAAAAAAAAAACAAAGTTGATTAGGACTGGTGGAGATTTGGTTTAGAAAGGGTAGCAATTTTAAATATTAATACAGTATACAAAATTTATACATTTTGACCTCAAATCAATTCATTTCAATAATTTACTGTACTAAATGTCCATGATTAAAATATGCATAGTGAACCATTTAGTGGATTTTGTTGTTGCTGTTAATTACTATGTTAATTTTGACTTTTCTAATTTAGTTAAATTTTGCCTTGGGCTACAAGATCTTTTTTTTTTTTTTTTTTTTTTTTTTTGGTTTTTCGAGACAGGGTTTCTCTGTATTATTTTGGAGGCTGTCCTGAAACTAGCTCTGTAGACCAGGCTGGCCTCGAACTCACAGAGATCTGCCTGCCTCTGTTTCCCGAGTGCTGGGATTAAGATCTTAACTTTGTAATTTGTTACTAGCAAAACTGGACCTCAAAATAATGAAATGTTACATTTTTAAGTAAATTTTTAGTATCAGTTACAGTTTGTTAAAATTTAGTGTGCTCTTTCTGCAAAGAGAAAATGTTATTAAGGTTACTAAATAGTGATTTCACGTTGATAATGTGTTCAGTGGGCTTACACAGTCACAGAAAATTTTAACAATCAGGATTCCACTGTTTTCATAGAATTTCAGTTTTTACTTTTAAATTTAAGAATATGTATGTGCTAAATATGCCCTATTTCTTACCTTGAAAATGAAAAACACCAAAACATTCTAGTGGTATCACCAATTTAAGCACCCTTCTAAACCAAAAAATGAAAAAGGTAACTTGCTTTATAAAGTCATAGTTTTGATCTGTACATGTTAAATGCTTTGTTGACTCGGAGTAACAACCATTTTCTTCACTGGACATGATTAAATAATGTAAATTTTTCTTCACTAGTCATGCACTGTCTTAAAAAGTTTGTTTGCTTCGCTAAAATATTTTGGCTATATAGTTTTAGTATTCATCTTAGAGGTTTATCAGCAGAAAGTGATTTATTCTTTAATGTTTGTGAAGTAATATTGGTTTTAAAAATATGTATAAGCTAAAGGCAGTATTTTATTGAGACCAGTAGTTATAGTGTTTATCAACTCAAGTTAAGTGCCAGCAAAGAATTTTAAAACTTCAAGCTGAGTATAGAACTGTTTTGTGTAGTATTGAAATATTGTCCATTTTCCAAGTTACTGTAAATGTTCTTGATTTTCAGCTTGAAGATATTTTTGTATTGAAAAGTTGAGAGTTAAGGAACTTACATGGATGGGTAGCATTTGGGGCCATTAGTTAAAGTGTGTTTCTTCAATTTTCCCCCTAAAGAATGGTGTACATAGCCATCTTACTATGGTGTCTGTATCTAGTTTGTATTTCTCTGTGAGTTATCCTTGTTTGTTTCAGTCACCATATGTAAGGGAAAGTCCAGAAGTAGTAAACCACATAAAATTGGCATTTTGTTATGTTATAGGTGCTTACCTTTTGAAGGTTTATTAATACATATGGTTGTCATAATACATATACATGACAAATGATGTACATATACAAATGTTTTATGCTATATAAAGTTTTCTATACTCTTTTAGAATTAATCTTCCTGAATCTTTATTCAGTAACATTCATATTCTTCTTTATTCTCTGTTCTCTAGTGACGAAATGCTAACGTTTTTTACACTCTGGTAGAGGACAGAAGAATGTGGTCCAGGACGGGAAAGTGATTTTTTTTAATGAAAAACAATAAAAATATAAATAAAATGAAAAACAAACAAAATGCCACAGATAATGTATTCATTGTTTCGATTGGCTATGTGAAGAATCTGTTAAGCACTCAGTTCAACAGTGTATCTGTTGAAATGAGTTTGCTGACTCTTCTAACAGTAGTCAGGCTTTAGTGGTCAGGCCTAAGTGTAAATTCTGTTTCGGGAATATTATAAGAACTGCTCTTATAAAGTTGTTTCTCCCTGTGTGGGGCCAACTTAACTTCTGTTGCTAGCTCTCCTTTTGTAAGGTGGAAAGTTGGTAGTGCTCATCTCAACCAGATCATTCATCCGCACAACTAAGACCTGCAGTTAATGTATAATAAGGCAGATTCTCTAATTCATCATCCTCATCTCTTGAGTTAAAGCTTCGGCTAAATATTAGTAATATCTTGGCTTTCAGTCACATTTTCTTGGGAAGGATTTTGACTTTGTGAAACATTTGTGAATTAGGGAGTAGATGCTATTATTTTATAGATAAATGATTTGTATGTTGCTAATTAAAATAAAGCTGGTTTTAAACTACAGGCTTCCTGGCTTTATGCTTTATTTACTTGTCTGTTAAGGGTAAACCATTGCTTGTCCAATGACACAGCTAGTAGTATTGAAATCTTTGACAAGAACTGACTCTGCTCACTTTGCCAATTACTCAGCACATCTTCTAGCAAATGCTCGGTGTACTGTCATTTCCAGGGCTGCCATTTGTAAGATTTAAAATTACTGTCAGTTAACTTTTGTGTCTTTGGACCTATAGTTTGGAATTCCGAGAGCCTAAATTACTTCACGTGCTTTTTAAGTGGAAGCTAGGGATGGTGGTAGAATAGTTCTTACCCCAGCACTAGGGAAACTAAGACAGGAGGATTGCAGGTTTCCCAGGCTAGCCTGAGCTACACAGTGAGACCCTGTTTCAACCAAAAATAGGACAATAGTAAAATGTCATTGTTTTTTTCAAAATGATAAAAGACTGATAAATGATCAGAGCTTCTGAGTCATTCCCTAGGGAAGTGCATATGCTTATCTTTTCATAATATCAACATTAGAATGACACCCACTTCTGGGTAAGAACAATTGTGACAGTGCTAAGAACACCTCCACAAAGAATTAGCATTTTCTACAGGACACACAGCTCAAATATTTGAGTAAAGTGCATCATGATGCTATTCCTAAAACTTAAAGAATAAGACCTTTAATTTCTCACAGAAATGAAAAAATTATATGCAACCTCAGAACAAAGGTAAATTGACATCTGAGATTTGGATTTAGTTATTAAACAGGGCTTAAAGAGCACAGAGGAGCTAATATATGAAGGCTTTGGCATGTAAGCAATTTATAATGCAAGGATTTTTGTCCAAGAAGGCCATATATGTATTAGATCTTAAAGCCAAATGCATGATGCTGAGGTTGTGACTGCATACTGTCTGGGTTTTTTGTTTTGTTTTTTGTTTTGTTTTGTTGTTTTGGTTTTTCGAGACAGGTTTTCTCTGTGGTTATGGGGGCTGCCCTGGAACTAGCTCTTAAAGACCTGGCTGGTCTCTAACTCAGAGATCCTGCCTCTGCCTCCCGAGTGCTGGGTTTAAAGGTGAGTGCCACCACCACCCGGCTTTGCATACTGTCTTTTTGTGTTACCAACATAAATAGTAAAAGTTGTCATAATAATCAGGAAAATGGGTTATTGGAAAAGGACACTTAACCTAAATTTATCTGTTTAAGATAACAATTTTAAAAAATATATAATTTTCTATTTATTTCTGATTAAACCAGAAGCCAGTGGTTTGCCAACTGTCATTCTTTTTTGAGACAGGTTCTCTCTGTAGCCCTGGCTGTCTTGAAAGTCACTGTGTAGAGCAGCTGGTTTGGAACTCCCAGAGCTCTGCCTTTCTCTTCCTCCAGAGTACTGGGATTTATAAAGGTGTGTGCCACACACCCAGCTCTAGTACCAGTTTCTGTTGAGATGCATGAAGAAAACATAAAGCAATGATTTATAAAACTAAAATTGTTTAAATTAGTTTTAGAATTTCCAATGTCCAGTTTTTCTCATCCTTAAAGAAGTTAAAGAAACTTGCACATGGCTCAAGGCTTCAGGTCCATATCCTGGCCATCAGGAAGAAAGGGAATGGGAATATATAAAAGTTGTTCATATAAGGAATGTACATACCACGTTAGATCACATAACATTGACCATATCTAAGCGGCATGGTTATCCATAGTTGTAAGAAAGCCTGGGAGAGCTAGTCTTTATTCTGAGTCCGTATGTACTTAGCTCAAACTCAAAAGTTTCTAGTGAACTATTGAAACAAATAACAAGTCAGGTAGTGGTGGTACACACCTTTAATCCCAGCACTCGGGAGGCAGAGGCAGGTGGATCTCTGAGAATTCAAGGCCAGGCTTATCTACAAATCAAGTTCTGAGACAGCCAGAGGTGTTACCCAGAGAAACCCAGTCTTAAAAAGCAAAAAAAAAAAAAAAAAAAAAGGGGGGGTGTATTCCCGGCAACCCTAGGAACCACATTGCACCGTCTCTCAGACCTCAGTGCAGCTCAGGGTTTTCTCTCTATCAGTAAGAAGCATCCTGGTGCCTAGTAGCTAACTTTAATAGCTAATTCTGGTCACTTGTAATGAGGATAGGAAATGTTAAGGGAGATGGATAGATGAGAGACCATTGTTCCATCCTTCCTGCCCTAGCAGGTTATGCAGAAACAGTAGAGTCCCAGAGGGAGGTTCAGAAGTACTATGTAGCAACTTCCTACTAATGAAAACCCCTTCAAAGAAATTCCCTAGGTCTTGGGAATCTGGAGGCTAGAAAGATAACTCAGTCGCTAAACATTTGTTGCTCATACAAAGGCAGGGGTTCGATTCCCAGTGCACAGCAATGTGTAACTGCAGTTCCAGGGCATCTGATGCCCTCCTCAGTCGCCACCTGTGCATGTGGTACACAGATAGACATGCAGACACAACACTTCTACATATAAAATGAAAACTCAGAAAGTTCTTCTGGCAGACCGCCAGACTGTCTACAAATTGTGAGAAGAATGCCAGACTCCAGGATTTCAGCTTTTGTGAGTTGTCAACCATACGGAGGTTGCAGCTACTCTGAGTCATCCATGATTCTGTAAGTAACCCCAGTAAGGTCAATTTCATTAAGTTGGAGGTTGGTGGTATCATTACTTGGGTCTGTCATCAGTTTCGTTTCTGGGTCGAGTAGATAGATGTTTGTACATGCCTCCTCAGGAAAGTGTCAAAAGGAAATAGCATATATTTTGATGTAACTTGATCTTGGGAAGAAAGGGATGTCTTGGGACATTTTGCTTGAGACCAAGCAAGAAAAGTTGATTGGCATCAGATCTTGAAAGCTTGTATACCACTAAGGAGTCTGATTTTTTTCATACAATGTGAATTCATTGAGGTTTTTGTTTGTTTGTTTGTTTGTTTTGCTTTGTTTGACTATTTGGATTTTTGAGACAGGGTCCAGTCCTGTGGCCCAGCTTTGAACTCTGATCTTCCTGTCTTTGTCCACAAATGCTATGATTACAGGTGGGTGTCACAATTTTTGATTCCCACTGGGACTTTGTGTGTATTGGGGGAGGGTGCACTGGGACGTGAACCTAGGGTCTTGCAAATGCCAAACAATCAATCTACCTCTGAGCTATATTCCCCTGCTCATTAATTTAAAATTTTATTTTTATAAGGGGTGATAGTCATACTTATCTGTGGCAATAAGGATAAGATTTAGAATGAAGTTAGGAATTTGCTGGTCTAGCAAAATGGCAATTACAGATTCTCTTCTAAGATGCATGACCTCACAGGCCCTGGGAAGTTGGTTAGGTTCCCATCCTATCGAGTGGGCTTTCAGTCCTATTAGGCAAGCTGCTGGCTACTGCCAACGTGTGAGTGCCACTGATTCCACCTTTCTGGATAGCTTGCTATGCTTGTGTTTGTGTTCCGTCGGTGTCACAGCTGGGTAGGACTGTTAGGAATTTTCTTCCCTTTGCAGCTTGCACAGTTTGTTCCGGTATCATGGAAGCTAGACCACAAGAAAGAGACTTTCAGGCCAGACCCAGCTCCAACAATTCTCGACCTGTATCCTGTGTGAGGTATCTTCAGCAATAGGGCTTACCTTCAGCCTCAAAGGACAACAGCTATAGTCCCTGACACTGGGGTTTTTGTTAGTCTGTGGGGAGCATTGTCACCCTTAAGGGTGTATGATTGTATATGTATATACACTTATAATGTATTGTGTATAATTTTAGGTAAATATAAGGTAAATGGAGACAACTGAACATTGCAGTGACTAATTGATCATGAGGAGCTCAGCCCCAACGTATACATCTGCATCACAGCTCCTGCATCTATGGGTCAGGGAGTATCACATGATGGGGGATGTCCTTCTGTATGCTGTGAATATATGTTTCTCTTACTGGATGGTGAAAAAATGTTGATTGGCCAGGAGCCAGGCAGGAAGTATAAACGGGGCTACCAGACTAGGAAGGCTGGGAAGAGGAACACAGAGAGTCTCAAGGGAGACACCATGTAGCCGCTGAAAGGGTAACCTGCTGGAGCATTATGGCTAAGACACAGCCTTGTGTCAATACATAGTTTAATAGAAATGGGTTAATAATTAAGAGAGAGCTGGCCAGTAGGAAGCCTGAGCCATTGGCCAAACAATTTGAATTAATATAAGCCTCTGTGTGTTTATCTGGGACTAAACGACTGAAGGACCAGGGGGAACAGAAGAGCAGAACACTGAGAAGGTCAACTGTAAGACAGTCCTTCCTAGAAATGGCTGCCCAGACACGGTCTGAACAATGGCAAAAACAGTGGACTTGCTAACATAGAAGGGGGTGAAATCTCATGGGGTCACACTCTTGGATACGGAGCTACAGACAACTGATAACTGCCAAGAGGGAGAATTAGCCTTTCCCAGGGATGAGCCCCCTAATTTGTTTTCCAGTATAAAGTGGTCAGCCCTGAAACCATATACACACAAACAGAAAGGTTTAGTAGGTTTCATTTATATCTCTCTCTGAGTGTGTGTGTTACAATAATAATCAGGGAAGAAGAAGCTTCTTCAGTTTGAGAGTAGGAGGACATGGAAGGAATGGAGGGAGGAAAGGGAAGAGGGCAAGTGATATAATTAAATTTTAATTTAAGATGTATAAAACTTTTATTTTGTATATGAATATTTTGCCTGTATGTATTTGTATTTATGTGCATCATGTTTGTGTTTGGTGCCCTTTCATGCCAGAAAAGGGTGTTGGGTCCCCTGGAACTGGAGCCACAGGTGTTTGTGAGCTGCCATGTGGGTGCTAAGAAACAAATCCAGGTCCCCTGAAAGAGCAGCAAATGCTCTTAATTGCCAAGCCATCCTTGACAAAATTTTAAGTGTGGACTTGACACTGTTTGATTTTACTAGAGATCCCTCTCTCTAACGTATTGACTGTATAAATTGATAGTACAGATTAAAGGGATGCTGGCTGTGGTGCTTTGAATGATAAATCTGTTCCATTGGAGATAGTCACAGGCATTTGGATACGTGGTCCCCAGTTGGCGGTGCTGTTTGGGTAGGATTAGAAGGTATGGTCTTGCTGGAGGGAGAATGTCACTGGGGTTGGGAGATGGCCTATGTGGGTCCCTAACCTCACCCTACTTCTCTCTGCTTCATCCTTGCCACTGAAGATGTGAACCCTCAGCCTGCTGCTCTGGCCACCATGCCTGCCTGCTGTCGGGCTTCCCTAATACTCTGGAACCATAAGGCCAAATAAACTCTTCCTCCTGTCAGTTACTTCTGGGCATGGTGTTGTATCACAGCAACAGAAAAGTAACAGATTCTTTTACTGACAGACAGTGACACATGCCATCCTCAGTAGATGCAGTAGGTGTGGGTTTAACGAGACAGGAGCAGATCTGTGAGCTGAAGTTAACCTGGACCTCTAATTGAATGTTTTGAAATGAGGTATTAAGAGAAAAGGAGAACCAGGTTTCTTGCCTAATGTTGGTATTAAGACAGAAGCCAGCATTCTGTACCCAAGGAGCCCTAAAAATATGAAAGGAGCCTTTTGCTCTTCATTCAATCCAGAAAGAGCAGTAAGGGATTAGCAGACTGGTTCTTTCCACCAGACTGTTCATGGTCCCAGGTTTTTGTTTTTGTTCTTGTTTTTGTTTTTGTTTTCCTGGTTTTTCGAGACAGGGTTTCTCTGTATTGTCTTGGAGGCTATTCTGGAACTCGCTTTGTAGACCAGGCTGGCCTTGAACTCACAGAGATCCACCTGCCTCTGCCTCCTGATTGCTGGGATTAAAGGCGTGTGCCACCAACACCCAGCCATGGTCCCAGGTTTTGCATTTTCATTGACAAAGCACACTCTCTGGAATTGTATCTGTGTTTCACCCTAAAGAAAAGAGAGGGAGGGAAGTGTAATTTTTCCCCATTTAAAAGTAGACTGTTATGAGGCTGAAGGTATAACCCATTTGCAGTTATTCGTGAAGCCCTACCATAAACAAGGCATGGTGGTGCATGCCTGTAATCCCAGTTCTCAGGAGGTAGAGGTAAGAGGATCAGAAGTGTAAGGTCATCCTTAGCTACATAGTGCATAGTGAGTTCAAGACCAGCTTGGGATACATCCTAGTGGAAAACTTAACCATGTCACCAGGCCACATTGTAGGCTTCTCTGCCTCCACTCCTGAGCCATGCCTCCTCTGACTCCAAACTAACATCCCTCCAATGGAGTGTTAGCTCTTTGGAACTTCCATATCTTAATCAGGAATAGTCTTTTAGAGGCAGGCTATTAACTGGGAAATTTTGTCAGTAGATGAGTAACTGTGTGTCTACCTGAGGGACTCTAGTTCTAAAAGAAAGTAAACATATTTTCATATAAATATTTTCTTGTGTACTAGTATAGGCAATTTACACTACATTGTAGGCATTTTTATATTATTATTGTTTTGATCATTTCAAATTTCCCCCAGATCCTTTCACAGACCTCTGTACCTTTATCACAGGTAGGCACATGCCTGTGCTCATGAACACTTTTTAAATTAAGTCTTTTATTATTATTCATTATTAAGTCAAGTATTCCAGAAATAGCAGAAATCAAGCCCTATGAGTGGCAGTGTCCCCTCCCTAAATACTTAACAATTTCCCAGTCCCTTGCTTTTACCTAGAGAAAGCAACCAGCTTAGCCATATCCCCAAGGTTTGCTATGCTAGAAGGAAGAAGGGGCCGATAGATGGGCACTTAGCAGTCTATTGTCCCGGCTGACTAAGTGGCTCTTGCTGCCATTCAGTGAGCTTGGGAATACAAGAGTCAGGCCAGATTTGGGGAAATCACTAGATGCACATGGTGTCTCCGCACATTCTTTTGGCCCGCAGCTATGCCAGGCCTGTCCCTACCACCCTCAGAGGCCACTTTTGAGGGACTTCTTTAGAGGAAGGAGCATTCTCTTAAGCAATGGTCCTACCAAAAAAAAAAGTGAAGGATGAAACTGCTTCTGGGCAGCGCTTAAGCAATGGAGGATACGAGTTGCAGGTAGACCTCCTGACCTTAAGGTGACAATCACAAAAAACTCTGAGATCCTCAAAAAGCAGCTCCCCCTCCCTGTTTCACTCTCAGGGTGTAGTCTCATAAGTCACATCACAGGAATTTATAAAGTTTTGAGTTGGACAGGTGTTTGTAAGAGGGAATTAAAACAAATGAGGTGCCTTTTCCTTAGCCACATGCCGAATACAGGTTACCCCAACTCCTCCAATGCACTGGCCTCACATCCCCTCTTAGGTCTGAGTAACAAAAATGAACTCATGCTCTTGTGTTATATTTTCAAAACCTCTACCAGTATTATTATTGCAAATAATTATTACTGTAAATAATTGTATTGGGCTACTAGTACAAACCTACAACTCTTAGGAAAATTAGCGGACAGAAACATGAATTTAAAAGCACCCTGACAGTCAGCAAAATGGTTCAGCAGGCAGAAGCAGTGTATGAAAGTCTAGCATGAATTCCAGCCTGGGAATCTGCGAGAGTCCTCTGACCATGCAGTCACTGTGCCTACATAATCGTAATAGTAATAATAATAATAAATATCATAATGAAGCAGTCAGCCAACTTTTGTTGTCTGTTGACAGCCACAATTCCAAAACCACTTTGCTACCACATGCTGAAATGTGAGAACGTGGAATGGGCAGTAGTAGCTGAGGGTATTCCTAAGATGTGTGTGTGTGTGTGTGTGTGTGTGTGTGTGTGTGTGTGTGTGTATGTATGTATGTATGCATGCATGCATGTATATATATATACACATATATATATATATATATATATATATACATACACATAGTTCTAAATGATGGAAAACATGTATTTCAGATTAGCATCTGGGCCCAGCTTAGATGATCCTAATTTTGTTGGCAACATTTAACTCATCATCACCAGTAAGGTAGCCAAACATGAGCCTGATCATGATGTTGCCTTTGGTCACATCAGTATCATAGTTTGACACAGCCTGTTTGGCCTGGTGTTCGTGAGCCTTGACAGCAACAATAAACACAATTTGTTGTCTTTCTGTCTTCCTCGTGTTGACTCAGTGATCATAGTGAACTTGCTGACAGTTGTCAAGCTTGTTTTTTTTTTTTGTGGGGGTGCTCCTGTGCCTTGTCTGTGGGACATGGGTGACATGACTCTGTGTGTGTGTGTGTGTGTGTGTGTGTGTGTGTGTGTGTGTGTGTGTGTGTGTGCCTGTGAGTGCAGGTACTTGTGGACATCTTTCAACACAACTGTCTTGGATTTTAAAACCTTCACTTCTGCTTTGACTCTGGGAGAGACTGGGCCCCTTTGTTTTTGGTATTATCTTGGTGTGAAGACCTAAATTGTAGTCATGGATATTGTTCTCAGGTGTTTTTCTTTTTTTAAGTTAAAGTCTCACTATGTAGCCTTGGCTGACCTAAAACTCTCTATGTAAACCATGCTAGCCTTGAACTCAAAGAGATCCACCTGCCTCTGCCTCCCAGGTGCTGGGATTAAAGGTATGCTCTGCCATACTTTGCTGATTTTTTAAAGAGTCTTCAAAGTGTGTGTGTGGAGGTACATATGTGGGTTTATGTGCATTTATGCATGCAGGAGCCCTCATGTGTCCAAAGAGAAGAAGGTGCCAGAGTTCCTGGAACAGGAGTTACAGACAGCTGTGAGTCACCATGTGGGCGCTGGAAATTGAACCCAGGTTGTCTGCAAGAGCAGTAAATCAAAAGGTGATATTCTTAAATACTAACTCCTACAAAAAGCCATTAGAAGAAAGACAGTCTGCTATGGTGTTGATGAGACCAACAGCACTCGCAGTAAAGACACTAGTATTTTAATTAATTGGCAATCACTGATTTGGGGTAGTGAGGGGATTTGGAATCGGTGAGACCTTTAAGGAGTTCTTTAAGTCCTGCCTTTATGAGTAGATTAATCCATTCCTGTGCCTAGAAGGTCGGCCAGCAAATGGGTTATTTGCAGAGTAGGTCTGTTAGTAAAGCCAGTTCCGTTATCTTTCACGTGTGCCCCTCCTGCCTCATGACTGTAAGCATTCAGGAATTGTGCTGGCCTGTCCCTGTCTCCTGGCAGAATGCACCCAGTCAGTATCCTGGTCAGCCCAGGGTTCCATGACTACTAGTCTGCACACAGGTGCAAAGGACCCCTTTAAAAGAAAGACACCCTTGCTGGCGTTGGTGGCACTCGCCTTTAATCCCAGCACTCGGGAGGCAGAGGCAGGCGAATCTCTGTGAGTTCGAGGCCAGCCTGGTCTACAGAATGAGTTCCTGGATAGCCTCCAAAACAATACAGAGAAACCCTGTCTCGAAAAACCATAAGTAAGTAAGTAAATAAATAAATAAATAAATAAAAATAAAAGACCATTGCCCACTTATGCTCTCTTTCCCTCTCTCTTTTCCGCTGTTCCCCTGGGACAGGACTTCCCACTCCCTCTTCTCTTCTGTCCTCTCTCTGTCTCTGTGTCTCTTTACCTTTTTTCTCTTTCCTTCCCTCCTCCTTTCCCTTTCTAATAAAACTGACTGTCTGGCATATTTGTCCGTCCACCTCGGTCACCCTGGCCTGGCATGGAATCCGCCAAAGTCCCCACGCAATTTATAATAATGATATCATAACCACATCAAGGACTCTGTTGTCCCCACCTACAAGAAGACCCCTTGCCAGGTGCTAAGATGTCAGTGCCATACTGCCAGATTTCTCAGCTTTCAGAACTGGGAGCAAAGTGAACCTCAATTCTTTATAAATTACCTGCCTGTACTACTCAGTTACAGCAGAAAATAGGCTGAGACTTGGACACAGAAGTCAGAAAGCCTCGGAGGCCAGGCATGTGTCAGAGGTGTCCCTGAATGGAGGCCCACGGAAGCATTTGTGTGAAGCTGTGAAGAAAAGCCTGGATTGCGTTGGAGACCCGAGATGTTAGAGATGCCGGAGTCCTGGGATACTGCTGAGCAGAGCTGCCAATGGGAGTGGACCAGCCCAAGAGAGGGAAGTGTGTTGCCGTCAACAAAGCTGAAAGAGCTGGAGATCTGAAGAGCGTTTTGACATCAGACGTGCAGATGCAGATTTGCAGTTGGCTGGTTTTGGTCTTTTTTGGGGGGGGGTGGTTCAGTATTTCCTCACTATTCTTCTTTCTCTATGTTTTGAAATGGTTATGCATATCCTGTGCCATTATGTGTTGGAAGTATGTGATCTGTTTTTTAATTTTGATTTTTATAAGGGGTTACAGATAAGAGAGTGTATGAATCTCAGAAGAGACTTTGAACTTTTAAACATTGTTGAGACTGATAGACTATGGGACTTTTGATGTTGAACTAAATGCATTTTGCATTATGATATTGTTACAAGCTTATGGGGGGCAGGGAGTGGAATGTGGTACCTTTGAAGTGCCTTTGAAGGCAGGCTGTATGACACACATGTGACTGTGTGTACTGAATTAAGCAGACCATCTCTGCTTATCCAGCAACAAGGCACATCGTTTTCTTCTAGGTCAGGCTCCTGTCACATGCTGAAATTATTTCTTTTTCTTTGTTTATTATCTGTCTCCTAGGCTACAGCATGCTTCATCAGGGGAGAGGGAAGGGACTACAGCTGTCTTTTTTTTTTAATTCAGTCCTTAGATCAGCAGTTCTCAACCTGTGGGTCACAACCCCTTTCACAGGAATTGTCCAAGACCATCTGAAAACCCATATTTACATTGTGGTTCATAGCTGTAGCAATGAAAATATGAAAATAATTTAATGGTTGGGGTTTAGCACTACATGAGGAGCTGTATTAAAGGGCCACAGCATTAGGATGGGTGAGAACCACTGCCCTAGACGGTGCCAAGCACAGAGTCAGCGCTCATGAAGGAAGAAACAAATGTGTGCTTTTTGTTTGGATTTATAGGGCAAACACCCGCATTTAAAGCTCACATAAATCACCGAGTTCTTCAGAGCTGAAGGAAAACAATTATATCTTTTTTTTTTCTTTTCTGGTTTGGGTTGTCATAGAAACCCACCAGCCTCTAGAGCTACAAGTTAATTCTGATGTACTCATTTTCCTGGAAGACCAAGCAGTGCTTTCAATCATGAAATAACGATGCCATTACAAATCACATTTCTCTCACCGTGGAGGGACACCATGAGGTTCTCTTTTATGAAAATGACAGAGAGGTAGGCTCAAATCACTTCCAGCCATTAAGTGCTTAGGAAAATAAAACACAGCAGGGAGCTGCACGGCTACACTCCTACATTCTCTGTGTACCCTCACGCTCTCCAGCCTGCTGCAGGCAGTTGCAGTTCTATGACTTTACTAGCCAAGTTGTCAGGGAAATTCAAAAGGTGACACCTGCAAGCAAGGTATCTGGAGAGCTTTGACACAGCCTCTCATCTCCTCCTCTGCTCTCTGTACCCGTTGCTGAAAATCCATGATTAACAAGTCATCATTACAGGGGGCTGGAGAGATGGCTCAGAGGTTAAGAGCACTGGCTGCTCTTCCAGAGGTCCTGAGTTCAATTCCCAGCAACCACATGGGGACTCACAACCATCTGTAATGTGACCTGTTGCTCTCTTCTGGCCTGGGCAGAACATTGTACACTAAATAAATAACAATAATAATAAACAAGTCATTACAGCCTCCTCAAAATTGAGATTTTCCTCTGAGAAGGGCCGGCATAACCTATTCCCCCACCCCTTCCTGCCTTCCACAGCCTCACATTGTGGGGATTAGAACTGAGAATAGTTTCATTAAACGGGATTAGTCACTGTGACAAACTCATTAATTCAGCAAAACAAGGCTTATCTGGATCACTCAAGCAGCCATGAATTTTGTTAAATATTTGTCTAATTTGCACGTGTGTGTGTGTGTTTGTGTGTGATGATGCACACATGTGGATGTGAGGCTTTGGTTTTGCTCTCTCTGTGGTCTGAGGTGAGGTCTCTGTTGTGGCCACTGTGTGCTGCTTGCTTCAGGCTAGCTAGCCTAGGAGCTTTGGAGGTTTCCTGTTTCCTGTTCTTTTTTCCTCCCTACTCACCGTCACAGGAGTGCTGCGATTACAGGCATGCAAGCGGCTTGTCTGGCTTTCTAGATGGATTCTGGGGCTCTGAATTCAGGTTATCAGTCTTGGGTGGCAAACATTTTTACCCGAGTCATTTCCTTGAGCCAGATGTGTTTGTTTTTATTTTGAGAAATAATATTTTGGAAGTCACTATGTAGTCCAGGCCATCCTTGAAATCACTGAGATCTGTCTTTGCCTCCTGGGTGCTGGGATTAAAGATGTGGGCCAGTTTAGGTTTTATTGTTTGCTTTTGTTTTTTTGAGACAGGGTTTCTCTGTATTGTCCTGGAACTCGCTCTGTAGACCAGGCTAAATTTGAACTCACAGAGAACCGCCTGCCTCTGCCTCCCAAGTGCTGGGATTCAAGGTGTGTACCATCAATGCCCAGTACATTTGGTATTTGTTTTGGCAGGTGTTGCTACCTATGATCGGGGTTCCAAGGCCTCAATGATACTTTCATGGTAGTGTCAGTTGTGCTAAGATCTGGGGGCCTGTCACAGAGAAACTACATTATTCATGTTTAGGTATTTCACATAGCAAGGGGATATTTTCCCAGCCTTTGCAGTGGAGGCCTGGAATTCAGCTTCTCAGGGGGCTAAAGCAGGAGGCCTAAGAGTTCAAGACTCTTGCCAGGACTGTTGGGCAAGTTTAAGTACCATCGCAGCAAACTTTGTGAGACCCTGTGTCAAAATTCTAAAAATGAAAACATCAGATATGAGAGGGTTCTGGTGCTGTGGGGAGTGGGGGTTGAGTGGGAAAACCCATAACCATTTCCACCTAGGTTTCCAAGACAGAAATCAGGGTGGTCGTCCAGTCCAGAGCTGAGGCAAAGACCTCATGACTTGTGGAGACCAAACTATAAACACAAGGAGTGGATCCCTGTCACCCAGCCAGGCCACCTGGTCTAGGATTCGAAGATCAAGTTCCCAGAGGCGATTTTCTTTTCTCTGACCACCAAGGATTTGGAAATTGTTGGCATTTTTCTCTGTGAGCAGGCAAAAAGGAGTTTGTTATGAGAGGTTCTTTGTCTTGGCTAGTCCAGCCACCCTTCAGCCCCAAATGAAGACACGGACACTATATTATTTATGAAACTGTCAGCTGGTAGCTTGGGCTTCTTATTGGCTAGCTCTGTCTTAATTATTAACCCATTTCTATTAATGTATGTATTTTCACGTCGTCTTCAATTACCAGAGAACGCCTGGTGCGTCCTCTCTTCCCTGGCTCTACATAATGACTCCATCTCCCTACACTTCCCAGAATTCTCATCTCCTAGCCCTGCCTATACTTCCTGCCTGGTGAATCAGCTAATCAGTGTTTTATTCATCAACCAATAAGAGAAACATATGTACAGAAGGACATCTCCCATCAGGATTTTAAGGACTGGGTTTTAAAGATCAATCCCAGCATCGAGGAGGCAGAGACTGGTGGATCTCTGTGGAGTCAAGGTCAGCTTGATCTACAGAGTGAGCTCTAGGTCATGTGTATGTGTATATGGGGGGTGTGTGCGCACGCACGCGCACATGCATGCTCGAAAGCTGAGATTGCACTCAGTTTATTGGGCTTGGTGCTGAGCCTTTAGTGCCGATCCATCTCACCACCCCACCCCAAATCGACTTAACTCACTTCATTTTCTGGTATAAAAACACTGCATGGCCGCTGAAGGGGACTCCCGAACAGCAAGGGGATTCCGTCCTAGACCCTGGATTAGGCACAAACCACACCCAAACACCTGTTTTCACAGAGAGATCTTTTATCACACAGGTAGAAAAGTTCAAGTGGCTGCTGTCTGACTCAGATAGATAAACAGCAGCAAATGACTGTGTGGGTGTAACATTTTAAAGAAGAAAAAGGGAAGGTCTGTGTTAGAATGTTCTAGGCTGTGGCAGTAAAAGAGATGGGGGTGAGGGAGAAGGGGTAGGGAACAAGGGAAAGGAGGCTGGGGCATTTCTCCTGGGGGCCAAAGGACTATTTCTTGATAGAGAGGAGACAGACCTGGTCCATAGGGAAATGGTGGTTTATAAACAGTGAAACCCTGTGTTAGGATGAGTCATTTAATTCTAATTGGGCATGTTAATTAGGCGAACCAAAGGGGGCTTTTGACTGCTGGACTTCACAACGATTGGATAGCTTGACTTTGGTAGTCAGGCTCAGGCAGAGGAAGTGGCCAAATAAAGGAACAGACCTTGGCGTCTAGCTTTAGGAACGTAATCTAATGGCTTTTAGCAAGGCGTTAGGAGTGGGGAGAAGGGCAAGGCCTGCCAGGGCAGTGCTTGCCACACTTGAGCTAGCCAGAGTCCCTGCAATGGCTAGGGCCTAGGTCTTCTGCATGAATACTCTGGTGGCTTTCCTGTCATTGCTTACTTTTAACTAAGTCTTTTTCTTTACTGTCATTGCTTACTTTTAACTAAGTCTTTTTCGTCTGTTTTTTTTAAAAAAATCTGTTCTACTTTATTTTATGATTACCACACCAGGTAATCAAAGTTAATTTTTGATCTAACTTTTTAAAAGTAGATAGCTACTAGTCATGGTGTCACATACCCGTAACCCCAACACTTGAGGGGAGGTAGAAGCAAGGGGATCACTAATTCAAGTTTTCATGTGGGCCAAAGTTTGAGGGAAAACTTTTTTTTGAAGGTCAAAGTTCTGTTATTTGTTTTGACTTCTTTTTCCTTCAAATAAGTTATGTGGCTAAAGAATAAGTCAAAGTTGGAGGGAAAGAAATAACAATTCTTTGTAGGAAATTTGTGGTCCGCTTAGGATACATGAGACTCTTCAAGAGGGAGCCCATGCTCAATGTTCCCTGGATATCCAAGAACCAAGAGACTGGGCCACCCAAGAGACCTTGGGTAGAACCAAAGACATCTGGGAGAAAAGAAAAGAAATCAGGTAGTTTGTTGTCAGCATATTTAAACATAATATAATTTGGAAAAAAAAGTTTCTTGGTGCATAATCCCCTGTGCACAAGAAAGCATAAATATATTGATTGTGAGCCTAGACTTTAATTAAGGGCTGAGCCATCTCTCCAGCCCAGCATAAGTATATTGACACTTAGCTCAAAGTTCATGTCATTTCTTCCAAGAAGATGGTTTCTGGAGATAGGCTACTTGTTCTAGCTTAAGGACCTAAGGAAGGACCTGGCCTGGTCTCAGTCATACAGATAACGTAGATGTCATAAGGGCTATTAGCCACCTCTGGTCCTGGTTGTGGAAGCTTGGGGCAAGCCCCTGACTGTACACATAATGTAAGGGTCATTGAAATTACTAGATATCTCAGGTCCTGGTTGAGGGAGCTTAAGTATGCCCTAGCCCAAAAGATAATACAGATCACCAGGCTATTCATCACCTCTGATTCTCAGATTTCTGGATGGAAGAACAGGTTTTACATCATTTTCATTGAAAAGACAATCCTGCATGCTTAACATTCCTGGTTCCCCTGGGGGTCTGTGGGTACAAAGACCTTCACACTCCCAACACTTGTGGAAGTCAGCATGCAACATAATGTGCAGAATCTGTGGCAGAACGACTCGGCACATGACAGGAGGAATGCTCTGATTCGAGACTGTAAAAATTAGTCAGGTGATGCAATGAATGGCAGCAGCTAGCCTGAGCATAGAAAAAATCTATTCTAGCATGAAATATACTCCTTGATGTTTGTACAATGACAATACTGTCCAATGGTGTACTTCTCAGAATGTAAAGTGCTTACCATGAAAGAATGAGGCCAGAGGTGGTGCATCACCTGCAGCTGGAATTACAGGCTGTTGTGAGCTGCCCTGCATGGCTGCTGGGAACTAAAATCAGGTCACCTGCAAATGAGCCATCTCCTCAATGCCAACATTAAGCCTCTTGATTTGTGCTAGCATGCAAGGTTAGGTGTGTTACATTTCTAAGGTACCTTAAAGAGGCAGAAAGGCAGAAAATGAAAAAGAAAGGAAGGAAGGAAGGAAGAAAAAGAAAGAGAGAGAAAAAGAAAGGAGCGTCTGATCTTAGGTGGGACTATGTTTATTCATAGCAAGGGGGCACATTCTAATCCACATGGATGGATGAACGATGCTTGCAGGAAAAAGATGATTATGACCCTTTATAGGGGTGGAAATGACTACCACATATGTTACAGTCCCTCCTTTCCAGAATTGCTTTGCCTGGCCACAAGAGAAGCTAGGAAGTATAGTATTTCATCATGAAACTACCAGGGCGAGAGCTATGTGTTTAGTCACATGATCTGATTTAAGTTCAGGTAGGTTATTAAAAATCTGTAAGATTGTATTTTCCTGAAAATTCCCCTACTTGTGCCCCAGATGTAAGAAGTGTTAATGAAAAAGTTTACACCAATGCTTTTGGGGGGAAATTTTGGTGATGTTGGAGGAAGAAAGAGTACAAACTATTTGATGATGATAAAGTCATCGGTTGTCTTTAGAATAGAAGTTTAGGCAAGAGGATTGTACAGTTTCACAGCTGGGATACAGAGTGACAACTCTGTTTCAGATCACTAGAGCTAGGCATCTTCCTGAGGAGCTTAGGCTGTCTTGGAACTCTCTGTGTAGCTAGATCGTCAGCTGTTTTTGAATGTGAGATATTCCTGTCCCTGCCTGCTGAGAACTGAGTTTGCCTGCAAGGGCCATTAATAAAAGTTGAAGCACCACAAACTAGAAATTATGAGCCTACAGGAAAACAAAATGTTTGAGTCTCCAGAGTTCCCTTTCATTTTGGGAGTTTCTATTTTTTAAAAATATTTTATTTTTTTGTGTGCACTCACCTAGCACAGCATGACTTTCTGTTCTCTCCATCTACCATGTAGGTGTAGAATTCAGATCTTCAGATTTACACAGCAAGTGCCTTTACTTACTGATCCATTTCAGTGGCCCAGGGCAGCCCATTTTGAAAATTGATGGAAGGAAGGAAGGAAGGGAGGCAGGAAGGAAGGGAGGAAGGAAGAGTGAAGCATCCAGGTCGGGGGCAATAGTAAATTATAACGGGAGTGGAAGACAGTAGGATTTCATGGGAAGTAGGTCTGGTGCACTGAGTGACTTCAAAGGTCTGAAATGCATGGGGTAAATAAAGGCTTAGTGTATTACTCATACCTGAGTCAGCTCTGATGGCAGCAACTTCATACAAGCAAGCAGGGTTAACCCTTGAACAGCTGGATCTAAAAGTAAGACACCCAACAGGCGGCTGACTTCCATTGGTGTGTGTGTGTGTGTGTGTGTGTGTGTGTGTGTGTGTGTGTGTGTGTGTGTGCGCGCGCACGCGGTGTGATTGTCCCTAGAACAACTCTTTCTTTCTGGTATGTACAAAAGGAAAGGGCTACTGAACAATTAGAGTCTGCAGAAGCTCCAGAGGACTTGAGACTTTGAAATGTAGATAATGGAAGCAGAATTCAGGGAACTGCAGTTAGCTTCATTAGAAATAGCAATTGTGGGAGAGGCAATAGTGACAATCCTCTGGATCCATTTTCATCAAGAGCAACTATGTCTTGGTTTCAACTCCTGATGGAATTAAGTCTGATCTTTAAGAGAGAGAAATCATGGTCTAGATAATTCTCAAAACAATAGCAGCAAAAACAGTTCAGTGGATGGATTGATGGTATTAGTTCATAATGGAGCACTTTCATAGCATGCTGTAGATTCCGGCTCAGTCTCCAGCATAGGAATGAGAGGTGGCAGTCATCACCATTTGAGGGAGAAAGGAATAAAAATGTGGAACAAAGATTTCTGTCAGTGAGGCCTCTTTGTACGACACTGTTAAGAGTGGACACTTCATGAATTTGTCAAAACCTGTAGATTTGTTAAATACATAGAGTGAACTTGTATATAAGCTGTATACTTTAATATTAATGCTTCAATAGTCATTCATCATTTCTAAAAAAATCTTGTACTAATCACAGGGCATTAAGAGGTATTAGTAGGTTTTTCCTACAAACCTAAAAGTGTTCTAAAAATGAAATCCATTCAAATGAACGAACCAAGCCAGAAATATTTCTGAAGAAACTGGAAGGTGTTTTTCTGTAGATTAATATCAAATCATTGGTGTTTTTTTCATTCTTAATAAATGCTGGAAGAAAAACTAAGACTCATGGGGGCTGGAGAGATGGCTCAGTGGTTAAGAGCACTGGCTGCTCTTCCAGAGGTCCTGAGTTCAATTCCCAGCAACCACGTGGCAGCTCACAGCAACCATCTTTTGGGGAATCTGATTTCTCTTCTGGCATAAAACTGTACATGCAGATAGAGCACTCATATTCATAAAATAAATAAATCTTTTTAAAAAACACTAAAACTTCCTGGCCTTCCCCCCCCGTATTTTGAGACAGTTTCTCTGTGTAGCCCTGGCTGTCCTAGAACTCACTTTGTAGACAAGGATGGCCTCGAACTCAGAGTGATCTGCCTGCCCCTGCCTCCTGAGTGCTGGGATTAAAGGCGTGTGCCACCACTGCCTGGCTCCCTGGCCTTTATATTCCAAGAATTGCGTACTCCATTACTTTGTAAAACCAACTAGTAAGCGTTCTATATTCAATTCAATGTCATGCAATCTTATCAAATACTATTATTGATTGTGGCAGAATGTTATTTTAGGATATGTGACTTTTGTTTATGCTGCACTTTAAAAAAAAAAAAAACTCTGTAAAGCTGTGGTTCTTTGCCTGTCTGAAACACCTGATGGTCAAATAAAGAGCTGAAGGCTGGTCAATAACAAGGCAGGTGCAAGCACAGCCTGGGCTGGCAGGCAGGGGGTATAAACAGAAGGAGAACCAATGAAAAAAAGGAGCAAGGAGAGAACAAGGAGAGGAGGCTCTGCGGGAGGCGGGGACAGCCAGCCAGACAGCAGACAGACAGACAGACAGTCACGGAGTAAGAAGGAAAGTACAGAAGAAAAGATGAAAGCCCAGAGGGAAAAGGTAGATGGGTTAATTTAAGATAAGAAAAGCAAGCTAGAAACAAGCCAAGCTAAGGCCGAACATTCATAACTAAGAACCAGTGATTTCCCTGGGGGCTGGGTGGCGGGACCCCCAAAGGAGCTCAAGTCTATAGAGTAAAAACCATCACACACAACA
Source organism: Mesocricetus auratus (assembly GCF_017639785.1). Taxonomy (NCBI): domain Eukaryota; kingdom Metazoa; phylum Chordata; class Mammalia; order Rodentia; family Cricetidae; genus Mesocricetus; species Mesocricetus auratus. The sequence goes on along the minus strand of NW_024429180.1, from coordinate 42,042,264 downwards.
AGTGACGCTTTGCAAAAGAAAAGCAAACGGCATATTAGAACCGAGAGATAAAGGAGTGTCCCAAACCGTAAGTTCTGAACGCTAAAAGAACCCCCCTAAACACTGGGACAGTCTAGTGCAGCCTGAAAACAATGAAACGCCAAGGCTAGCGACGTTAGATGAACTACAACTCCCAATATGCAAGGCGGCTGCAAGTCTCTCAGTTTCCGCCCAAGAACCTGGACACTCCCGTCATGCCTCGAGGCGCCAAAAGCAACCTGTAATTTTATCCTGATTCCTGCTTGCATCCTCGGCGTCCGGTTGGCCGCTTTGGCGGTGGATCCGGCGCCGCTGTGAGGAATCTGGCCGCGGGCTACGCCACAGAGGAAGGCGGCACCGCGGCGTGAGACCGAGTTAAGCGCGACCCATGCTCCAGTCTGCCCTGGGACGCCGCTGTGTCGGCGTCGGCGAGGGAGGCGTGAGGAGGAGCCGGGCGTCTGCAGCCGTTCTCGTCCCCGGCGCCCCGCCGCCATCTCCACCATGCAGTCCCGGGAAGACGCCCCGCGCTCTCGCCGCCTCTCCAGCCCCCGCGGCGGGAGGCGACCCAAGAGGATCTCCAAGCCCTCGGTGTCGGCCTTCTTCACGGGCCCGGAGGAGTTAAAGGACACGGCCCACTCTGCAGCCCTCCTGGCCCAGCTCAAGTCGTTCTACGACGCGCGGCTGCTGTGCGATGTGACCATCGAGGTGGTGACGCCCGGCAGCGGGGCCGGCACGGGGCGCCTCTTCTCGTGCAACCGCAACGTGCTGGCGGCGGCGTGCCCCTACTTCAAGAGCATGTTCACGGGCGGCATGTACGAGAGCCAGCAGGCCAGCGTGACCATCCACGACGTGGACGCCGAGTCCTTCGAGGTCTTGGTGGACTACTGCTACACGGGCCGCGTGTCCCTGAGCGAGGCCAACGTGCAGCGCCTGTACGCCGCCTCGGATATGCTGCAGCTGGAGTACGTGCGCGAAGCCTGCGCCTCCTTCCTGGCCCGCAGGCTCGACCTGACCAACTGCACGGCCATCCTCAAGTTTGCCGACGCCTTCGACCACCACAAGCTGCGCTCGCAGGCCCAGGCCTTCATAGCTCACAACTTCAAGCAGCTGAGCAGGATGGGCTCGGTTCGGGAGGAGACGCTGGCGGACCTGAGCCTGGCGCAGCTGCTGGCCGTCCTGCGTCTGGACAGCCTGGATGTGGACAGCGAGAAGACGGTGTGCCACGTGGCCGCGCAGTGGCTGGAGGCTGCTCCCAAAGAGCGGGGCCCCAGTGCTGCGGAAGTCTTCAAGTGTGTGCGGTGGGCGCACTTCCCTGCTGAAGATCAGGACTACCTGGAAGGGCTGCTGACCAAGCCTGTTGTCAAGAAGTACTGCCAGGAGGTTATTGAAGGGGCCCTCCTGCAGCTGCGTTCTGGTGTTGGATTGCAGAAGTCTCTGGTGCCGGTGACAAGCAGCAGCAACAGCAGCAATAGCAATAGCAGCAATAATAAGAGTACCAGCCCCACTGTTGTCCTTACAGAAGAAAATCCGCCCCATAGATTAAGTATGTGGGCCAAGAGAATGATAATCTTTGGCCATCACAAGCATCCCTTTCTCTGCTGTGACCCATACTCTGGCGAGATTTACAAAGTGCCCTCACCTGTGGCATGCCTTACTCACGATAGAATTGTCACTACCTTAGCTGTCTGTGTCTCTCCAGACCATGACATCTATCTCTCTGCCCAGCCCAGGAAAGACCTATGGGTATATAAACCAGTCCAAAATAGTTGGCATCCACTGGCGGATGGCTTGCTATGCAGGGAGGGCATGGATGGGGCGTATCTGGATGACTGCTTTTACATTTTTAGTGTCTAGATGGATTACAGGAGCTAACTTGAAGTGAAATGCTACATTGTTCAGAGGAACCGGTGGGCATTAGTGGCTCACCTACCGGATTCCTTTATATCTTTTGACCTAATGATGTGCTCTCAGCAGTACACACTTGTTCTGTTAGGATCTGGCTGAAGTGACTTTCGGGAAGCCTGTGTCTTCAATGATGAGATCTCTTGTATTTGTGACATCCCAGTCATGAGGATCTACAATCCAGTTAGTGCACAATGGAGACTATTAATTATGTCCATATACTTTGGTATTGGGACATAACTAGAAATTGTTGCTTATCACATCATGTAACCACAGTGGAAGGAGAATAGGGTGACTGTGTGTGACTGTGACAGTGGAGATGACCAGTAGATTAATGTAGTTACAACATTAGGCCTCTTGAAGTTTGACCCAATTTTTTTTTCTTTTCTTTTTTTTTGCCTCAGCTGGTGTTTATCCTTTCTGCCTTGAAACTGGTCAGAGTTTCCTGGCTGAAGAAGAAGCAGTACCTAGAGAAGCTAGCATCAGTTGGGACTTAGGTGGGTTGGGTGAGCTGTACTGTGACTCAGAAAGTTCAACTTCTTTTTATGATGAAAATTTTGGGTTGTAGGTAACACATCAGTAAAATTCACAAGACCAGTGATGTTTGCTGTAGAACTTTCAAACAAGGTACCTTTACCATTTCATGAGGTCATAAGGGTGTTAATTGAAAGTTTGGTTTAGAAAAGTTAATGTTTGAAATCCATAAGTCAGTGTGAAAAATTTTAGCACTCAAATTATTTAACAACTTACTGTGCCCCAGATCCCGAGGTTTGATAGTATGCTTATGTTTCCTTATTTTACCTCTTAATTTTATATTCTGTCTAGTGCCGCAAATGCTGTAGGTTTTGAATTTAAATTTTTATGGTTGGAAAGTGCTTTTGTAGCAATTACTAGAAAGTGGTTTGGAAGATAATATTATTCAAAACAATGTAGTAGATTTCCACTACATTGTAATTAATATTAAATTACACTGATATTTATTTATCTATTTATTTATTTTATACAAGTGCTTTATCTTCATGTGTGCCTGCATACCAGAAGAAGGCCTCAGATCTCACTACACATAGTTGTGAGCCACCATGTGGTTGCTGGGAATTGAACTCAGGACCTCTAGAAGAGCAGCCAGTGGTCTTAACCTCTGAGCCATCTCTCCAGCCCTAACACTGAATTTTTTGTTTCGTTTTGTTTTTTGAGGCAGGGTTTCTCTGTATTGTTTTGGAGGCTGTCCTGGAACTCCCTCAGTAGACCAGGCTGGTCTTGAACTCCCAGAGATCCACCTTCCTCTGCCTCCCGAGTGGTGGGATAAAGAGGTCAACACTGAATTTTTAATAAACTTTTTCTTAAATGCAATTTGGGAAGCATTTGGTTTCTCTACTGAGGTTTCTCTACATATATCTGTCATATGTATACACACACACACACTCTCACACTCCTTCCTCTGGAATATATATATTTGGTTTACCAAATGTTTATGATGTACAGAATGACTGTAAGCTCACTGAAAGTGGAAACAGCAGCAACAAAAAAGCCTGCTTGTAAAGTAATTTCTTAGTATAAAATCCTTATTTGCAAAAATAATCAGTATTCCTCTAAAAGAATATTCAAATATTGTTTTCAATTATATTTTTTAAAAAGTTAGTTGCTAACTTTTTGTATTTTTTTTATCAGAACCTGATAATATCCTTCACTTTATCAGAAGGACAATTCTTTTTTCACTGGATATAACTGTACATTTTTTGTTGCCTTCTCATGAAAAGTAATGTCATCCCCAAAATATTTTGGGGATTCATTTTACTTCTTGTTCTCCAGCAAGAAGTAATGTTTTGGGGGTTTTGTTTCTTGTTTTGAGATGGGAGACTTGCTGTTTTGTCCAGGCTAGTCTGGAACTCCTGAGTTTGAACGATTTTCTTGCCTTAGCCTACCATGTGTTTGGGGCAGTAGCTATGTGTCATTACCCCCAGCAAAGAAATCATGTATTTACTGTTTTGTCAAGTAATACTGTTTTGTTTGTTTTTATTTTTGGAGGCAGGGTTTCCCTGTGGCTTTGGAGGTTACCTGGAACTTGCTCTTGTAGACCAGACTGGTCTTGAACTCACAGAGATCCGCCTGCGCCTGCCTCTGCCTCTCAAGTGCTGGGATTAAAGGCGTGCATCACCACCGGTGGGCTGAAATGTAAACCTCTGCATCAAACTGTTTTGTTTAGCGTTTAAATTTTCTGTTGCGGTTTTTTTGTTTAGATTTATTTATTACATACACACTGTTCTACATGCCAGAAGAGGGCACCAGATTGAATTGTAGATGGTTGTGAGCCACCATGTGGTTCCTGGGAATTGAACTCAGGACCCCTGGAAGAGCAGCCAGCGCTCTTAACCTCTGAGCCATCTCTCCAGCCCCGAGGTGTGTGTTTGTTTGTTTGTTTGTTTTTGTTTCGTTTTATTTTGTTTTTTTAGACAAGGATTTATTTTGTAGCCTAGACTGCTTCATTTTGACATTCAGAGCACTGGGCAGAAAACACATCGTGTCAACACCAGCCAAGGGCCTTTGCTATGCTTTGTTTTAATTGAACAGTCAGATTCCCCTGGTCAGTACCAGTTCTATGTGGCTGCTAGGCTCCGGTTGAGGTGAGGCAAAAACCGAGGCCCAGGGGCCTAGACTGCTTTCAAATTCAAGATCCTCTTGTCCTTGCTCCAGAGTACTCAGAATAGAGGCCTATGCTCCTGTGCCGTCTCCCCGCCCCCTCCCCCTTCTTTCCTACCTTCCTTGTTTTTTTTAAATAGTTTTAACTATAAGCTTGAAAATATTTAAAAGTTGGCATTTAATGAATGTAATGGGTTTTTGAGGGCAGTAGTGAAAATGTTTCTCTAAAATACTTCTCATGTATTACGGTATTTGTATATTTCCCATGATCCTCTTGAGTTGTGTTCTGTTCCTCTAGTCTTTGTTTTGTTATGGTACTATAAGGGAAAGTCTAGAAATAGACTAAATATGTGAAAATGTGTTTACCTCTTGACAGTTATGTATAATTGTCATGATACATAAGCATGATACTTTGACCAGATGTTTGTAGTCTGTATGTTTTGTGTAAATTTTGTGTGTATATATGCTTGCATGTGTGGGCCACACGGGTGCACATGCGTGGAGGCCAGAGGGAGTGTGGGTGTTGTTCTTCAGACGCTAGCCACCTTGTTTTGAGAGACAGGATCTCTCATTGGCCTGGAGAGCACCATTTAGGCGAGGCTGGCTAGCCAGCACCTTCCCTAATCTAGCCGTTTCCACATCCCAATGTTGTGAGTATAGCTTCTTTTCTTGAGTTCTGGAGTGTAGGTGGGGTTTTCCCTTCCAGGCAGCTGCTTCCCAAATAATCACTCAGAGTCTTAATATTAATTATAAATGCTCAATAGATGGCTCAGGCTTGTTACTAGCTGACTCTGACATTTAAATGTACCCATATTTCTTACCTATGCTTTGCCATGTGACTTGGTACCTTTTCTCAGTCTGGCGTGTCCATCTTGCTTCACTCTGTATCTCCGCTCTACTGCCCTGACTCCGCCCTCCTTCCCATCCTTAGTGTGGTTGTCCCACCTGTACTTGCTGCACACATTTTTACAGTGTCCAGGATTTTCCACAGCACCGGAGCTCTAACTCCGGTGCTCCTGTTTGCTAGGCAGTGCTTTACACTGAGCTCTCTCTCAGCCCTATACTCAGCACAGTCTTCATTCTGTAACTTTCTAACTCTTCAGTGTTTATTATCCAGTGACAGAATGCTCACATTTTTTATACCCTGGCAGAAGACAGAGAAATGTGCTCCAGGATGAGGAACTAAACCTGTGGATGAAGCTCATACAGTGAACATGGAAAGAGAGAAACAGAAGAATTAAAAACTTTTTAGCATCGTTTTTAGTGAAATAAAATTCTTACCCCCTGCAGTGTTCTAGTATGGTTTCTCAAGAGGGAAAATTTGTATTAGTTGCCAATCAATATCTACATTTCATTTCATTTGGTGTGCATAAACACTGCTCTTAACAGAAAGCTCATTTCTAGTGGTGCTATTTATGGCCATCTCCCCATGCATTTATACACTTGTAAATTAGAGAGTTGTTGTAAAATATTATTTTAACTAGGCAAAGATGTTTTATATTTGTTTATGCTGCAGAATATTACTTTAATTGTGTAAAGGTATGTTACTTTTGTTTATGCTGTGATAGGAGGATGTCCTTCTGTATATGTTTCTCTTATTGGTTGATGAATAAAGCACTGTTTGGCCTATGAGACAGGAAGATAGGCCGGTCCAGGAGATGAGGAGAATTCTGGGGAATGTAGGCAGAGTCAGATGCTATGTGAGGCAGCAAAGGGGTAAGAGGTCTGGACCCCTTCTCCAGTAAGATAAGACCACGTGGAAATACATAAATTAATAGAAATGGGTTAATAATTAACACAGAACTAGCCAAATAAGAATATGAATGTATATATATTAGCTTCTGTGTTCATTTGGGGCAAGGCAACTGCAGAACCAGACAGGAAATCCCATAAAAATGCTGCATTTGTTTAACAGTGTAATGATGTGTGTTTAATTAGGTAAGGATGTGTTGCATCTGTTTCACCTTGCCTGCCTAAGGCATCTGATTGGTCTAATAAAAGGCTGAACAGCCAGTAGTTAGGCAGGAGAGGGATAGGCAGGTCTGCCCGTCAGAGAAAATAAATAGGAGGAGATGTCTAGGCTTGAGAGGGGAAAAGAAGAATGAGAGGAGGAGAAAATGAGGGACACTCCTGGGGCCAGAAGCCAGGTGGATGACAGCCAGCCAACCAGCAAAAGTAAGATAAAGAAAGGTAATAAGCCCTAAGGCAAAAGGTAGTTAGAGAGAAAGTGGTTAATTTATGTTAAAAGAGGTAGCCAGAAACATGCCTAAGCTAGGCTGGGTATTTATAACTAACAACAAGTCTCTGTGTTGTGATTTGGGAGCTGGTTGGTAGCCTAAAAGAAAAAGCCTGGTACAGGGACTTTTATTTTATAGATGAGTTACTTTATCCAGTTAATTACCAATGTAGTAGGTTGTATGTTAATTCTTGTAACTGGTTCACTATCAATAAAACATACTAAAAACTGGGGTTTCCTGACTTTAATTCAGTGGTTCTGCTTACTGTATAAAACTCTTGGTTGTATAGTGTGACACAGCTACCAGGGTTGAAATCCTTTTTGACAAGAAAGCTCCATTTTTCAATTAATGAGCATGTCTTTCAGCAGATGCTCAATGCAGTATCATTTGCAGGATTAATACTTGTAAGATTTAGTATGACCTGAGGGCTGGAGAGATGGCTCAGTGATTAAGAGCTCTTACAGAGGACCTGGGATCAGCTCCAGCACTCATGAATGGTATAAACGCTGATAAGTCCATTTCTTAGGGATCTGATGTCCTTTCTGGCCTCCAAGGACACTGCACACATATGATGCACATATATACATACAGGGAAAACTTATACATAAAAATACTAACCGAGCTGGGCGTTGGTGGCACACGCCTTTAATCCCAGCACTCGGGAGGCAGAGGTAGGCGGATCTCTGTGAGTTCGAGACCAGCCTGGACTACCAAGCAAGTTCCAGGACAGCCTCCAAAGCCACAGAGAAACCCTGTCTCGAAAAAAACAAAAAACAAAAAAATACTAACCGAGTAGAATGACTTAATTATCTTGTATCTGTATGCTTGTAGTTAAAAGCTCAACTAAAATTACAGTTATTTTTTTTTCCCCTAGGGGCTGGAGAGAAGCTCAACAGTTAAGAGCACTGACTGCTCTTACAGAGGACTTGAATTTGGGTTCCAGCATCCACATAGCATCTGACCACCATCTTTAACTCCAGTCCCAAGGACTTCCTTGGCCTCAAGTACTGCACCATCAATACATGGAGGCAAAACACCATACACATTTAAAAAGTTTGTTTTTTTTAAAAGAGTGGGACAAAGGGTCCAAAGAATAAAATAGAAACGATATTAGTTACTTCTCTCAATGTGGCAAGACAATGGATTTCAGAAGCAACTTAAGTGAAGAGGGCTTTATTCTGACTCTTGGTTAGAGACTACAGTTCATCATAGAAGGGAAGCTATGGCTAGGATATCAACTTCTGTGGTAACCAGAGTATAGGGCTGTTTGCTTTCCATCTCTCTGCAGATCAGGAAACAGAGCTCAGGTCCACCTGAAGTGGATCTGACCTATATAACCTTCTGTGACTCTAGCCTTCTGACTGCCAACCAGGCCTCCCTTTGAGAAGGTTCCAAGACCTAACAAAAAATAGCATCACCAGATGGAGATCACATATTAAAACTAGACTTTTGGTTTTTGGAGACAGGGATTCTCTGTGCAACAGTCCTGACTGTCCTAGAACTCACTCTGTACGTCACACTAGCCTTGAACTCAATGAGATCCACCTGCCTGTGCCTCCCAAGTGCTGGGATTGAAGGCAAGTGCTACTATTGCCCAGCCAAACACTGGAGTTTATGGGACACATTTCACACTCAAAACCATAAATAAATTTAAGCTATTAACTTGTCTATTGAGAAGACATTGAAATTAAGTTACGATTTGTCTTATTATTTTAAATGAACACAATGTTATTTGTTTTTGAGACATTCTCTGTCACCCTGGCTGGCCTGGAACCCTTTTTTTACACAAGGATGACCTTGGACTCAGATATCTGCTTGCCTCTGCTGGGATTAAAGTCACATGACACCATACCCAGAATATTTTTGGATCTATGTCTTTTTTGAGAATCTGAGAAAATCTCTTCATCCCCCCAAAAGGCCCATATTCATAATTTATTACTTCAGGTGTGTCTTAACACTTTGATAGCTCATCAGACCGGAAATTAAATTACTTAAAGCAGGATTTCTCCCTTCAATACTTCATTATTCTAACAAATGTAAATATTAATTTTAGCCAGTATGTTAAATGCATAAGAAATTACAAAAAAAAAGGACTTTCAGTTGAGTAACAAGAACATTTTGAGACCCAACAAGAGAAATAAACACAAATTAATAAAAGGCCTGCTGGACATGGTGGCGCATGCCCTTAATCCCAACACCCAGGAGGCAGAGGCAGGTGAATCTCTGTGGGCCAGCCTGATCTATGTAGCAAGTTCCAAGAGAGGGAAGACTATATAGAGAGATCCTGCCTCTGAAACAAACAAAACCCAAAAAAACAAAAGCCAAACCCACAAAAGAGGGAGGCTGCTGAGATCTGGCCCTGTAGTTAAGAGTGCTCACCATGGGGGCTAAAGTCATAGTTCTGTGGTTAGGAGCATGGGGTGCTGTTTTCAGAGGTCTCAGGTTCAATTCCCAGCACCCATGTGCCATCTTACAACTGAAACTTTAGTTTCAGGGGAGCTGACACCTTCACACCAATGCACATAAAATAATGTTAAAATAAGTTAAAAAAAAAAAAAAAGACCTGAGTTCAGTTCCCAGTACCCACAGGGAGGCTCACAACCGCAAACCGAAACTCCAGCTGCATAAGATCTGGCATCCTCTTCTGATTTCCTCGGACTCCTGCACACATGCGGCACACATACATACACTTACACATTGAATAAATACTAAAAAAAGAATGTGGTTCACAGAAGCTGTTACATCTCAGAGCTACACAAAACAGGCAAGATTTGGTGCAGAATAAGAGGACTTTTTTCAAAAATGACATTTGTTACTTGGATATATGCCACTAAACTCTGTCATATGTTGATTTTAAGGAACATGGAGGCTGGGCATGGTGGTGCACACCTTTAATTCCAGTGAGGTAGAATAAAAAAAAGAGTGATTATTAAACACTGATTTACTTAGAACTCTGCTTGCTCTACACATTGCCAAACATGACTTCACTTGCTACCTGTGTAGAGAAATAGCTCAAACAATAGATCGTTGCTCTTAGCAACCTGATCACAAAAGCTTACACCTGCCAACTGTTACATAAGTCTTTGAATGCCAAAAGCCACCCCTGAAAAAACTGGTTCTTATGTTTCTGTTTGCTTGTCTGATCACTCGCCCCAGCTTGTGGCTTTAGAATATAAAATGAGGCAAACGACGCAGATGGAAGTCTTCCGAGAGCTATTTTGGCTTCGGCCACTGATGACATCTCCTCTCCCATACTCATTGCTGTCTGAGGGTGTATTCCCCATCCCTGAAACACCAACACTGCAGAGTCAGAATTAGGCAGAGGTCTATCCTGGTCTAAGTAGTTCCAGGCTAAACCAGGACTATATGTGACACTCTGTCACAAAATAAAATAAAAATCAGGACTTTTTTTTTAATGTTGCTTCTCTTAAGAAAATAGTAGGTAAGTTTCCTAGAGCACACTAGGCTATTTAGCAACCTCCCAGCATTTTCTGTGCTTGTTTTTGTAGAGCTGTGTGAATGTCATCTACTTGCCCCCAGCTGCCACGCCATGAAAGCTCAATTCCTTAGATACAGCAGTCTTCAAGTTTTAATTTCTTGCCCAGTTGTGCTGCAGTTATGTCATGGTTTACACCATGACTCAGTTTAATCATTGTCCTAGTTAGCTTTACCTGTCAGCTTGTCACAGCCTAGAGTCACCTGAGAAGGGAGTCTCAATTAAGGGATTGCTTAAATGAGATTGGCCTGTGGGGGATTGTCATGATTATGTAGAAGGGCGTGGCCCCCGGGAGGGGGTACCATTTCCTGGGCAGGAGGTCCTGGAACTGTAAATAAACAAGACCAAAGTGACTTAGGGAAGAAACAAGGGGGAGGCATGGCAGCAGGTGGCTGGAGCAGAAAGCTAAGAGATCACATCTTCAAACACACAGAGAAAGTAGAGAGTGTCTGAAAACCTGTCCATGACGATACACATTCTCCAGCAAGGCTCCACTTCCTGAAGGTTCCATAACCTCCCCAAACATCAACGGGGGAACCAAGTGTTCAAATACCTGAGCCCATGGCATGTTCCTCTTTCAAACCACCTCAATAGCTAAGCATGAGCCAGGGGGAGACAGCAAACAGTGTTCCTCCAGTCTGTGTTGTAAGTTCCTGCGTGGGTTCCTGCCATGACTTCCAGCAGTGACGCAGTGACAGTGCAGGCCTGTAACCTGTGAGCTGGAGTTAACCCTTCCCTCCCCTAACCTGCTTTTGGTCAGTGTTTATCACAACAACAGGGATGACCCTAGCACCACTGTGGTTCACAGTGTCCACCTAATGCCACTTCTTGGGTGTCTGGAAAACTTCAGAATAGCTACCAAGGAACGGGTTGAATAATTAATTTTCCCATCAACAGTGATATATGCTTTTTTTCTGAACAAATAAAATATTCGGGTTTTTATGATTTTCCTCAAGAATTACTCTACAAGTTAAATATAATAGAAAAACTGTCTTCATGTTAGAGCGAGGAAGAATACCATTAAGTCTTGCTACAGAAAAGCCTGTACTTTAAGTATGTATAGTCATTCTTAATGTTTATTGTAAAAAACATCCAGACTTTCATATGAATCTAAAGTTTCATTATTTAATGAAAAAAAATCCCATCCTGTCATGCGCAGGACACATTAACATTACTGCTATTTGCCATGTTCAGTGAAAAGTACTGGGATTGTACTTGGAAGACCCTCACACCCGTCTCCAGAGTGTCATAATTTAAAGTATTTCTCTACTCAAGGAAATCTATGGTAAAGCTACAATAGCCATATACCAAAGCAATACCTAGTTACATGCTTTACACAGTCCCATGAAAAAAATGATTCAATTGATCCTAGTCCCTGATGCAAGGCACTTCAGAGCACCCCACAAAATGTTCATGTAAACAGCAGTGCAGTACACCTTAAAACAGCATGACTCACACACAGCCTGACCTAGACTCCAGTTTAAACAGAACTGTCAAACACCTCCAGCATCGTGTTGCTCACCCTGAAAATTCATCTCTTTTGTTTTTGTTTTGTCAAGACAGGGTTTCTCTGTAGCTTTGGAACCTGTCCTGGAACTCACTCTGTAGACCAGACTGGCCTCAAACTCAGACATCCTCCTGCCTCTGCCTCCCAAGTGCTGGGATTAAAGGTGTGCACCACCAACGCCCGGCTCTGAAAGTTCATTTCTTACCACTTCCCATGTCAAGGATAAAATTAGAACAGTGATGAAGACTGATGGGGAAATTCAATAAAACACAAGATTGGCAAACTATAAAAGGTCTACTGCATTCTCAACAAAGCAGTGTCTGCCTCTAAGAGGACCAACACCCAGGAGTGGGAGGCCAAAGTCAGGGCTCAGGCCACACTCTGTTTCTGTTACTAAGCAACTGTATACACACCATTTGGAGAGTGTGACTACAACCCAGGAGTTCTGAGTTTACCCCCAACTTCCAAAACTAACCAGACTCCACTGAGGGTTGGTTAACTTTTTACATGGAAATGGGCATATTTACTAGTTTGATTCTTACTAGCATGCCCTTCTGAGGCGTTAAGAGGGATAATGGCATATATAGGTATGTACAGTCAAGAGTCAACTATAAATATTCAGACTGCTGCATCTTAAAATTACAACAAAGCCCGAGTCCCCAAAGAAAACCAGTTTCTTTTTTTTTTTAAAGATTTTATTCATTCATTTATTTATTATGTACAGTGTTCTGTCTGCATGTATGCTTGCATGCCAGAAGAGGGCACCAGATCTCATTACAGACGGTTGTGAACCACCATGTGGTTGCTGAGAACTGAACTCAGAACCTCTGGAAGAGCAGCCAGTACACTTAACTCTTGAGTCATCTCTCCAGCCCGAAAAGCCAGTTTCTTCATAAATGTAATCTAGTATGGAATGATGGATAATTCAAATACAAAATTCAGGTAGAAAACAATCTATTTTTTTCCCTTCAACTACACAGGTCCACGCAGTTGACTCTACCACACCAACTGCTCCAAGTACAGTTACACCACTCACGTAAAGTACTCTGGGGCCTCACAACTGCATTAGAACTGCAGTGCTGAGGCAGAGCTCAGAAGACCATCATCAAGCATTCCTTCTTCCTGCTCCCGGGTCCCACAGTCATTAAAGGACGGGATCTGGTCTGAAAACGACGGTGCCATCCACTGCCCATCTGGAGAGCCCCCAGGAGCTGCTTCTCCTCTCAGCTCTGCTCTGTGGGCTGTTAGCCCGTTTGAAGCACAGCGGCAAGGTTCACTCTGACACGGGTTTTCTCTATAAGCACAGCCGTACACTGCTTCATAGCCGGGATCATGCTTTTCTTCCTTAATCCTAATCTTCTTTTCATCCTCTTGTGCAAGCTGTAGGTCAAACGTGTATTGCATCTCCTGAACGTCTGCGTTCCGTTCGATGCCTTTCAGCTGGTCTCTTAGGTCCTTCAGCTTAATGTAGTAATGAACCTTGTCCTGGGCTCGAGGAAACTGAGCACATCTGGCACTGGAAGACGGCATCACGTAGCAGAGAGTTTCTGTGTCCGGGATCTTGTAGGGCTGAAGCCCAAATTCCAAGTTCTTAACCTTTACTCCAAAAACTTCTTTACTGAAAATTTCATAAATACATTTTCCATTAAACACCGCTATCTTTGGCTGGTATTTCTGCAGTTTCTGCACGAGGATTCTCCCGCCTTCTCGGAATTCTTGACTGGACAGATCCTTGCTGCCCGGTGTCGTCCGTTCCACCATGTTGGTGAAGCCAATGCCGTACTTCCCCGGTAAGGTGTGGTCATCCGTGTGATCCAGCTGAACCTCGCTCAGTCCTGACATGAACAGACACTTCCAGAAATGATTTCCAGACCCAGGGTAATGATGCCCTTTGTAAGCAGCCATTAGTCCCGGGTTAATGCCAATGATCACAATGTCCAGATTGAAGGTCAAAATATCAGGAAGCGTCTTGGTCAAAAGCTCAGCTTCAGAAACACCGTTGAAACGGTCCACTTGTCTTTTCACTTTAAATGTGTCTGTAATTTGTTTTTGTTTTTGTTTTGACGTTGTCGACTTGCCAGATTTTTTTGACCGGGCAGGTTTTTTGGGTTCCACTGGGTCCTTGGGTTCTGACGCTCTGGCTTTTCTTTTCCTTCTGTTTGGAGCCTCTGGTACAGGTTCCTGGGCAGGAGTTTCCGTGGACATCTGTGGGGACACCAGACCTTGAGCAGAGACCCACTTCCCCTTCGGCCTGGGAGTAGGCAGCTATAAGACAATGTTTTACTAAAAACATGTTTACTAAAAACAATACAATGACCGGGGCAATAAGTTCCTAGAAAAGGCCTGCCCACGGAAACCGCCCTGACCTCGACCTTGTCCAAAGACTAACCGCCTCTTCTGACACGCCCAGATCAGTTTTTGGTGTCAGAGCAGAATCAGCCAGGGTAGAGGAGAGAGCAGAAGCTTCTCTGGTGGGAGTCTTTCTTAGGAAGTTTTCTTGAACCTTTTTGGGGCCTGCTTAAAGTTTTCTTTACATTGTTGAACAAGTCTCTGTGTTGTCAATCCCCGACACCCTCCCCACGTTCTCGGACACAGGCTCCGCGGGCTGACGCGACAGACATCTGCTCTTCAGTCGTGACCACCATATTAGGAGCTTCACATCGTTTGTTGAAACAGAAATGAATAAAAAGCTTGAACTTGCCCCAGAGAATAGCTGCTGAGAGCGCCGTCCCCATCCGTGGTGGCCCACCAGCTCCGGCTCTGCCGCTTAGCACAGGGACTCACCACCTGACCTATACATTTTATAGTTGTATTTTTCTATGACCATCATACCCACTTTAAAGCACACACCTTATTTTGATACAGAGCCCTTAACTGCGTAAACAAGTGGAGAAAGAGTAGTACCAGATCAGTTATTGAGTTTCTTTTGGTGGTGGCACACTCCTGTAATCCCATAATTTTTGATACAGAGGCAGGAGGATCATGTGATCATGTACTGCAGACCAGCCTAGGCTACAAAGCCAGGACTTGTCTAAACAAAAACCCACAAAAAATACAATCAAAACAAGCAAAAGACCAGTAAGACAAAAAGAAAAAACCAAAAAAACAAAAACACAACTAAAACAAAGCAATAAGAAACAAGAAGTCCACAAAAATATCATTGTTTTGTTCTGTCTAACTTAAATTTTATCATATTGTAATCCTCTCCCCAGCACTTCCAGAGGATCCTATAATCTCATTTATCAAAAAAGTAGGAAAGAAGCCGGGCATTGGTGGCACACACCTTTAATCCCAGCACTTCCAGAGGATCCTATAATCTCATTTATCAAAAAAGTAGGAAAGAAGCCGGGCATTGGTGGCACACACCTTTAATCCCAGCACTAGGGAGGCAGAGGCAGGCGGATCTCTGTGAGTTCAAGGCCATCCTGGTCTACAGAGCTAGTTCCAGGACAGCCTCCAAAACAATACAGAGAAACCCTGTCTCGAAGAAAAAAAAAGTAGGAAAGAGAAAGAAAAACTTTTTAGCAGTCCTTTGAGAAGCATCCAAAATCATATAGGTGCCTGCTAAGACACTAAAGCCTAGCTCTCTATTGAGGAGGCCACACTGCACTTGCTTATGCCTCATTCCTTCCACGAATGTTCCTCTTTCTGTTAACCTCCATGCTCGAATCTGTGTTAAAATATCTGCCTAAAGGCCAAGCAGTGGTGGTACATGCCTCTACTCCCAGCACTTGGGAGGCAGAGGCAGTATGGTATTGGCAGGAGAAAATATATAGACTCCCCCAAAAATAGTTAAATGTGCAGAAGTAAACCCATAGTGTGTGTGTGTATGATGGTGGTGTGGAAAGGTGTAAATATGTCCTGGCACTCTTGTGTAACACAGAAGACAATTTAAAGGAGTTGTTTTCTGCTTCTATCCCGTAGGTTCTGGGATTTGGACTTGGGTCCTCAGGCTTGGTGGCATATGCCCTTTTCTTTTCTTGTTTTTGGTTTTTCAAGACAGGGTCTCTCTGTGTAGCCCTGGCTGTCCTGGGACTCACTTTATAGACTAGGCTGGCCTCAAACTCACAGGCCTGCATCTCCAATCTAAAAAAACAAAACAAAAAACTCTTTTTTCTGTGTATATGGGCTTGTGTGTGTGATAAAGGAAGACAGAGAGAGAGAGAGAGAGAGAGAGAGAGAGAGAGAGAGAGAGAGAGAGAGAGAGAGAGACATAGACACTGAACATGAATGTGTGGGCCACAGTGTGCAGGGTAGAGATTGGAGGACATCTTTTGGGAGTTGGTTTCCTCTGTGAGTTCCAGGGATCAGAGTCAAGTCATCAGGTTTGTACAGCAAGTCTTTGATTTGACTATGCTATCATGCTGGCCACCAGACCGTAGATTTTTAGTAAGAGTGTCAGCCAATTCTGTAGTACAAATTATAGTTATTATTAATAATAAAAACCCAGAGACAGATATTGGGGTTAAAGCTGAAGATCAGAGAAGCAAAGCTGCCAGCCACTAGAGAGGTCTTACCTTCACAATGCTCAGACCGAAAGGATGCTCCTGTCCTCAGACTGAGTCTCCAGACTGCATCTGTCTCCACCAAACCACAGACTGCACTGAGCTCCTGTCTCCTCTCACTTTATATTCCTCTCTAGTGCTGGGATTAAAGGCAGGAGAAGCCGGGCGTTGGTGGCACATGCCTTTAATCCCAGCACTCCGGAGGCAGAGGCAGGCGGATCTCTGTGAGTTCGAGGCCAGCTTGGTCTACAAAGTGAGTTCCAGGACAGCCTCCAAAACAATACAGAGAAACCCTGTCTTGAAAAACCAATAATAATAATAATAATAATAATAATAATAAAGGCAGGAGATACCAAGTGCTGAGATCACCTTTTCGTGAGCTCTGTTTTTCTTTTTTGCTGGATTAATTTCATGTAGCTCTGGTGACCTTGATTAACTGAAATCTGTCTGCCTCTGTCTCCTGAGTGCTGGATTAAAGGTGTGTGCCACTACTACCTGGCTTCCATGGCTAACTAGTGTGGCTAGCTTTAAACTCTAATTTTCAGGTAAGCTTTGTCAGATCATAAACAAAATGCCACCAAAGTCAATGGGAAAAGACTAGCACACGGTATTGGGATTCATAGAAAGTATCCAGTAGAATGATGCTAGGAACTATTGGTAGAAATACATACACAAGCTGGGCAGTGGTGGCACACGCCTTTAATCCGGATGTAGTCATTTAAACTTTTGTTGTGATAGGGGCGAAGGGCTTCCTGACAGTACTTATTTGCATTTTCAAAAGCCATCTGCTTGATGATTGGCGTTGCAGGCCCAATGCCCCCAAATATTCTTTCTGCTACCTGACTGACGCAGTCTATGAAGTCTTGAAAAGGTTCGGAGGGTCCTTGAAGGACTTTGGACAGGTGATCCCATCCTTCCTTGGAAGGCAATGCTTTTCCAAGCACCTTGGACCGTTGCTGCCACTTGGGCATCGACTGTGATGTCATATTGCATTTGTTGTTGAATGGTGGCGTATTGACCACTCCTAGTAAGCATCTCCACATTTCTCTGGGGCTGTCTAGCCTGTGCATTTCTTTGGGCTGTCTGGCTGCATTTTTCTTGAAACTCACCCCTCCAAATCAAATAATCTCCCCCAGATAGAGTCGTTCGGCAAAGCTGCTGCCAATCACTAGGTGTCAAGTTAAGAGACGCAAAAGATTCCATTAAGGAAAGTGTAAAGGGAGCCTGCGCTCTATAATTTAGAGTTGCCTCTTTAAGTTGTTTTATGTCTTTGAAACTTAAAGGGTCATGACGCCGAATGACCTGCCCAGAATTGTTTGGGTCTGGAACTTCTATTATTGGGGACACCACCGAGCAGTATTAGACCCCTCCTTTGGGTCTTCCCTCAAGGTCGAAGAATGACTAGGTCATATCATAGGAGGAGTCCCTTTTTTCAGAATATGGAGGAGGGTTTTTCTCCCTGTCCTGTCTTTTCTTAATTTGAGTCTTTTTTAGTTCTTTTTTTTTTTTTCGAGACAGGGTTTCTCTGTATTGTTTTGGAGACTGTCCTGGAACTCACTTTGTAGACCAGGCTGGCCTTGAACTCACAGAGATCCACCTACCTCTACCTCCGGAGTGCTGGGATTAAAGGTATGTGCCACCAACGCCCAGCTTTTTAGTTCTTTTTTAAGGGCTGCAATTTCAGCAAGTAACCGTTCCTTCTCAGACTCTAGCGAGTCTGATTCTGAGCTACTTCCATTTTCTAAGTCTGACAGAGAAGGATATAACCGATTCTGACCGGAGTCCTTCTTTTTGGGTCGCTTCCCGAGATCTCTACCCTTTTTTGTTGTTGCTAAGAGACTCCTCCTCTGTGGGAACACCAGACCTTGAGCAGAGACCCACTTCCCCTTCTGCCTGGGAGTAGGCAGCTGTAGACTATGTTTAGTAAAAACATGTTTACTAAAAATGATACAATAAGTTCCTGAAAAAGGCCTTCCCACGGAAACCTCCCTGACCTCGACCTTGTCCAAAGACTAACCGCACCTTCAAAAACCCACACACATCCACCTCTGGTGTCAGAGCAGAACCAGCCAGGGGAGAGGAGAGAGCAGAAGCTTCTCTGGTGGGAGCTTTTCTTAGGAGGTTTTCTTGAACCTTTTTGGAGCCTGTTTAAAGTTTTCTTTATATCGTTGAACGAGTGTCTGTGTTGTCAATCCCCGACACCCTCCGCACGTTCTCGGACACAGGCCTCGCAGCAGACGTGACACTCCTCATCCTCACTAACAATAGAGCCTCTAGTTTTGGGCAGGGTCTCTTCAGATGATTCATCCTCACTCTCTGCCCCTGAACTCAAGGAGGCTTGAGTCTCAGTCTCTTGTAACTCTAAAAAAGCCTCTTTTGTGTCCTGAACTACCTGGCAGTGAGGAACCTTATCTGTCAAAAGTGCACCCCTCACTAATCTCCATAAGGAGAATGTGGTAGGGGCAAGGACTCGGATCCCTCTTTTCTTAAAAGTCGATGAAGATCACGGTGAACCTCCTCACAATCTGGGATATTTAAGCTTCACCCAGTAATGAACCATGGACTCGCCTGTTCGATCGATTTTAGAAAGCCTTCTAGGGTTTTAGACTTGACTGAAGTCCCCTGTCCTTTAAGTAACTTTTTTACTTGATACTGTAATGATTCAAGCTTCCTGGAACTATTCTCCATCCTTTCTTAACCCTGTCCACTTACCTCACTTTCATGATCTCGGTGGGACCTCCAATTGCCCCACCCACTGCGCAGCCTGTATCCGAGAATGTGCGGAGGGTGTCGGGATTGATGACACAGAGACCAGTCAATGATGTAAAGAAAACTTTAGTCAGGCCCCAAAAAGGCTCAAGAAAACTTCCCAAGAAAGGCTTCCCTCCAGAAAGGCTTCTGCTCCCTGTTTTACCTCCCTGGCTGGTTCTGCCCTGACACCAGAGACTGTGTTGGGTGGGTCAGAAGAGGCGGTTAGTCTTTGGAAAGGTCGAGGTCAGGGCATTCCCATGGGCAAGCCCTTTTCAGGAACTTATTACCCCTGGCACTGTATTTTTTTTTAGTAAAGATGTTTTTAGTAAACATTGTCTTACAGCTGCCTGGTCCCAGGCTGATGGGGAAGTGGGTCTCTGGCCAAGGTCTGTTGTCCCCACACTTTCTAAATGCCAATTCTAATAGTATCTGGCTCTGAAACTCCACTGTTGTGTGTATACACACATACACACACACACACACACACACACACACACACCCAGATTTGGAAATGTGGACCCAAATATTTGCTTGTTGCTATAACTTTGAATTAGCCCTAGAGGCCATGTATCAATGACTTAGTTATTATACATTATATATTAATGGCCAGCTATTGGGAGGTGCTAATGTGTTTAAGTGGTGGGCCCTGGGGCTAGAAAGATGCGTCAGTGTATAAAACACTTGTCACACAAACACAAGGCTGAGAACTTGGGTTTGAAATCTCAGAGCACACATAAAGCCAGACATGAGGTACAAGTCTGAAATTCCAGCACTCCTCCAGCAAGAAGTGAGGAGACAGAGGAATCCCCAGAAGCTCAGGGGCCAGCTAGCAAACATGAGACTGTCTAAAATGAGATGTCCAAGCTTGTCCTGACTGCATATGCATGTGTGAGCCTATGTGTAAATATATGCATGTACACACATAGAAACACACATACAGAACACACACACTCTTAAAGAGGTGGGTGATGGGAGATGTTATTCTTTATATGTTTCTCTTATTGGTTGATGAATAAAACATTGATTGGCCAGGCAGGGAGATAGGCAGGGCTAGGAAACAAGGAGAATTCTGGGAAGTGTAGACAGAAAGAGTCTCATGTGAGCCTGGGAAGAGAGGACGAGAGTCAGGCATTCTCTGGTAAGATAAGACCATGTAGAAATACATAATTAGTAGTTATGGGTTAATAATTAAGACAAAGCTAGTCAATAAGAAGCCCTAGTCACTCTCCTAGACTGGGAACTACAGCAAGCTCGGCTCACCCCCGGAGGACCGATCAACCAGGAGCCTGCTGAGAGAGCCTGCATGCTCCTCTCCCCCCACTCAGGGCAGAGGGCAGAGGGAAGAAGGCAGAGTGCAGAGGGGAGAGCTCCCACACCCCGGGAGTGGGCGTGTCTGAGACCCATCTGCACCTACCGTGAGACCTGTCAGTGAACTGGACCTGCTTGCACCCACTGGAAGAGAACCTTGGACCCATACTCACAAGGAAAAGGAAGAGACCCCACCTGTACCCACTGAAAGAAGGGATGGGAAGACGACAATATGAGAACAAATTCAATACCAGAAAAACCAATATGACACTACCAGAGTCTAGGGACTCTATACCAGCAAGATCTGAACATCACAACACAGATGAAACAGAAGAGAATGACCTTAAAAACAACTTCATGAAGATGATAGAGACCCTAAGAAATGGAAGAAAAGACAAACCAAAAATTACAAGAACCAATTCAAACAGTGCAATGTTTGAAAGCTGGAATAGGGACAAAAACAAAAAACAAAAAACAAAAAAAAAAAACAAAAAAAAACCACACACACACAGTCTGAAGGAATGTTGGAACTAGAAAAGGTGAGTAAACGATCAGGAACTACAGATGCAAGCATAACCAACAGAAATACAGGAATTAGAACTGAGAATATCAGGCATTGAGGATTCACTAGGAGAAATAGATTCATTGACCAAAGAAAATCTTAAGTCCAACAAATCCCTAACACAAAGTATCCAGGAAATATGGGACACTGTGAAAAGGCCAGATCTAAGAATAAAAGGTATAGAAGAAAGTGAAGAAACCCAGATCAAAGGTGCAGAAAACATATTCAACAAAATCATAGAAGAAAACTTTCCCAACCTAAAGAAAGACATGCCAATGAAAGTACAAGAAGCCTACAGAACACCAATTAGAGTGGACCACAAAAGGAAGTAAGTTCCCTTGCTACATAATAATAAAAACACCAAACACACAGAATAAAGAAAGAATATTGAGAGCACCAAAAGAAAAAGGTCAAGTAACATACAAAGGCAAACCTATCAGAATCACACCTTACTTATCCATGGAAACTCTGAAGGCCAGAAGGTCCTGGATAGATATTCTACCAACACTAAGAGACCACAGATGCCAGCCGAGACTACTATACCAAGCAAAGCTTTCAATAGAGAGAGAAAACAAAATATTCCACGACAAAACCAGATTCATTTATTTATTTATTTTGGGTTTTTTTCGAGACAGGGTTTCTCTGTATTGATTTGGAGCCTGTCCTGGATCTCTCTAGGTAGACCAGGCTTGGTCTCGAACTCACAGAGATCCACCTGCCTCTGCCTCCCGAGTGCTGGGATTAAAGGCATGCGCCACCACCGCCCGGCCAAAACCAGATTTAAACAATACATATCCACAAGTCCAGCCCTACAGAGAATACTGTAAGGAAAACTTAAATCTAAGGAAGGTAACTACGATCATAAAGACATATACAATAGGTAATACAACTTTACTAAAAGACAAAAGAAAAAGGGGAGTAAATCCACCAACAAATCAAAAACAAACAAGAATTAACACTCAATGGTCCTTAATCTCCCTCAATATTAATGGTATTAATTTACCTATAAAAAGACACAGGCTAACAGAATGGATATGAAGACAGAATCCATCCTTCTGCTGCATACAAGAAACACACCTCAACTTCAAAGACAAGACAATACCTCAGAGTAAAGGGTTGGGATAAGATTTTTTCCAATAAAATGGATCTAAGAAACAAGCTGGTGTAGCTATCCTAGTATCGAACAAATTAGACTTCAAACTAAAATCAATCAAAAGAGATGATGAAGGTCATTTCATATTTATCACAGGAAAAAATCCATTAGGAAGAAGTCTCAGTTCTGAACATCTATGCCCCAAATACAAGGGCGCCCACTTTCATAAAAGAAACATTACTAAAGCACAAATCACACATAAGACCTCACACGGTTATAGTTGGAGACTTCAACACCTCAGTCTCACCACTAGACAGGATCACCGGACATAAACTTAACAAAGAAACAAATGAACTAACAGAAATTATGACCTAATTGGGTTTAACAGACATCTATAGAACATTCCACCCAAACACAAAAGAATATGCCTTCTTCTCAGCGCCACATGGGACCTTCTCTAAAATTGATTGCATACTTGGCAGCATAGCAAACCTCAGCATGTACAGAAAATTTGTAATAATCCCCTGTATCTTATCAGATCACCATGCTTTAAAGTTAGCATTCAACAACAACACAAATAGATGTCACTTACCAAAATTAAATCAAGAGCAGATAAGCAATCTGAACATACCTATAACCCTTAATGAAATAGAAGCAGACATCAAAAATCTCCCAACCAAAAAATCCACCATATAAACAAACTGCAAAAGAAAAGCCCCATGATCATCTCACTTGATGCAGGACAAGCCTTTGACAAAATCCAATACCCCTTCATGATAGAGGTCCTGGAGAGATCAGGGATAACAGGAACATACTTGAACATAATAAAAGCAATATACAGTAAACCAACAGCTAACATCAAACAAAATGGAGAGAAACTCAACGCAATTCCTCTAAAATCAGGAACAAGACAAGGCTGTCCACTCTCTCCATATCTTTTCAATATTGTACTTGAAGTTCTAGCTAGAGCAATAAGACAAGAAAAGGAGATCAATGGGATACAAATTGGAAAGAAAGAAGTCAAACTTTCACTATTTGCAGATGACATGATAGTTTACATAAGTGACCTGAAAAACTCTACAAGGGAACTCCTACAGCTGATAAATATCTTCAGCAAAGTGACAGGATACAAGGTTAACTAAAAAAATCAGTAGCCCTACTATATACAGACGATAAGAAAGAAATCAGAGAAACATCACCCTTTACAATAGCCCCAATCAACATAAAATATTGGGCGATAACACTAACCAAACAAGTGAAAGACCTATACAGTAAGAACTTTGAGTCATTAAAGAAATAAATTAAAGAAGATACCAGAAAATTGGAAGATCTCCCATGCTCTTGGATAGGCAGGATCAATGTAAAAATGGCAATCTTGCCAACAGCAATCTACAGATTCAATGCAATCTCCATCAAAATACAAGAGCAATTCTTCACAGACCTTGAAGGAACAATACTTAACTTTATATGGAAAAACAAAAGACCCAAGATAGCCAAAACAACACTGTACAATAAAGGAACTTCCAGAACATCACCATCCCTGACTTCAGGCTCTATTATAAAGCCATAGTCCTGAAAACACCTTGTTATTGGCACAAAAATACACAGGTAGACTAATGGAATTGAATTGAAAACCCTGATACTAACCCACACACCTACGAACACTTGATTTTTGACAAAGAAGCTAAAATTATACATTGGAAAAAAGACAGCATCTTCAACAAATGATGCTGGCATAACTGGATATTGGCATGTAGAAGAGTGCAGATAGATCCATGTCTGTTACTTTGCACAAAACTTACGTCCAAATGGATCAAAGACTTCAACATAAATCCAGCCACACTGAAACTTTTAGAAGCAAAAGTGGGGGGGTAACCTTGAAAAAACTGGTACAGGAGACTGCTTCCTGAACATAACACCATTAGCACAGACACTGAGATCGACAATTAATAAATGGGACCTCCTGAAACTGAGAAGCTTCTGTAAGGCAAAGGACATAGTCAACAAGACAAAAGGGCATCCCACAGATTGGGAAAAGATATTCACTAACTCCACATCTGACAGAGGGCTGATCTCCAAAATTACAAAGAACTCAAGAAGCAAGTCTCCAAAACACCAAAGGATCCAATTAAAAAGTGAGCTATAGAACTAAATAGAGAATTCTCAATAGAGGAGTCTAAAATGACTGAGAGACACTTAAGTGCTCAACATCCTTAGCCATCAGGGAAATGCGAATCAAAACAACTCTGAGATACCTTCTTACTCCTGTCAGAATGGTTAAAATAAAACAAACACCAATGACAATTTAGTTGGAGAGGATGTGGAGAGAGGCGAACATTCCTCCACTGCTGGTGGGAGTGCTGACTCGTACAGCCACTTTGGAAATCAGTATGGAGATTCCTCAGGAAAATGGGAATCAAGACCCAGAAATTCCACTCTTAGGCATATACCCAAAAGATGCACATTTGTATAACAAGGACATCTGTTCCACTATGTTCATAGCAGCATTATTTGTAATAGTCAGAACCTGGAAGCAATCTAGATGCCCATCAGCTGAAGAGTGGATAGAGAAAATGTGGTACATTTACACAATGGAGTACTACTTAGTGGAAAAAGACAATGGAATCTTGAAATTTGTAGACAAATGGATGGCACTAGAAGAAACCATCCTGAGCAAGGTAACCCAGGCACAAAAAGACAAGCATGGTATGTACTCACTCATATATGGATTTTAAACATAAATCAGGGGATTGTCAGCCTACAATCCCACTGCCAGAGAGTCTGGGAAACAGGGAGAATCCTAAGAGAGATATGCATGGCAACCTGATGGGGAAGTCCTGTGTATATATCAATAAACCACTGTTGGCCAATAGGGAAGCAAGATTGGTGGGACTAGGAGTCCAGGAGGACTCTGGGAAGGAGAAACACAGAGAATCACGATGTAGCTGCCATAGGGATAGGAAGTCCGGACCCTTTCTCTGGGAAGAGAAATACTTAGATTAACAATTATGGAGTAAATACTTAAGTCAGAGATAGCCAGTAAGAAGCAAGCAAGGCCAACAGCTTCATAATTAATAACAGTGTCTTGTGTGTTATTTGGAGACTACAACGTGGCAGAGCCCAGGCAACTGGTGGGGGAAAACCAAAGTGGCTGGCAAAGAAAAGGCTTCACTCAACAGTAACCCAGAGAAGGGAAACAGGACAGAATCTTCTGAGGGTATTGGGAACATTGAGGTGGGGTGGGGTGGGGGGTTGGGGGGGTGAGTAAGCTGGGACAAAGAGAGGGGAGAAAAGGACATGGGGGAGCAGGAAAGTTGAGTGGAAGGAAAATAGAGGAGAGCAGGATGAGAGATAACCATAATAGAAAAAGTCATAGGTTTGAAGAGAGATGTGGTACTAGTAAGATGTCCAGAGACCTACAAGGATGACACCAACTGGCAATCTAACCAAGAGTGGAGAGGCTACCTTAAATGCCCTTCCCTGATTATGTGATTGACGACTTCCTTGTATGTCATCTTAGAGCCTTCATCCAGTGGCTGAAGGAAGCAGAGGCAGCATCCAAATCTAAACACTGAACTGAACTCCTGGAACCCCGTTGCAGAGAGGGAGGAGTGATGAGCAAAGGGATTAAGACTTGGCGGGTGAAACCCACAGAAACAGATGACTTGAACAAGGGGGAGATCATGGACCCCAGACTGACAGCTGAGAGGCCAGCATGGAACTGATCCAGACACCCTGAATGTGGGTGTCAGTGAGGAGGCCTCAGCATTCTTCGGGGCTTCAGGCAATAGATCAGCATTTATCCCTGTCATCCAGATGGACTTTGGGAGCCCATTCCTCGTGGAGGTATGCTGTCTCCGCCTAAACACATGGGGGAGGGCCTAGACCCTGCCTGGGATGATATGACAGACTTTCGAGATTCCCCATGAAGGGTCTCACCCTCCCTGGATGGAGAGTGGAGTGGGGATTGGGTGAGGGGTTGGGGGAGGGTTGAAGGGATATGGGAGAGGAGGGGAGGGAGAGGGAGCTGGGATTAACATGTGAAGCAAGCTTGTTTCTAACTTAAATTAAAAAAATGCTGGTGAAATTAAAAAATAAAAAATAAAAAAGAAGCCCTAGTCATCGGCCAACATTTCATAATTAATATAGTATCTGTGTGTTTATTTGGGGCTGACATGGCTGTGGGACTAGGCTGGTGGGAGTGTTCATTACAGGTGGGCCCTAGTGGAAGTTACCTAGATAATTGTGGGCATGTTCTGCCAGGGGATATTGGTTTCATGGCTCTGGTTTGTTTGAAACTGTGTGGCATGTTTGTAAAAAGAAAAACGTACTCTATGGGGTAGGTGAGATGGCCCAGTGTTGAAGGTGCTTGCTGCCAAACCTGATGACCTTTATTCAGTCCTCAGTCTGAGTTTGATCTATGGAACCCACACAGGGGAAGGAGAGAACTTCCGTATGAGTGCTGTGGCAGATACACATTCCATCCTCTAATCAAAATAAAACTTTCCTTTATTAAAAATTCCTTGAGGGGCTCAGTAAATGGCTCAATGGTTAACATGGCTTGCAGCTCTTCTAAAGGACCTGAGTTTGGTTTTCAGCACCCACACTGGGCAGCTTACAACTGTAACTCCAGCTCCAGGGAATCCAACATCCTCTTGGACCTCTTTGGGTATCTACAGGATGTGGCAAACACACATGCACAAAAAGATTTAAAAAATTAAATTGAAAAAGGAAAATAAAGAAGCACTCAATAGATACAGTGTTAGGAAAATGTCTATAGACTGAAGCAAGACAGCTAGCTTTTGAATTTTCAAGACAGGGTTTCTCAGTGCAGTCCTGGAATTTGCTCAATGACCTGTTTGGTCTCTAACTCAGACTCAGATCTACCGCTGCCAACACTGTCCCCCTACAGCTGGCATTTAAAAAAGGGGGTTCTGGGGCTGGAGAAATGGCTCATCAGTTTAAGAGCACTGACTGCTCTTCCAGAGGACCAGGGTTCAATTCCCAGAACCCACATGGCAGCTAACAGTCTGTATCCAAGATCTGACAATCCCACACAGATTACATGCAGACAAAACACCAATGCACATAGAATAAAACGAAATAATTTAAAAGAGGGGCAGGCTCTGAATGTGATCCAAGGTATCCTGAGGAGCTTCTCTAACACATACACATAGTAGTGTGTGTGTGTGTGTGTGTGGATTGACAACCTACGGATTTAATGGTAGGCAAACACTAAATAACTGAATCATGTCCCTAGTACATACACACTGTATAATCATCGTTGCCACTGCCACCCAGTGAATTAAACTATTTTGAGGACTAAAAGTTTTATTTGCTGTTGTAAAGTGAAGCATACAGATTCCTCAACATGACTGCATATGAAATTTGGGAATTAGTGAGAGAGGTGGGCCAAGGAAAAAGGACTAAGTCATGGTATTGGTGGTAGGACCTTGGTCCTTTTTAGTTTTTATTTTTACTTTGTATATATTGTAAGTATTAATAGTAGATGAGTTTGAGCTACTATCTGACTGGCATTGTCCCAAGAGCCTTATAAATACACCAAGCTCATTACTCCTCAAGACAACTCCGGAGACCAGGCCTGGTGGTAAATGCCTTTAATTCTAGCACTTGGGAGACAGAGTTAAGAAGACTCACTGTGAGACCCTGTTTCAGAAGAAACAAATAAAAATAACTTAGCTGGGCGTTGGTGGCGCATGCCTTTAATCCCAGCACTGGGGAGGCAGAGGCAGGCAGATCTCTGTGAGATCGAGGCCAGCCTGGTTTACAGAGCAAGTTCTAGGACAGCCTCCAAAACAATACAGAGAAACCTGTCTCAAAAAACCAAAAAACAAAACAAAACAAAAGAACCCCCCCATAAAAACACACAAAAACAACAACAACAACAAAAAAACCCACCACCTTTAGCAAATGTCTTCAATATTGCATTTTATAGGAGCTGAAAGTGGATAAAGCATAGAGGCATTCCACTTTTAGTCTTTTCCAATGAGAAGAGCCAAGGACTAATAATAAATGCTCCTCAGCTACATGGCAAATGGTCTATCAAAATTCAAACCATGGGTAGTATACGGCTCAGCTGGTGCTTGCTCCTCACAATCTCCACCATATAAACTGGGAGGGGTGGCACACATGTATAATCCCAGCTCTGGTGAATGGGAAACCAGGAGGATCATAAGTTCAAAAGGTCACCTTCTGCCAAGCTACATAGGAAGTTCCAGGCTAGCCTGGGAGACAGGAGGGTCTCAAAAAACAAACAAGAACAAAACTCAAATCAAACCAAACCAAAACTCCCAATAAACCAACCCCCCAAACCCAGTAAACCAGGGGGTCTGTTGGTTCATGCCTGCAACTCCCATACTAAGGTTTAGGAGGTGACTGCAAGTTTGAGATACATAGGGAGACCCTGACCCAAACCCTTGACTATCCCAGTCAAAGAACAATAAAACTTAAGTATCGGAACATCCAGGTGTGGTGATACACCTGTTAATTTCAGGACTCTTAGGTCTGAGGACCTGGATTCGAGGTCAGCCTAGGCAACACACCAAGACTCTTTTCACAAAATAAAATTAAAAGTGCTTCAAAATGCAAAGTTTAGGCCCAAATAATTGCAAAGATTAATCTCCAAATACCATTTTGCCAATGATAAGGCAACTTTGATCCATATTAGAAAAAAAGGGACCCCAATATTTAATTTATTTTATGGTTTTTTAATAAGCTATTCTTACATGTACACTTGCAATTGTAAAAAGACAAATATTTGCTACCAAAAGTTACATACTGTACAACTTATGAAAAATATAATTAAAAATATGCAAAAGTAATAAAGGGAGGTACTTTAAATATGAAATTTCTACTTAAGAAATATAACCAGAAAATGGAAAACATTTAAGTGGACCATGAAAATTATTTTAATTCAAGTCTTTTGTTTCCATTACCTTAGGTAAACCTTCTAAGGGACCCAGGGCTATGAAAAGGAGGCCTTTCTGGGAAAGGACTGTTCTAGAAGACACTGCACTCCCATCTCTAGTTCCCTGATGCTTGGCCCCAAGCTAATGCCTTTTACACTTTGCTGCTATAAGCTGACCTGGGCCAATTGCTGGTTTCTACCCCTGGTCCAGTTTCGCTCTGCACTTCAGTGCCCAAGCAGCTCCTGCTTCTGGTCTTTGGTCTTAAATTGATTAAGACCAGGTAATATGCATACTTTTCTACATCCAGGCTTCAGAAAGGACCATCAAAACCAAACTGCCATGGGGCTGTGCATTTCTGT
Organism: Mesocricetus auratus; assembly: GCF_017639785.1. Taxonomy (NCBI): domain Eukaryota; kingdom Metazoa; phylum Chordata; class Mammalia; order Rodentia; family Cricetidae; genus Mesocricetus; species Mesocricetus auratus. The sequence goes on along the minus strand of NW_024429180.1, from coordinate 42,012,960 downwards.
GCCTGATTCTTATTTCTCAGGCAACAGGTTAATTTCAGTGTGTGGAAATAGTGCATTTTCAATGCAGGACAAGTATGCTCATATGAGTAAGAACAGAGCAAGGGTCTTCTCCATGTTTTAAATAACAGATACATAGCATCTTAAATTATATAATTAGCAATTTTAGACACTGAACATAATACACTGTATTACAATGCAATGTGGTAGCTTCCATTTGAGGAATAAAAATAAATTTCACATGAAAAAAGATTTATTTTGATTCACATAAAATACATTTAGCATAAATGTAAACTGCAGCACTATATACAGTACCCAAAACACAGAGAAGCTTGGGAAGGGCATGTCCCCTCTGTCCACAGCAGTTAAAGGAAAAGCTTCCCAGTCACTCATCGTCACCTCGCTGTCTTAAATTGCGAGTTCTCCCATTTTCAATTTTTCTCTTTTTGAAGACTGGAGCCACCCCATCTGCTGCAACTCCCAGAGAAGAGACAGTTTTTTCTTTAAATACCACTTTGATTTCTCCAGCAGCAGCTTCTAGTGTTGACAGATATTCATTTTCAGTGCTTGGAAGTTCCAAGTCGACCTCTTCCCTGGAACAGAAAGAAAACTAAACCATAACCTGACAGATTAAGATAACTATTTGCATCTAAACCACAAACCAGTGAAGCACCATGAGCCAATTCCCAATGGTAACAACGAGGGAATCAGAAGCGGGTCATCAGAATACCATGATGCTCCGGTTTCGGCTTTTTTGAGATAGGGTCTCATGTAGTCCTGGCTAACCTTGCACTCTCCAATGTACTGGGGAAGACCCTGAGTCCCTGAGCCTCTGGCATGGGTTAGGTGTGCACTGCCCAGCTGCAGGTGATTGAAGATACTGATTTTAGTTTCACCACACTCATCTTTGACTCAGGTAGACATGTGCTAGGACAGGACTCTGCTGCACAAAGGGCATAGTATCTTGGAAAATACTCTGCTCATATTATGACATGCACCATAAACAGATAATAGGGAAGCTGTGGAGACAGATTTGCCATGGACTGACAAATTCCGAAGGTTTACATAACACAAGATGGAAAGAATGGAATCTTAATGTCCTATTGTGGAAGACCTAATGAACTATTTGCCTAGCATCTTTTTATTCTGGGAACTAGCCCTTCAACTATCTATATGGTTAGTCATAAACAATCTGGCTGGACCAGAAATCAGTTCCCTGCTTAACATGAGCCCATCAGTTCCCTATTCCCTAGACCAGTGGGTTTCAACCTTCTTAATGCTGCAACCCTTTAATACACTTCCTCAAGTCGTGGTGACCCCCCAGTCATGAAATTATTTTTGTTGCTACCTCATAAGTGTAATTTTGCTACTGTTATGAATCTTAATGTAAATATCTGTGTTTTCCAATGGTTTTAGGAACCTGTGAAAGGATTGTTTGACCCTGAAGAGGTTATGGTCCACATATTGAGAATCACTGCACTAGACAGTCAACTAACTAGTCTATGAAAGCGCTAGCTTATCAAATCCACCCATGATATTTCTGAACACAGAGCAGGAAGATCATCATATTCAGTGACTGAGACTATAAAGCCTGCTGGGGACCAAATATCCTATTTAGAGAAGAATTCAGTAGTCAGAGAATAAAGCAGGCAAATAGAGAAAATATGCATTCCAAAGCCTTCCCCTTCCCCCCTTTAGATTTTATTTTATGTGTGTAGGTGTTTTGGCTGCATGTATGTCTATAGACCACTTGAGTGAAATGCCCACAGAGGCCAGAAGGAGGCCTCTAGAGTTACAGTTGGTTGTTAGTTATCACTGTGGATATTGGGAACCAAACCAAGGTCCTCTCCAAGAGCAGTACGCACCTGCAACAACTTAAGGGATCTTTAAATAAATAAAAGCTTTTATTTTTATTTCAAGATAACTATACTTGCTGTCTTCTGTAGATGTAATGGCATAATCAGGAGTTCAAGGCTAGCAAAGTCTACACAAGACTTAAAAATCAAACCAACTGACTAACCAAGCAACCAACCAGAACAAAATCTACAGACACATAAAAAACAAAACTTTGAAGTATAGTGAGACCTGCAAGAGAGTAAGAGAGCAAAAGCGTTTTCTTTACATTCTGTAGCTAAGGCATCCTGAAAGTACTTACTGCAAGTATTCTTTTGATAAAAAAATGATGGTGAGTGTGTGTGAGTGTGGTCATTAGAAATGTCATGCTTTGGTAGTAAACAAAACAATCACTGATTTGTTTTTTTTTTTTAAGTTTCACCTATTAAAATTAAAACTATTCTAGAAATGTAAGGAAAAGCTACACTCCTCAGGAGCACAGCACACAGCTGGGCATTGGTGGCGCACGCCTTTAATCCCAGCACTCGGGAGGCAGAGGCAGGAGGATCTCTGTGAGTTAGGACCAGCCTGGTCTACAGAGCGAGTTCCAGGACAGTCTCCAAAGCCACAGAGAAACCCTGCCTCGAAAAACCAAAAAAAGGAACACACCACACTTGAGATTCTTGACTACAATGCGCTGAGGTGCAGGGGGAGGGGATGACCTCTCAGATACTTACTGAGACTCCGCCTCTTGTTTAATTTCTTGCCATTCTCCGTAAGGGTTCACCAATTTCTTAAGAGGTTTGGATTTTTCTTCATTTGTGATTGATGGATTCTGTTTTGGGGTACTTTTTTCTTTTTGTATTTCTGGGTCAGCTCTTTTCTCAGTACTTTTATTTTTTTCCTGAAATGCAAAGGCCAACAAATAACACACTTGAAGCAAAACCACTACATTCAACCTCCAAATCTAATTTCTTTAAAAAGTCTTAATAACAATCATTCACTTAATGGTGTAAGTTTCCACATAATACAATAAATGCCTGGTATACGGAACAAGTTCTAGGACAGCCAGAACTATACAGAGAAACTGTCTCAGGGGTAGGAAGGTAGGATTAGGATAACTCCCCCTTGTGGCAGAAGCAGTTTCCACAGATGTCCCGGGGCTGGTTCTTTGTGACATATCTTCATTGGGGTAAGAAAGCCCTTTAATCCACTTTAGTGTGCACATTATACATGTACTGGGTTTTCAGCCTCTTTGCAAATTACATGTCCATGGGTAGCTTGCTTGGAATTTCTTTTTTATTCTACAAATGGCTCTTAATTCATCTCCTATGTAGCCCAGGTTGGGCCTGAACTTCTAATTTTCCCATCTTAGTACTAAGATCTAATTTTCCCAGAATACTAAGATCACCAGAATTTGTCACCATGCTCAGCAACATGTTTTCTTGCTCCTTTTTCTCCGTGAGGCCCTGGCTGTCCTGGAATTCCCTATGTAGATCAGATGGTCTCAAACTCAGAGATCTGATGCCTCTGCACTGGGAATGAAGGCACATGCTACCACATCCCCAGACATGATTTTTGTAACAAATCCTCTGGCTTTTCCTTTTGTTGCTCCAAAATGAAGGTCAATGATTTTATTAACCTTCACTTTGAGCTGGGCGTTGGTGGCGCATGCCTTTATTCCCAGCACTTGGGAGGCAGAAGCAGGCGGATTTCTGTGAGTTCGAGACCAGCCTGGTCTACCAAGCGAATTCCAGGACAGGCTCCAAAACAATTCAGAGAAACCCTGTCTCAAAAAACTAAAAATCAAAACAAACAAACAAACAAACAAAAAACTCCAAAAAGCCTTGACTTTGTTTCAGTCACCTACTATTAAAATGTAAAATTCTGGTTTCAGATGGTGGAGTACTTGACACTCATGCAGAAGGCCCTAGGTTCAATTCCAAGCACAGCATAAATTGGGCAGTGTGGTGTATCATGGTAACTTTATCACTTAGGAGGTGGAGGCAGGAAGATCAGAAGTTCAAGGCCAGACTTGGCTGGAGAACTTGTCTTAAAATAAAAAAACAAAAACAAACAAACAAAGATGGAGAGATGGCTCAGTGGTTAAAAGCACTGACTGCTTTTCCAGAGGACTGGGGTTCAATTCCCAGAACTCACAGGGCAGCTCACAATTGACCAGACTGGCCCTGAACTCAGAGATCTCCCTGCCTCTGCCTCAAAGTGTTGGGATTAAAGGCATGTGCCACTACCACATTTTTACAATGGGTAGAACAATTATTATAGAAAGTAATTGGGTTACCTAATGTTAACTATGAATGGTGTGAGCTGGCTAGCACAAGGTCTTTGTTGCTGCTTCTTGACAATGTGATACACGTCTCCTCTTATATCCCATACAAACTGATGGAGTGGACAGAGGAATTCCAGGCAATGACAGGACCTGAAGGGTGGCTTGGGAAAGGTGTCTCTAGAGTCTTTAATATCCTACACTTTTGAGGCCAGTCATCTCAGCTCTGATTAGTGGTATAATGGTGTGTCTTCTTTAAGAGTATAACTGACAAGACTGTTTTAGCCCGGTGACCAAGGTGTGTGCCTTTGATCCCAGCTCTTGGCAATCTGTATGTATTAATTTGCTTTGATAAACACCATGACCAAAAACAACTTGGGGAGGAAAGAGCTTATTGGGGGCTGGAGAGATGGCTCAGAGGTTAAGAGCTATGCTTGTTCTTCCAAAGGTCCCAAGTTCAATTCCCAGCAACCACATAGTGGCTCACAACCATCTATAATGAGATCTGGTGCCCTCTTCTGGCATGCAGACATACATGCAAGCAGAATACTGTGTACATAATAAATAATTTTTAAAAAAGGGCTTCTTGGGCTTCCATGTCCCAATTAATGTTAACCACTCAGAGAAGTAGGGCAGGAACCATGGAAGAAAGCTGCTTACTGGCTTGTCCCCAAGCTCATGCTTATCTACTTTTTTTATACCTCCCAGGACCACCAAGCCTGAGGTGACACTAGTCACGGGGAGCTGAGCCTGCCCTCATTAACAGACAATCAGGAAAACACTACAAAGACAGGCCACGATGGGGAAGGCACATCCTCAAATGAAGTTCCCCACTCCCAGGTGTCAATTTGACAAAACCTAATAAGCACACCACATAAATGTGAAAGGAGAGATCTGACTCCAAATTTGTCCTCTGACTTCTAGAAGTATGTGCCAACCATGCACATACACAGTAATAGTCATAAAAAACACAACTAGAAGTACCAAGGATCACACACATGCACAGTAGTAATAATCAAAAATTAAATAAAAGGCATGATGCTTTCATTTTTTCCGTAGTCACAGTCCTCACAGAAAACAAAAAGCTAACCTTGTAGAAAATGAGTTTACTTCTTACTCAAGACCAATCTACCTACCTGTTCTAATTGATAGTTTTCTTCTTTCTTTGGATTCCCGCTACTACAAGTTTCTCTCAGTCAATACTTAGTCATCAGGTTTCATTCAATTTCCTTCTCTTAGGGAGGGTGTCACTATGTAGCCCTGGCTATCCTGGAACAGGTCTCAAACTCAGAGATCTGCCTGCCTACCTCTCAAGTGGCTTAGCATCTATTTGTCATCTTAGCCAACCATACTTAAAGTCTAAACTACTACTTTACTCCCTATGAGTTCTGCTACCCAAAATAGGTGGTCAAACTTTTAGGCGGGCACTGAAGACATCCCAACTGCTAAATTCCATGGATATACTTTCTTTCTTTTTCCATTTACTTAAAAAAAATTACACTTTTTGCTAGGCAATGGTGGCGCACGACTTTAATCCCAGCACTGGGCAGGCAGAGGCAGGTGGATCTCTTGAGTTCGAGGCCAGCCTGGTCTACAGGGTGAGTTCCAGGACAGCCAGAGCTGTTACACAGAGAATCTTTGTCTCAAAACCAAGCAAAAATTATACTTTTAAGAACGTTCATTTTTCTGGTGTGCATGTGAGTGTGCTGATATGCATCAAACTCCAAGGACAACCTGTGGGCATCAATTCTTTCCCTCTGCCTCCACCATGTGGGGCTCAGGGACGGAACTCAGGCCATCAGCGCCTTTACCGCTGAGCCACCCCCAAGCCCTTTTATACATGTATGCGGGGGTAGTGTGTGGGGTGGTTTGACTAGGGTGTAGAGGTCAGATGATAATGTAGGAGAGAGTTAAGTCCTCTCTTTCCATCATGGGGTGCTGAGCTACAACTCACGCCACGTGGCTTAGAAGCAAGCGTCTTTACCAGCTGAGCCACCTACCCAGCACAGCAGGCTGGAGTCCTGATGCAGTCTCCGTGTTTGGCTTATAGGACACCACTCGTCCTTACAGAGACCCTCATACCTCCACAAGTGAACTAAATAAATGATTACTGTCCACGTTACTCTCCTAATCTAGCTCACCTGTGCTGAGTAGTTGCTATTTATTAGCATTTCTATGTCTAGTCTAAGTATGTACACTGGCCAGACAGATTTCTGAATGGTACTGAAGCTTCTTAAAGTTACAAGGTTTAAGGCCAGGTGTGAAGAATGGCACATGACTCAATACCAGCACTCCTGAGGCAGAGAGATGTCATTTTGAGGTTAAGCCTGGTCTACATGAGTCCCAAGCCCTTCTTTTTTTTTTTTTTTTAAATGTTCTCTACTTTACATACCAACCCTGGTCACCCCCACCCCCACCCCTCATCCGTTGCTCCTAGAGGGTAAGGTTAAGGCCTTATCTTAAAAAATAAAAAAAGTTAGGGAGTTTAAAATAGGAATCTAAAATAGGTTCTCAAGGATAAAAGGTACAATCATTTATCCAAATGCCAAAATACAGTTGACTTCACCCTTATTTTCAGTGATTCATTTCAAGATCTCCAATGGATAGATGCCTAAAACCACTGAATCAAACCATACATACCCTCTGATGGTAAACTTTAATCCATAAGTAGCTATGGTAAGAGATTAACTTTAGTAGCAAATGGCAAGCTACTACAATATACTACAACAGAAGATTTCATCATGACATTCAGGAAGACATACAATTTAAAAAGTATGAATTGCTTTTTCCTACTTTCCACTTGGGGTTGGCCAGGAGTACAGAAACATGGAAGATGAGTCTGCCAAATGTCTGTGAAACGCGAACCTACCTTAAACTTGATTACCAGTTTCTTTGTTTCTGCAGAAGCCTCTCCTGCTTTCTTCTGCTCGCCATCAGAGTCACTGTGAGAATCTGATGACTTGGATTCTTCTAGGGTGTCAGGTGACTTCTCATTGTCCTTGCCAGAAGGCACATCACCCGTGTGTGGGATGAAATCATCAGGCTTTTCCCATTTGGATTCTGCTCAACACATTTTAATAACCATATTACATTTTTAGCAGTACTTCTCAGCAACGTAACAGTTTTTATCATGTACAATTATTAAATAGCACTGCATTTTTATATCTGTACTTTATCAAGACCCCGCTTTTTACTGTTCAGGAAACTTAGGACAATCTGCATTTACTAAACTCATAAACCCTACTCTAATGGGAAGGAACTTGGGAAGTGGGTGATAGTTTTAAGAACCTTCAGTTTACCTGAAAACAATTTCAAGAAACATACTAAGAATGACTTCACCAATATTTCTGGGAGTTCTCACAACAGAGTGACGAACTGAAGACACTTTCTTAGTAACGGAATCTCAACTGGCTGAACTTCGCTGCCATCTGTGTTTACTGGGCTTCTAGAGACATTCAAGTATTTCTGACTGTCTTGTTTCTACTGTAGTTTAATGAAGGGGAAAGAAAAACTACAATTTGTTATCCAACTGAGACAATTTAAGAGTGAAGGATACTAGGAGACAGAAGCAGGAGAATTTCTGTGAGTTCAAGGCCTGCCTGGTCTTCTTGGTGAATTCCAGACCAGCCAGAGCTATAAAGAAAGACCCTGTCTTAGCAAACAGGAGTGAGACTGGCTACTAATTACAGAGAGGATTAACCTCCTACCAACCACAGAGAACATACTCCTTTCTTTATTTTTTTTCTTTTTGAAGAATGACTATAGGCTCAGCCACTTCACTGGTAAGAAGTTGTGCACTGAAATCAAACTTGCATTAACTATATAGCCCTATTAATTAATAGGCTGTATGAACTCTATAATGTCCCAATGCTTTCCTTATACAGTACAGAAACAATGCTCTCACAGGACAGGACACGTATCTGTTTGAAGGTTTAAAGGCCATTTCTTCCTAAAAGATGTAATATAGGGTTTGGATAGTAAGAATTTAGAAACATACAAAAAGGAAAACACCCAGGCTGATGACAGAAAGCAGAGTGTGAAGACTGACAAGGCTAGACCACCAGTGGTACTGGCTGAGAAGCCTGAGGGTGTCTCTTTACTTCATCGTTCATAGGCGTAAGTATCAACACAAACATGGCCAAGTTTAATACCCTCTGGGCCTCCCAGTCACTCCTAGTCTTCAGGTGGATATATAGCTGAACATATGATGTATGCTGGCAGAAACAATAAATTATTTATAAGAAACACTGAAGACCAGCCGGGTGGTGGCGGCGTACACCTTTAAACCCAGCACTTGTGAGGCAGAGGCATTCGGATCTCTGTGAGTTCAAGACCAGCCTGGTCTACAACAGCTAGTTCCAGGACAGTCACCAAAGTCATAGAGAAACCCTGTCTTGAAAAACCAAAAGAAAAAAAAAGAGAACACATGAAGACTTAGGTGTAGTTCAATGAGAGGGTACTTGCTAGCATGTATTAGGTCTCAAGTTTGATACTCACCACAACAAAAGTTGAACTAGGTGATAACTATAGATACTTAAAAGGGAAATTATTATCAATTGTAAGACCCAGCCATTTTAGAGAGTTGAAGGTTTTTTTTTTTTAATTTGCAAATGCCTTATTAAGAATCTCATTAAGTGGACCTAGAGAACTGGCTCATTTTCCCCCCTTGAGACAGGGTTTCTCTGTGTAGCCTTGGCTGTCCTGGAAATTGCACTGTAGAGCAGTCTTGTCTTGAACTCACAGAGATCTGCCTGCCTCTGCCTTCTGAGTGCTGGGATTAAAGGTGTACATGGCCAATGCCCAGATCAACAGTTAATTTTTGTTGTTCTCACTGAGTACCAGGGTTCAATTCTAGTACCCACACAGTGACTCAAAACCATCCACAGGCTGGGCAGTGGTGGCTCACGCCTTTAATCCCAGCACTTGGGAGGCAGAAGCAGGTGGATCTCTGTGAGTTCGAGGCCAGCCTGGTCTACCAAGCGAGTTCCAGGACAGGCTCCAAAACAATACAGGGAAATCCTGTCTTGAAAAACAAAACAAAACAAAACAAAAAAAACCAACCAAACAAAAAAAGAATCCATAACTCCAGTTCCTGGAACTCTGATGCCTTTTGGTTTCCTTGGGGTTCCAGGGTCACATATGGTGAGCATAAATTCATACAGGTAAAATAGTCATACACATTAAAAAGCAAAAAACCAAAAGGGAACAATATTGATGCACAGTATATTTTATAAATAGAAATCTTTTAGTATCCCTTATAAAAGATAATATATACTTGTTACAAAAATTATTATTATGTTATAATTTCCAAGTTTGGACGATACATTAGTTCATATGCAGTTTTGGGTACAATTTTAAGTTAATATAATAAAAGATGACACTCACCTCCAGTTTCTGTATTATAATAATAGGTGTAACCGTCTTCACTTAAACCCTCTACCCAAATGGCCTTTGCTGCTGTCTAATAGGAGGGAAAAAAACAATACACTGAGAATAATGACAAGAGCTATCTACTGCATAACTAAGGAAATGTGGCTATCCTTTTCTTTCCACTTGGCACCTGGGAGTCAAGAGTGGTATAAAGATCTTGGCCACATGGCCTGGTTTTTGCTAGTCACCACTAACTTTTAAACAGAGAATGTCTCATTTCTCAAAGCCAGAAATTCTGTCCAGTTGGACAGACATGTAAACAAGAAATGACTGCAAGACAACTAATAATATTTATCCTGAATAGTTTTTTTTTTTTTTTGGGGGCAGAGATATCCCTGTTTCATCTCTACCCTGAGATCTAACAGAAGGATTATAGGAAGAAGGAAGCCAAATTGGGGCTTGAATAGAACTGCTTATTTGGAAATAAATTTGCTTAACAAAATCCTGCAAAAAGCCACAGCAGCAGCCAGAATTTGTTTAGCTCAGGGGCAGAATGCTGGCTATTCACAAAGCCCTAGGATCAATCCCCAGCACGCAAAACTGACCAGCCACCCAACCTGCAGGACCCCAGAAGCCAATCATAAATATGTAATAGTTACCTTCTTTAAGTTCCCTTGAAATCCTTCTGGCTTCTCCCACTGAGATGCTTAAAAAAATATACATATTGTAAAATAATTTTGCTTTAAAATAAAACAAGCTCCCAAAATTTAATTAGTAAAACTCCACAAGACAGACATTATTATGTACAAAACACTACAGAATAGTTTATTATTATTATTATTATTTTGGTTTTTTGAGACAGGGTTTCTCTGTGTAGCTTTAGAGCCTGGAACTTGATTTGTAGACCAAGTTGGCCTTGAACTCATAGAGATCTGTCTGCCTCTGCCTCCCTAGTGCTGCGAATAAAGTTGGGGGCTACCAATATAGTTTACTATTGAAAAAAATGAAAGAAACAACACATATCCTTAGTGATACTGCATAGAATACATGTGAATGTCATATAACCTAGAAGAAATGGCAGCCCAGGTACTCCATAACTTTTAAGTTATATTTCTACACACAGTACTTTCAAATTCCATTTTTATGGGATGGGGATTTAGCTCAATGGTAAAGAAAGCACTTGCTTGCTAAGTATAAGGACCTAGGTTTGAAATCTAGCATGGGGGTGGGAGTAGGGGAACAGGTAAACAGAAAATTCTTTTTGTATCAAATTTACTTTTTCTGCCATAAATTCTGTATTTCTGGAGGGTAAGATAAATAAATTTATTTGCCCCAGAATATACATGGAAAAATGTATTAAACTTTAAAAGACTACAAAAAATGTTTTTACTATTCCTACTGAAAAACACCACTATGTACTTTACTGAAACTTCTATTTAACATTATTATGAAGGAGAAATTCTCAAAATTTTAACAGTTACACTTATTTTTTGTGTGAGTAGGTGGAGTCTGGAAGACAGTTTGTTGGTTCTGGGGGCTGAACTCACGTTGTCAGGCTTGGAGGCAGGTACCTCACCTATTGAGTCACCTCACCAGCCCAAAGAGGAAAATCAAACAGTCAATTAAGAGAGTTATGCAAAAAAGAAACCAGCTTCTGGTTTCCCAAGATATTAGTTAGAAGACCTTTCCAGTCAAGTGGTGGTGGCACACGCCTTTAATCCCAGAACTTGGGAGGCAGAGGCAGGAGGATCTCTGTGAGTTCAAGGCCAGTCTGGTCTACGAGAGAGTTCCAGGACAGCCAGGGCTACCCAGAGAAACTCTGACTCAGGAAAAAAAAAAAGAAGGAAAACCTTTCCTCTTAGGCATTTTATCTCAAGACCTTTAAAAGTTATGACACAGATTGACACACATGGGAACGGCCTGAACTTCAGGTGAAATGCTTATTTCTGTAGAGTTCCAGTAAGTAAAGAACTTGTACGATTTTTGTTTTGTTTTTTTGAGACAGGATTTCTCTGTAACAATCCTGGCTGTCCTAGAATCCAGAAAATGGACCTGCCTTTGCCTCCTGAATGCTGGGATTAAAGGTGTGTACCACCAAGCCTACCTAGGAACTTTTAGGATTTTAATCATGATACTGATTTGTAATAAGTAGGGTATTCTTACAGCTTTTGCTTTTGTTTCCTTTTCTTTTGAGACATGGTCTTCTTACTCTGTACCCCAAACTGGCATGGATCCCACTGTGCATTCTAGCCTAGACTCTAATTTGTAGTAATCCTTCTGAACGCTGGAATTATAGGGTGTGCTTCATGATTAAAGGCATAATTTTCTAAGCTTTATGGAAAAAAGGAAATTACACTTTTTCACTGCTTAACATATGCCAATACTAAATCGATATTAAATAAAAATCTCGACACCTAAACTCTGTGTGGTTCTATGCCTCACCAGCATACCTCCTGTGATGAGATCATAGTAGTAACAGTGACCATCAGCTGTTACGCCTTCTACCCATCTCCCCTTCAAAGTGTCTTTCTTCTTCTTTTCCTTTTTCTTTTTCTTCTCTTTCGGTTGATCTGATGTAGAAGTGGGCTGGACAGTGCTTGTCACTGGTGATATACTCGGCTCTGTAATGTCTAGAAAAAAAGATGAGGAGGGGTGACTTTATCTATTTAATCGTTGCACTAATCAGAAGTCTGGCAAAGCCCGGCACAGTGACGTATGCCTTTAATCCCAATCTCAGGAGGCTGAGACAGGACAATCGTGTTTGAGACCAGCCTAGATAACAATTTTAAAAAACAAAACCAAAGTTTGACAAGATTATTTTTGGGAACTATACACATTATAATAAAGCTACCTGAGATACAATTGTAGAATATGTAAGAGGAGTGAAAAAAAAATAGTAGCTGTGAGGGTCACTTACTTCTATTACACATATGCACTAGACTGTGGGTTTAATCTCAGTGTACTATGAAGAAAACAAAAACCAAACAGTTTACTACTTATTCTAAACTTCATCTAAAATAAATCATGTCTGGGGATGTAACTCAGGGGCAGAGTGCTTGCTAACATGCATAGGCCTGGGTTAGACCTCCAGTCCTGCAGGACAACTGAGGTGGAAAAAGCAAACACATGATTTACACAGAGTGGTTTAGACACAGAACCAACTCAAGATTCCTGGGGCGTTTTTTATTAGAAGGTGTTACAGTAACTGAGAGTGATGGTGTGTGCCTCCTACAACTTGGGAGCTAGAGGCAGGAGGCTCGGGAGTTTTAAAGACCATCCTCAGTTATCAAGGGTTCTTGGCCAGCCAGAGCTACATGAAACCCTGTGAAAAAAACAGGTATCTTGCCCATACCAACAAAGGTCAATGTTGATGACAACAGGAATCGGTGTTAGAACATTGGGACATGCCATCAAGAAGTTACAAAGGCAAAGCTACTAAGCTACTTCCACTGGCTTCTTCTTCATGCCAATATAAATTCCAGGTCAAGAAGGGCAGTGGTGTCACTTGGCCTTAATCCCAGCACTTGGAAAGCAGAAGTAGGCATCTCTGAGTTTGAGGTCAGCCTGGACTAGAGAGCAAGTTCCAGGACAGCCATAGTTACACAGAGAACTCCTGTTTGGAAAAACAAAACAAACAAACAAAAGCACTCCAGGTTAAAAATTCCCCGGGGGGTGGACCTGTTAAATCTGACTACATGATTAAATTTGTTTGTATAACAAAATGAAAAGAAACAAAAGCAAAAATACGCATGCTAGAAAAATGAAAAAAATTAACAACAAATAAGTTAATGTCCCTAACAATGATTTATTAAAAAATTAAACATCCTAACAGAAAAACATACAATTCAGAGAATGAACATTTTCTTTTACTAATATACAAAGAAATGCAAATAAATATAGTTTTTAAAAATAGATTAATACTGAAAAATAGGATGAAATTCCACTCTTATCGATGGTATGTACATGAATGTGGAAAAACCTTTTAATGGCTTTCTGCTCCTGAGACTGCTAATACTCGATGGGTGGAGGTGCATGCCTTTAATCCCAGCACTTGTGAGGCCGAGGCAGGCAGATCTTTGTGGGTTTGAGGCTAGCCTGGTCTACATAGTGAGTTCCAGGATAGCCTCCAAGAGAAACCCTGTCTTGAAAAAAACCCAAAAAAAGGGGAGGGGGGGGGGAGGGGAGAGATAGCTAAGTGGTTATGACCACTGCCTGCTCTTCTAGAGGTTCTGAGTTCAATTCCACAACTATCCATAATGAGATTTGGTGCCCTCTTCTGGCCTGCAGGCATACATGCAGACAGAATACTGTATACATAATAAATAAACCAATCTTAGAAAACAAAAACAGACTGCTAATACTTCCAACACCAGTTAACAACTTTTTTATTTCTAGAAAAATATAAATTAGTCAAACATTTGTTTAACTAGCTTGGCATCAGCTATACTACAGTACATTTATCCTTTGATATTATATTAGCTTTCTTGTCCAGAAGATGAACTTACAGAGAAAAGTAAACACAGAAAGATATATTCATGATAGGCTGCAACATTTATTATTTTTTTTTTCATGACAGTATTTCTCTGTGTAGTTCTAGCTGTCTTGGAACTTGATCTGTAGACCAATCTGGCCTCGAATCAAAGATTCACCTGCTTCTGTCTCCTGAGTGCATGGGGATGAAGATCTTTAACAGAACATAATCCAAAAGAAACCCACAGGATCATCATGGCTCACATCTAGAATCCCAGCCTGCCTGACCACCTTGACTTTGAGGCCAGCCTAGGCTACATAGTGAATTCCAGGCTAGCCAGGACTATATAGTGAGACTCTATATCAAAACAGACAAACCAATACCCCCACCATGGACAGTGAGGTATTTGTATGTATATTCAAAACTAATCTGCTGTGCTGAGTGTGGCGGCATATACCTTTGATCAAAGCACTTGGGAGGCAGAGTCAGGTGGATCTCTGTGAGTTCCAGGCCATCCGTTATGTTTCAAAAAACCAAAGATTAACCTTAAAACGGCATTGAAATGAAATATTTTAATCTATATCTATATAAAATTAACAAGATGAATTTACAACTAACATTTCTCCAACTGTCCCGGAGATACCTATCTAATTTTCCTCTCAAAATGCTTTATGTTCAGCCGCGGTGGTGGCGCACGCCTTTAATCCCAGCACTCGGGAGGCAGAGGCAGGCGGATGGATCTCTGTGAGTTCGAGGCCGGGCTGGACAGACAGCCTTCAAAATGATACAGAGAAACCCTGTCTCGTAAAACCAAAAAAAAAAAAAAATGCCTTATGTTCAATTGGGTATAATGATGAATGCCTGTAATCCCAGAACTAGGGAGCCTGTCCAACATCACAGTGAATTTGAGGCCAGTCTGAATTAACCAGTGAGACTCCCATTCATTAATAAATAAATGACTTTTTGGAACTACACACCCCTTCTTTTTCTTAAATACTGGCATTTAGACTACATTAGACAACTGTTCTTATTTCATGAAAGCAATATTCTGCTTAACCTCATAATTAAGAGTCTTTTTATTAGAGACTTGGCTGGGAGTGGGCAGGAAGCCCTTCCCTACTGGCTTGTGCTGTATCACTAGGTGCTACTCAGGGAGTCGACAATCAGACTGCTCCAGTCCTTGCTTGCAGAAGACAACTTCTTACAGTGGCCATGGTTATTAATGGCGGGAGTCATAACTGGTTACTGAGAATAAATGATGACATAGTGTGACAACCCAATGCTCATAAAGGGATCTTCCACATCTCATCTCCTCTGAGGCTCAGGAAGCCTCCCTTAGGAAAAAGAGGTGGAAAGATTGCAAGAGTCAGCCTGGCGGTGCTGTTACACACCCTTAAGCCCAGACACAGGTGGATCTCTGTGAGTTGAAGGCTAGCCTAGTCTACAGAGTGAGTTCCAGTACAAAAACAAACAAACAAAAAAGACTGCAAGAGCTAAGAGATGGAGATGCTGTTTATTGTAGTGTGACACCCCTGCCCCTAATAACAGGATCACACCACCATCTTGGAATAGAGAATACCCACCCTGATCCAGTCATGGCAACAAAATAACTAAGCAACTGATACAGTGCTGGTCAAATACATGCTGACATTTTCCAAGAGGAGGGAAGGGACACTCACAGGACCAGTTCCTTCTTACCTAGGATTCTAGCTTCTATTCTATTATGTTAGAGCTCCCCGCCCAATGGGTGATTTTTTGGGAGTTAAAGGTTAACTGAAAAGAGGTTCCATGATGTAGAGTCCCCAAGGTAGCAATCTATGATGGGGTATGCTTTTGTCATGATGCAGCTGTTTGGGGTCATCCATGGGCCTATAAATAACTCCTCATTTATGGTGTTTAGTTAAGTCCAATAAAGTCAGTGGTTCGCAAAATCAAAAAAAAAAAAAAAAGATTATTTCATCACTGGAGCCACTACACAAGAGCAACAATCAAGATCTGTACCTGGTTTAGGAGCTTGGCTCCCAGCTTACTGTGGAGCTTTAGGGGGTCCCTGGTTGGTAGAGGTGCATCAGTGGGGGTTACCCTCTAAGTTTGCAGCTGCCTTCGGGCTATGGTCTGCTGTCTCTGCTTCTGGTCTGCATCCTGGGAATAAGCTTCCATCTCCAGCACCTACCACTGTGCTCTCCCAGCCATGTGACCCCAACTTCTGAAACTGACCACAACTGATAGTTTATCCCATAAGCTGTTCCTGTCAGGTATTTTGCTACCAGAAAAGTAACTAATACAATTTTTCATGGAAGAAAGTTCACAAAAGCTTCCTACTTTTGAGCCTAAAGTCAGGCAGATGGAAACATTCACTAACAACCCTTAGTCAAACCCTCAAAATAATCTGCCTGTTTGAGGTAAAGTCAATTATTTGTCTTAAAGGCAAATCCTTCATTGTGCAGCCAATCATATAAATAGATACAACTCAGTTTGGCCATGTAGAAAATGCATAATTATAACAAAAGCTTTTTTTTTTTTTTTTTGGTTTTTACGAGACAAGGTTTCTCTGTGTTGTTTTGGAGGCTGTCGGTCCAGCCCAGCCTCGAACTCACAGAGATCCTCCCGAGTGCTGGGATTAAAGGTGTGCGCCACCACCGCCCGGCTCAAAAGCTTTTTTTTTTAAATGAGCAGTGCCTGTAAACAATGAGTATCTAAAAAAAAAACCTCAAGATTTTGGAAATGAATCATTCAGCTAGGTTAGAGCTAGGTAACTGTAAAAGTAATATAACTAGAGGTGTCAAAAGATGAAGCCCTGAAAGACTAAAACAAACACGGGGCCAGCAAGATGGTACAGTGCATTAGGTATTTGCCACTGGGCTTCATGACCTGAGTCTGACCCACATGGTGGAAGGAGAGAACTCTTCCCAGTTGTCCAAAACCCATACATCCAGCAACACAAACAGATGAGGAAATAAATGATGCTAAAAGCAAAAAAGCCAGGTATGGTGGCTCCTGCTTTTTAATTTCAGAAGGCCTAGAGGGAGGTCGCCAAGTTCAAGACCAGCCCAGGATGTACTGGGAGACTGAACTCAACAACAGTACAAACCATATGCACTTCAAAGTCCACATTCTAAACCGGACTATGATGCACAATAAAAGCAGACAAGATTTCAAGTACCTAACTCCTACATGGAAATGAGTGAAAGAGCCTCAGCATGCACGACCTGTGCTGTTACTTTTAAAGGTCTTGTTGATGTTCTACCTGACTGTAAGCCAAGGCGTTTCAGATCCTCTTGGTATGCCTTCAGGGCAGCTGCCTCCATTGCAGCAAACTCCTTGGATGCCTTTTCTTCTTCCTTTGCCTTATCCAAGCTCTTCTGTTTAATCTATGTAAGACACATGCAAGTGGACGTGAGTGGACGTGAGAGACGGGATCAACACGTGCACAGAAAAGCCAACAACGAGCCAACTGAAATTACCTCGCTGATTCTCCTGGCCACATTTTCCTTGTGATTCTTTCCTCTCTCATGAAATTCAACACTCTTGAAAAGGAAAAAGGGAAAGCATCATTAAATTCACAGTAAACTAATACTGTAAATGTGGAACTGAGATAGGTTAAAATGGCAGAAAATATAGAAATGATGAGTTTTAATGCGGCTGACCCCTGTATCAAATGATGCTAGTGGTCTAAGCAGATTGTCCTGCTCTCTACTAGACGTTTTCTGGTTATTACAATGAGCAGGATGATCACACTAACAGGAGGAAGCATCAAGTACCCTCCTGACTAACTCAGGGAGTACTGGTGTATGGATTTAAAGGTCTTCAGTGTGGGGAACAGCTTTCAAGAAGAAGCATGCCTCAGCTGAGCGGGGGCATACATCTGTAACCCAAGTACTTTGAAGGCTAAGTTCAAGCTTCAGACCAGCTTAAGCTACTTTCAAGTAACACTCAGTCTCAAAAAAAAAAAAAAAAAAGACAGCAGTAACACAACAAAAATGCCCCAAACTAAAAAACCCAACTCAATAAACAAAAGCCCAACAGCAGCAACAACAACAAAAGCCACTTCCTTTCAACATCAATGATCAAAACTGCTTAAGCCTCTAAAATTTCATTTTCTGGTTTGTTGTATAGAGACATAAAGAATATCCTTAAAGATTTGGTCTTTAAAACATTCAAAAAAATAGATAATTAAAAAATTCCTCATTTGGGCAAGTAAGATGGCTCAGTGGGTAAAGGTCTTGCCACCAAGCCTGACGACCTGCCTCAGTCCCCAGGACCCTCGTGAACGCTGTCCTTTGGCTTGCATAATGAGGAACATGCAAACTAACACCTATACACATACCCACACAAACTTTAAAAAACTCCTCGCACTGTACAAAATGATGTAATAAACAAGGTTATCTATTGCAGCACTGTTTGCAGCAACAATCTTGTAGTCTATCTACTGGGGACTGGCTGAGTGAACTGCATACATTCCCACAGGCTTGTCACAGGAAAAGTGCTCACAGGCCCCTATGTATTGGCATGGAGACACCTTCAGGATATACGTTTCAGATACAAAACATAAAAACAAACACACAAACAAAACTCTGCTACCTGTCAGCATGATGGAATAAGGTGCATGCACATGAAAACAATGAAAGTATAGACACGGGGTGGGGGTGAGGTTAACTCTTGAAGAGGAACAGTAATTAGAAGGCTGGGGACACAGATGGCTGAGTGGACACTGGGGCCTACTTAAACAGTCAGGAATTCTCAATAAATTATACACGTCTGCTGATAAGAAATAAGAACTCCTTTAAATAAATGCTGTCAATCAAATCCTGTATGACACATTACCCAAGCTATTCTAATATACTCCTGTGAATTCCTCATTGAAACTGGGGTTTGTGAAGCAAACAATCATCTACTGTTCCTATACTGGGTTACCTACAGGTGATATACCATACAAAGAATACTATGTGAAAGGACCATTCTAGAAATATTGTTTGTAGTGAAACTACTAGATAGTTAGAGAGATGCAGACAAACTTCTGGAAAGGGAATTTATTTTCAGTAACTCATAAAATTCATTTTACTTCCTTGGTACCTTCAGGGATGGGTAATTTTTCACTGTGTGGTTTTAAAACCTCATGGTAGTTTTAGCAAGGACTAATCTAAGCCAAATAAAATAGGCACACTCTTTAGCAACAATCAGTAAGACCAAAACAGAAGAGCAAAGCCAAAGACCTTCCAGGAGATTTAAAGGTGTTTACCAAGGGAATACAGCAAGAAACATGGTGATATTCCCTTATGCGTCACAGTTCTGCCAAGTAATAAGGTAATGTATATATAAAATATCATTGCTTTTGGTTTTATTTCCTTTTGTTTTACTGTGTTAGCCCCCTGGCTGTCCAGCAACTCACTTTGTAAACCAGGATGGCCTGGAATTCAAGAGATCCATCTGCCTCTGCTTCCCCATTGTTGGGATTAAATTAAAGGTGTGTACTGCCATTGCCTGACAAGATAGCAGTCTTTAAAAAAATTATTTTGTGGATGTGTGCCTGTGTTATGTTCATAAGAAACTCATGATTATGGCTGCCCAGGAAGGTCAGAAGAGGCTGTTGGGTAACAGGGGCTTGTGAACTGAACCCCAGCCCCTCTGCAAAAGTGTAGGTACTTTGTACTGTGGAGTCATTTCACCAGCCCCCATACTCTAGCTTTTAATGTTTAAAATAGCACGTTTGTACTGTTATGACATTTATGGGAAGAACGCCAGTTGACTTTTTGCTTTATGCCTTAAAAGTCAGAGGTAGGTTACAAGCACTATGTGTTGCTATTTCTGTTTCATGAGAGGGAACAATGATGTTCTCCCAAATCTCTCTGGAGAGAAGGAAACCTACAAGAAAAAGCGTAAAATTCTTTTTAAGAGGTAGGAGTCCCGAAAACCTGGATGAGATTACCCACTCACGGCTCATTTCCTCAAATGACACAGAATTAGGCCTTGAAATCAAAGTTTGATGAAGAGAAGGCTATAGCTTTCATAAGGTGGGAAAAAAATCAAACGAAAGAAATGGCGCACGCCTTTAATCCCAACATTGGGGAGGCAGAGGCAGGCAGATCTCTGTGTGTTCGAGGCCAGCGGGGTCTAAAGAGCTAGGTCCAAGGCAGACTCCAAAGCAGAGAAACCGTCTCAAAAAACCGAAAAAAAAATCCAGAGATCTTTCTAAGTTTTGCAAAATCAAGAGCTCTATAAAGTGGTTTGTAAACTCTAATTAGACTAAAAAGCAGCACGTCACTGGGGTATTTTACGAGAAATTTCATACAGGCCGGTTGTCTGCTATCCAGCACTTGCAGTAATCGCAGAATTTCTTTGGTTGTGACTTCCAGTAGTCGGCCCTGAAGAAAGAAAAACAACTCTAAGTTTATCCAGAAATTGAAGGAGAACCGCTATGCCCTTTAAAATGTGGGATATTGGGCTGCCGGCTGGCTTTTGTCTTAGCAAAGCCGTTCTATCTATTATACACACGCGGGGCCAGATTCCCCGTCACCCCGCTTCTCCTCGGGACTGCCGCAGAGACGAGGGAGTCGAGAGTCTCAAAGCAAAGCATTTCCCTTTCCCGTCCCCTTCTTAGCTAATTCCCTCTCTCTGGGGACGTCTGCAGCCACAGCGCCACTCGCGTCCCGGGACTGGCGGGCAGGGGCCGCACCCGAGGGCCCGGCTCCCAGGGCGGCCGCGTCTCCCCGAGAAGCAGCCCGGCAGGTCGGGCGGCCCCGGGCGAGCGGAGCGGAGGGGCAGGAGGAGGAGGCCGCACGCGGGCGCCGCGAGGCTCAGGAACGACCCGACTCACATGACCGCGCCGGCTCCGCGCGTAGCCCGGGATCCCGCTCACTGGTCTGGTGCTCCGCCG
The DNA here is from genome assembly GCF_017639785.1 of Mesocricetus auratus. Lineage (NCBI taxonomy): Eukaryota > Metazoa > Chordata > Mammalia > Rodentia > Cricetidae > Mesocricetus > Mesocricetus auratus. The sequence goes on along the minus strand of NW_024429180.1, from coordinate 41,992,128 downwards.
CCGGCGACAGCCGGGACCTCGGGACCTCCGCGTCCCCGACCCGGCGTTCCGCGGCCGCGCTCGCTACGGCAGCCGCGAGGGCCCAATCCGCGCGCGCCGTGTCGCCGCCTCCTCCCCTCCCCCACGGGGCGGTACTCGCGGCGCCTGAGAGGTGGGGTCGGTATAAAGGGGTTGAGGTCACCCAGAAGGGACCAAAGCGCCACGGCACCGGGAGCTCCGGGTCTCGAGCGCCCTAGCCGAGCTCCATCCCGAGGTCCTCGCTCCTCCCGGGATCCAGAACCTCCACTCTCGAGCTGGCTCGCAGCCCAGAAGCTCGGCCTCCGCCCCCCCACCCTCCGCCCTCCCCACGCCGGGCGCAGCTGTTCCCACGGACGGCGCCGCCTTCGGCTTTGCCGGCTAGCGCGCTCGCCCTGTGACCGGGGAGCAGCCCGGACCCGAGGGCTGAGAAAGAAAGGCGCGCAGCCGTCGGTTCCGGAACCGCACCGGGGCTCCGGGCTTCGCCTCAAAACTTTCCAGTGGCCCAGCGGTCCGCTCCTCGCCCCCCCCCCCGCCACGCCCGCCCGCGCGCTCCGGCGGGCTCGTTCCCGCGCGCGTGGGGACAGCGGCCGCAGGGGCGGCTTCGGCTCTAAGGCGGCGCAGCAGCTGCAGCGGTGGCTTGGCTGACGCTAGTCAGGTGGGTAACGGCGGTGCTCCTTGCAGCACTTCCCATATGGTCTAGCGGTTAGGATTCCTGGTTTTCACCCAGGCGGCCCGGGTTCGACTCCCGGTATGGGAACGGCGACTTTTTTCTTCTTTCTACCTGGCTGTAGTCTTGATTGTCTCTTTTTCGGGGCTGACTTCTGTGTCGGGGTCGGGTGAGTTTGTAAAGGTTCGCTGTGCTGATCGTGGGGCGGGCCGCTGGCTCGCGCCGGGCGCGCTCGGGTTTCCCCCGCGCTCGGGCAGGCCGGTGCGGGAGGAGTTTCGCTTTCCCCGGGGCTGCTCCCCGCCCTCATCCCGTACTTTTCCAGGCACTCGGGAGGTGATGATTAACTGGGGCCTCGCCTTATCTACACCCCACCCCCCGGGCCCCCTCGGCCCACACCCTGCTCGGCCGCCCCCTTCCGAATCGGCTGGCCGGGGCGTGCCCGCCCGTCCGCCGTGCTCCACTTACTGTCAACAGCGACTCCAGACCCCCCTCGGCTCTCCGGCCCCCGCCGCTCCCTATCGCCGGCCCCCGCTGGTCCTTATCGCCTGCCCGACCTTGGGACCCCTGCTGCGTGCACCCGAGCCCGCTCCACTGCCTTCCCCATAAGCACCCCAGCCTCAAGACGAGGCCTTCGCAGAAAGTCTCCTTTCTCCCTGTACAACGAGCCGCGGAGAAGAGAAATGCCACTGTGATGAGAGATGTCTTTAAAGAACAGACTCCACTTTCCGGGAGGCTCTTGGAAGCGTCACTGATTAAAAAAAAATCATGGGGTGGGTGGAGGTGGAGCTTTGGAGGACAGAAAATTAGCCCGGAGACTGGGGAGGGGATGGTAAAACAAAGTTGCACTGTACTTTTAAATATAGAAGCCCTGTGTTTATTACAAAGAAGGGGCCCAGCTGTGTCAGCAGCCTGAGCGCTGTAAAGGAAACAAAAGCGTTATCTTAAATGCAAGTTGAAATGGGAAAATCAGGGCAGCTGTAGTGTTTAGTCTGTTGGACGTTTGGGCACAAATAAGGAAAAACTGACTCCCGCGGATGCGTTCCTACTCAGAGCCATCACCAAGCAGAAGTTTTGGTTGTTTTGTGTGTTCCCAAAATATTTTATAAACCTTAACGGGCTGAGTTTGAAAATAACTGTTAATGTGATCGGTATGATTAAGAATTAATTAACCCTTCCTTGTAAAAACTAAAACCAGAAAGCCTCGTTAGCGAATATTAAAGTTCTTAAGTTAAATATCTGAGTGTGACCCATGTCAGGGTCGTGTGCGGCCCCCCCCCATGTTTTGAGGTTCCTGACGTTCAGGAACTTTAGGTTTGGGGGTAGTGCTGGATAGAGTCACGTTTTGGCTCCCGCGGTTAGCTGTGGCACCTTGTGGAGGTCTTTGACCTTGAGTATATTGTAACTTAAGAGCCCTGCGTTCTGTGACATACTGTCTTCATCTTCATTTTTAGCATGGTTTGCCGCGTGGCTCAAGATGGCCTAGAACTCACTAGGAGCCCAGGCTCCTGGGATTTGCCATCCGCGCCTCTGCCTTGGAAGCAGTGAAGGGCTTGCAGGCGTAGGCCTCAAGGCCTAGGTTAAGATTCTTTCTGGGGCTGGGGTAAGCAGGGCAGGTTGAGACATCTTCTCGTGTAGCCCAGGGTAGCCTCAGAATCTCTGTGGTGATGAGCAGAACCTTGAACTCTTGATCCTCCTGCCTCTTCAGTGCTCGGGTTCCAGGCATGTGGCACCAGGCCTGACTCGATTGTCAGTTAAGAATTTTTTTGTGCACGTTTTGCCTGCAAGTGCACGGCGTGTGTTCCTGGTGCCCAGGGAGGTAGAAGAGTGTGTCAGATCCTATAGAACTGGGGCTATGGATGCCTTTTGGCAACTATGTTTGCGTGTTGGGGAATCGAACCCGTCTCTGCAGGAGCAGTAAACGCTCCAATCCTGTCCACGGCCCCCTAGATCCTCCCTAACAGCACACGTCTCACAGAGTGTAGATAGATCTTGAATAGGTAATGGGAGTCGAAGATTTTCATCGTAAACTTAAGCATGTTGTGTCATCAAGAGCCAGGTACTAAAGTCTTCTTTATTTCGGGTTTGGAAGGAAAGGCACCTACCCCTGCTTTGTTTAATTTCTGCAAGGGCTTGACTGGTACTAAAATCCATGTCATAGTTAACTGAACAGTACAAGATTGCAGGGAGACAGGCTGCCTTTGGGGTGAGTTTAGGGGCGGGGCGGGGTGACAGCACTCCTGCTTGAGATGCAGATGTCCTCTCTCTAGCTCTGGGCCAGGTAGGAAGCTCAGGCAGTTCTGCCTGTGGAATTGCTCCTGGAGCAGGGAGATGAGGCGGGGTTCCGATCAGGAAAGGGCAAGAATGGAGAGGATTTGCCTTACACCCTGAAGAACTGGTTGGATTTCTCCCAGCGGGGAATGTAAGTCATAAAATCTGAGGTGGGGGGACCCGAAGACCAGGAGGCTATCAGGAAGTCTGTTTGGCAGGCACATTGTGCCTGGAGGGAGACGGTGGCACACCAACAAGAATTTTAAATAAACTTTGTCTAGGTTACAGGTTCTTTTAATCAAAAAGTGACCTATTATATCAGCAGAGTTTTAAAGACATCTTTGTCTCTGCTTTCTGTTGTTGTTGTAAGACTGACTCTTACTGTTATAGCCCAGGTAACAGATGTGTTCCACCACACCCAGCTTTGTCTGTTTGAAAAGTTTGAATGCAGCTATGTCAGGTGAAAGAAAGAAATCTTACTTCAAAAGACTCAGGCAATACAGGAACATGGAGAATATTTTGCACCTGTAGGTTTTATAGTTAGGAGTTAAATATTTTCAAATTAATAGAATGGAAAAAGCAATTCATTAGACTTTATAAGAATGAAATATGGATATAAATCATGAAAGTGATTGAAGTGTCCTTTGCAGGACCTTGATAATTCCTGGATAGTTGGGAAGATATAGTCAATAAATCCATGAAGATTGGTAGTGTCTTTTAAACCAAAAGCCATCGCTAGTGCTGTCTAAAATGTTATTTCTAGACCACTAATAGTTATACCAACCGAGTGGTGCAGTTCACCCAGTACCGTTGCTACTGTCAGGTGCAGTCAGATTCGGGAAAGCTCAATGGAGGTTGAGAACACCTGTGATGATGGAACTGTAAGACAGTAGGAGACAAGGTGGTTAGGAACATTCAATGACCTTCCCTCTGTCCCATGGCCTCTGTTTACCTGCCATTTTACTACATTTCTGATACCATTGGCTCTCTTGTTCATTCTGGAATGTGCCTCTGAGTTCGTTCTCTCTCTCTCTCTCTCTCTCTCTCTCTCTCTCTCTCTCTCTCTCTCTCTCTCTCTCTCTCTCTCTCTCTCTTTCAGTTTCTGGTTGTTTGAGACAGGGTTTCTCTGTGTAGCCTTGGCTGTCCTGAAACCGTGGCTGTCCTGAAATTTGCTCTGTAGAAGAGGCTGGCCTTGAACTCAGAGGTCTCTGGAAGCTGGGATTAAAGGCTTGTACCACCACCACCCAATATTTGTTTTCCTATTTCCAACTCTCAACATCTCAGGTCTGTCTTACGTTCTCAGAGAGGCTTTTTTTTCCTGGTCACATTAATTAAACTCTCATTTAGTTAAATTCTGGCTAATAAACCTTGTTCATTTTTCTTTCCTTGTTTGCCTTTTACTATTGTTAACCTGTTTGTCTTTTTAAAATGAAAAAAATACTTATTCATTCTCTCTCTCTCTCTCTCTCTCTCTCTCTCTCTCTCTCTCTCTCTCTCTCTCTCTCTCAGGACTCAGTTCCTTTCCTTCTTCATGTGGCCTTGGGATCAGACTCAGATTGTCAGTCTTGGTGGCCCTGGAATCAGACTCAGATTGTCAGTCTTGGTGGCCCTGGAATCAGACTCAAATTGTCAGTCTTGGTGGCCCTGGGATCAGACTCAGATCGTCAGTCTTGGTAGCAGGTGCATTTGTCTACTGAGTCATTTCACAGACCCCTTTTAAAATTTTAAACAAAGCTGGGTGGTTGTGGCCCAGCACTTGGGAGACAGAGCCAGATGGATCTCTGTGAATTTGAGGCCAGCCTGGTCTAGAGAGGTAGTTCCAGGACAGGTTCCAAAGCTACAGAGAAACCCTTTCTCAGGGGAAAAAATGATACAAGATCATTTTATGTGTATGAGCATCTTGCCTTCATGCATGCATGTGTACCACTAGGGTGCTGGGTGCCCACAGAAGAGGGTGTGTAATTAATTCCTTTGGAGCTGGTGTTGGGATGGATGTAAGTCACCACTAGATGTTAGGAACTAAACTTGGGTCCTCTCAAATGCTCTTAACCACAGAACCATCTCTCATGCCCCCCTCCAGTTTATTTTATCTTATTTCATCCAGGTGGTAGTTCCATGAAGAGAAGTACATTTCATACTGCATATTGAGATCAACTTATACCACATACACTGCTTGATGCAAATGTACAGTGGTACAGTCAATTGAAAAGTTTGGCAGTTCCTTGAAATAATAAACAGAATTACCACATGAGCCCCCAGAAGTCTCAGGTACAACGTGCATATAAGTGTTTATAGCATCAATATTCCTTATAAGCACAAATGGGAAATGGCCCAGGAGTACATTAGTTGTCAGTGTGTATTTGTATGATGGAATACTAGCTGGCAGTAAGAGGTAGAGCATGGTGATCTATACCAAATGTGAACCAGTTTCAGGCATATTATGCTAAGTGAAAGAAACCAGGTATTATTGTTTTGTTTTTTGAGACAGGGTTTCTCTGTGATAGCCCTGGCTGTCCTGGAACTCACTTTATAGGCCAGACTGGCCTCAGACTAACAGAGATCCGCCTGCCTCTGCCTCCTGAGTGCTGAGACTAAAGGTGTGGACCACCACTCCGGTGTCCTGTAAAACCAGGTATTAAAGACCACATTTTGCAGCCCTTTGTGGTAACATGTCTTTAATTCTAGCACTTGGGAGTTAGAGGCAGGCAGGTCTCTGAGTTCTGGGTCAGCCAGGTCCTATCTCAAAACAACAGCAATTTACTATTGTTTTGGATTCCATTTATAGGCAGTTTTTTGAAAAGAGATTTTAATGTTCTTTGAAGTAGATGAGAGACAGGAGAGAGGGTACCCACTAATGAAGTTATATTTAAGGTACCTGAAAGACTCTAAAATTAGATGGTTATACAAGTCTCTCCTTGTATACTTAAAACCATGGAATTGTATACTTTGAGTTTTTAAATTGATTTTATTTTTTTAATTATTTCTGGGAATTGAACTCAGGATCTCTGGAAGACCAGTTAATGTTCTTAACCGCTGAGTCATCTCTCCAGCCCCTATTTAACTTTATTTTATATGAATTGGTGTGAAGGTGTCAGATCTCCTGGAACTGGAGCTACAGACAATTGTGAGCTGCCAAATAGGTTCTGGGAACCAAACCCAGGTCCTCTGGAAGAGAGCCAATGCTCTTAACCACTGGGGATCTCTCCAGTCCTAAGTTGTTACATGTTGGCAAAACTATTAAAAAAGATTGAAGCAAGAAAAAAAAAGCCTATGGAATATGTTTATCTCTTGCCATTTAGACATTACCCATTTTAAAATAATGATTGAATAATTGGTAAGTGAAAGTATGAATCCTAGATTGTTCTAACAATGCAGCACATGCTCTAAGTAGTCCATGGACGTTGTCAAGTCCTCACGTAACTGACTTGTGAGGAATGCTCAGACTAAAGCAGTGTCCCCAGTGTTTACGCTCACATCCAGGTCTGTGTGAGGCGATCGCACAGCCCCTCTTGTAGGAAGCAGCCTTTGAGAGGGCATTGAGGACAGCGAGGCTTTCATGATTCAGATGGGGTGGGAGACCAGGCGTGTGGGGGAAGCAGACCGGGCAGAAGCACATTAACAGTTGCTAGCACATTTTGGCTGAAGTGTGGGTACAGCAGGATAGGAGTGGGAAACGAGGCTGCAGAAATAGATTAGGGTCAGTGGGGAATGATGTCAGAGCTCCAGAGAGCTCTGCTGCCTCCTCACCACCCTGCTCAGCCTCCAGGGCTTCTCCAGTGGCCCAGGCTCACGGAGGAACCTTACCACCTACCCGTGGAGTGTAGGCTTTGCCCTGTTCCTGAACTGTCAGCAGTGTGACCCTGCCCCGGGGACTGTAACTTACTTGCTTTTATCTCAGACTTGGAGCAGTGCATGGCATCTGTGAGTGCTAGGAAGCATCTGACTGTCTGAAAGCCAAGTAACAAAAGCTGTTGGAACAGTCCATGCTGGGAGTCTTCTGGATTCTTGACAAGGAGATTTTGAGAGGTTCTGGAATTTGGGGCCAAAGGAATTTACTTTGCTGGGAAAATGAATTTCTGGCAATATGAGCTAATGAAATGAATTTGATAGTGCTGTGCAGGGTCAACTGGAAAGCAGTGCCTGCGGTGTCCATCCACACCTACTCTTCCTTCTTCCATTCTCACTTTGCCTGGAGGGCGGGCGGGCGGGCTTCTCTTGCACCGCAGCCACCAGCTAGCATCTCTGCTTGTTCTGGTCTCTCCCTCCCTCACTATGTAGGCTAGTGGCAGCACAACAGAGAGATCAGGTTCAGAGTCAGAAAGTAAATACTGTTAAGAGAAATGGGGAAACTAAGGGAACTTGTTTTTTGATAAAATAGGCAGTTTTTGCTTAGCGTGGATCACATTGTTATTATGAGGTGAGTTGCTTTTTGAACACTATAAATTTGCTTCAGTAACCAAGGAAAGACACTGCCACTGCCACCCTGTGGACATTTCATTTAGACCTGAAACCTTCAGGAATGAAAGGAAAGCTGCACTCATGTGAAATTAGCTATTTTATAGCTGGCTAGGGTTCTTCTGTCTTGGTGTAGTTGGTCACACTTATTAAATAGAAAGCTTAAAGTTTTACTTCTGAGGCTTCTACGTAAAGGGGATCCAAATACAATAGCTTAAAAAAGGCTGTGAAGGCCAGGCATGGTGCCACACACCTTTAGTCTCAGCACTCAGAAGGCAGAGGCAGGTGAGTTTCTGTGAGTTGAGGCCAGTCTGGTCTACATAGAGGGCTCTAGGTCAGCCAAGGCTACATAGTGAGACCCTGTCTCAAAATAACTAAATAAATACATCTATAAAAAGGCTGTGAAGAAATTCAGGCATGCTGTTTAGATGGTAAATTTCTTTGCACCAGAAACTTAGTAAGTTTGTGTTTTAATTTACTTTATTGGGCATGCATGTTGTTTTTGTGTTTTGAGACAGACAGGATGCATGTCTAAACCCAGGCTAGCCCAGAGCTCACTTTGTATCCCTGGCTGCCCTTGGGTTTGAAGTAGTTCTGTCTTACTTTCCTGCTTACTAGGACTAGGTGAGAGGCACCATTTGGTCACACTTTATTTTCTGGGCAGCAGTGGAGGTGGTAGCCCACGCCTTTAATGGGAGTCTCTGTGAGCTCATGGCCAACCTGCTCTACAAAGTGAGTTCCAGGACAGCAGGAACTGTTACACAGAGAAACCCTGTCTCAAAAATAAAATAAAATAAAAGCAAAACACCGTGGTGTCTGTGACCTATGTAAAGACAGTTGGTTTGCTTTTTTTTTTAAAGCTTGTACTGATTTTTTTCTTGTTTTGAGATTGTTTCATTATGTAGCTCAGACACTGATTTTTTTCAAGTACAATTTTATAGTATACACAGAATTGCAATCTAGACCTTTTATCCCCTAAATGAATGTGACTTCTTTCTATTTTTTGTTGTGTGGGTGAAAATTCTCCCATGCTTTGGATGACCTTAATGGTACTTAATAAATGAGTTTGCATACTTTATGTTATTTATTTAAAATAACAGTTGGCTTTCAAATTAAACAACAGTAAACTGAGTTAAAATCACAATGAAATGGGATTGCGGTAGACTCACTTACCTTCTGCAGCTCAGGAAATGGCCCAGGCCTGGACTGTACAAAATAGCTTTCCCAGCACATGAGTTGTTTACGCCGATCATGTCGTAAATGGCTTACACAGTTGAATTCCCTGAGGTGTCAGGATGGGTGGGGTGTAGGCACTTAGTGTTGAAATTGTGTCACTACTGAAGTTTGAATACAGTTTGAGTGGGCTGGAGTGACGTGATTGTTAAGTGTTCTGAAATCCACACTGATCAGGCTAGCTGAAGTAGTCCCTGGATCCATAAGGTACCTGGGACTGACCTCAGGAACTCCACCTTTTGTTTTTGGAGTAACTACAATCTAAGTGTTAATGATTTTTATATTTAAATATTTCTGACTCAGTTGTTTGAAAGTGTGGCATGGTGGTGTAATAGATCTAAATGCTTAGTAGCAAAGTAACTGTCTAAGATTGTAGGTCATGTTTCACAATTATTATTTTTTGCTAGATGCATATCTTATATTTTACAGTCAAAAGTAACTCCATCTCAAATGAAGTAGACTGTTTAACACGTGCAGGTTTAAGTGAATGAAATCACGCACTGCGGAGGCAGGTTGAGTTGTGCCAGAGACCACTGTGGACAGCAGACACAGAGGCAAGTGTGGCCTGTGCTCCTTCACTGCCATCCAAAAGGCAAATGCAGGTGCTAGCAGAGGTCTAAAAGGTGCGCTGTCATACGCACTTCGGTTCTTAGTTGTCTGGAGGGATGGGAAAGGATGTGTCTGCCACGACTATGGAGGTCAGAGCACCACTTATGCAGTCGATTCCCACCTACCTTTTTATGGGATTCTGAGGATCAGTAACTTTAGAGATAGGTTTATGTCTGTCCTTTAGTGATTTTTGCTACTGTCCTGTTAAAAAATGTAAACGGCAGTTTTGTAAAACTTAAGTGTTTAGTTACCGTTTAACCTACATGCTTAGGCTTCTCTCTGCGTCTTTAGCCTGACAGCACTTTGACATGCCTTTTACCTCTCGTATCTTTTTTATCAGTGCAAATGATTGTAACGTCCCCATCAAATGATTAAAGGTTTGTTTCGCTTTGAAAAGTAATTCTGGCATAGGTGATTTGGAATTTTTATAGGGTGATACTTATTTAGAAAACTTATATATGAATTTTAATATTTTAATGTAAATTATGCACTATTAAGGAAATACTTTTTATTCTAATTCCTTTTTTGTTCTTACATTTTTATTCTATCTTGTGAGTATATGTGTTCCCATGAGTAGTGGGAATAGTGTGTGTGTGTGTGTGTGTGTGTGTGTGTGTGTGTGTGTGTAGGTCAGATGACAACTTTTGGGAGTCAGTTTTATCCTTCCAAACCCTAAGTCTCTAGGCTTGGTGATGAGTAAGTCCCCTTCAAGTCCCTGGCATCTCACTGGCCCCGAATAAATATTTTTGATTTAAAATGTTTTCCTACTCTTGAGTCCTCCAGATTCTCCTAGCTTGAGTGACTTTCTTATTTAAAGTCTTTAAATTGTCTCAAACTTTTATTTATAGTTTAACCTTTTGGTTAAAAATCTCTTCAGGATTTGGAATTGGAGGCCACATTTCTAATAATAGGATGTGTTCATTTATTGTTCTGTGAAGTTATTTGGATTCTATTTCCAGATTTAATAAAATATTTTTTTACCTTTCAAGGCTACAATGTTGTTGTTTTTAATTATCAGCTTTCCCAACATCACAATCTCTTGGTGCCATGGGATGCAGCTCATTGTTGAGAGGGAAGGACAGGGCCTTGGTGCTGTGTCCAGTGTGTTTACCAGAGCTGACGTGGATGGACAGGGTCTGGCAGGAGGGTCCTGACCACAGGGTAGGCAGTTGATGGGGAAGGTGCCCCTTAATGGAGGGTGCTGTGAGAGGTGTCCTGATGGGAGACAGAACACTGCCTTAATTAAGAATCCAGGCATGCTGGTGGCGTAAGAATTTTAGAGATGAGTAAGAATGCTGTTTCCTTTGTGTCCCCAGTTTGTACCAGTCACATGAACCTTAATTTTATTGTCCTTTAAAATTCTCCATTGATAGACTTCATTTCTTTACATTATCAATAACTTACTAGAAATGTTCTTAGCTTATCAGGCATTTTTAGAGTATGTTTAACTATAAAGTTATAGACAAAACACTAAGTTTATATAAAAGGTAATTTACTAGTGTACATCTTCCAAAATGGGTGCTATAAAACAGAAAATAAGCTGGGTGGTGGTGCACACCTTTAATCCCAGCACTCAGGAGGCAGAGGCAGACAGAGCTCTGTGAGTTCAAGGCCAGCCTGGTCTACAGACCAAGTTCCAGGACAGGCTCCAAAGCCACAGAGAAAAAACAAAAAACAAAAAACAAACCCAAACCAGAAAATAATGGCTGTTGGCAGGGAGTAATTTTGAGTCCTTTGTTTTGTTGTTGAAATGCATATGGATTTCCTCAAAAAGTGGACTATCTCATGGAGGTATTAGTATTCCAATATTTATGACAACATTGGTGTAAATAACCTGTCTGCCAATCAATGAATGGAAAAGTAAAATGTATTGTTTAACTGCACAAAAGAATATTATTTAGCCTTAAGAAATTATGACATATACTATGATATAACATAGATAAACCTTGAAGACATTGTGCTAAATGAAACAAGCAAATCACAAAAAATCATACTTCATAATTTCACTTCCTAGGTATCTAGAGCAGTTACAGAGATAGTAGACTTGGTGTTTGCCAGAGAAAGGGAGGAATTGTTTTTTTTTTTTTTAGGACAATCTTTTCTCATTTTACATTCCAATCCCAGTTCCCACTCCCTCCCCTCCTGTTCTCCCCCCATTCCACTGCCCCACCCACTCCTCAGAGATGTAAGATTCCCATGAGGAGTCCGTAAAGTCTGGCACATCACTTTGAGGCAGGACCAAGGCCTTTCCCCCAATATCTAGGCTGAGCAAGGTATCCCTTCAAAGAGAACAGGCTTCAAAAAAGCCAGTTCAAGCACCAGGGATAAATCCTGGTCCCATCGCCAGGGGCCCCACAGACTGCCCAAGCCACACAACTGTCACCCACATTCAGAGGTCCCAGTTCGGTCCTGTGCAGGTCCCCGCACTGTCACTCAGGAGTCAGTGAGGGGAGGGGTTGTTTAATAGACATAGAGTTTCATTTTTGTAAGATGGGAAGAATTCATAGGTGGCATAAGAGTGTGAATGTATTTAACTTATTGAACTATATACTTAGAACCATGGTTAAGATGAAAACTTTGTTACATAACAAGTTTCTAATAAAAAGTTTAAACATTTTTTATGTGCACGAATATTTTGCCTGCATGCATGTAGGTGTGCCTGGTGCCCACAGAGGTCTTAAGAGGCATTGAATCCCTTGGAACTGGAGTTACAGATGTTGTTAACTGCTGTGTGGGTACTGGAACTGAACCTAGGTCCTCTACAAGAGCAAGTGTCCTTAACCACTGAACCATTTCTCCAGCACCACTTCCAATTAAAAGTTTTAAATAGCAGATTTTGTATTGTATTTTGTGTTCTTAGTAGAAAAGCAATCCCTATCTTCCCCATCTGGTCTTACTACAATCAATAAAGAAGAAAAAGTTGCTGACCCCAGGCATGTGAGGATTTCGCACCAGCAAGATAGCAGCTTTGCAGAGGACTCAATCCAAATGCTTTGTGGTCTTAACTCCTGACACTTTTCTATCTGGAGATAGCATCAGATCCCCAAGGTAGCTTCACGCTAGATACTAATCCACAACCCCACATTGTTAGACTTATGTTCTGATTGGCTAGGTATTCATCAAAGCTCCCACAACTTTCTCTGGGGTCTGATTAAATTTCCTTGAGTAGCACACAGAATACAAGAGAATATGTTTGCCAGTATTATAAAGAGTGTCACAAATTATGTGAATCTAGAGATGGCATAGTTTGAGTTCATGGAAGAAAGAATATAGATATAGATGGAGCTTCCAGGCCCTCTCCAGAAATCTCCTGTGTTCTGCTACCCAGAAACTTGCTGAATTCTGCCCTCTGGGTTTTATTGAGACATGATTGACTATCTAGTTGGGACGGACATTGCAGGGAAATCCAGCAAGGACTCTTAAGTTCTAGCATTCTCTCCAGAGAATGAGGGTCTCAGCACTCAAATTGTACCACATTTGAGTAGGTTAGTGAATTTCATTATGGCTGTCTGGAGACAGCTGAAAGTATATTCAGCACTGCCTTCCCTGGGAAATGATAAGCCAGGAACTTGGGAGGGAACCAAATGCTTTTTGTACTATATTAGAGGTATGCAAATTGGTTTTGAGTGTAAACATCTGTAATAAGATGAAGTTACTAATTTGACTAGTTTTACGTGTTGGGGGATGTAACAACGTAAAAGCATAAAAATGCCATGGAATTTAGGTATTAGTGGAAAGGAAAGGATAGTTTGAAAAATAAGCTGACCTTCAGTTTTGTGTGCATAACACACTCTGACTGGAGTGAGAAAATTTCCCTGAGTAAATGGCATTTAACTGCAAACCAGAAGGAAGTATGTCTTGGCCAGGAGAGGTGGAGTAAGTAGGATCAGAAGGTAGGGGAGATTGAAAGAGTAACATTTTATAAATGCTCTGAAGCTGAGGCAGGAGAATTGCCTGAGTTCGAGGTTAGCCTGGATTGTCTCCAAACCTTGTGGAGACCCTATGAGGGGGAGAATACAAAAAAAGATCAGGATGCCAAATATCAGGACACACAAGGCACTGTAGCCCTGGGGGCAGTGATGGGGTGGGGGACTGACAATGACAGATGCCAAGAGACGCAGTCTCAAAACGCAACAGCATAGGGAGTGCAGAGGTAGAATGGTGTGGAAGTGTGGAGAAAATGTGTGTTCTTTTTGTACACCATAACCTTTAAATACAAGTTACCTAGTTGACCTGTACTTGAGTGCTGAAAGATTAAGTTGTATTTATTAAGGCGATATAAATCACCCATGTGGTCTGTTGATAATGGCAGCATGTTTGAGAAGGGTGAATTTAAGGATTCAGGTAATTAATCACAAATAGCTTTTACATTTATGACATATCACTTTGAAGCCCTAGAAATAGCTAGATTTGCCCAGGGAGAGTCTGGAATGAGTGGGAATGCTTTGGCTAAGATGCTCAGGCCTTCAGTGTGGAGTGTTGAGGCCAGGGAAGAAAATCTGATAGAGAACTTAGACCACTATTTTAGTTCTACAAGAGAGGTCTCAAAATGTTGGCTGCTGTTAGCTCTGGGAGGCTATTGCTTTTAGTTAGAACAGATTTAGTGTCACAATAGGAGTGGGATTCGGGCGGATTAGGTCCAGTTGAAGAACAAATAGGAGATGGAAGAGGAAATAGTGTGCTTAGATACAGACAGATCTTCCAAGTATGGTGTGAAATGTGAAAGGATAGCAGTAGGAGTTAAAGGTACCCGTCACCAGGGTATCCTTTTTTTTAAAAAGAAAAACGGATTTAAAAAATATCTTCTATGTAGGGACCATAAAACACTTGAAAACTGTGTGGCTCGCTGATTCCTTGATCAAGATCTGCTGAATCCAGATGGGGATGTCCCACTGTGGTATAATTACACTGGCAGTGTAATTATGGTGTTCAAGCCTTGTTGAGGTGAAGGGGTTTGTTTAGAGTAACTTCTGGGCATCTGGGGGAGTCTTGGGTCTGAGATCTGCTTTTGGGTCTTTAGGTGTGGGACTCAGTGTTTGCAGATGAGTCCCATGCGTGTTTGTGTGTGGGCTGGTATGGAGAATTGTTGCCCATGACTGCTCTGCTCTGCAGGCATCTGAATTATTTCGTAAAAGTAATTTGTTCCATTTATTATTTCTCTGTGTGGGATGGATGCAAGTGCAATGACACATTCACAGAGGTCAGAGGACAATTGTAGGAGTCAGTTTTCTCCTCTGCCATATGGGTCCCAGGGATGGGACTCAGGTCAACAGACTTGGTGGCAAGTGCTTTTATCCACTGAGCCATCTCACCAGCCTCTTGGAATGGTTTTAATAGCTCAATCATGGGGATTAAACGTGACATGTATGCCAGGAATTTAGGGAAGAAAACTTTTCAGAATTTTGTCTAACTCTATGGTTAGGAAGTGGTATATGTTGTACTCTCTATGTAGCTGAAGATGACCTTGAACTTAAGGTCCTGCTGTTTCCATCTCGTAAGTGCAGAGCTTACACCGGGTGCCACCATGCTCAGCTTTCAAGGCCAGCCTGGAATTCAGAAAACCCTGTCTTACGCCCCCCATACATACACGCTAAGAGGTGACACGAGGTTGACCTTTTTCCCTGGTTATGATTGGTGCTTGTTCCATTGGGCACTTCTCTGAGTTGCTTTGGAACTCCCCTCATCTCCCTGCATCCTGAGCAGCTTCAGGCCCCATTGCCTTTGGACTACCGCACTCTCCCTGCTGAGTCCCTCCTGCTCAGCCCCTGTGTCAGAATGGCTCATCAAACTCAGGTCAGCAGTCATCTTTCCACAGAGGCTGTCGCTAACTCTAAAGTAGACCCTCTCGGTCACTTTCTGGGTCACTCTGTTGACTTTCTTCCTATATGGACAAGGGACCATGCCTGAATTGTTCAGCACAGTTGATAGGTAACTTGATGTCTTTTAAATCAGTGAAACAGTGCCTGGCACAAAGTATATACTTAGGTACTGGATAACAAATACAGGTCAAGATCTGACTAAAAGTAGACTGTTGCTGACTTGTAGTTGACCATGATTTCACCACTCAGATAGAGATCATACTAGTATAAATGCTGACCATAGACATATTTATGTCACTTGAATTTATCGCCTTTCCATGTCTATGTCACTTTATAGACAGTCTTTGCATGTATGTATTCTCTGTGTATGTAGACTGCAAGTCAATATTGTGTGCCATCTTTTTATTTTTATCTTAGTATTTTAAAGGATTCCTTAAAAATTTTAGTTTTATTTTATTTTTTTGTTTTTTATGAGACAGGGTTTCTCTGTATTGTTTTGGAGGCTGTCGGTCCAGCCTGGCCTTTAACTCACAGAGATCCGCCTGCCTCTGCCTCCCGAGTGCTGGGATTAAAGGCGTGCGCCACCACCGCCTGGCTAGTTTTATTATTCTTAAGTGTGTGTGTGTGTGTGTGTGTGTGAGAGAGAGAGAGAGAGAGAGAGAGAGAGAGAGAGAGAGAGAGAGAGAGAGAGAGAGAGAGAATGAGAATGAGAATGAGAATGAGAATGAGAATGAGAATGTGAGGGAATGCTAGTGTGGTTGCCCTCTGAGGCCCGAGGTGTTGGTCCTGTGGAACTGGAATGTGGCTGGGACCTACCAGACTCTGGAAGAGCAGTGCATGTTCTTACCCACTGTGTAATCTCTCCAGCCCACTCTGCCTTGTTTTTTGAGACATGGTCTCTCACTGAGGTCAGAGTTTATTGATTCAGTTAGATTATCTGACTAGTAAGCTTCAGGGCCAATGAGCCTTTCTCTTCCCAACCCATCAGTACTGTGGTCACCGATTCATGGACACATCCGGCTTTCCCTAACATGGGAACTGGGTGCTTGATAAGGTCCTTATGCTTGGACAGCAGGCATTTCACTGACCAAGCTATCTCCCTACCCCAAGACAATCACGTTTAACAACTGAATAATGAGACATTCCATTTGATTGAACATATTAAAAAGCTCCTCATTGATGCAACAGTTGTTTTTAAATTTTTTATAACTTTGAACAATGCTGTGAATCTTTTTGCATCTTTGTGTACATATTATTTTGTTAGAAAGAATTTCTAAGACTGAAACTGTTGGGTAAAACATGAATGCTTTGCGGTATTTTGATTGTGAAATCGCCTTCTGCAAGGATGTTCTTCACTCTTGATGAGACAGTGAAAGCATTTGTTTCCCTTTGCCCACCCCCCAGTCATTTGACTTTCCGCTAATTTGGTGGGTGAAAAATGGTACTGACTTTGTCCTTATTCTGAGGCTATCAGACGAGGATTTTTTCTTGTGTTTGGCTACATTTATTGTGGGAAGTGTATTTATGTCCTATGCCTTCTTTTTATTAAGATAATCTTATTAAGCACAGGCTTTTAAAGTTCTAATTTTATTACGAAAAAATTTTATCATATAGCAAAGTGGAAATTGTATGAACACTCACATGCCTACCTTATGGATTTCACCATTGATGTCTTAGAGTGTGTGCTTAACACACTTCTTTTATTACTTATTTATTGACTGTGGGTTAGGGGTGGTGCTAGAAACTGAATTGGGGTCCACACTCCTAGCCTCTGAGCTATCTCTCCGGCTCACCTTCTTGTCTCCTTTCATTTGGCCTTTTGAGGCAATCTTACTCAGTAGTCCAGGTTGGCCTAGAGTTCACTAAATGTAATCCTGGTGAGCCTCAGAGTTGCTGCAATCCCCCTGCCTCCCCTTCTTCCGTGTTGGGATGACAGGCTTATGAAGTGCTAGGTACCAAACTCATAGCATTGTGAGTGGTACGTAAAGACTTCATCAATTAAACTGCCTATCCTTCAGTCCTAGAATTTATTTATAAAATCCATTATCATCATAGTGGGAAATATAGTAGCAAGCAGGCAGACTTGGTGCTGGAGAAGGAGCTGAAAGTTCTACATCTGGATCAGCAGGCGGCAGGAAGAGAATGGGACACACTTGACCCAACTTGAGCTTCTGAGACCTCAGAGCCTGCTCCAAGTAACACATTTCTTTCTACAATGCCACACCCACTCCAGAAGGCCACACCTCCTAATAGTCCAATCTCTATGAACCTATGGGACCATATTCATTCAAACACCACATGTGACTAACATGGCACTGAATCTTGGGTCCTTTGGTTCTGAACTTTTTACATTCTTTTTTTAAGGGCTTTCTGACCTCAGATTGGCAGACTTCATCATCTTTAGAGAGCCTGAAAAGCTTTTGGATTCTTCTAGCTCTTTTGGGCCCCAACTGTCAAGACGCACTAATATCTCACAGTTGTATCTGTGAGTCCCAGCATATCTCCTCCCCATAATAACACTCAGATTGACATCCCCAGTGCAAACTCAAACAGACTTGCGCTTCAGTTCTCCTTGATCTCTAACAGTGGTTCTCAACCTTCCTACCGCTGCAACTCTTTAATACAGTTCCTCATATTGTGGTGACCCTAAACTGTAAAATGATTTCATTGCTACTTCATAACTGGTTTTTGCTGCTGTTGTGAATCATAATGTAAGTGTCTGATATGCAGGATATATGATATTAGATCCCCGAAAGGGTCACAACCCAGAGGTTGAAAATCACTGGTCTGTAACAGTGACCCTCACTCAAAAGCAGTCACGTTTTGCCTAGGGTCAAGACACTTTGCTTCATGGGAAAACCATGTTTGTTGTTCTACCATTGATTCTGACCACATAACCGTTCTACTCTTCATCCAGAACACCACCAGCTACTTCTGTGGCCATATATGACTATCATAGAAAATATGAAGCTTTTGTTCATTGTTTCCTTCAATGAGTTTCTGGAAGCTGGGAAGGAGATATTTAGCTTCATTGTGACACAGCTGACCACCTAGAAGGTACCACAAAAGACAACAGCTATTCTTCAATGTGGGAAAGTGCTGGTGGGAAGGCTCATTGGGTAGAAGCTCTTACCGTGGGTCCTAGTTGGATTTCTATTGCTGTGATAAGCACCATGACCAAAAGCAGCTTGGGGATGAAAGGGTTTATTTGAGTGTTACTTCTGTGTCACAGTTCATCTCGAAGGGAATTGGAGTTAGGAACTGAAGCAGAGGTCATGGAGAAGCACTGCTTACTGGTGTGTTCTTCCTGGCTTGTTCAGTTTCCTTAAACAACCCGGGTTCACCTGCTCAAGGGCAGCCCCGCACACAGTGGGCTGGCAACTTCCACATCAATTATTTATCAAGAAAATGTACCTTAGGGTGGTTGCCCACAGGCAATCTGATGGAGGCATTTTCTTTATTGAGGTTCTTTCTTATCAAATAATGGTGGTTTGGTTTGCGTCAAGTTGGCAGAAAACTAACCAGGACATTGTGCAGGCCTGATAACCTGTGTTCCATCCCAGGAACCCAAAACAGAAGGAGAGAACTGACTCCGAAAGATGTTCTAGACTACCCTACCCCCACATGCATGTGCGCACGTGCACACACACACTAAATAAAAAAAATTTAAACTAAAAATATTTTTGAGGGCTTAAAATTTTGAGATGTTATAGAAAGGTCAAAGATTCTGGATTGGTAATGGGCTTCTTAAATCAGGGTTTATATTTTCTAACGTTGTGACCATGGAGAAATCATAGTATATCTAGCTAGTTTCTGTGTGTGTTTGTGCTACAGCATGGGGCACGTCATAATTTTTGAGCAACTAGATAATAATCACATATTTGTGTTGCTTGACTGGGTAATCACATTTGGGCCAACTCAGCTGGGACGAGATACATATTCAAGGGTAGCTTTCCACACCCTTGAGATGTTCATTTTTCAAGTAGTGACAAAAATGGTTCCAGCATGGATAGAAGGCACGCCAGCACTCCAGAGACAGGCAACAGCACACTATCCTGGTCTACATAAGGAGTTTCAGGACAGCCAAGGCTACATAGAGATACACTGTATCAAAATAGATGGGAGTAGGGAGGGAATGGAAGGAGGAAGAGGCGGCAGAGAGAAGAAGAAAGAAGGGAGAAATGAAGAGAGAGGTAGAGAGAGAGAGGCAGGGACCACCCACACATACCTCACTCAAAGCTTCTCCTTGTTAACTTGGTTATTCTATGGCCAGTGCAGTCACTAGGCTGATCCTATGTTACTCATGGTGAGGCTGGGTCCATCTTTCTTGTCTTTATTATGGAGATAGAAGATCGAACTGCCACCCAAGTTGACCTTGAGCTTGCGACATTGTTAATTGCCTCAACCTCCCGTGTTGGAGTTGTAGGTCTGAGCTACCATACCCTGCTTAGGATTCTATTTCTTGGTTGGAAGACAGGCAAAATCATGTTGTGTACAGAGAAAAATGAACAAAGCCGCCACCACACTGATTCATAACAGGAAGTGAAAGACTTAACTGTGAACATCTAGCAGAAAAACTCCCTAGGCAGTGAGAACAGCTTGTTCAAAGACAATTCAGAAGACTGCCTGGGGTGCACATGGAATAGCAAGGAGAGGTCAGGAAACAGGCAGAGAGTTCTAAGATCAGATCACAGAGGCATGTTGGGGTAAGATCTTTTAGTCTTGGTCAGCAACTAAAAAGGACTTTAATTTTGTGTGAAAGGAGGAACTATGGAATGGTTTTGAAGGCCGAGAGTGGTATGATCTGACTTATCTTTTATATGCGTTTCCCTGGCTGTCTTTTTGAGATGAGATTAAGGAAGCAGAGCTTAAGGCATTGGTGATAGATGGCTGCAGCCTCATACCCTAGTATACAGTCTGGGATTATGAGCACCTTGTCACTGCTGTCGTTAAGGACATCCCAAGCTATTCCAAAGGAGATGATGTCAAAGCCTCTCCCAAATCATGAGTAACTCAGAGATCCTTCTAGGAACATTCTAGAGAAGAGGAATTTGATGATGTATTCAAAGTTGTTGCTGTACTGAGCCAAACTCCTTGAATTCAGTTGTAGAGAGGGAGGAGTGAAGAGCAAAGGGGTCAAGACCATGCTGGGGAAACCCAGAGAAACAGCTGACCTGAACAAGTGGGAGCTCATGCACCCCAGTCTGACAGCTGGGGAATTAGCATAGGACTGAACCAGGTGTCAGGAGGCCTGGGCAGTCTGCGGGGTCTCTTGCTGTGGAACCAGTATTTATCCCTAGTGCAGGGATGGACTTTGGGAGCCCATTCCCCATAGAGGGATACTCTCTCAACCTATATACACGGGAGAGGACCTAGGCCCTGCCCCAAATGATGTGAAGACTTTGATGACCCCCCATGGGGAGTGGATGGTAGGTGGTATGGGTGCGTCAGTGGGGGGGGCATGGGAGAATGGGAGGGAGAGGGAACTGGGATTGATCTGTAAAATAAAATTGTTTCTAATTTAAATAAAAAATTATAAAAAACAAAACACAAACAAACAAAAAACCCAAAGTTGTTGCTGAAACAGAGCCAAATCTTGGATGTTCTGAAGCTAATGGACCTCTCATTCAACAATAGCATTTTCATGTACGGTGTGTTCTGCTTGGAGTAAAGAAGCGCTCTGGTGTAGTAGAATAGCATAGCTTCTGCAGATAGGACACTGACCCTGCCTTTCCACCTTCCTTTCCTCTTAATGTCACCTCTGTTTATACTAAATCCTCACCTTGGTGCTTGTCTTTAGACAGGGTTCTATTGTAGTGAAGAGACACTGTGACCATGGCTACTCTTCCAAAGGGGCTGACTTACAGTTTTAGAGATTTAGTCCATTATCATCACGGTGGGGAGCACGGTGGCACTTAAGCAGACATGGTGTTGCAGAAGGAGCAGAGAGAGAGAGAGAGAGAGAGAATGAATAAGTATTTTTTTCATTTTAAAAAGACAAACAGGTTAACAATAGTAAAAGGCAAACAAGGAAAGAAAAATGAACAAGGTTTATTAACCAGAATGTAACTAAATGAGAGTTTAATTAATGTGACCAGGAAAAAAAGCCTCTCTGAGAACGTAAGACAGACCTGAGATGTTGAGAGTTGGAAATAGGAAAACAAGTATTGGGTGGTGGTGGTACAAGCCTTTAATCCCAGCCTCCAGAGACCTCTGAGTTCAAGGCCAGCCTCTTCTACAGAGCAAGTTTCAGGACAGCCAAGGTTTCAGGACAGCCAAGGCTACACAGAGAAACCCTGTCTCAAACAACGAGAGAGAGAGAGAGAGAGAGAGAGAGAGAGAGAGAGAGAGAGAGAGAGGGAGGAAGGGAGGGAGGGAGGGAGGGAGGGAGGGAGGGAGGGAGAGGGAGAGAGGGAGGGAGAGGGAGAGAGAGGAGAGAGAGGAGAGAGAGAGAGAGAGAGAGAGAGAGAGAGAGAGAGAGAGGGAGAGAGGGAGAGAGGGAGAGGGAGAGAGGGAGAGAGGGAGAGAGGGAGAGAGGGAGAGAGGGAGAGAGAGAGAGACTGAGACTGAGACTGAGACCGACTGGGTCTGGCTTGAGCTCTCGAAATCCCAGAGTCCACTCCCAGTGACACATTAAGTCTCCCGGTAGTGCTACTCCTGGGTGACTAAGCATGAGCCCATGGGGGCTGTTCTTATTCAAACCACCACAGTATTTGAATTTGCTGTCAGCTTCCCAGATTCCTCTGTGCCTCTCATGGGGCATCTCGTGGCCAACAATAAGAAACTAGTTTTCCCCAGATGGTGGTGGACCATGCCTGTAATCCGGCAGAGGCAGGCAGATCTCTGTGAGTTTGAGGCCAGCCAGGTCTACAAAGTGAGTTCCCAGACAGGCTCCAAAAGTTTTCTTTCTGCTCTGTCACTACCAAGTTCTCTAACTTTATAACTTTCCAGAGTTGTTGCTCTATTTCCTGCAAAATGGGGAGGGGGATGCTTGCTTAGGTTCCACATAATGTAATATATAAAGGCTCAGAGAAAAGAATGAATTTATAGACTGAAGTGTGGTTGATTAAAATAAGGAAAATGGAGGACTTTGCATGTTCCCAAGATTTGTTTCCCTACAGTAATTACATCTAAAATTCCTTTAAAATTGATTAAGATAGGGTATCTCCACGTAGCCCAGGCAGGCCTCAAATTTGCAGTCTTTCTACCTCCCCAGTGCTGGGATTACAGGTGTTTGCACCTGGTTGCTTTTATGTTTTAAAGTTTCCTTTTTGACTTAAGTATGAAAAAGAACAGTACAGTTTAGCTACAGCTAATGCTCCTTTGTTATTGTAGTAAACATTAACTTCAAGGAAGGCTTCATTATTCATATAGACAGCATTATAAAACATCAGTAAATAAAGCCTAGGTTACATATGTTAATATTCCTATATTATTTGTGTGTGTGTGTGGTATATGCATATTTGCAAGTGTGTGAGTGTGCCAGCCCATGTGTGCCCATGTGGAGGCCAGAGGTCAGTAGTTATATCATTTCCCAATTCCTTTTCCTCCCCCAGCCTCTCCCATGTACCACTTTTCTTTCTCTAAAATTTATGGCTTCTTTTTCTTTAATTGTACATACACTCTTTCCCTTTCTTTAATATATAAATACAATCTGCTCAATCCATATAATGTTGTTTGTATGTATATGATTCAGGGCTGACCACTTGAAAGTGGTTAACCAATTGGGGGAGGGGCTCTTCCCTTTGGAAAACTGCTTATTCCATCCTTGGTTGTCTGCAGTTCTTTGCCTAGGGTTGGAACCTTGTGAGAATTTCCCCTTCCACAAGAGCATGCCTGTTGGTGATGTTCTTGTTCAGGCCTTGTTCAGGTGAACAGTGGTGTTGAGACTTCATGGGTGCAGCTGTTTTCACATTTCTCGGAGACACAACCTCACAGAAAACTTGCTGTTTTTCTGACTCTCACAGTCTTCCTGCCCCACTTTCACCATGAACCTTGAGTCTCAGATGCAGGAATTGCGCTGTAGGTGTGTCAGTTGGGCCTGGGTACCACATGATCACTGCTCTCTGCATTTTGATTTCCTGTAATAGTCTTTGTCTGTTGCATAGAGAAGTTTCCTTGATGTTGGGTAAAGACGGTACTTATCTGTATGTATAGAGATTACTATTTAGAATGCAATGAGGAATTATGCTGGCTTAGTAAAACGGTGGTTGTAGGTCCTACAGGATCCATGACTTTACTAGCAACTGGGTAGTTGGCTAAGTTTCTGACACCAAGAATGATTTTCTTCTTGTTGAGCAGGCATTAAGCCCAGCTAGAGAGTTGTTGGTTACTGCTAAGGTATGTGTACCACTATTGTACCTTTAGGGCTATGGTGCCATGCTGGTCATTGTAATTCTACCTTTATTTTTGAGACAATGTCTCTCATTGACCCTGAAGCTTCCCATTTTTGGCTCTTAGTTTTGTTTCCTGTTGCTGTGATAAAATGTCCTGACCAAAGCACCTTACTGAAAAACAATTATTTAGTTCATAGTCTCAGGATCCAGTTTGTATTAGGTACTTTTCTATTGTGATGAAACACCTTGACCAACTTAAGGAAGAAAGTTTATTTTGGCTTACAGTTCCAGAGGACGAGTCCATGATAGCAGAGCAGAACATGGCAGCTAGCTCAGACATGATGGTTGGAGCAGAATGCTGCAAACTTGCCTCCTTTATTGTAAGCACGAAGCAAAGAACACAAACTAGAAATGGCTGAGTCTTTAAGTCTCAGAGCTCACCTCCAGTGACACACACTCTCTTAACAAGGCCTGAACCTCCCCAAACACACTACATATGGGATCCAAGTGTTCAGAATGAGCCTATGGAAGAAACTCTCATTCCAGCTACAGCATAGGTCTTCATAGATGTCAAGGCAGCAGGGACTTGAAACAACTCATCATATTGCGTCCACAGTTATGGGCAGAGAGAAGTAAAATCATGCATGATGCTACTGATGGGCTTGCTGATTCTACTCTTGTCCAGTTCAAAATCCCAAGCCTGCCACCCTCAGTTGTGTCTCCTCACGCCAATAATTGTGCTCAAGGAACTCTTCTAGAGACACCCCAGAGGCCTGTTTCCATGGAAATTGTAGACAAGAGAACTTGACACTTAAAGCTGGTCACCACAACTCTAACCAAGGCCAGGAGCCTCGGGAGTACTGTCTCTGCCTGCCACATCCCAAGACTAGAGTTACAGATGTGCACTGTATGCCTGGCTTTTTCTGTTGGTGCTGGGAATTTGAACTGACTCCCTTGTGCCGTAGGCATTTTGTTCACTGAGCCATCTCCTCAGACCAACTATTGTTTTGCTTGAAACTTTACCAGCCTACTTCTCATTAGGAACATGTATTTGTGGGGGCTGTGTCAGTACAGGCTTGGAAAGGCCATGAGGACAAAAAACAAAGTGATTGGCAACTTTTGGGTACTCTGTCCTAGTCTGGAGCATTTCTTCTTTTTCCTTTCTCTGCCTCTCTTGTCTCTTTTTCTCTCAAATTATAATGCTATTTGAAGTTTATTGATATGGAGGGATATTAAAATATAAATACAGATTCTAGTCCAGAAAGCTGTTCTTTAAAACAACAAAACAAATAAACAAAAGCCCCAACTAATACAGAACTTTACGGCTTGGAATTTATCCCCCATATAGTGCTACCATACCCAGCCTAAGCAACCTGTGCATTCAGTGTAGACTCAGTCAGCAAAGTGAGAAGAGGCTTGTGCTAATTTCATCTTAAATAGAAATTACCTGAGACGAGTTTGTATCAGGTAGAAAGAAAACCAGAGTTCACTGTTGAGCCAATATTTAGTTCAGCTTGTGAATCACTTAGCAAATATGTATTAAGTAAGTATTCTGATGTAGAAATATCAAAGTCTGAAAGAAATAACCAGCAAGGCATGAACACAATTGACATAAAATAGTGTTCTATTCACAGCAAGAGCTCTGAACTACTACATTTGTGGTTTAATTGTAGCGCTTGAGAGCAGGCAGGGGCCAGGAGATGGAATTGTTTATTAACTTCACTAACTAGTGAGCTGGAGACTGGCCTGGGCAACAATGGGACCTTATTTGAAAAGAACACCACACAGACCCTCCCCAAGTGCTTTGTAGTGTTGCAGTGTGTTAGTGTATGAACTAATGCATGAACCATGATCCAAGCATCTGTTAGGTCCTCTGCAGGATGTAGTGGAAGCAATGAAATTTTAATGACACCACGAGGAGAGAAAAATCTCACAGGAGATTCATTGAGTGAGAATGGTTAAAGAAAGGAGGGTGACAACCCTGACATTTTTCAGCTGGTTGCAATAAAGGAGACCAAAGTTAAGATGGAAAAGTGTGTATGGAATTTCTTCAGGGGGTAAACAAGTGATTTTCTTAAAAATCATTTTTATTTATGTATATGGGTATTTTGTTTGGGTGTATGTCTTAATCCCCTGGAACTGGAATTAAGAGACAGTTGTGGACTGCCATCTGGGTGCTGGGATTTAAACCTGGGTCCTCTAGAAGAGCAGCCAGAGCTCTTAACTGCTGAGCCACCTCTCCAGCCTCAACAAGTGTTTTTTGTTGTTGTTTTGTTAGTTGGTTTTGAATTTGAAGAACAAACCCAGGATCTCACATTCTGGACAAGGTTCTACCACTACATTATGTCTATAGCCCTCTTAAGGGTGTTTCTTTTTCCTTTTCTTTTTTCTTTTTGGATTTTTGAGGCAGGGTTTCTCTGTGGCTTTTGAAGCTGTCCTGGAACTAACTCTTGTAGACCAGGCTGGTCTGGAACTCACAGAGATTCACCTGCCTCTGCCTCCCAAGTGCTGGGATTATAGGCAAGCACCACCAATGCCCGGCTTTCCTTTTCTTTGAAATTTGGTTTGTTTGTTTGCTTTTGAGACATCTTCATCTAGATCTACATGTCACTGTGTAGGTCCAGAACTCACTGTGTGCACCAGGCCTACCTGGGACTGGCAAAGATATGCCGCCTCTGCTGGGATTAACGTGTACATTTCCACACCGGACACTTCTTCTGTATTTAGTAGGAATCAATTTAATAGGTGATAGAATTTATGAGAAATTCCTTAAGTATGCATTCTTCTTGAATTGAGAAAACAGATATTGATAGAATTTTGAAAGTTGTGGGCATATATGTAAGAAATGAGCCTGGGTTAACATATATGAATTCTAGTGGATTCTTCTTTACCCCTTTCAGATAATGTGTGATCAGCATGGGTTAAGCCGTCCTATGACTGCATGACGGCTCTGCATGCTGTGTGTGGTTACACTACTCAGTTCACACCACTAGCAATGATTGATCTGTTTGTTTTTTTAATTGATATAATTTCTCTTGGAGAAATGTCATGTAAATGGAATCAAACAGCCTTTTAATACTGTTTTCTTTTAGTACAATGCTTTTGAGTGTCATCTAAGTTGTGTTTAGTGATTTTCTTTTTGTTGCTGAGGTTGGATTATATAATTGTTTTGTCTTTCTTTTTTTGTTAAGTGCTTGAGAACACGTGTTTCTTGGCTCCATCATAAGGGATCTAAGTGAATTATTTTGTGAAATAGGGATGGTCTCTGCCCCCTTTACAGAAGTTAAAACAGAGGTTTAGAGTATAAATAGGCCTAGATTGAACAACTAGCTAATAGAGTTGAGACTCACGCTGTGGTCATCTGCTCTGAAGTTGATGCCCTTAACCCTTAAGCTACTGGGCAAACAGTTTTTTCTTAATTTCTGTGTGTTGGGTAATAAGAAAAGTTAATTTTCTCTCTGTGTGTGCATATGCCTCCACACCTGAGGGGTCATGTGTTCCTTTCTCCCTTATTCCCCCCAGGCAAGGTTTCTCATGTGTTTTAGGCTAGACTGGCTAGTCAGTAAGCCCCAGGGGTTCTCCTATCTCTTCCTTGCTGGGCTGAGGCCATAGGTGTGAGACCTAGCCTCTTCTACGTTTGTGCTAAGGATCTGAACTATATCTTCAGGCTTACATGGTAAAGTACTTACCTACGAGGCCATCTTCCCTTCAGGTAGCCTAAGATGTGATCTTCCTTATTGCTTACCCCCTACTCTTTGTAATGTTCTAAATAAGCCTTAAAAAGAAAAGAAAGCGGCCTAAGATTCTCTTTTACAACTAACAAAGATATCAGTTGAAGGCACTTATTTTTATATTCCTGGGTTTTGGTCTTAAGGACCCAAGGCTTCTGGGATTGAGGCCTAAATAAAAAAGGCATGACATAACAGCTCACAACTAACTGACTGTAACTCTGGTTCCAAGGGATACAACAGCCTCTTCTGACCTCTGTGGATGCCAGGTATACACGTGTAGATGAAACACTCATACACATAAAAGTAAAACAAATCTAAATATCTATTAGTAAAGAAAGTACAGTTGACATAATTGCAATTTTGAAGATTTTATAAAATTCACATTACTGACCATTAATATCTTCCTGCCAGTTATCAAAATTTGGTGAAGAAAGGGCTGGGGAAATGGCTCAGTAGTCAGAAGCACTTGCTGTGAAATCATGGGGAACTGAGTTCACTTCTCCTGTACACACACATGCTCATATAATAGATAAATGTTTAAAAAAAACTTAAAGGGAAGAGCATGTAGATGCATATTCATACCACTCACAAGTGTGTCTCAGGGTTTGTGTGGCTATCAGGGTAACTTGCACAGTTGTTTTTTCCTTATATTTTATGGGACCTGGGGACTGAACCCAGGTCATCAGGTAGGAGCCTTGACCTGCTGAGCCATCTTGCAGGCCCTGAGACATGTTTACACATGCCTTAATATGATTTTTGTTCTCATTCTGCAGACACCACTCTGAGAATTTAGAAAGGATATAGAATCAAATGTCAGAACTGAAATGGATCTCAAAGTTCACCAGATGTCCATGCTATTCCATATTTGCACAAAACAGACAATGGGGCTGGGATACAGCCCACTGGTAGAGAGAGCGCTTGCTTAGCATGCACAAGGCCCCAGGATCAATTCCTAGTATTGGAAAAATCCAAAAGAAAACAAAGGGCCTAGGGACAAGGCTCTCTTGGTAAAGCCTAAGGACCTGTGTTTGGATCCCCAGAACCCACATGGAAAGCAGGGCATGGTGGCATGTGTTTGTAACCCCAGTCTTTAAAGAAAGTTGTGGGCAAGGAGACAGATCTCTGAAGCTCATTGGCCAATGCCTAGCTGAGTTAATTTTAGTGGGAAACTATCTCAAAAGATAAAGATGGAGGGCTCAGAGAGATCAGCAGGTAAAAGCTCATGCCTTCAAGCCCAAGGACTTCAGTTTGCACACCCCCAAGAAAAGAAGTGACCTCATAAGTTGCCCTCTGACCTCCACATGTGCATTGTGGGACCTGGATGTTCACACTCAAATAAATACATATGAAAAATAAAGGTTGATAGCACTTGTGAGGCTGCCTCAGAAATAAATAACTTTAAGTCCTATTATGATATGAAGTAAATCGTCTACAAACATATATAATTGTGTAAGATACACAGTAAGACACCTGTCTTCAAATTGGTTACTGTTTATAAAGTACAAGCCTGTATAAAGTTACTGCAAGCACAGTGGAGTGTTTTTGGCAGTAGAAAGATGGTTTTGTTAAACAGTAGACCCTTTGACTCCCTCTCCCCAACTCTTTAAGAAGAAAAATCTCCCCATGATTATAATCATAATAAAAATAAGCCATCTTTTAAAAAAGTAATTATTTTTGGCTTTTGTGTACAAATGTTCTCCTTGCATGTGAGTAAGTGTGCTGCGGGTGTCCTGGTACCTGCTGGGGTCAGAAGATCCCTTGGACCTAGAGTTTGGGTAGTTGTGAGCCACCACGTGGGTACGGACAATCAAATCTGGGTCCTCTGCAAGAGCCTCCAATGCTCTGACCTGCGGAGCCATCTTCCCTACCCCAAAACTTACCTTTAATCTCACCTCACATTCCTCTGAAATTTCTCTAATCAGGCTGTTTCATTTTAGAACTTTACCGTGTGACTTTTCTGGGTACTTTGTTTCTGCTTATCCTAGCTAGAGAGGACAAAGGTAGAACAAAGAAACAGTGTCACCCAAGTTTGGCTCGGCGAGCCAGTGAGTTTATTGGGGTTACAGGAGTGAGTCTCTAGCAGCTGAATCACTGAGAAAGCACCCGCCCTGTAAGTATGAGTCAGGACCCCTAGGCAGCCACACCATGGAAGGTCTCCTCCTCCTCAGCAGTTTACACACTGACTTCAGGTAGCTAGCGGGACTCAGGGGCTTCCAATATTTACTGTCTTCCTGTGCTTTGTGAGCTTCTTAGGAGTGTTATGACCGTCCTTCTATCTCAAGGAGGCATTATTTCAATCAGGAGAAAACACCTATAAAATAGACTATGACACATACAACCTTTCTTCAAAAAAACATTTATTTTATGTGTATGAGGTATTGGGTTTTTTTTTCCGTCTGCAGGTGTGCATGTATTCCATGTGCATACATCTCCTGGAACTGGAGTTACAGATGGTTATGAGCTGCCATATCAGTGCTGGGAAATAAACTAGGTCCTCTTAAGAGTAGCAAGTACCCTTCCTTAATCACTGAGCGCTTTGTCTTTTCTTGTTTGTTTGTTAGTTTGTTTGTTTTTGTTTTTCGAGACAGGGTTTCTCTGTGTAGCTGTGTAGCTTTGGAGTCTGTGCTAGAACTCTCTCTGTAGACCAGGCTGGCCTCAAACTGACAGAGATCTGTCTGCCTCTGCCTCCTGAATGCTGGTACTAAAGGGTGTACCACCACTGCCCAGCTGAGCGTTTAATCTTAATCACTCCACCCGTAATGTTTTCAAGACTAATAGTGAAGACTGTGTTGCTAAGACCAGTTGTCATTTTTCTTCAGACCTCATCTTCCTTGGTTTGTGACCAGCATTTGGTGCTCTCGGCTCCCTCTTCCTGGAGCACTTTTATTGGACTCCATGCTGATAGAGTAGGCCCTGTTCTCCTCTCCTCTGTTCTTTCTCAGCCCCCCTTGTAAATGATGGGGCAACCTAAGAGTATCATTATATTATTTGCCACTTTATGTCATGCTTGTGTTCTGGAATATATGCTAATGATCCTAAAAATGTATTACTTTTTTTTTTTACTTTGCTTTTCTGATAGTCTGTAACTTAAATTATAATAGAAAATTAACAATACTTCAATACTTACATAAAGTCTGTACATCTTATGTTACATGATGAAGAACTCTAAGATAAAAGATATTTGCTTTGTGTGTGCTTGTGTGTTTTGTACACATCTGCTCTTAACAGAAAATTTACTCTGTAACTGGTCATGTCCTAGTCTAGTAGCTGGCATTAATAACTACCCTCTGCTGCTTGCTCTATATTCATTTGTCTTCAACAAATACCCCAGCTTGCTGTGACATGTGGCTGGAAGGCTGGTGTATTTCAAGCAGGATAGTGAATGTGTACTGCTGGCTTTGCCAGTTAAAGTAAACTTTCTGGTTCATTTTATTGATAGGCATGGAGAATAAAGTGTTTGCCAAATTAGTAGCTCCTATTCAGGTGCCAGGTATATTAATTTGCTCAAGCAATGAAACTACATCTGGATGGCAGCTGCAGTTGGAATCACCACTTGGTTAAGTTTATAATAATGATTATTGTTTCTTAAGATCCTTTTCAGGCAGGCCCTAAAGAAAACAGTTTCTATGTGGAGACCCTTTGTAAAATTGAGATTAGAGTCTCTGACCCCTTGCTGGCATGGAACTCACTGTGTACTCAGTTGGTCTTGAATTTGGCAATCTTACCTTTGTCTTCTTTGTGTCGGGATTACAGATATGCACCAGCATGTCAGGCATCCTTTTCTCTTTCTTCTTTTCCTTCCTTCCTTCCTTCCTTCCTTCCTTCCTTCCTTCCTTCCTTCCTTCCTTCCTTCCTTCCTTCCTTCTCTCCCTCCCTCCCTCCCTCCCTCCCTCCCTCCCTCCCTCCCTCCCTCCCTCCCTCCCTCTTTGTCTCTTTTTCTTTCTTTTTTATCCAAGACAAGGGTTTCTCTGTGTAATAGTCCTAGGCTGTCCTGGTATTTGCTCTGTAGACCAGGCTGACCTCACAGCGATTCGCCTGTCTCTGCCTCCCTAGTGCTGAGATTAAAGGCGTGTGCCCCCAATGTCCAACTCCATTTCTTATTTTTAAAATGGATCAGTATTTGAGGTTTTTTTTAAAACAGTAGTCTTAAATGTATTTTCCTGAAGGCTCTTGTGGTAAACAATTGAAAAGCTGTGGTAAACAATTAAAAAGCTACGGGACTGGACAGAGGATCTCTAAGATGTTCAGGTTTATGGTGATAAGTGTTTTCAGTAACTGTAAATAGAGGATGCTTGATGCAAAGGAGACGTTTGAAATGAGAGTCAGGTGTTTGTTTAGGAGACAGACTGGTGGTAGGATTGAGCAGGCCAATCCCAGGAAGCAGTGGTGAGGAGAGTGAACGGATAGGAGTGGGGAAGAACAATTCCCACACTCCTGGACCGTGTATGTGTGCATGTGAACGTGGATGCTTATGTGCATGTTTGGTGTGTGTGTATGGGGGAAGAGAAGGAAACGTGGGACAGAGAGATGGAGTTGGGAATTGGGGCTGGAAAAAGAAAAATTGAATCCACATATCAAAAGCTTTAAATACCAGGATAAACTATGTGACTTTTTTTTTAATAGATGGGGTAATTGGGTCATTGTATCTAAATACTTGCTCTAAACAATTGAAGGAAGGAAAGATTTATTTTGGCCCATGATTTCAGAAGATTCAGTTCATGGTTGCTTGGCTCCATGCGCCTGGGCAAAACATGACAGCAGGAGTATGGGGTGGAGTCTGTTCTTGGCTTCTTGGCAAACAGGAAGCAGAGAAAGGGGGAGCACAGGAAGAAGCCAGCTGAAATATGGCCTCAAGGACAGTACAGATAGTGACCTACTTTCTCCTCCTAGGCCCCACACCCTCCTGCCTTTTACCACCTTTTACTAATGCCACCATATTGGGAATACACAAAGAGAGAGCTCCATGATTATACCAGGATCCTCAGACTGTTTCAGGAAAGCCATGGTATTTCACTAACCCCTGAGGTATTGCACGCTAATCAAGTTGACAGTCAATATTAGCATTACCTAAAGCTTTCTGTTAGTTATCTATAGCTTGAAATTCTTCTGCCTCAGCCTCCAGGATTGGGATTACAGCTGAGCATAGGTAGCCTGGCCTTTTGTTTTGCTTCTTGCAATCAGAGTTGTTTCTTCGCTCCCCCATCTTCTCTTTCCCCTTCATGGACCAAGGTCATTATCATTGGAGGAGTTGTTTTCCAGCAAGATTATAGTTGGTGATAGAGAAAGGACAGCTAGGGTATGGGTATACGTATATTTATTTTTTTGCTATGGTGCTAGGAATTTGAACCCGGGCCTCACTGAGGCATGCCAGGAAAGCAGTCTGCTATTGAGCTATATCCATAATCCTTTTAAATGAAATTATTATTTGAGATAGATCTCACTGTTAGATAAAAATAATTTCAGTGGTCAGAAACAGACAGGAGGACTTTATGTTCTACATAATGAGTTCCCAGACATGGCGAGTTCCTTTCTCAAAAGAACTAAGGGGCTAGGGAGTAGTAGACTTAGTAGTTAAGATCAGTTTTTGCTATTGCAGAGGACCCAGGTTTGATTCCCAGCACCCACATGGTAGCTAACAGCCATCTGTAACTACAAATCCAGGGGATCCAGTGTCCTCTTCTGACCATCTTGGACACCAGGCACACACATGGTGTATAGACATACATGCAGGCAAACTGCTTATATGAATAAAATAATATATAAATTTTAAAAAATAGCAGAGGCAGGAGGAATGCCATGTGTTTGTGATTAGCCTGGGCTGCATACATAGTGAGCTCCATAGCGAGTTTGAAGTCTGCTTGCCTAGAGTATAATCCTGACCCAAAAACTGAGAAGCTCTGTCTGTAGGAGTTAATTGCTAGATCATATGATACACATATGTTTAACTTATTATGAAACTGCCAGTATCTTTTAAAGTAGCTATATCATTTTCCCTACCTACCAACAATGTATAAAAGTAGTAGTTGCACATTTGGGAAATGCTTAGTTAGTAAAATGCTTATTGTGCAAACATGAAGACCTGAGTTTTTTTGCCAGTACATGGTCTAATAATATAGCTTATGCTGGTCTTAAACATGCTAATTAGCTGAGTCAGGGATTATAGGCACACTATTTTGAAAACATACCAAACCTAACCTCAGAACAGTGTATTATAATGTACTTATGGGATATGTATGCACAATTTATTGACCTCCCAGGATGGCTATGGTGTCAAACCTGAGCATGTGTGTATTGTGAACCCCATGTTTCACACATTCTTGGTATGTGATTTGCTGTACTAGAGGTGTATCCTTAGCCCTAAGGAATTCTGTTTTTCCATGTTTGGATTGGGCATTGTACATATTTGGCAGGTATTCTACCACTGAACCAGTGTTTCCCCGCTGAGCCATACTCTCAGTCCTGCTTTGTTGTTGGTGTTTTGTTTCTAAAGAAAGGGTTTTGGTGTGTAACGAAGGCTAATCTTGAACTTGCTGTGTATGTAGCCTGGGCTTGATTTGGCCTTGCATTGTCCTGCCTCAGCCTAAGTAACTGAATTACAGGCATGCTCCTCTGAACTCTTGTCCAAGCCCTTTCTATGTTCCTATGTGTGCTCACCTGTGTGGGAAGGGCAAAAGTCAGGATGTTTTTCTTCAGGAGCCCCCAATTTTGTTTTTGAGATGGGGTATATTAGGCTAGACCAGCTGGCCAGCAAGCTCCAGAAGTTTTTCTGTCTCCCCTCTTTTGCTAGGTATTGAACTCCATAGCATTATTCATGCTAGGCAAGCACTTGACTATAGAGCTACATCCAAGCCAAGACCCAACCCAAGGTCTAGGCTTTCACCTGGGTGATAGGCATCAAACTCAAGTTCTCAGGCTCATGAGGCAAGCACTTTACTGACTGAGCCGTTACCCAGCCCTCTGTTCTAAGATGTGTATGGTTTTGGTAAGATTTTTGTCAGTTAAAAAAATCAGTGTTGCCATTTGTTTATTTTGATGCCATCCTTTTATTTATTTTTATTTTTTATTTTTTGGTTTATCGAGACAGGGTTTCTCTGTATTGTTTTGGAGGCTGTCCTGGAACTCACTGTAGACCAGGCTGGCCTGGAACTCAGAAATCTGCCTGCCTCTGCCTCCCAAGTTCTGGGATTAAAGGCGTGAGCCACCAACACCCGGGTCATCCTTTTATTTTTATTTTTTATAATTTTTATTTCTAATTACCTTTTAAAAATAAGATTAGGTTTACCTGGATATTACCCAAAATATTTGAGCTGTGGAAATGAGTTGGGGGCTTCCCAGTGAACAGTGGACTTCCATTGACCGTCAGAGAACCTTGTTCCTTGGTGAATGGGTTCTGAATATTCATTCTGAATTAAGTGAGCTAAATAGGACATTTGGCAGTCAAAATTGATTTATTCTTTTCTTTTGCATAATTAAAAAATAATTTATTAAGCACTAGAGATTATTATAGGAAAAAAGAAACTCTTCAGTGAAATAAATAGGCCATGTTAATTAACTAATTTCTTCCAATAAATTAAGAAGATATGCTCGATGAGGGGCCAGGGTAAACAGTTGTGGTAATATTTGGTGACTTGAGTACCTTGTCAGATGGTGACCTGGTGACCTGGAGGACATTGCTTTAGCCTCTTGCTTATTGGATTAGTGCAGGGTTGGAGAAGGGTGCCTGCCTGGTACTTCAGAGTACAGAAAGTTTCTTTCCACAGGTAAAGCTGTGGCTCTCTCTTGGAAATGATAGAGTTGTGAACTTTTAAAAAGTTTTTTATCCACCTTACAGTTCTACTTAAAGTCGTTTTGTTATGTTGGACTTTCTAACATGAATTTTTAAAAGTTATTTTAGTCATATTAATTGGCATTTATTTTTCCACTGAACTTTGGATTGTCTAGTGAATTTTATCTGTTTAGGGAACCTATAAGTCTGCATCTGGTATTACAGTTTGCTAGCTTTTCCAGATTACATAGCCATATATTCCTTCATATGAGAGTTAATGAGTAGCTAGGTAAGACACACCTTTTCAATTGCTGTGGTAAGAGACACAGTTCATTCTCTCTTCATCCTCTTTCCCCTTTCCCCTTTTATAGTAGTTGTATTTATTTGATGTGTTACTTTACCTTTCTTGTGGCTTGCAATTCTATTTGATACTATTAATTTTAAGATACAGCAGTTACCATGTGACAGTTTAAACTAGGTAGATTTTGCTCCTTGACTCTTGTCTGACTCCTGCTGTCTGCCTCTCCTCTGTTTTTTTTTTTTTACCTGTGCATTTGCATGTTTGACCTAGCAGAATAATTGGGTCCACAGCAACATGGGCGTGCCTCCCTTAGAAACACTTAGTTTCATGTGTGAGTCATAAGCTGAAGCAGACACCACTTCCCCAATCTACAGGAGCCATTTTACCAGCACAAAACTTGCCCGGTTGCTTTTCAGTCTCCAGCCCAGAGGATGAAACCCGAAGACAAAGTTTAAAGGTAACTTGTGATTTTGTTGTCTGCTCCTGGCTACTTTCGAGCTAATGGATGTTTGGAGGTGGTTCTTACCTGTGGTGGAACATGGCTGAACGTATTCTTTAGCCCTGATAAATAAATATGTGCAGTGAGTCACATGCCTGCTTGCTCTTCAACTACAGGCAGCAAAGCATTCAAAGGCTGAAAGTCCTAGCTCTTCCCCGCAGCGTTTTATACATCTGTGTGCTTGGTATTTTCCCCTCCTCTAACTTTAGATAAAGGAGAATCCCCCAAAGCAAACCAGATCAAGTTTTAATTAAAATAAATCTAATTGTCTTTGTGGGGCTAGCTGAGAAGTGACTCTTCAGTAGATTGTATTGCTCATGAGCTTCAGATGTTGGAAAAACTCCAGGAGCAGTGACTTGATTATGGTTTTTAATTAAGTATGAAATTTTGGGTCAATTTAGTCGTGTTGCTCACAGACGATTCTACGCTTTGTTTCCCCCTTTTTAAGTTAATGAGTTACACTAAATATTTCATCTTGAAAACCAGGGAGGTGTAAAAGCTACATAGGGCGCTCTAAAGTGAACGAACATTTGGGTGGTAAAAGCGTGTTTTCAGTGAAGAGTAAGACCGTCTGTCCTGATTCATTCAGCGTTGGAGAGAAATGAAGCCTTATGCCTACATGAACTTGCTTTGGATAGCAACTTCAGAAGTGAAACTGCTTCTAAAGGAATTGTGTAGTCTCTCAGTTTTGTGTAGAGAAAAAGGAGAGTGTTGGTCTTCCTCTTACTACATTGTTTTAATGCTTGGTTTTTTTTTTAATTAAAAAATTAAAAACCTTTTGTTAACAGGAGGTGGCTCAGTCTTTTCCTGAATTATTTGTTATCACTAAAACTGTTATATTTGGCCGGCAAGTATACATTCACTGTGCAGCAGTATTTTACTTGTGAAACATTCATTAAAGTAAATTTTGAGTAGGTAAATGATTAGGAAGAATTTTTGGAAATCAAATTCGCTGTCATTTGTTATTGACCTAAATAGTTTCTAACTATTTTACTGAGTAGATTTCAAAGGGAAGGCAAGAAGAGTGTTACTTCTTACTGTCTCGAAGAGTCTTGGTGTTAGCAGATCTCAGTATTGTGGTCTTGTAAGAAAGCCCAGACATTTCGACAGTTCAGCTGTGAGCCCGGCTCCATCACCTTTGTTTGCATATTGCAGGTTTGGTTGGCCTTTGACTAAGCAAAAACTGTATTTGCTTCAAGTCTGGACTGAAAAAAAAAAACTCAAAGACACGTTCTTACTTTTTTTTTCTTTTTAAGGCTAGTGATCGATAAGAGAAAAATCAAGGGGTAAATAAGCAAACTAAGAACATGTTTACTAAATAGAAGAATTTGATTTCTTAAAATTGAGATGTGCTGTATTTAAAAAAGACATTGGTTATGTATATAGGTTTCTTTGCATGTTTGTTTTGAGATAGGGTCTTGCTGTGTTGCTGGTCTTGAACTCTATTTGGCCTCAGCTTTCATGTGCTGGGATTACAGGCATGTGCTATCATGCTCAGCCGTCACTTTTTTACTATGATTAAAACGTAGGGCTTAGGGAGAACAGCAGAAAGGGAGGTTTGGGGTGAGGGAGCAG
This sequence comes from Mesocricetus auratus, assembly GCF_017639785.1. Classification (NCBI taxonomy): domain Eukaryota; kingdom Metazoa; phylum Chordata; class Mammalia; order Rodentia; family Cricetidae; genus Mesocricetus; species Mesocricetus auratus. The sequence goes on along the minus strand of NW_024429180.1, from coordinate 41,954,852 downwards.
GGAGACTGACTTGATAGTTACCCTGCTGCTCTCTTTTTATAAGATTGAGGGGAAGTTTAAATTGAATCATAGAGAATTAGAACTGCTAACTGAAGATAGTTCAACTGACTTATTTATGGCTCACATAGGTGCTAATACTGGTTCCCAGCTTTGAACTCACTATGTACGAAAGAAGGGAATAAACTTGAACTCTGACCTTCCTGTCTCTCTACTTCCTAAATGCTGGAATTATTGACATGGGTCACAGTGTTTTGCTTTTTTTTTTTCTTCAGGTGTGGTGATTGCATAGTGATTTCCAGACAGTCAAGACTACTACATATAATGTCTTTAAAAAAGTTTTTGCTCTGTTTTTTTCTTAGGATATATCATCCTATCTTCTGTAAGATGGCTTTACATGTTGTATCATCTATATACTAGATGCTTAGTTATAAAATAAGTTATTCGTGCAAAGCTGGATGGTTTAAAGAATCTAATGTAACTAAAAGTAATTATTTTCTGGGCTGAGAAACTACATGGTCCAGTATAGTCAAAGTGTAGCATTGTATGGTAACACTATAAAAGGAGGGGTTTTTTTTTTGTTGTTGTTTGTTTGTTTTTTGAGACAGGGTTTCTGTGTAGCCCTGGCTGTCCTGGAACTCACTCTGTAGATCAGGCTGGCCTCTAATTCTAAGATTTGCTGAGCTGTGCCTCCTGAGTACTAGGATTAAAGGTGTGTGCCACCACTGCTTGGTGTGACTTTTATGATAATCTTTTATATATATATAGTTTTATTCTTTTGAACTTTGTAATAGTTGTAAATAGAACCATATTTTTCTGTAGCGATTTGCTTATTTCATTCAACTCAATGAAGCTAATTTTTCTAAGGCTCATCTTTGCATTCTCTCTCTCTCTTTTTTTTTTTTCGAGACAGGGTTTCTCTGTGGCTTTGGAGGCTGTCCTGGAACTTGCTCGGTAGACCAGGCTGGTCTCGAACTCTGCATTCGCTTTCTATACCACCATATTTCTTGCTTCTTGTTGATGGCATTAAAGTACTTCTAGTTTGGAAATATTCTTTAATGTACTTCCAAAAACATATGTTCAAGAGTTCTGTAGGACTAACTTTTCTTATTGAGATATGTGAATACTTTGCAGAGACTAAAGGAATAGATAATTTGAGAAAATAAATAGCCTTTTGAAAAGTCAGTGCTGAGATTGGCTAGATGGCTCAGCATTTTAGAGCACCAGCTGCTCTTCAAGAGGACCAGCTTTGATTCTCAGCACCCACATAGCAGCTCACAGCCATCTGTGTAACCCTGGTTCTCAGAGATCTGATTCCTTCTGGATTCCACCGGCACCAGGCAAACACGGTACACAGACATGTATGCAAGTGAAGCACTCATACACTTCAAATAATAAAACTGTTACAAAACTGTCAGTGCTAGTTGGTACAGATACAGGTAGGATGGTTTGGTTGCTCAGCCTTGACTCATGCTGAGGCCTGGCAAGCTCTAGCTGCCTTGGCTTTTGCAGCAACGCTTCACATGGCGGTGCAGTGAGAAGGTAGGTGTAACTGACACTTAGGTTGTCAAATGAGGACCATTTTGGCCTAATGAAGAGTTGAGAAGGCTTCTAGGTCCCTTGTGGATCTGAGAATCACTTTTTGAGAACCACTACAAAAGTGCCACCCTGGAAATGATCCATTTGTTCAAAAATTATCGATTGGGTAAGTAGGTGATGGCATATCCACAAAACTATGTGGCAGAAAGTTTATGCCAAACTTGGCTTTATAGTGGAGTATTTTTGTATTTTGGGCACCCGATGAAGAAATCAAAGGTCTCAAAGAAAGCGAAAGTACTTGGTGTGAGCCTCTGTGCCTTTGCCTTGGAAACGGGAAGCTGGAGGGTAGAAGGAAGCTGCTGCTTGCTGCTTCAGTGCTCTGAGAGGCTTTCGTATGGTGACTTTAACTTCAATAGAGAAGGAGTTAACCGTGGTATCAACCATATTAATGTCCTTTAGAGCAACAGGTGAAATGTGCCTTTAAATTAACTTCTAGTAGATCAGTTGTCAGTACATTTTAAGTTTTCCTTGCTTTTAAAAATTCTCCTTTTTATGAAAAAGAGGTTTCTGATACTTTGGGAGCTGGGGTTACTAATGGCTGTAAGGAACCTAACTAACATGGGTGCTGAGAACTGAACTCTGGTCTTCTGGAAGAGCAGCAAGTACTCTCAACCTCTGAGTCATCTCTCCACCACCACCATTCCTTTTGTAGTTGTTTTGCTCTTTTTTCCTTCCTTCCTTCCTTCCTTCCTTCCTTCCTTCCTTCCTTCCTTCCTTCCTTCCTTCCTTCCTTCCTTCCTTCCTCCTCCTCCTCTTCTTCTTCTTCTTCTTTTTTTTTTTTTTGAGACAGGGTCTCCCTATTTAGCCCAGGCTGACCTTGAATTCTTCACCTCAGCTTCCCAGCTTTGGGATTACAGGCAAGCATCACCACACCTAGTTTACAGTTCTTTATTGTGTTATTAACTGGAAGAACTTTGAGTGCTGTATAGAGTTTCAGACTCGAGACAGTGGTACAGCTCTATGGTAGGCTGCTTGCCTAGTGTGCAGGTGGCCTGCTTCAATCCTTAGTACCACAAGAAAAACAAAGTTTCAGTTTGAATTAAAGAAGTATTTTAAGAAGGTTTGAAAGAGAACTTTCATTTATACATTTAGTCTTTCCGTTAAAGCTGCCACAGGAAATGTATTGTATCTATATTCTGCATAAAGTCGGAACACTTATTGTGAGAGGCATCTTTGAAGATAGTTTACTTTGTACATTTAAAATATCTGTTATAATGAAAGCCCAGTAATTATAAATTGGTTTAGTATAGTTTAATATGTTCTTAAGCACTTAAGTTCTGGAGAGTGTTTGGTGCTTAAAAATTCCATGTACATTGTGTTTAAGTTTTTTTAAAGTTTGTTAGAAAGCATTGGAAGAGAGAGAGAGAGAGAGAGAGAGAGAGAGAGAGAGAGAGAGAGAGAGAGAGAGAGAGAGAGAGAGAGAGAGAGAGAGAATATGTATGTGTGTGTATACATACGTGCTTGGGAATGAAACCTAGGGCCTTGAACATTCTAGGCAAGTCATTCGAGCACTGAGCTATATCTTTAGCCCTTCTATTCTCATTCCCTCTCCCTGTCTCCCTCTCACACTTCTCAGCCTTGCATAGGCTAAGTAAATGGTGAACTACCAAGTTACACCCCAGCTCAATATTCAGGTTTCAATTGGAGGTATTCATTAGAGTTGTATTAAGGCACTAATAGCCATTGAAAAGAATGAGTTTTAGCCTTTCATTTGAAAATGTTAGGTAGAAATGAAACTGTATATTCATGCCAGCCTATAAAATTTTGTACTGGAGGAGCATAGTGCCTCACTTAAACCTGAATAGTAAGTGTATGTTAAATTCTAATAGGAAAAAAGTCATAGGGTGCTCTCAGTGGGCTTATGTGATATGAACAATGTCACTTTTAGACAATGACATTTTCTTTGGTTTTTTGAGACAGGGTTTCTCTGTAGCTTTGGAGGTTGTCATGGAACTTGCTCTGTAGACTAGGCTGGCCTTGAACTCAGATCTGCCTTCCTCTGACTCTCAAGTGCTGGAATTAGAGGCATGTGCCACCACTGCCCAGCACTTTCTAAAGCCTGGTAAAATTATAGTTGAAGTAGAGTCTATTTTATAGCTGGGTAAGAACTGACTAGTATTAGTGGGGAAGATAGCTGCATTTTGCCTACCCATGTTGATCTAGAACAGGAGGTCTGAGTGATGAATTGTGATCATTCATAAAGATTTTAGTTTCGGAGACATGATGAACCACTGAGCACCTGTGTTCATTTCAATTAATTGGAAGTTAGGTTAAAATGACTTGATGTAACTGAATTTATTTACTGAGAATAGTTTTGCTTGAATTTTGTATAGTTGATGGTAGATATATAAATAAATTACACGAAGCAAGTTTTTGACTTGTTCTTTGAGAAAGAAGAGGTAGTTTGTTGGTGGTTTGGGGCACAGATAATAATCCAAGACATACAAAAGGCTTTATAAAAGTAACCAGCAGTCTGGGTATAGCTTAGTTGGTAGTGTGTCTGTATAGTATGAATCATGTCTGGAAGTGGATACCGGAGGATTTGAAGTTCACTGCCATCCTTTGGTTGCATAGGGAGTTGGAGAACAGTTCGGTTTATATGAGAACCTATCATAGAAAAAGTAGCCAAACCCCAAAGATGAGGTGGTAAATTAATCAGTTCTGTGTTGCTGAGTCATTTTTGGAGGTGGGCATGTTATATCTTGCCCACCATGCTATATACCACGGAGCTATAGGCTTATCTATTTTATTTATTTGCTTGCTTAAAGACAGAGGCTCACTATGTAGCCCCGGCTGGCCTAGAATGCTTTATGAAGCTCAGGCTGGCCTCAAATTCAGAGAGATCCAGGCTTCCTCTGCCTCCCCTGTTTGTTTTGATATGTAAAACTAGGGTTAGGGAGGATAGTAAATGTTACTGTTGAAATAGGCAAACTCTTGAAACAGGTGAAATAGTTTGAAGGCATATTCTGCTGTTTTATTCATCGTGTGTGTGTGTGTGTGTGTGTGTGTGTGTGTGTGTGTGTGTGTGCGCGCGCGTTTAATTTTTTCCCCCCTTGGACCCAGGGTCTTTTGCATGATAGATAAGTACCTTACCATTTAGCAATAGCTCCAGTCCTTTTGGTATTTTTCCTTTGAGACAGGGATTTACTAAGTCGCCTGGTTTCCTCTTGCTCTGTAGCAGTCCTTCAGGCCTGGCCACAGTGTTTTGATCTTTGGTATTCATTCCTAGAAATACTTCAGAGGACTTGAACATTGTTCTTTTGTGTGCATATTGAGCCTTAGATCTCAATACCAGCATACTTTTATTGTCTTTTCTCTTTTTGTGTTTCTGATATCATACTTTACTATATTTTCACATGGGCAATTGAACTATTTATAAAGTAAGATGCAGCAGAGAAGGCAGGAAGTACTTGACGTTTGTATGCCATATCTTGTTCTGTGCTTCCTGTCAGTTAAACCACGAAGAGAGGAACAGAGACACAGATGTACAATTGCTGCTTCAATTTCCCATCAGGGAGCCCAGTTAAGCATAAAGCTTGTTGCATTAAGCTTTTGTACTCATTGACTATAGGAGTATTGTAGGCTTCTTTGTGTTACATGGATTTTATGGATATGAAGTGGCCATTTGATGTTAGTTACAGGACTTGATAAGAAAACACAAGTTTTACACATTTAAAAGGTGTTTTCTTTTGTGATTTTGTTTTGTTTTCTGAGAGTATATGTACCCAGGTTGCCATTGAACTCATGATTCTATGGACTTAGTCTCCTAAGTACTGGGATTATAGGCATGTACCTCCACCCTAAGTTCAAGTATATCTTAGTGTGAGAGTATGTATGCACGTGTGTGTGTGTGGGGGGCACTGGAGGCCAGGGCCAACTTGGGTGGCATTCCTTAGGAACCAGAGGAGTTGTTCCTCAGGAACTGTTCACTTGGCATATGCTTGCATGAACTCATATGTGTGCACATGTGTGTGAGGTGTGTGTACACATGTAGGGAAGAAGTCAGCCTTGGTGTTATTGCTAAGAGCCGTGCTTTTTACTTTTAGAGCTAGGAACTAAACCCAGGGCTTGGACATGATAAGCATGTTCATTGCCAGCGAGCCACAACTCCTGCACTACAGAGCTATCATTTTTTGAGGCAGGACCTCTTACTGAGACTTGGGGCTTATGAGTATACTTATTTATTTCACTTCAGTCTTTGGAGACAGGCTCTCTCTGTTATATAGCTCTGGCTGTCCTGGAACTCTCTATGCAGACCAGGCTGGCCTCAAACTCACAGAGATCCACCTGCTTCTGTAAAATAAAGGTGTGTATCACTATGCCCAGCCTTACCAAATATATTTAATCCAAACAATGGAGGAAAGTGTTTAAAGAAAAAAATGTATTTTTGTGGTCTTACTATATCAGAGTAGATGGTTGTATTGTATTTTCTTTCGTATGCCTTTTAAACATTTTCTTGGTTTCCATTGTGTCTTGAATGTGGAAAAATCTATCTACACTCACAAAAATTGCTGAAGATAAGGGAAGAGGTGAGACAGTCTCATTGCTCTGTGGAAATGCTTGTTTTCTGCTAGGACTGTCCCTCCTCCTTTTAGATTCCCTGCCAGTGTCGCCTTTGCTCCCTCTCACAGCCTGTGAACTTGGGAAGGCAGGATAGGAGTTATCACTAATGAAATAGCCCCCATGTCACTTTGTGAAGTTTTCTCCATCTCACAAGTATGTATCTCCTGCCCCCATCATTTGGTTGATTCATTTATTTACATTTAGTTGTCTGCTCCCCGTTTCACGTTCTTAGGAACCGAGCCGACTGAGGACAAAGATCACACCTTAATTGCCTTTATTTTTGTTTGCTCAGTACTCAGGTTGTACCTATGTACAAGCACAGGTGCGGATACACACTTGATAGCTCTATGTACAAGCATAGGTGCGGATACACACTTGATAGCTCTACCCTGGAACCAGATCAACAGGCTGATTAAAGCACTAGAATGTGTCTTCTCTACAACTTGCTTTGTGCTTTATTTGCAAGAAATAGTTGAAGTGAGCACTTCTTCCTTCTGCCTTTCTCTCTTCTCTTCCTTCCTTCCTTTTTTTTTCTGTGGGGCCAGGGATCAAAGCCATGGTTTTGTACACGCTAAATGGGTGTCCAGGCTTCTCCACTGAACTGTGTCCTTAGAGGTTAAGCTTTCCTGGATGCTGGTGAGAGCAGGCTGTATTAAGTAGCGAAGAAAATTAGTTGTCTTGGATATCATTTGCTTTATTGAATAGCTCACTATTAAATGCTTTTAGTTCAACTTGACAACATATAGTCACGCATAGATGCAGCTAGTCCACATATTTCATTTGTGCTGCTATCCAAGTGAATGCAAGTTATTTTGGTGTTTAGTTGAATAGCTTGTACAAAGAATGTAATAGAATCATGTTTTTAAAGATCTTGGTTGGATGTGGTGCTGCACACTTTTAATTACAACACTCAGGAGGCTGAGAGAGGCAGGTGCCTCTCTGTGAATTTGAGGCCAGCCTCTTTTGTGTATTGTGTTCCAGACCAGCCAGGATTAAACAGTGAGACCATGTTAGGGGGGGGGGAGGGGAGGGGAGAGGAGAGGAGAAAGGATTTTGCGAATTTTTGGTGGTAGTGGGGATTAAATCTGGGGTCTTATATATATTGGGCAAGCATTATGCCAGAGAACCCAGCCCTCATTTAAACTGTGTTTTTGTTTGTTTTGTTTGTTTTCGAGACAGGGTTTCTCTGTGGCTTTGGAGGCTGTCCTGGAATGAGATCTTGTACACTAGACTGGTCTCAAACTCAGATATCCGCCTGCCTCTGCCTCCCGAGTGCTGGGATTAAATGTATGCACCACCACCGCCCAGCTACTGTTTGTGTTTTTTAACTTTTTTTTTTTTTACAGATTTTGAGACTGGGTCTCACTCAATGAGTTGCTAGACTGGCCTTGACCTCATTTTGTAGCTCAAGCTTCAGCTTTTGGTTTTCTTGCCAGGCCTCTGAGTAGCTGGGGACAGGCCAGCACCACTGCTTAGCTTTTCAATGCTGCTTAAGTTACTTGAGATAAGGTCTAAGCACACAACTCAGGATGGCCTTCAGCTCCCTGTGTAGCCTAGGCTGGGACAGTAGGCACGTACCTCCACATCTGGCGCGTTTTTGATACAGGAACTCATTGTGTGGACCAAGTTGGCCTTATAATTGCCTCCTCATGCCTCTGCCTTCCTGGTGCTAGAATTCCAGGTGTGTACTTCCATCCCTCTGTTTCTTCCCTTCTAATTCTTAGACAGAGAAAAAACACAGGTCATCAGTTAAGTGAGTTTTGTTTATTTAAATTTCTCTCTCTCTCTTTCCTTTTTTTTTTTTTTTTTGCAATAACCCAAGCACTTGAAAAGCCTGTGTTGAGGGTATCTATGCTATTAACAAAGGGTTAAAGGAGAGTATCTTATACCAGTGAAGGGAAGCTGTCACTTTTGCCATCATCTGTGCATGCTGGTCACAGCTATTCTTGTCATTTTGGAACAGTAGTCCCATATTAGTAGGACTTGCGTTGGGCTTTGCAAGCACAGGCACCCCACTCTGTTGTTAGAACTCTTTTTTGAAAACCCCTGGACTGTCTACAAGGATACATCATTGACCTGCTTTATTAACAATTAAATACTGCCTTCTGGGGTTTAACTGTAGTCATCTTATTTACTGAACTACACTGTAAACTTCATGGATCAAGGATGATGTATTATTTTTCTGTATTTTCCACAGGACTGCAATTAGGTAAATTCAGTGAATACTCATGATTCTTACCACTGAATCCGTCAATAGTAGAGGTGCCTCTAAACATAGATGTTTGAGATCTTTTGATTAGTTCTAGATAGACATCAAAGGAATATAGTTAACCATTTCCTATTGGAGAAAACTTCAGTCAGTGTCACTGAAACACTTTAGAGCTTCTTGGGACTTTTCTAATTACAGCTACTTTTTTTTTCTCATGAGAAATTTTACATGGACCCCCGATTATAGGCTTATGTAAAATAGGTGTACAAAGCAAACCTTTGCTGATAGTAAACCATAAAGAATGTAAGGTCCAGTGGTGAGTAGAGAGGCTTGCTGGGAATCCTACCGATTCAAGTACATCCACAGGACCCACAGGAGGAAGGGGAGAATGGATCCCTGCAAAGCTGTTCACTGACAACACCAACCACATACTCATGTACACACGAAATGAATGTAAAAAATTGAACAGAACACTGCTTTTGTATATATATATATATAATTTTATCATTTATTAAAGACAGACAAATTTATATACTCACGAGGATTACTTGTTTATTTTCACATGAAATAATTAAATCTCCACTGAATATTTGATACTGTGGGACATTTTTCAGAGTTGTTTGATATTTTGATTTTATAATTAATCAAGCAGAGAATGATGCTTCATATAAATACATGGTACAAAAATGTCAGAAATATGTTTAGGGCTATTTCCAAATTGTTGGGAATTCTGTCTTAATCCCAAGCTAAAATTTTTGGGGGGTCGGGAAGGGGTTTCCAGGCAGGGTTTCTCTGTAGCTTTGGAGGCTGTCCTGGAACTAGCTCTTAGAGGTGTGTGTCACTACCTGACCTTTATTTCCTGTAGTGGTGGTGCACACCTTTAATCTCAACACTCTGGAGGCCGAGGCAAAGACTGAAGCAGAGGGCGGTGGATCTTTGATTTCAAGACCAGCCTAGTCTGCATATCGAGTTCGAGACCAGCTGGGGCTACACACTGAGACTCTGCCTCAAAAACAAGCCGTGGAGGTGGGGGAAATTTACTGTTGCAAGTGTTTATGACCCTCACATTCTGTCACTAGATCTCCCACAGTTTAAGGAGCTGAAGATGTAGTTAATGTAGCTGAAATGGATTCAATAATTGAGTACTTGTATTTTAAAAGATGAACGTCCTAAAAATTTAGCCCGTATATGTCACAAATCTTCAGATTACTTACAATGAAGTTTGTTACTAAGATTTATAAATAGGAAAATAGTCATGAAAATGCTTTTTAAACATTGTCAGTATTTTAATTGTGTACCCTGTATTACTAAGCCCATGCCTTCTGCTTTCCTGTCTCTGCCTTTGTGGTCTTGGTGCTGCTGATGTTTGATTTTCCCTGCGTTTAGAAGCTGAGGTGCCCGTTAGTCATGGGGATTATTATAAGGATTCCCCAACTATAAGACAGAGTCTCTCATTGGCCTGGAACTCATTTAGGTTAGCCTGTCTGGCCGGCAGGCACCAAGGATCATCCTCCTCCGTCTCCTAAGCAAGCAGGCACCGTCACACATGGTGTAGGTTCTGGAGACAGAACTCACTTTACTAACCGAGTCCACCCCCACCCCCAATCCATTTAAAGACAGGATCTCGATTTGTCCCTCAGGCTTGGTGTCTTAACTTGCAGATGCTAGGGATTGTTGTGGAAGGACACCTGGCCCTGGAGGTTAAGCACGTTCTCTGGCTTTCCTCAGTCAGTGCCAAAGCCTAAATGTTACTGATGGGAATCAGCTGTTCTCTCAGATGGGCGAACCATGGCGCTAGAGCCTGCTTTTCCTAAAATGAAAATATTAACCAGAGGAATAGACAGCCACAGAAATGGAATACAGATCTCTTGCAAGTTATTGCGCAAGTTATTTCCTGTTTGTTGCAGAGAAAAATGTTTAGTTGCCTGAACAGGTTTTACTGATAAGGACGTTTTAACATGTTTGCATTCCCTCGGTAGATTTTTTTTTTGTCAGAGTTCAGGTTTTAGGTACTGGACAGAAGATGGATAATTTGCATAATAAAGCATAATTTAATATTTTGCTGAGGATAACTTTTAGCCTTTTGAGAAAGGAATTAAAACTTTTTTCATGACTAAATTTATGATTACCATTCACTGTTTCTCTTTTAAAGTTTCATGTTTTCAGAACATGTTCAGAAAGAGTTAATCCTGAGACCACAGGTATGAACAGGTCTAGGTATGAGAGCTCTTGGCTTTTCAGGTACTATAAATGCTGCCTGGGTGCAACCTGACACCGGGTAAGCCGAGTGGCCAATAATGGAAAGTGGAGAGGTATGTGAAAGAACAGGAATTTCAGGTGTGGGGAGTAATTGCAGCCTCCCTCAGAGCCCTGGAACTGCTCCTCTGGTGTCAGCAGAAAGGCAGAAGTACAGAAAGTCAGCCGGCTTGGTTGAGCGTTTTGATGCTTTTGAAAATGATCATAGTTGAAGCCAAGGTGAGTTTGATTGGGGAGAGACCTGCTTCAGCTTTGCCTGGGCCGCCAGAGCCTTGTCTGAGGCTTTATGTGCACGCCACCTTTCATGCGGTGTTTGTATGACAGTAAGTCAGTTTCCATAAAGTTATGGGTGCCTCACTCCCCTGTGCTGTCCCTCAATTTAAAAATGACCTTTCTTAATTAGATAACTAAAGACAAGACAGTTGATTTAAATTAACAAATGGCCAATATTACGTAGCTGTACTGAATAGCTAGCTACTTAAAAGACATGGGAGACCAGTGTGATTGTATACACTTGAAGTCCAGCACTTCAGAGACAGATGAAAAGGTTGAGAAGGACTCTGAGTTCAACTCCAAGAAACAAACGAAACCAAGCTGGTGGTCATATATGTGGTATGGTACAAATTACAGAAACTTGGTTATATTCCTTTGTTTTTTTCTAAGATACACCTCCACTCACAGAGACAATTTTGTATTCCTTTGAGTATTTGAAAAATTAAAAAGTTAATTTTTTAAAAGGTTACGATAGCAAAGGCTTTTTTGTTTGTTTTAAGACAGGGTCTCCTGTGGTCTAAGCCAGGCTAGAACAGATTCTCCTGCCTCTCTACCTTGCAAATATTGGGATTACAGATGAATACCAACATGTCTTGCTTTTAAGCATTTTATTTTAAAGAGATTTTTATTTTTATTTGTGTGTGAGTATACCACACAGCAGTGCTTGGGAATGAATTTTGGTCCTCTTAGGATAGCAGTTTGTTCTTCGAGGCCAGCCTGGTCTACAAGAGCTAGTTCTCTGTGGCCTCCAAAGCCACAGAGAAACTCTGCCTCCAAAAACCCCAACAAAAGAACAACAACAACAAAGGATAGCAGTTTGTAACTCACCAGTCATCTCTCTAATCTCTTTAGCCCCAAGCATTTTATTATTTATTTTGCTTTTTTGAGACAGGTCTTAACTATGTAATCTTGGCTGGCCTGGAACTTGCTATGTGGATCTGGTAGGCCTCAAACTTTTTTAAAAATTCATTTATTCTTAATTTAGTGTTTTGCTTGCGTGCGTGTCTTAGTGAGGGTGTTGAGTTCCCTGGAACTGGAGTTACAGACAGTTGTGAGCTGCCAGGTGGGTTCTGGAAATTGAACCTGGATTCTCTGGAAGAACAGTCAGTGCCTTTAACTGCTGAGCATCTCTCTAGCTCCCTGGCCTTGAACCCTTAGAGATCTGCTTGCCTCTTGCCTTCTGAGTGCTGGGGTTAAAGTTTACCATACCTGTTGTATTTTTTAAATTAAATTATGAAACTCCTGAATGCAATGAGAAATGATTTATTTTCAGCATTAACTTGTGCCCACCCCCATTTTGTATATGTGTGATACTTGGCTTAGAGAGATCTTTATAGTAAGGTTTATTTTAAAATTATTGTCGTGAGAGATGGCTCAGCACTTAGGAGCACTTGCTGTTCTTGCAGAGGACCCAAGTGTTCCCAGTACCTACATTGTAACTCACAACCACCCATAACCAGTTCCAGGAAGTCTGACGCCCTCTTCTGACATCCACAGGCATTGGGCATGCATATGGTGTACATGCATACATTCAGGCAAAACACTCATAAGCGTAGAAAAAAAGTCTTAAAAGTTTGAATAAATAAAATTATTACCCTTTCCCCTTACTATAGGTAACTAAAAGACTAATAGTGTTCTTGTTTGGAAAATTCAGCTCTATTCACAGAATGGCAATTACATTATGGTGTCCCCGCCTCCCTCCATATTCACATTTACTTTTCTTTTAAAAGATTTATATAATTTATTTTATGTTTTACTCTTTTGGATGTACATGAACCATATGTGTGTTGGTGCCCACAGAAGCCAGAAGAGGGCGATGGATTCCTAGGAACTATAGTTACAGGCTTTTAAGGTTGAGTGCAGCTGTAAAGTAAGAAGATGAATATGGTAGACTTGGGTATCAATAGTAATAGTAAAACTATCTGCAAACCTTTCTTTCAGTTCCAACTAAACACATGGCTAGAAGTGATCTATCCTGCCAGGCATTAGTGGCGTACGCCTTTAATCCCAGCACTCGGGAGGCAGAGGCAGGCGGATCTCTGTGAGTTCAAGGCCAGCCTGGTCTACAGAGCAAGTGCCAGCACAGCCTCCAAAACAATACAGAGAAACCCTTTTTCAAAAAACCAAAAACCAACCAAGCAAAAAAGTGATCTATCCCAAGTATCAAGAGGATGCATGAAATATTTTACCAAGACATTTCAGCTAGTAGCTGTGCTAGAGTGTGGTTGAGTACTTTGGCAATGGATGCTTGATTTTGGTTCTGGGGATTAAACTCAGGGCCTTGTGCATGCAAGGGCATACACTGAGCTGTATGCCCAGCTCCCATACTCTGCTAATAAAATCATTAATGGAGTTCTGTTAGTATAGATAGAGGAGCAGGCAGAGACTGGGCCCTTGTCTTTTCTTTGCTACTAAATGCCTGTGTCTTTGCATGGGTCAGATTGCTTTAGGCCCAAATCTTTACCTTTTCAATGAGTGTGTCGTCCCCAGTTACCCATAGTGTGGTTTTTTTTCTTAACTCTCAAACATGTGATTCTACAAAATTTTTAGATTGAATGTATGCAGAGGGCAGGAAGGTTGTGCAGTTTAGTTTGATAAACATAGACTTGATTTTCTCTTCTGTTGCCTAGCATTCTAACACATTGAAAAACAGATTAGAAAAAAAAGCCCAGTTTTGTGTGGTCCACCACACAAAAATTCCAGTATTATAGTCTGTGGGTTTCCTATTTCTGATTTCTAATTTTTATGTGGGGTTTCTCTTTTTTCATCTTGTGTTCTTTAATTCTGATGCATTTCTTTTAATAGATTTTAATTACTTTTCAATTTGATTTTGCAAAAGTCTATTTATTAGTTATGGCTTGATGTAAGGATACTTCCATTTCAGGTATTAGTTGTACAGTTATTATAGAATTCCATTTACTAAGATGTTGCTGCCCCACTAGCTTATGTACATAAACACAAATGTCATCTGAATAATTGATTAACCATTCAAGTAGCCCATTCCTCTTTGCTGATGCCCTTTACTTTTTTGAACTAGAATGATCTAGTCTAAAATCTTTTGTTTGTTTGAGTCTCCTTGTTTATCATTTTCCACAGAATGTGTTTGTACTATAGAAATTTAAAAAAAGATAAAGAAATATTTTTATTTGTTTGTTTTGTTTTCTGTTTTTTTTAAACCGGGTTTCTCTGCTTGGCTGTCTTAGAACTCATTGTGTAGATCAGGCTGGCCTCAAACTCACAGAGATCCGCCTGCCTCTGCCTCCCAAGTGCTGGGATTAAAGGCATGTGCCACCACCACCCGGCTAAAAAAATCTTAATATATTAATTATGTTAAAAATCTTAATAAATTTTTCATATTTTATATATGAAATGCTTCTCAAGAAATCCTAAAATGGGCAGTGGTGACTCACACCTTTAATTCCAGCACTTGGGAGGCAGAGGCAGGTGGATCTCTGTGAGTTTGAGGCCAGCCTGGTTTGCTGGTCTACAGAGAGATTTCTAGGATAGCTAAGACTGTTTCACAGAGAAACCCTGTCTCAAAAACAACAACAACAACAACAAAATCCTATATTTTATGCTTTGTGATCATTGAAAGATTGATTTTAATATTTTTCTTATATTTGAAATACTTTGTAATAATTAGGCAAAACCAATTTGAATTGAGTTGTGGATATTGATGTGAACCAGTGTTTTGTTTTTAAAACTGATAAAGTTACCATGTTTGGGATAGGGGCCTAACTAGACTCCGTTAAGTTTTTTAACAAATATTTGTTTATTTTCTATGCAGGAGTGTTTTACCTGTATGTATATCTGTGCACCAGGTGGGTGAGGTTGATCATATTTCCTGGCACTGGAGTTACAGATGGGTGAGGGTCACCATGTGATTGCTGAGAATTAAACCCTTTAAAAGAGCAGCCAATGTTCTTAACTGCTGAGCCATTTCTCCAGCCCCATAAGTGAAGTTTTAAAGTCCTAACCTTTAAACAACTGGATTTATCAAGAGGATACCAGAATGCAAGGCACTGGAGTCAACTTAGATTTTGTTGCTAATGGGCCATGGTGTTGGAGTTGAGCCAGTAATTGTGGTGAAGACTCTCGGTGATTACAGAAATGGGACTTAAGAAATAATTAGGGACCTGAGGTGCACCTGTTGCATATTTTGCACGCTATACTCAGAGCTATAATTAAGCTAATGTTTATTGAGTTCAGCTTCTATGCCAGGCATTCTGCACATGTATTTGGCTTTTTCTTTAAGCAGGACTAGGACTGAAGCCAGTGTCTTTCTAGGCAAGGGCTCTACCACTGGCATACAGACTGTTTCCTGTACAAGCATTTCAGACGACTTTCACTGCTCTAGATTTCTTTGCTGTTTATTATGCCCATTTAACAGAATGAGGAGTCATTGAATGTATGGAAACTGCGCCTCAGAGGCAGAGCCCAAGTGGTCTGAGGCTAGAATTCATTCCTGTAATTTTTTGTTTTATGATTTTCCCTCAAGTGTGAAGATTGGTGATGACAGCTTAGGAATCTTTTTTTTTTTTAAGAGATGTATTTGTTATGTATATGGTGTTCTGTCTGCATGTATGCCTGCAGGCCAGAAGAGGGCTCCAGATCTCATTACAAATGGTTGTGAGCCACAATGTGGTTGCTGGGAATTGAACTCAGGACCTCTGGAAGACTAGTTAGTGTTCTTAACCACTGAGCAGACATCTCTCCAACCCCAGAGCTTAGTAATCTTAATTCTAAGCATTTCTGTGGCATAGCTCTCCAAAGGAGAAAGACACTAGAGCTAGTCTGGAAATTTGTTTGGATGCCCAACTTGATTACTTCTCAAAAATGTGTAAGTAAGGTAGCAGCATGTGACTCTATGGTAAATGAAGACAGTTCTCCTTTTTCCTTGATGCTTTATAATGCTGTAAAAACGTGTTTGGGAACTATTATAGCAGCAATGTTCCTGAATATATGGCTTATTAATGCATAAATTTAAACAAGTTTGGTATTATTGTTTTACTATTTTAGATAAGGGCTGGTTATGTAGCCCAGGCTGGCCTCAAACTCCTGCCTGTAATTACTGGCTTGTGCCTCCATGCCTAGTCTTTAAACACATTTAAAATTTACTGAGGATTTTAATTGTCTTAGGGTAGAACAGACTCAGTTGTTTTCACTCTTAATGCCCACATTTTTTTTTTTTTCTGAACTGGAATAACTTCATGGTATCTGTTTTGGACATTTTAGACACAGTGACTCAGAGACTCTGAGATGGACCTGACTAGGAGGTTAGTGGCTGGATTTGGAGAGAATTATAAAGTGGAGTTTCCCCCTTAAATTTGGTATCTACAAGCTGGGCGTTGGTGGCACACACCTTTAATCCCAGCATTCAGGAGGCAGAAGCAGGTGCATCTCTGTAAGTTAGAGGTTAGCCTGGGCTACAGAGCGATTACCAGGATAGGCTCCAAAGCTACACAGAGAAACCCTGTCTTGAAAAACCAAAAAAAAAAAAAGGGGGGGGGGCTGGAGAGATGGCTCAGAGGTTAAGAGCACTGACTGCTCTTCCAGAGGTCCTGAGTTCAATTCCCAGCAACCACATGGTGGCTCACAACCATCCGTAATGAGATCTGGTGCCCTCTCCTGGCGTGCAGACATACATAGAGGCAGGATGTTGTATTCATAATAGAATAAATAAAATCTTTTTTTAAAAAAAGGTATATACATTTACTTAAATATGTGTTTTAAACTAATAGCAGAAAGGTCTGGGTGGATTTAGAAGCAAGACTGAATCATAGTAATTGAGTTTTAATTTAAGAAATGAGAGTCTAGTATTAGCTGTGTTGTGCTTACAGACCACGAGATAAACTTGATTTCTGGTTTAGGTATCAGATTTGTCACTAAATAAAGTTAGTACAGCTGAGCTGTGTTATTTCAGTATTCTTTACGTACACAGAAGGTATGTCTAGTAAGAATCAGAAAGGGTTTTCCTCAAGACCACTTTAAAGCCATGGGATACCCACACAGGAAGGAGGCAGAGAAGGAGGGAGGCAGAGAGCGTCAGAGGCCTAATTAAAGAAAATGCTTTCCCTCTGATTTGAGCTAATGAACTTCCTTATCCATGGGAACAGAAACTGGGGGAGCTAAGTTATCGTTCCCACCGCTGTGGATGGGTGATGATGATTGGTCACTCAAGTTATTTTTACAGGCTGTCAATCATGTGCTGTGAGGCCAGGGTATTTTCATTGCTTGTCCTTATTTTTGAAATTTCCAAAGGTCAGTTGGTAAAACACTGTAGCACTGTGGAGATGTGGTTGAGAAGTACACTTTAGAACTTTGTACAGATGATTCACATGGGTCCACTGTACTTAATAAGAAAACCCTTGAACCTAACCGTTTACAGAAAAACTTCTGTGTCACAGACATCCCTCAATCCTGTTTGTATTTGTGGCTCTTGGGTTTGAAGTTGATAATAATTTCTTCTTTCCCAAAAGCATTTCATTGCTAACTCAAGAATCTATGTAGAAATAGCTTGAATATTCAACAATAGGCATTTAAAACAGTATCTGTCATTAACATGAACCTTCTTATCATTAGTATGGGCACACAGGTTTGGTGGGTACAGAAGAAATGTGAAACTCTGTTTTTTTTCCCCAGGAGAGGTTTTGCCCTGTTTCTTTTTGATGCCTGCATACTGGCTTTCAGACAGCAACAAGTGCTGAAACATTAGTTTGGGTTGAATTAAGTGAACACCACTTTGAAATGTGTTGTTAGTGTTAAGTTGACACTATAGGCAGTAAGTGCTGTGATTCTGAAGAGAACAGTCTTTATGGGTTGAGACATGAAGTCAAGAGACTTATGAAGGAGCTGGGGACATGTAGGCTGGATGATCAGGAGTTCAAAGTCACCCTTGGCTACACCCTGTGTACTCTTCTCAGCCACATCTCCACAGTGATACCGTTTTACTAACTGACCTTTGGGAATTTCAAAAATAAGGACAAGCAATGAAAATACCCTGGCCTCACAGCACGTGATTGACATCCTGTAAAAATAACCTGAGTGGCCAATCATCATCACCCATCCACAGGGGTGGGAACGATAACTTAGCTCCCCCAGGGTTTGAGGCTCACCTGGTCTATAAGACACCCTCTCTCTAAAAAAAGAAAAAAGTGATTTAAACATTGAAGAATGTGAAGATAAGATTCAGAAGTGGGAGGGAACATTCCAGGAATGGGAATAATGGGTTCCAGGAATGGGGATAATGGAAGTTAAGAAGGGAGACAAAACAAAACAAACAAAGCTATCTTATACAGGGTAACTTATAAGGCAGAGCTACTGTAGAGGAATTGGCTTCTGTAATAATTTAAGGGCAACAATACGTAATGTTTGTGCAAGGCCAAGTCTATTTCTTTGTTGCTCAATTTAAACATGGAAAAAAAATTGTCTTCTCTAGGCTCAAAAATTGATCAGATTGTGTTAAAAGTGCTTTTTTAATGCTATAGTTAAACCTCCATTGAAAGTGTCAGGGTAGGCCAGAATTGTACACCAGTGAGTTCAGTGGGTAAAAATCTGATTTGAATTGCTAGCCCTTATTTTATTTTTATTTCCAATTATGGAAATCACAGTGATCTATGTTGATCTCTGAAACCTGGGGTTCACAGGGGATTGGCTTGACTGAAATTAGGAAATAGTGAACCTGACCTGGCTAGCTCCTGTTAATTAGATGTGAGTTTTCCAGGAAACTGACTCACCATGTCTCTTCGTTGCCAAACTTGTTTCTTTACAACTAAATTGATTAGTCACCATCCTTTACTTCCAAGTTCCCATCTTTTTGAAATATTGATATTATATCATAAAAGATGTTTCAAATAACTATATTTTAAAAACACGACTATTTAAAGCCTCAACTTTTCATGCCACATTTATGGCTGTAAACATTTAATATTTAATACAGTTGTGATAAACACCTACATTAATTTTGTTAGTGGTAACTTTACATTTTAAAAACACTAATATACAAACATGTTTAACAGGCATTTTCAGAGCACTGTGAGGTTGTTTTGGCTCTTAGGTTGCATTTCTGTTTTTCTACTGTTGTAAAGTGCAGCCCTTTGCATGTTCTAACTTGCCGTGACGTGGTCAAGTGCAGTTTCCTTCCTGTTGCTTGTGTTAGAGATAAGGCTACATTTCAGTGCATTAAGAACGAAGTCCCTGAAGACAGGCTCAGTATGGTAACTCCCAACGTTTTTACTCACTGCTGGTTTTCAGGAACAGAAAAGTAGGCGCTAATTTCTGCTCACTTTAAGAAGCTCATAAAACAGCATTTACAGCCTTGAACTTTTATACATATATATAACTGGAGAGATGTATATGGTTGGGGATGGTGCTTGCCCGTTGCTATTACGGACAAATGAATCGTTATGAAATTATTCAGAGAGTAGTGGTTAATGTGCATATAGGTGATTTGCTGGGTTAGTGGAAAGAATGTCATTGTTTGTATATCCTCTGCTGGGATTTAAAATTTCCTAATTATTACTGGGCTTCCCTTCCCCATACACACACACATACACATGCACAGTACTTTAACTCAAGTGTAGCTTGGGGAAGAAAGAAAAAGTAATGAGGGAGATTTTTATCTCAGGAATGAAGTCTTCAAAGAAAGTGTGTCTTTAAAAACAAAACCCTGTGTTTTCTAGTCATGCTGCTTTTACTCAAGAACAACTGTGACACTTGGAGACACTGCTGTGTCACTCGTTACATTTTAGCCAGGCCTTTTCACCACTAATGTAAGCTTTTGTTTTTCAGGGCCAAGAAGACCAGGAGAATTATTTCAGAAAAAGTGCGGTTCTGCTAGAATGTCAACGAACCAAGAAAATCTGCAGCAGTCCTTTCTCTGAAGAGCGCCTGGGTCTGCAGGAACTGCACAGACTTGCCTGAGGGACTTTACCAAGCTGTCTGCAGCCCACTGCTCCAGACTTGAACCTGGCTGGGACTCTCTCATGTGGATCTAAGGGGATGCTTTACTATGGCTGCTGTCGTCCAACAGAGCGACCTGGTGTTTGAATTTGCAAGCAGCGTCATGGAGGACGAGCAGCAGGTGAGCCAGAGAAAATGTGTTAGCATATATATCTCTTAAGAGTTTTCATTAGTATCAGGGTCCTATTTACTTTGATAGTAGGAAAATGTACTAAAATAAAAATTTAGAAATTAAATATTTGGCAGTAATGCCATTTCATAGTTTTAAGTACCAGTTAATTCACTGTATTTAAAAGCTGCCCTTAGTTTTGATGTGGTAACAAGAAGATAATATTTGTGGTTCATCTTGTTTTTCTAAAGTGAGACCGATAGTAACTACCCCAAGTAATATTTTGGATTACTTAAAAAAGTTCTAGAGAACATACCAATGTCTACAATTAATCTTCTAATTATGGGCTATTTTTTTCAAGGAGATTAAGCAATTTGGTCATCCCACAATCCCATTTCTCAGTCCAAAGAATATGACCCTGAGGAAGTTGCTTCCCTAACTCTTCTAGACCTGAATTTGTCATATGTAGGGGAATTGAACCAAGACTTTCGAAGTCACTGTTCATGGAATATATATGTGTGAAATACATACATATATGTGGAATATACCATGTGTCATTTGTTACCTTTATATGAATTCATATCTTTAGAGATACTGAGATGAAGAATTAAACTGAACTTCGATCCTCTGATCCTCCTGCAGTCTGGAAAGACTAGAGCAGAATCTCTTGGAACTTCCTGATTTACTTAATCTAAAACAGGCAAGGATGTGAGAGGTGGTGTGGGAATTAATGTGTTGAACAGAGTTAGTTTGCTAGAATTTTTTGAGAAGCAGTGGGTTTAAAGTGTGCTCAATAAGGTTGATTTATAGGCTGGAATAAGCCTGGTTCCAAAACTTTAAGTAGACCAATTTTAGTGTCTGTTTTTATTCTAGAAACATAGTACTACAAGTAATAGAATTGATTCTTAGTTTTGGTAGGACATTGCAGTTTCTTAGCTGTTTATATTATGTACGGAAGTGATATAATACAAATTTATAAATATACCTACAAAAGGTGAGAATTTGAATTAAGTAGCCTTAAGATCAAGATGAGATTCAACTGAGGGGAAAAAAGGTCACAACTAAAATCGTATTAATGTCGATAGGAATTTAATCTAGAGACAATGGCAGGGAGATTTTCAGAGGAGAAAGTGTTTTCGAATTGTCTTGAGACAGGATGTTTGTGTACATACTAAAGTTTGAAAAATAGTGTGCGTCAGTGACTGTGGCTTCTTCATGGAGAAAAGGTCTCGTGATAGGTCCTGGGCTTGCTGTGTTGAGGTTTGATGTGGCGTAGAGGGTGTGGCTCCAGAGGACCGAGCACTGAGGCGCTTACTGTCATGCTCTATCTAGTACATGGTTCTCACACCCTTGACCACCAGGAGTACATTTTACTTCATACACCATGTCCTTGTTGTGTATAAGTGGACTTAGAGGTGCACTGCACAGTAATGCTTGTATGTTTACTGTGCTGGATGTACTTAATTTATCTGAGGTTTTGTTTTATGTCTTTGGGAAGGATATTGGTGGCTTAACACCCCTGCCTCGCCCTGTTATTTATTATTTAGTTCACTCATTTCTTTTGTTTGTGTTTTGTTTTTCTGAGACAGGGTGTCACTATGTAGTTCTGGCTGGCCTATAACTCTTTATGAAAACCAGGCTGGCCTCAAATTCACAGATAACTGCTTTCCAAGCGCTGGGGCTAAAGGCACGTGTTACCGACTCCAGCAATTGTTCATTTTTTGAGAAAAGGCCTTACAATGTCACCCTGGCTTGCCTAGAACTCCAAGGCTGACCTCAAATTCAGAGATCCGCCTACCTCTGCCTCCCAGGTGCTGGGATTAAAGGTGTTTGCCATCATGCCTGGCTCACTTTCTAGGACTTTGAGACACGGTCTCATACAGGTGAAGATAGCTTCGAATTCCTGGTTTTCAGCTCCTGTCTGCTGAATGCTGGGGTTGCAGGCCTGAGCCACTACACCTAGTGTCTTTTCTTCCTCTCTCCTCTCTCCTTTCTCATTTCTTTTCTTCCACCCTTTTCTCGTTATACTTAAAGACGTTATATATTAACCTATGAAATAAATGCCAGCAACCTTATTTTGTGGTGAGGAAATTGAAACATAAAATAATTAAGGACTTGGCTCCAAACAGTATCACTAGTAATTAGAAGAGCCACAACTTGAGCCCATGCAGTTTGACTTTCAGTAATGTGTACTTCTGGCTGCTCTAGTTGGGGTTGAGCTCGTTGCTCCTTTTATGAAATTTTTTAAACTGTGGCTCTGTCTCCTTGTTCGGTTTTGTATTCATTTTTATTCTTTTTTTTTGGTTTTTCAAGACAAGGTTTCTCTGTATTGTTTTGGGGCTGTCCTGGAACTTGCTCTGTAGATGAGGCTGGCCTTGAACTCACAGAGAACCACCTGCCTCTGCCTCCCGAGTGCTGGGATTAAAGACATGTGCCACCAACGCCTGGCTTATTCATTACTTTTGAAATACGATTTTTTCTTCTGTCTCTCTCTCTCCCTCTCTCTCCCTCCCTCCCTCTCTCTTTATCTCTGGGATGTTTCTGTGTGACAGCCCTGACTGTCCTGGAACTCGCTTTATTGATCAGGCTGGTTCAAACTCACTGAGATCTGCCTCGACTCAGTGAGTTAAAATTTATCAGTACTGTAAATTAATATTATCAATTTTGGGCTTATTTTTTCTTTGCTTCCTCTTAAGAAAGCTTTTTTTTTTAACACAAACATTATTAAGGTTTTTTCTTCAAGTATGTTTTACAACTTTAGTTCTTCGACTCATCTGAAGCCCCTTTTTTTTTTAGGGTCTGGTACAGAATTGTATTCTTTATTATTATTATTTATTACATTTTTTAGAAAAGAGCTTGCTCCACATGTCAATCCTAGTTCCCTCTCCCTCCCCTCCTCCTGCACCCCCCCAACCCCCCCAGCCTCCCACCCTATCCCTACTCCCTTCCCATAGGGGATATCTAGAGTCTGTCATTTCACTCAGGGCAGGGTCCAGGCCCTCCCCCAAGAGTCCAGGCTGAGAGAGCATCCCTCCTTGTGTTATAGACACATGAAGTCCATTTGTATGCCAGGGATAAACACTGATCCACTGCCCAGGGCCCCATAGGTTGCCCAGGCCTCCTCACTGACTCTCACACTCAGGGGGTCCGGATCAGTCCCCAGCTGTCGATCTGGGGTCCAAGAGCTCCCCGTTGTTCAGGTCAGCTATCTCTGCTGGTTTTGCCAGCCCATTCTTTGCCCATTTGTTCATCACTCCCTCTCTCTCTGTCACTGGGCTCCAGGGGTCCAGTTCAGTGTTTAGCTGTGGGTGTTTTCCTCTGCTGAAGCCCATTTTTACATGGGGGTGTTACAGTGATCTGATAACTCTCTCTTCTCCAGTGGTAGATTTGACCCTCTATTGTCATTGACTGTTATAAAATGTTTTTCCATTTTAAAACTGCCACCCTTGTTCATATATTGAATTGCCTAAACTACAGTCATAAATTTTGAACTTTCTAATGTATTGTTTAATTGAAATGTTTTTATATTGTGACAATATCATATTGTTTTCTTTTTAAATTTTTATTTTATGTGCATTGGTGTTTTTGCCTGCATGTATGTCTGTATGAGGGTGTCAGATCCCCTGGAACTGGAGTTACAGACAGTTGTGAGCTGTCATGTAGGTGCTGAGAATTGAACCTGAGTCCTCCTGAAGAACAACCAGCACTCTTAACACTGAGCCATCTCCCCAGCTCCCTCATATTGTTTTCCCTCACTTTATAGACTTGATATATGATAAGATAATCCCCACTTTAAAAGGTAGAGTACTATTTCGACCCACCTTCAGTCTTGGAATTCATTCACTTGTTTTCTTTGTATATTTGATTATTGTGGACATTTTATATAAATGGAATCATACATTTTCTTATGGTTTGATCCCTCCCCCTTCTCTTTCTCTCTCCTGTTTTGGAAATTAAACCTAGGGGTATAGCTCCAGCCTTTAAATGTTCTCATCTATGTTGTAGCATG
Organism: Mesocricetus auratus; assembly: GCF_017639785.1. Classification (NCBI taxonomy): domain Eukaryota; kingdom Metazoa; phylum Chordata; class Mammalia; order Rodentia; family Cricetidae; genus Mesocricetus; species Mesocricetus auratus. The sequence goes on along the minus strand of NW_024429180.1, from coordinate 41,930,876 downwards.
TATCACACTACAAACATCAACAGCACTTACCAAAAAAACAGCAGCAAAGATCTTAAGATGATAGAGCCTTACTTTTGGGGGTATGTGGCCAAATCACAATTTACACTGACTAAAAAAAGAAAAACTTTTCTCTCTTTCAAATTCTTGGCCTCTGTTTTCCGTTACTTGTTGTTATGTGCACATGTGTGTATTAGTCACTGTTTTATTGCTGTGAAAAGATACCACGGAAACTCTTACAAAAGAAAGCATTTACTTGAGGGCTGGCTTACCATTTCAGGAGTTAAACCATTATCACCATGGTGGGCAATGTGGTGGCGACAGTCATGGTGCTGGAGAAGTGACTGAGGGTTCTACACCCAGATTGGCAGGCAGCAGGAAGAGAAAGCCACCCGGCCTGCCTTGGGCTTTTGAAAATTTCAAAGCTCACCTTCAGTGACACATTTCTACAACAAGACCACACCTCCTAATCATTTCAAATAGTACCACTATCTGGTGGCCACCATTAAAATCTGTGAACCTATGGGGCCATTCTCATTCAAAACACCACATACAGGTATATAGTTTCCCAAATACCTCCTCCTTAATCTCTGTATGTTACTTGTATGCGTGTTTTTCAGATAGCAAGGAAGATATATGGGAGGGTTTGAAGGGAGGCAAGGGAAAGGGGAAATGATGCAATTATAAAAGAAATAATTTAAAAAAACAAAGCAAAATATACCAAAATGAAATAAATGGAAAATAATTAAAAGAAAAAAGAAAAATCAGTAAGGTTAGAAACAACCTCACAGGGATTTACAATGGAATTTCAGATGCTGCTTAGACCTTTGGGTTTTGATGCTGTGAAAAGTCAAGTATCTTCAGAAGAGGACCCAGTTACTAGAACCAGCAGGTGTAAAATGAACTTGGCTTATCGTGATTCTAAATACATGGTTCAGGATGAAGACAGCCATCTACACATTTTTAAACCCAAGCTTTAACTGAGATGAAACTGATTACAGTGGTAGTTCATCTGAGGAGTCTATACTTGTACTCTGTGGTGGTGGCCAAGCTTGCTGACTGAGCAAAGTATCTGGGTTTAGACCTTACATCTGCATCTTCTGGACAGATTGACTAGTAAGTGGTGGCGATATGCCATAGTGCTGTGGAGCTTCAGCAGTGTAAGCCATCCAAAGTCCTTAACGTGGCAGCTGCTTTCGCCGTGACTGTGTTAGGAGCATCATTTTAAAACTGCTTTCAAAGATGGAGACTAGAGGGCTGCAGAGATGGCTCAGCCTCTTCGTTTTCTGTAGTGTAGCATTTTGACACTGCCTGCTACTGCATAACTAAAAGACCAAGAATTGTTCACCTGTAATAGATTTTGTAACCCACTGCTCTTCAACATTATGCTTAATATATACTTGGATTCCAATTCAGATTTATATTCATTCTTTAAGTCTACCTATATAGGCCGTCCCATTCAGATAAAAATTGTACAAGCCAATTTGTCTGTCTGTCTGTCTGTCCGTCCACCCACCCACCCAGTGTATGCATCATGGTGCAGTTATGGAGGTCAGAAATTGGTTTTATAGAAATTAGTTCTCTCTTTTCACTATATGGGTCCTGAAGATCAAACTCAGGTTGTCAGATTTGGTGGCAGGGACTTTAACCCAGGGAGCCATCTCGCTGGTCCTAAGCCAGTTTTGGGGATTGTTTATTTCAACAGTGTATGACTGTGATTCTAGAATTTGGGAGGTCCAGGCATGAGGATCAGTGGTAGAGCGCTTGCCTAACATACAAGAGGTCCAGCCCCTAATTCCCAAAAAGTAACAAAAGGAAAACAGAAACCAAAGAAATTTCCTGTTTCTCTTATGGTAAAATATTAAATGATTTCACCAGTATATTTTTTCTTGGTTATATATTATATACCCTGCAGTATATAAAAAGTTATTTAGCTCCATTTTTAAAATTCCTATAATAATTTTAAAAGATAGTCTTGCTTTTTGTTCTTTTTAAATAGACCCAGAAAAGAAACTTAGAGAACCTGGATAATTTGAACATACTTGGAAAAACTGTTTTTTGTTCAAGTGTGTTCAAATACCCAGTTAGAGATGAAGTGTTTACTGATGTACCATCCTGTTACATACATGTATATAGCACAATTGGCGCATGGCAAAATACTGTAAGAGCTTGTTGTGACAGGATGAAATGCTAAGCACTTTTTTTTTCATAGGTGAAGGAAGTCATTTCAAGAATAAATTAGAGGTCTTTAGAGTGGTGCCTTCAAAGGTTGAAAGCTTGGGCTTGCCCCCCCCACCAGTCTGGTTGGAAAGCAGGGTTCAGGAATTTATCTTAAAGATTTATTTTCATGAGTGTAAGGGTATGCTTGTATGTTTACTGGAGACGTCTTACTAGAGTAAAGGAGTTTTTGAAGATGATGGGAGGAATGAGGCACCAGCCTGGTTGGGGTGTGTGTGCAGTGTATGTCTCTTCTCTGTCTTGGTATGAACACATATGGACTACTTTGAAGTATGCTTGTCTTGTACTTGTTATTTAAAAGATGTATCTGCATTGAGGGAATCTAGAAAAGACTTTTCCCCTGCTTTTTGTTTGAGCAAAATGGTTTGCTCTTTGTCTGTGCGCTGTTTTCTAGAGGGCTGTGACAGGATGTTTCACAATCGCCGTGGAACAGATTGAGAGCTGCTGTTAGGGAAACTTGGCAAACAAGCTATGTGAGTGCTCTTGTATTTTTTTTTTAAATGTCTGAAAGCCTATTGAAAACTTAAACTTGCCTAACAGCACTGAAGTATTATTCTGTAGTTTTTAAGTTGCCATCCAGGACTGCAGGGCCTGCTCTAGTGAGGGGAATAAAGAAATTTATTAGCAGAAGCACATACCATGCTGTTTCCACCGGTTCCTTCACTTCTCCTTTTAGTTGATAATACTGGCCTATAACATACATGATGGCCACAACCAATGGAAACTATAGGGGACAGTGTGGAAATTTGAGGAACTGTCCATGGTTTGATTTTTATTATTGCTGCTAAAATGTTGGCTGAAAATTGGCTTTCAGCATACCCTCTAGGATTTACCTGCAAGTAATATGTTCCCCCCACCGCCCCCAGCTCTTAAGACTTCCAGTAAACTTGGAAAACCTATGAAACTCCGTTTTACTCACTAGAGTGAAATTGGCCTTTAGAAAACAGATGCTTCAAAACTGATTTGATAGGAGTTTTGATTCCAGGAAATTTTTATTCTCCAGTCCCCAGGGTCTGCAGTTTATTTTGTTGTGTTCCACAAACAAAGTGAAAATCATTTACAAATGCCAAGTAGCAAAAGACCCTGTGAGGGATCTGTTTAGATTTCTAGCATTCAGAGATTTTATGAATGAAAGAGTTGACCCAATTTAGACAGTGCAGTTTTGAGTAATCCTTTCTATTAGTGTTTCTAGACCCTGAGTGCAAATTGGACCCACTGGGGGAAATTTATTTATAGGCCCTGGCCATATCCCCAGATACTCTGAATTATCTGGTACTTATTTGCTGTTTTAAAATGTTTCCTGATGTAGAGACAAGGTTGAGTAACATGAGAATTTAGTGAAATCCTCCTCCTCAAATCAATCTTAGAGCTGGGATATGACTCAGTATCTGCTAACTCTCAGATGCAGTATCCACTTAGCGTATGGGATGCTCTGAGTGTTATCTTTAGATTTCCAAGGATATGGCTGGTTTCAAGAGTGTAGAAAAGATGATTAATTTAGTTGTTTAAATGAGGAAAGCTTTTACACATGTTTGGAGAGTAATCACTTTTTTTTTTTTTTTTTTTTTTGCTTGAGAAAGGGACTCATATAGCACAGGCTAGCCTAAAACTTGTCACAGAGATAAGATGCCCTTGATTAATCAGAGTGTTTTGAGAAGGATTAGAAGGATTAGGAAGTGTGGCCTTGTTGGAGTAGGTATGGCCTTGATGGAGGAAGTTTGTCTCTGGGTGGACTTTGGGGTTTCAAAAGCGCTGTCAGCCCCCACCCCCTCCTGTGGATCAGCTCAGTTTCCAGTGCCATGAGTCCTGCTGTGCTCCCACCATGATGGAAATGGACTAAACAAGCCCCCAGTTAAATGCTTTCTTTATGGGTTGCCTCGGTCATGGTATGTCTTTACAGCAACAGAACAGTGCCCAAGAGATACTGTCACTTTATTTCTTTAAGGAAACATCAGGACTAGGGTTGTAGCTGAGGTATAACATTTACCTGCATGCTGAAAGTCCTGGGTTGGATCCCAACACAATGACGAAGTAATAAATAATAAAAGTAGAAATTTTATAAAAGAAACTGCAGGTTTTCTTTAGTAGTTAGTAGTCTCATAATGTTATAATTAACTTTTTAAATCTTAATTTATTTTTTGAGTTGGTGTGGTGGAGCTGCATAGGTTGACCTCAAACTGCTGTGGTCAAGTGATCCTCTGCCTCAGTGTCCCGGTGTCTGGGACTGCAGGGGCATGTGGCTGTGCTCACTGCTCCAACCCTTTGAAGCTCTTTTCTTAAATCAGTCTTGGAAAGGAGTTAGGTTTAAACAATGTAGAAAAAAAATAACAGGAGTTCAAATATAAAGAATAAAGGCTACTCTTAATTTAAAACCAGCATACATTTATATATGTCCTTATTATTTTCATTTAACTTTTGGTGTTGGGATAAAGGGAACCAGTGTCCAAACAGTAGACTCAGAGTTAATTTAAACTGAGTCCTATCAGGGGTGGGATTTGTCTAGCTTACCCTCTTCATCTTTAATTCTAACCCGTATCACTGCAGATGTGATTAGGATGAATGGATCGAGCCCCTACTATAGGGTGACTCCTTGGAGGAGGGAAGCTCAGACTCAGACACACATGGGGAGAGACAGTCGATACAACTCACGGAGAATTGAGTGGTCTGCAGAAGGAGCCAGCTGTATACCAACTCCCCCACTTTGACACAATGCTCTGAGCCAGGAGAATACACCTCTGTTATTGAAGGCACTTGGGTGTTGGTACTTATTGAAGCAGTCCAAACAGATGGATTCAAGTCACAAGTTTTTATTTACTTTAAAAATCTAAAGCTTATGGCAGCTTGATTTCAACTTAACTTGCTATTACAAAGAAAGATCATCTATAGTTAATATCAGAGCAGGGAGCCAAAGTCACAAGAGATTAGATCAAGGCTACACAGTGTTGAAAATAGGCATGAGGACTTTTCCTTTGGAATTTAGACTAGAAAAAAAGCATGTTTGTGCAGTAAATAAGTGCACACTTGGTTTGTTTCTTGAACACAATTGTACGATTCTTTTTCTAGCATAAACAATGATCATGAATGCTTAAGGAAGACAGTAATGTCATTTTGAATTTTTGATGAGATTTTTTATTTAAAATGAGATAGTGAAAATATCACTCAAAAGTTTAAAAAAAAATCTAAAGCTTAGACAGCTCTACGTGTGAGATTTGTTCACACCGTCTTCCTTCCCTTCATGGTCCTGCTAGCCTTGAAACTTGAACTTTCATCAATCCCATCTCTGCTTCTGTAGTGTGCAGGGCTCACCATGCTGTGAGGAATTTTACAATGTGTGGTTTTGAAGGGTTGGACTCTTGATGACTCACACTTTACTCAGTTGCTAGTCAATCCAGATAAAAGGCAGTTTATCTGGAGTTCAGATCCTCAGCTGGAGTTCTTGGAATGTGCATTTTCCTTCCATTTATGGTAATAGAGGCCAACACCTTGCAGTCACCTGAGATGTGTTCCATAGTTTCAGGCTTCTTACTTCTGTCCTATTTTTTAGAATGTATTTAGATTTTATGTGTGTGTGTGTGTGTGTGTGTGTGTGTGTGTGTGTGTGTGTGTGTGTGTGTGTTGCCTGTGCATGTCAGTATAGTATAACAGTACGTGTGTGCCTGTCATGAAGGCCCAAATGGGCAGTGGATCTCTAGGACTGGAGTTATAGATAGCTGTAAACTGCCATGTGGGTGCTGGGAATCAAACTTAGATGCCCTGGAAAAGCAGCCAGCTCTCTTAATCACTGAGCCATCTCTCCAGTCCTTTGTATTCTTATGAGTGTGTGAATTGTTTATTTTATGTGAATTGATAGTATCCTGAAGTCTTGGGAAGTGAACAACCTTGAAGTAGGCTTATCATTTTAAATTTAATTTTTGAGATTAAATTATAATTTCAACATTTCTTCCTTCCCTTTCCTCCCTCTAAACCCTTTCATCTGCCCACCCTGACTCTCCTTCAAATTCATGGTCTTTATTTTTTCACTACTTGTTACTGCATGCATATACGTTTATACGTATGCATATACAACCTGCTAAGTCTATATAAGTTGTTTGGATGTTTTCAGGGCTGACCGTTTGGCACTAGGGAAGAGCACCTCTCCCACTTCTAGATTGCCTCAGTTGTCTATAGTTCTTGTGTAGGGTTCTCCACCATTCGCTCTGGCATGTCAGTTGGTGTTGTCCTTGTTTAGCTTATGTTTGGGCAGTCATGTTGGTGAGACCTTATGGATGTCGCTTATGACATTGTGAGGAGATGAAGCACCACAACCAACTGCCTGATCATCTGGCTCTTACATTTTTTCTGCCCTTTCTTCCATAATGTTCCCTGAGCAGGAGTGTTTTGTAGAGATATCCATTGGGACTGAGCTCCACAACTCTGCATTTTGATTGGTTATGGTTTTCTGTTGTGGTCTCTGTCTCTTGGTGGGGGGTGAAGACTACATTTATCTGTGGGTATAAAGACAAATGTTTATATAGATTGTTGTTAGGGATTATTGTGCTCATGATTTTAATGAGTCAGGTTTTCCTAAGCAAGAGGATACTATATGTATAAATCAGGAGGGATCCCAAGAAAGTAACAATGCCAGAAACAAAACTCTAGTGAGGATAATGTTAAAGCCACATCACCACTCTAAATCCCTGTTTACACATCGTGTTTCTAAACAGAGCCAAGAAGATAGGTATTTGGTTTAATAAAACCACCATTTTGAAACTAAGTAGGATACAGATAAATAATATAGACCCTGGAGTCAGTTCAAGTTAGGGTTTGGTTACTTGTCAGCTATGTGGCATGGTATAGTATAGTTGCAACGTATATCTGAAGAGGACAGGTTCCAGGATTCTGGGTAGGCATAAGCTTACAAGTGTCTCATGTGAAACTGTATTTACTTAAAATGCATATACACACTCCTATATCCTTATATTCATTTTTAGATTAATTATACATCATGTACTGTAATTTTTTCTTTAAATTAAAACAAGCTTGCTTCACATGCCAATTCCAGCTATACTGTAAATTTTATGGAAACAGATTATTTGGGAATAGTGACATGTTTAACAAATGTTCATTATAAGTACCATTTATTTTTCATGTGTGTGGTATATGTGTATGTTTATATTTGTGCCTGGGTATGCACATGTGAGTGTGTGAATGTGTGTGTATGTGTATCAAAGGTTGACACTGAGTACTTTCTTCAATTGCTCTTCAAACAAAGCAGGGTTTGACAGTTGAGCCCGGCCAGACCTTGCCTATTTAGGTAGTCCAGCTAGGCAGCTTGCCAAAGGGTCTACTGTCATTGCCTTCCCTGCACTGGAATTAGAGATGGGCCCCACATACCTGACACTTACAGGAGTGCTGGAGATCTGAACTTCAGTCTTCATGCTTGAGAAGCAAGTGCGTTACCCACCAAGCCGTCTCCTTAGCCCATATACATTAAAAATGTTTTAGTCTGCAGTTGGTTAAATCAGTGGTATTTATCTTTCTCTCATCTCTGCTTTCCTTTGTATAGCACAGTCACTCATGTCAGTGTTGGAGAAAGCGCTAGGTCTCATGATTCATACTTTCTTTGTTATGTTTCTACTGTGTGGCGCTGCCCTCTAAATCACATAACCGTTCACTATGTAAACCAGGCTGGCCTCGAACTCTCAGATCTCATAGACTCACCTACCTCTGTCTCCCAAGTGCTGAGATTAAAGGTATTCATATTTAATCAAACTTTTGGGTAAAAGGAAATCTTTTCTTCCCTTTCTTTATGTCTGGATTTTTTCTCCCTAATATTGCTGTGCATTGAAGCTGGGGCCTGTACACTCTACCATTGAGCTTTATACCTAACTTCCCCTTTCCCCTTTCTTGTTCTCTGTTGCTCCTCCTCTCCCTCCTCCTCCTCTTCTTCCTCCTCCTTCATTTCTTCCTCTTCTGTTTCAGTTCTCTCTCTCTCTTTTTCTCTCCCTCCCTCCCTCCCTCCCTTCCTCCCTCTCTTCCTCCCTCCCCCCCCCCAAGTTGTCCTGGAATTGTGTAAGCAAACCTCACATTTCAGATCCTCCTGCCTTAGCCTTTTGATTGTGGGGAGGTCCCTGCAAATGTCAGGGCAGGTGGAGTAAGGAACCTCTTGGGCAAGAAGGAAATCCAGTTAGCCAGCGATGGTTCAAGCTCCTACAGTCTGACTCAAGCAGTCTATTTTTTTTTTTTACATATTTAAACAGAGTACAGCTTGAGAAAAAAAAGTTTTCTCGTGACAGTTATCACAACAAAACTTAGGACATAACTACATGAAACTCCTTTGTAAAGTACATGTCTTTTGTAAAATACCTGTGACTTCTTCCATAAAAATGGGTTCTGTGAGCCGAATGGTGGTGGCACACACTTTTAATCCTAGCACTTAGGAGGCAGAGGCAGGCAGATCTCTGAGTTCTAGGTCAGCCTGGTCCACAGAGGGAGTTTCAGGACTACACAGGGAAATCCTGTGTCAAAACAAAACAACACAACAACAACAGAAGATTATTATATAATCACATCATTCTCCCTTCCCTTCCCTCTAAACCCTCCCATATATGGCCTTCCTTGCTCTTTTTAAAACGCATGGCTTCTTTTCTCATTGTGTTATATGCATATATGTTACACACACACACACACACACACACACACACACACACACACATATATATATATATATATACACACACACACATTCCTAAATACAACCTGCTCAGTCTGTATAATGTTACCTTTGGGCATTGTTTTCAGGGCTGACCATTTGGTATTGGATAATCAATTAAGGGGTTTTTCCTGGGGAAGACTCTTTCTTTCACTCTTCCTTAGTTGATTGTAGTTCTTTCTTGAGATTTGAGGCCTCATGCTCTCTTGGCTCCCTGTCTCCCTTCCCTCCCCATCCTTTTTGCACGTGTATAGTAAAAGAAGAGATCATTGATGGACCAGTCATAAAGAATTATAGCATTATTTACTTAAAGATTATTGTGCCAAAAAAAGATTATTGTGCATGTACGTCTTTGTTGTATAAATATACCTTTACAGTTTAAATGAAAGTTTTTTCATCTAGGCTGACATTTCTCCCTCCAAAAGCCAAAGACTATTTAGCAAAAACCCTAAATCAGGCATGAGAAACGCTCTTTGAGTTGTTGGTCAGGGCTGTTCAAGAAACCCCCAAAACATTACAGACTATCACTGTTGACCTTGGTTGCCCTCCAGAGGTGGAAGGTTTTGCTGGAAACATGCACTTGAGATTACAGGCTCCTGAGCTAGAACTGACCTGAATGCCTGCTCCCTGATGACTAGCTTTCATGGTATCACAAGGTACCAAAGGAGGGAAGCAACCAACACCTATGACCACCACCACAACAAGCATGGCATGATAATCTTGAGGGTGCAGTAGGGGCACACGTATCTTGGTGATAACCAATAGCTCTCCTGTTGCACTTACGACCCTCTCAATGAGAGGGAAATCATGCTTGGGACTGAAAGTTTTCTTAATAAATTGTTAAAATTATAAATATAAAATTATACTTATATAATTTAAATTATAAAATATAAAAATAATTGTAGGGGCTGGAGAGATGGCTCCATGGTTAAGAACACAAGTTGGTCTTCTAGAGGTCTTGAATTCAATTCCTAGTAACCATATGGTGGCTCACGACCATCTGTAATGAGATCTTGTGCTCTCTTCTGGTCTACAGGGATACATGCAGACAGAACAGTGTATACATAATAAATAAATCTTTAAAAAATAAAAATAATTGTATAAAACAAACTATATGGTATATACATGGATTATTTCTGCCAGGGAGCAAGGAAACTGATAATAGTAATTTGCTCCAGGGAGAGCACTGTGGTGGAAAATAGTGACCAAGTGTTCTTGAGATCTGTGAACAAAGTGGAAAGAATAGTTATCTTCTTCAGGCAAGCTATAGTTTTGTAGTCTACAACAAGGAAAAGAATAGTAGCAATATCTATTTATTTAAAATATAGGAGGGTTGGAGAGGTGGCTCATTTGGCAAAAGCCTGAGGACTGAGTTCAGGTCCCAGCAGTCATATGAAAAGTCATGTGTACTGAAGCATGCTTATAGTCCAGCACTGGGGAGACAGATAGGAGGAGCCCTGAACTCACTGTTAGTGACTCTCGCTGGATCTGTGAGCTCCTGGCTAGATGAGAGACTCTGTATTTAAAAAATAGGTACAAGCTGGGCCATGGTGCACACACCCTTAATCCCAGCACTCAGGAGGCATAGGCAGTTGGATCTCTGGGAGTTCGAGGTCTGCCTGGTCTGAAGAGTTCCAGGACATCAGGGCGGTTACCCAGAGAAATCCTGTCTCAAAAACAAAACAAAACAAAACAAACAAAAAATAAAGTACAAAAAAGGGGGAAGGCACCTATAGCCTGTACATATAGCACATGCTGACACCCAAATGTAGGGGCTATGTAGGTTGAGATAAAATTGTTAAGGTATTTCTTGTAATGTTTATGTTCTTGCCAGTTTCTATCCAAATTGCCACAATTAGGTAAGTTTGTATAAGGAGGAATGTTCTGGTTTTATTTGAGTGAGTCCTACATTTGATATGCCTCTGTCTTGGACTTAGTGGTTGACCCTGAGTATGTTCTTAATGCAATTCTTTATCTGTCAATGTCTGGGGTGATGAACTGTTCTTACCTTGTACATTGGGTTGTACAAAATACAGTGAAATTAGGTGAAAATTCATTGAACACTGGATTCAACCTCTTTTGAATTGGATTTAAGTGGAGCTCCTAAGACACAAAAGAAGGTGAAGTGTTTTAGCTGGTCAGTGTTCATACTAGGTTGTATTACATGCAGAATGCTTACCTCTCAAGAAAAGGAAGGGAGATCCTTGATGTGGCTCAGAAAATAAAATCGCTTGCTACTCTTCCTGCTGAGCTGAGTTGGAACTAGGACTTACTTGGAAGGAGAGAACCAACTCCTGAGCTTGTTCTCTGACTTACAGACACATGTCCTTAAAGTCAAATGCTCATAATTTGCTTTGGAAATTAAATATTTTCTTTTACTGCTTATGTATGTTTATGTATTTCACAATGTAAATTCTTGAGCTCCTAGTTTCAGTTTCTAAACTACTTTTACAGTTTGAAAAGCCAGTTACTTCTAACTTTTCTGAAACAGGAAGATGCATTTTTAATTAAAACCAAATGTCCTTCAAGATCATCACTTACAAATTTCATTATATAACATTCTTGAAGGTAAAGATACTATCTGTTTAACACCAAGAATATATTAGCTTTCAGTAATTAAGTTTTTATGATACAAGTAATGTCTGATTTCACTCTGAAATTGTGTAAACACACTTGTTTTAAAAGATCAACACTGTGTAGTATATAACAAAGCCATAAATAATTCCAGTGTAGTATCCTGAGGAAAATGTCAGAAGTACCTGATGTCATTTTCTATAAACAGGAATCTTTTCCCACTTAAAGCAGAATGTTCTCGCAAAGTACTTATCATATTAAGGAGGAATATTAACTTTACAGTGGAGAAACTTGATACATATCATTTAACTAAGTGGCCAAAGTTAGTATCCCCAGAACTGGGACAAATGAATATTTAGAGGGTTCCTGACATGATATATTTTAAGGTATACAACAGTATTTCAGGTTAAAAAGGCATCCTAGAGGCTGGAAACATGGCTCAGCAGTTAAAAGCACTGGCTGCTCTTCCGGGGACCTGGGTTTAATTCCCAGCAGCCACATGGTGGCTCACAATTGTCTAATTCCTGTGCTTCAGTGTAAGGGAGTGCAATGCTTTTGACCCTGGCACACTGTTCACATGTAGTGCATAGACATACATGCAGACAAACTACCCATAAAGAAAAAGGAAGTCTACTACCACTCTAAAACAAATCAGAAAAAAACATAACAATAATAGAAACACTTAAGTGTTAGAATTAGAGGAATATGAGTTAAGTTTGTATGAAAATTCTTTGACATAGTTTTGCATTTTTTAAGCTAGAAATTATTTCAACATAAGACATTTAAAGGAAGTTGGGCATGGTGGCTTATTCTTGTTATCCCTGTGCTTGGGAACCTGAGGCAGAGGCGTTCCATGAGTTCAAGGTGACACTGGGCTACATAGTGAGTTCCAGACTACTGTGGGATATGTAATGTAATGAAACAAAGCAAACAGAAAGGACATACATGCAGACAAACCACCCATAAAGCATTAAAAAAAACCTCTTGATACAGTTTTCTCAATGGCAAAATAATGTAGCTAGACGAGGTTAGATTTTTCACTTATGAAATTCCATAATCACCTTTGGTTTTGCTGTTATTTTTGAGACAGGGTCTTACTCTGTATTTATGGCTGGTCTGGAACTCCGTATGTAGATCAGGTTGGCCTGAAACACATGGAGATTCAATTAAAAAAAACCTCTGCCTCCCAACCCCGAGTACTGGGATTAAAGGTATGTGCCGCCACACCTGTCCTACAACTCTGCAGTTTTATAAACAGACATTAGTAGGAAAGTACATAACTTTAGTACAGTCATCCTTAAAGAGGGCAGTAATAGAAAATGAGAGTTAATTGCTTTCATGTGAGTCAAAGGTCGTGCAAATCAAGGCTTCCTGCCAAGTAACAGTGTGCTAGGTGCTGACCCGAGGTGTTCTTCTGTGAGAGAAACTGTAGTACGAATTGATTTAATTATACATTTCATTGTATTCCACTTCCTGGTTCATGCTTAGGTATAATTTTAAAGCCTATTTTATTAGTTTTTACATCTAATGCCATTTTAAAAAGCACTTTTAGAATTGCCAGTGAAAACCTGGCTATTCAGATGAAGAATTAGGCATAGTGGGGCACACGTGTGTATAATTGCAGCACTTAGGAGACGAGGCAGGAGCAGCAGGAGTTCAAGACTATCTTCTGGTAACTAGCCAGCAGGCCAGCCTGGGATACACAAGACCCTGTCTCTTGAAGACAAGATTAACTAAAGGTTAGGAGTTATAGGCTCATAGTCCTTATAAACCAAAAATGATTGTTGAAATATAAGTAGTAGAGCCAGGTATGATGGTATGTGCTTGTAATCCCAGAGTTTAGGAGAGTGAGTTTAAGATGAGCTACAAAGAGAGAGTCTGTCCCTGAAAGCTAAGACAGACACAGATACACACATATGCACACACTCAAGCTACTCCACTAAACAACTAAGATGAGATAGAGGCTAAATTGCTATAACCTGTAGGGTTGGGTGTAGATCAGCGTTTGAGTTCTTGCCTAGCCTGCATTGGCCCTGGGGATTGTTCCCATTTAAGAAAATGAAAACAAGTAAGTTACAAATGAATGTCAAGTGGTTTTTGAAAAAGCGAGTAAAATGTTTTTGAATTGTGTCCAACAAAAGCAGAACTTCTCTCTTTGCCTCCCCTTCCATCACTCGCAGCTTGGCGATCCTGCTATATTTCCTGCTGTCATTGTGGAACATGTTCCTGGCGCTGATATTCTCAATAGTTATGCTGGTCTAGCCTGTGTGGAAGAGCCTAATGACATGATTACTGAAAGCTCACTGGATGTTGCTGAAGAAGAAATCATAGACGACGACGATGATGACATCACGCTTACAGGTGTGTGTGTGTGTGTGTGTGTGTGTGTGTGTGTGATTGTTACAGGTGGTCAGGGTCTGGGCCAGGTGTTTCTAGGTTCTTGGTCTTTTATCCAAAGATTTGAAAATAAGGGCTTATATAGATTAGCAAAAGAAGTAAGGTAGCTCTATTCATAGCAGAACAATGATAGAGATTATAGAGGCATACGCTATCAAGAGTGACAGTGAGATTCAGAGTCCCCATGATAACATTGAGAGTCATTTTTATTGGGTTTAAAGGAAGCAGGGGCAGGCTCCTGATGGGTGTAGTTTGGGTGATTCTTTATTTTAATTCCTAGATTAGGTTATGAAATTGTTTTTTTCTATTATGCATTCTCCATCCCATGATGCATCAGGTTTTAATTATATGCATTTATTTTTATTTTATTTGTATGAGTATTTTGCCTCTGTGTATACATGTGCACTATGAGCATGTCTGGTTCCTGTGGAAACCAGAAGAGGGTGTTCAGATCCCTTTGAACTGGAATTAACCAGTTGTAAGCCATGATCTGGGTGCTGTAGTTGAACTTGGGTTCTCTGTAAGAGCTGCTCTTAAGTACTGAGCCATCTCTCCAGCCCTACTTTTATAAGTCTTATTTTCATGTATTTTGCTCAGAAAGTGTTAAGGACATTTGAGGAAATTACTTGGAAGCCAGGATTTACATCTAGATTCTTAAATTGGTTTGAAATAGACGTAATAGGTAGAACTGTGGCTTTTTGGTGGCGTTGGAACTGCCTGGTTCTCAGCTCTACTCTGGCATTGGCCACAATACTGAACACATAGCATGCATTCAATAAAAACTTGTTACATCAGGAACTCATGGTAGCAAATACTAAAACTTGGGAGTTAGGATTCTGAAAGCAAAGTGATAACAGTGAAAGAATAATTGAATTATTAGAACTGAGTATGTCTAGATGCGTGTGCTTGTGTATTTAAGAGATTAACACATGATCTAATTAAATTAGAATGGGAAGGAAGAATGACCATGTGGCTATCTGGACAATGGCTTAGAGGTCAAGAGTATTGGCTGCTGTTACAGAGGACCTGGCTTCAAGCTTATAACTGGGGGATTTGATGCCTTCTTTTGACCCCTTAAGGGCACCAGACATGCATATATGAAAAACACTCATACACATAAAAATACTATTTTAAAGTAACAAAGTGAATAAAATGTTTAATATAAGAAAAACAAAAAACTTAACAAAAGTTACTGCTGGATTTTTTTGTTTGTGTTTTGAGACAGGGTTTCTCCGTGTAACAGTCCTAGCTGTCCTGACACTCAAAGTCACAGAGAACCACCTGCCTCTGCCTCCTGAGTGCCGGGATTTAAGGTGTACACCACCACAGCCTGGCTAAATGTTAATTTTTTAAAATGTGAGATGATAATCATTGTGCTAGGCACTTTATCTTTTAGAAATATGTGATACAATACTTAGAGATAAAATATGGAGTAGCAGACCCAGATTTGTATTCCCAAGAATTGGGAGGTGGAGATAAAAGGATCAGCTGTTCTAGACCAGCCTCAGCTACATAGCGTGTTTGAGGCCAGGGTGGGCTATATAAGGTATTAAAAAAAATAGCACTGGGGCACTTGATGCCGATTCCCTATGATCCGAGTTTGATCCCAGGGACCTGCATGGTGTTCAGAAAGAACCATGTCCTTCAGCTTGTCCTCTGACCTCCATATATATGCTGCAGTATGAGTGAATATACATATAAACATATAAATTACAAAAATAACAAATCAACAACCAAACAAATGAATAAAAATGGGATCTTGAATTCCTTCACAGTGAACCTTTGTCGGTAGTAAAGATTTGGGGGTGGTGGGAGGGCATGAAAGATTAACTACTTTTTGACTGTGTTTGAAGCTGTGAGCTTGAGTTAAAGGTGGCTGTGAACTACCATGCAAATGCCGGGAAACAAATCCCAGTACTCTTCAAAAGCAACAAATGCCCTTCACCGCTAAGCCATCTCTCCAGACCCCCCACCTCCACCTGCTTTCCTATACCATCCAGGACTACCTACCTACTCAAGGGTGGCACTACCTTACCCAAGAAAATACCACACACACTTGTCTACAGGCCTGTCTGATGGGAACATATTTTCAATTGAGGTTCCTCTTCTTCCAACCAAACCAAACCAAACCAAAAACCTAGCCAGGATAGGGTGAGACCTTATACACACCCACCTCAGATTCAATATTATGGCATATGTTCTGTATCCTATAGTTTATATGCATACAAGCTCAATATTAAGTGGTATATCCTGGTTCAGAAGATGAGCACTGTGACTGTGAATTTCAGAGTGGCACATACGTTGGAGCTAATACTACTTTTGCTTTATTGTAGTTGAGGCTTCTTGTCATAATGGAGATGAAACAATTGAGACCATTGAGGCTGCTGAGGCACTCCTCAATATGGATTCTCCTGGCCCTATACTGGATGAAAAGCGAATAAGTGAGTGCTGATGATCATTTGTTAAAATGTTATGTTTAACTGATTTAAAATTTAATGAGCTTTTTAGAATAAAAAGTAATTTGTCCCTTATGAAATAGTAGATTATGCAAAAATCTTGTCTCCACCCCCAACATAATACTTTTTTTAGTTATTTGGGAATTTCATGCAGTGAGCCCTGATTACACTCACAAAATCTAGTCTCTTAACCTGTTTTTGTTGTTGTTGTTGTTTTTTGTTTTTAAAACTGTATGTGCATCAGCGTTTTGCCTGAAAAGTATGCATCTATAATGCAAGTGTGTAGTGTTGACAGAGGCCAGAAGAGGGTGTTGAATCTCCTGGAACTGGAGCAGTAGAGGGCTATGAGTCATGATGTAGGTGTTAGTAACTGAACCCCAGTCTTCTAAAAGAACACCAAGAGTCTTAACTGCTGAGCCATCTTTCCAGCCTCTCGTTGGTTTTCAACTCAGATTAGTACAATATAGTATTTTATATAGGTATAAATTGTACTGGATAGGCAAAAACCTACTGAAGTTTTTCCTAACCATTTGTTGCTTAAAATTCATTGCCAGTTTATTAACCTATTTTTAAATCTATTTCTCCTTTGGCCCTTTCTGACAAAGGGGAAGTGAAACTTAAAAGCATAGTTATGCCAGGTGATGGTGGTGCACACCTTTAATTCCAGCAGTCTGGAGGCAAAGGCAGGTGGATCTCTGTGAGTTCCAGCCTAGCCTGGTCTACAAATGAGTTCCAGGACAGCCAAAGCTACACAGAGAAACACTGTCTCAAGAAACAAAACAAAACAAAAAGAAACAAAAAAAAAAAAGAAAGAAAAAAACCAAAGTTACTAAGTCACTTCAAGGTAATTTATTGAATGTTGTGATGTGCACAACAGTCTGTTAGGCAATGGTGTGATATAAATAAGAAAACAGCTGTTACTCCTTTCTTCTGTCTTACAGCTTAATTTGAACCCATTCGTGCCTGTAAATAACTGTAAAGGTCAAAAGCAAAGGAGTGATAGCATAGTGCTCTGGAGGCAGTGGTGCTCTAGTTTTATGGAGACAGTGTTTAACAAATGACAGTTACACTCCATTAGACAGAGAAGACAGAAAAGGCATTCAAGTTAGAAGGAATCGAGTCAACCACAATTTCTTTTGAGAGAAGGATGTTTTTTGTATGTGTGGTTGAAGTGTCAGCTTCATGGTGAGTGGGATGAGATTGGAAAGGTAGGTTTGGTGTAGATCGTGAAACTTTAAATGGAATGCCGTGGAGTTTGTGTTGTATTCTTTTCCCTCAGTAAACTATAGGGAAGTATCTTTTGCTGTGAATTTTTCCTTCTTGTTTTCAAACAATAAAGCATTTATCTAGAGGTCTAATATGGTGAGATAGGAATTGAGTTTCAGAAGGTAGACATAGGGAGGGGAGGTAAGATAGACTGTATAGGAAGCCGAGCCTGGACTGCTTCAGTGTCCTCGATTTAGGGCAAAGGCAATAAAAAGCAGAGTTTATAGAGAAGAGAAATGATTTTGTTTATAATACACAACTGACTATAATTGATTTCATTCCCATTAGATAATAATATATTTAGTTCCTCTGAAGATGACATTGTTGCCCCAATCACCCATGTGTCCGTCACATTAGATGGAATTCCTGAAGTGATGGAAACTCAGGAAGTGCAAGAGATGAGTGCAGATTCCCCAGGAGCCTCATCCCCAGAACAGCCTAAGAGGAAGAAAGGTGAGTGTCTAACTTGCTTAGTATTGGTGGAGGATCCAAATACACTTTGTAGTAAAGGGTGTTTCTACACCAGTTAAGATATGTAAGAAAAAATGAGGTATTTCTTCATATTGGTTACTAAAACTTAGCTACTTAAAATAGTTGATCTGTCTCACTCAAAGGAGATTTTCCAACTACTTGTCTTTTGTTGCATTTATTTATGTTCAAATGTGTATGCTTGAGTGTGTGTGTGTGTGTGTGTGTGTGTGTGTGTGTGTGTGTGTGTGTGTGTGTGCCACCAATGCCCGGCTTTGTGGATAATTTATAAGCTCAAATTTTTCTGGTGTTAATAATAGTCTTGAAATTTTTAAGAGAGAGCACTAGTATGGTAATCTCAAAGAGAAATGCAGTATTTGAAATTTAACTTCATTTCTTTTTACAGGTGAACCAAATGGTAATTTCTGGTTTCTTTCCCATCCCCACTCTCATCCCTGGTGGGTAGGACTCTAACCTGGGAGTTTGTGCATGTTAGACAAGGGCTCTGATGAACTGTGTCTCTTTTCCTGAAGTGTAATTTCACATATAAGTAATTATTTGTGATCTAACCTGCTTAGTGTTCATTTTTTACTGAAGTTATTTTTCTTTTAGATAGCATTTTGAGCCAGGTACTGGTGGCACACACCTTTAATCCCAGCATTTGGGAGGCAGAGGCAGGTGGATCTCTGTGAGTTTGCAGCCAGCCTGGTCTATAGAGCGAGTGCCAGGATATGCTCCAAAGCTACCCAGAGAAACTCTGTCTCAAAAAGCAAAACAAAACAAAACAAAACAGATTTTGAGAGACCAGTTTGTATGTCTCATGTATAAAAGTTTGGAACTTGAAATTTTCAGTAATCATCAGTATAGCAAATCTGACCATCTTCATTCAAATTTGAGGGCAAATATTTATACAGAGCTATTCTGATTTCAGGAAGAAAAACAAAACCCCCACGACCAGATTCCCCAGCAAATACACCAAATATATCTGTGAAAAAGAAAAATAAAGATGGGAAGGGTAAGTCCTAAGATTTCTTTATTGTACAGGCCCAGTGCCTTCTCTTTCCCCCCTTCTCCCTTACACTCCTTTCCTGTCGTGTGTGTGTGTGTGTGTGTGTGTGTGTGTGTGTGTGTGTGTGTGTGTGTGTAAGTGAGGCACACATGTACCAAATGACTATGTAGGGTGTGTTAAACCTTTTAATCCAGGCTGGTCTTGAACTCCATAGTTTTTCCCATCTCCTAAATGCTAGGATTAAAGATGCCACACCACCATATCCCCAAACCCAGCTCATCACTCCCCTTGATAGAGTCAAGTATAACATACTTTGCCCAGTGATTATAGGATACTGTCATCAATTTCTGTAAAGAGGCTGGTAATAAAGTAGCCTATGAAATTCATTTCAGGTTTTTTTTTCATTTGGCCATCAAAATAATCCATTACTGCATTCGGCAATGTTTTGTAGCAGTTCAGCTAGGTCCTTACTATGGTGTGTTGGAGTGCTAGTGTTTTTACAAGTCTTGCTCTGATTTGAAGAATGTTATCATGGTTGACCTTTTGGTTCTGATATAAAAAGAACTATTGAAAGCTTTTTAAATTTTAATATCCTTTTGACGTTTTTACTATGTGATTGTTTTTAAAGAGCAGACAGAAAAGGTCTGTGTTTCCCCTTAGGCCATCATGAGTCTAATTGACAAGATTGCCATTCATACATCATTTATGTATGAATTTAGTAAGGTCTCTACCAGATCCTGCGACTATATTCATCAATCCTGAGCTAACTGATGATGTGATATTTCTTTGTGGGTAAAGATGGACCTTGTAAGACTTCTAGTCCAGTGGTTGGTTGGTTTGTACTTTTAAAGGGGAATGGGTTCCTTTAAAGTAAATTGATTTTGTTTCAGGAAACACAATTTACCTTTGGGAGTTTTTACTGGCTCTGCTTCAGGACAAAGCTACCTGTCCTAAATACATCAAATGGACACAGCGAGAAAAAGGCATTTTCAAACTGGTCGACTCTAAAGCCGTGTCCAGACTCTGGGGGAAGCACAAAAACAAACCTGACATGAACTATGAGACCATGGGAAGAGCGCTCAGGTATGCCCACCTTGTTATGTCAGACACGTCATTTCCCCGGTATTGAAAAACAGTCACCTTTTTAAAATGAAGGACTAGGATTGTGTTTATGCTGTTACGTTTTTGTATTGCTGGGGAATGAACCCAGGGCTTTGTGTATCCTAGACAAGCACTCTACCACGGAGCTACATTCCCAGCCCATGAATTATATTTATAGAAGGAAGACCGAGGTACTTACAGAATCCAGCATACATTTAAAGTTAAATCTTACTTCAACTGGGGAAAATATTGTTCTCATACAAATAATCATGCAAACAGCAGTCTAGTCTGAAAGTCAGGAATCTAGATTCTGAAACTTTTGAGCAACAATAAGAGGATTAAGCAATTTGAATTTGAGGGCATTCCTAAATTTGAATGTTTGACTGGTAAGATCTATGTGAATATTTAAAAATAATTCAAAAGCACCTCCAAAACCTTGGAACACTGTTGGTCTCAAGCATTTCAGAAAATAGATACCCAAGCTGTGTTTTACTTATAAAGAGATCTGAAATTTTATAAAATGTTAAAATGTAAATCTCAGATATCATTGTAGTAGAATAATGAATACTTCAATATTGATATTAGATAAAATCAATTGAAGCCCATTTTGTTTTGTTTTTCTATGACTGTATCATTATTCCATATATGAGTTGTTTGAGAAAGACTTGAAATAGAAATGATTACAGGATATATGTTTTGTCATCTTAGAACTTTCTCCTCTTGTTTTTCGGAGACAGGGTTTCACTATGTAAATTATGCTGGCCTTGAACTCACAGAGATCCACCTGTCTCTACCTTGAGAGTGCTAGGATCAAAGGTGTGCACCACCATGCCTTGTTTACAACTACTTCTTTGTCTTTTAATAGATTAAATTTGTTTAGCAACTTCTCCTCCTTCTTCCTCATAGCAGAGTTGGAATTTACTAAGTTTTTAAAAAAAGATTAACTTTATGTATTTGAATATTATGCTTGCAAACATGCCTGTGCATTATGTGCATGCCAGATGCCCAAAGAGGTCAGAGGAAGGGATTGGATCCCTTGAAATTAGAGTTATAGATGTTATGTGGGTGCTGGGTCCTCTTCAAGAACAATAAGTGCTCTTAACTGCTGAACCATCTCTCCAGCCCCAAGGAACGGTTTTAATGTGGTTTTAAGGACCAACATGTGAGGACAGAGAGAAGGAGAAAGGCGTCTATGGAAAGGGCATTATATTAAGAAGACATAGGTGTGCATTTACAAGAATCACTTTATTAAGACATGTGAATCACTAAATTTTGCACAATTGAATTAAACTTAAGCTTGCATGAATGCTGCTAGGAAGGTAGGGAGAGGAGATGATGCCTTGATTTGATTATCCCAACAAACTAGCAGCATGGAACCAGAAGGGAGAGAAGCAAAGCTCCAGTCATTCTGCACAGTTGCCTACTCAGGATTCATCTCGTTAATAAGGGCCTGTATGTGTTTGTGTTGTGTATGAATGGGTGCTTGTGGAGGTCGGAGGTTTGGGTGTCATCCTTGATTACTGTCCATGTTGTATTATGGTACCAGGTCTCTCAATGAGCCTGGAACTCTTTGATTCAGCTAGGCTGGTTGGTTAGTGAACGTGAGGGATCTCCTTGTCTCACTCCCTCTGCAGCACTGGGGCTACAAATGTGTCACTGGGCCCAGCCCTTGCATGGGTGCTGAGGACAGAGTTCAGGATCTTATGCAAACAGGCACTTTACTACATCATCTTAGTCCCTTACAAGGATTTAATCTGTGTATTAATTTGTATATATTTTGTATAAGTGCCCTTCCTTTACAAATTTCCCCATATTCTGCCTGGTGTGTTGAAGCACACCTTTAAGGGAGGCAAGATGCAGGCAGATCTTTGTGAGTTCATGGCCAGCCTGGTCTACATAGTGAGTTCCAGGACTGCCAGTGGTATTGTAGAGACCCTGCCTCAAAAAAACAAAAACAAAACAAAATAATAATAAATTCCCAGGAACAACAAAGTTCTTCATTTTTAAACTTTAGTCCTAAAATTTTATGATTAAGAAAAACTGATTTTGTTGATGATAATTTAATTTATATTTGATTTAATAAAATTGATGAAATTGTCTGCTTTGACTAGGTACTATTACCAAAGAGGTATTCTTGCAAAAGTGGAAGGTCAGCGCTTGGTGTATCAGTTTAAAGAAATGCCAAAAGATCTTATATACATAGACGATGAGGATCCAAGTTCCAGCATAGAGTCTTCAGATCAATCCTTATCTTCAACAACCACATCAAGTCGGAATCAAGCAAACCGATCAAGAATATCTTCAAGTCCAGGAATAAAAGGAGGGGCCACTACAGTTCTGAAACCAGGGAATTCTAAAGCTACAAAACCCAAAGATCCTGTGGAAGTTGGACAGCCATCAGAAGTTTTGAGGACAGTGCAACCCTCACAGCCCCCCTATCCTACCCAGCTCTTCCGGACTGTTCATGTAGTACAGCCAGTACAAGCTGTCCCAGAAGAAGCAACCATAACCAGCACCATGCAGGAAGAAACAGCAAATTCTTCAGTTCAGAGTATTAGGTGAGGAAACAGTGACTGTGAATGTTGCTGTGTGATGTTCTGAGCAGGGGCATTGTTAACTGGATCAGTATTCAGAAGGTAGAGTTCTTGGTCAATAGGTTGTTCCAGGAGAAAAATTCCATCAGTTCTCTGTTGTTCTCAGCAGCTCTGTTTTTGCTTATTTTTATTATATATACATGGGGGGGGCTTTTGTGTACCTGACTGTAGATGCCTGTGAAGACCTGATATAGTTGGTTCCTTGGAGCTGGAGATCTAGACAGTTGTGAGTTGCTCGATGTTGGTGTTGGGATGGGAATTGAATTCCTGTCCTCTGCAAGAGCGGTGCATGCTCCTAACCACAAAATCATCTTTCTAGACCATGTTTGTTTTTTGAGATGAATATCATATAGCCCAGGATAGCCTCAAACT
This sequence comes from Mesocricetus auratus, assembly GCF_017639785.1. Taxonomy (NCBI): domain Eukaryota; kingdom Metazoa; phylum Chordata; class Mammalia; order Rodentia; family Cricetidae; genus Mesocricetus; species Mesocricetus auratus. Next base: position 41,907,713 of record NW_024429180.1, on the reverse strand, counting down.
GTCGCTATTGGACCTTCTTATCATCTGATTCTGTCTCTCCCAAGTGCTGTTTGCTGTTACTCTACTGATATGTGTGGCCTAATTAGATCACAGTCTATAAAAACCCAGCCTAAATTGTCATAACTGAGACGTTTAGGATGCATTGGCTACCAAGAGTAAATGTTATCCCTTGAGGAAACCCTGCTGTGGAAGGTCAGGTGTCAGTTCCTCTTCCTCAGGCGTTAATGTGCCAGATGGTGGAAAGTCTCCCAGTCTACTTTAATCAAATCAGACTTGAAAAGGTGCTGAACATCTAACTGACCAAGAAAATCCTATCTCTAGATTGGTCTTCTGAAAAATTTAGGACTGTTCTCATTGGATTTTTAGAATAAGTCAAGAAATAATGGTCCAAAATTAAATGGATATTTATAGTTCTTGTAGTTGGTCTTAGTTAGGAGTTCTATTGCTGTGAAGGAACACCATGGCCAAAGCAAGTTGAGGAGGAAAGGGTTTATGTAAATCGCAGGAATTAACATCAACATCTGAAGTTTTCCTTTAAATCAATTTATAACGTATATACTCATACATTTTAAAGTTTTAATTTGATTTGAACTTCATGATAGTTCAATGAATATTGAAGTAAAATCCCGGTAAGGTGTTTTCTGAGAACTATCCCTGGTAAATATTGAAGTCCATTTTCTTTAATTCTTATTCAGGCACTAATAGTTTGCCTTAAGGTCTTTAAAATGATCCTGTTAAAATGCCTAAATCTGTAGGCTTACTTTAAAAGCAGGTAACACAGTAGGAAGAGAGCCTGCCACACTTTTCGGCCCACCAGCCTTGTCAGTTACTAAATGTGCAAATCAGTAGACTTTTAGGAATATCTCCTCACCTCTAAAATGAAAACAGTACTTAACAATGCAGGTGGTTGTGACAATTAAATTACACTTCTTGGCACCTGGGTCAATTTTCAACACAAGTTGAATGTCACATAATAATTCTCAGAAATTCTGATGAATTGTAAATCAGCAATATTATAGCTCTTAGTTACAGGCAGCATCTTATGAGTTTTAAAAAGTAGTTAACTTGAAGATAAAACTGATGTAGCATAATTGGATACAACTGACAATTTAATTCTAATGAACAATGTTTGGAAATTCCTGTGGCTACAGGGACTTCATGGTGGCTTATTCTTTAATAGCTATGTTTCTTTTGACACGATATCTTGTATCCCAGGCTGACCTCAAATTTGATATATATATATGATATTGTCCTTGAACTTTTGGTCTTCCTGCCTCTTCCTCTGAGTGTTGAGATTATAGGAGTCTGCCACCATGCCCAGCTTTTGTTTGGTTTCGAGACAAAGAATTGATACGCAGCTGAGGCAGGGTGTACTATTGTCTCGTCTCACCACCTACATACTGTGATTTCCAGCCTGCGATATTATAATCTCCAACTGTTTATTTTTTTGAGATAGGGTCTCTCCGTGTAGCCTCTGCTGTCCTAGAACCAGGTCTGTAGACTAGGCTGGCATCAAACTCTTATCAAAAAAGATGGCTTTTAAAACCATTGAGCAAGTCAGGCAGTGGTGGTGAATGCCTTTAATCCGAGCACTTGGGAGGCAGAGGCAAAATGATCTCTGTGAGTTCCAGGCCAGCTTGGTCTACAAATGGAGTTCCCGGACAGCTAGGGCTACACAGAGGAATGCAGTCTCAAAAAAACAAAAACAAAAAAACAGTGTGTATTGTAAAGGTTAGGCACATAGGCTCTGAAGTCAAATTGATACCTGTTTTATCTTAAGGAATCTGTCAGCCTCTTTAACAAAGTATCTATATGTAAAATGAGGATCATAGAATTTATAGATTATTCTTGTTTATAGACTATGTGATAACTAGATGACAAATGCTATTTTTTCTATAGATTTATGTAAATGCTTGGTATGGGAAGGTCTTGTGACTTTTTTTGTGTGTGACTTTATTTTAAAAAGTGGTGTCTGCCTGGGTATGGTGGTGTTGCTGGTGGTCTTGTCTGGGTCCAGATTCTTTCTTGGTGTCTTATACAAAGAATTGAACACACACACACACACACACACACACACACACACACACACACACACACACACACACAGACAGACACACACGGTAAAGTAGCAAGAAGTTTTGCTTAGAGAGATAGTACATGAAATACTGCAAGGCAGCAGTGGATGACTTGAGCTGGACTGCCCCAGAGCAGCAGTTAATGTTTAGGGCTTGCTTTTGGGTTACAGGACAAGGAGTTGGTTCCTAAGGGTTGTTCTGTTTTGATTAATAGTCTTAGACTGTATAAGCCTTTGCTTATTCTGTATGTCATGATATATTTTAATCAGATGAGTGTCCCTTGTGTATATACATAAGGAGGTAAATAGGTATTTTCTCCCAAAAGTTGACTGGGAGGATACAGTTGGTCTTACTGCAGATGTACCCTGCTGCTCATGTCTGGATATATTCTGAGACTACAAAACAGGAGTCATGAAGCATTTATATTCTGAGACTACAAAACAGGAGTCATGAAGCATTGCCAAGAAAGGGACAACTTATTCTGTTCTTTGAAGTGGGGTACATATGCAGCTTGATGCAGGTAGGGTCCCCAGGCTGCTAAGCTATCCCTGTGCTTGTCACACAGCTACAGTCTCATCTCTCAGGAGCTTGAGGCAGAGGATCATAGTTTTATGCCAGCTTGAACTATATTATAGTAAGATCCTATCTGCAAACAAACGAAAAGAAATCTAAGTGCCAATGGAATGGCTCAGCAGGTAAAAGCTTTGCTTCAGTGATCTAAGTTTGATCTCTGGGACCCATTTGTAGAAGGAGAGAACTGGTGGATCCAAGTTATCTTCTGATACCTACAAGTATGCCTTGTGGCATGTATGCAATCACTGGTAGACAAACACATCAACACATGCAATTTGTAAGTATATATTTTTAGAAAATTTTGGTCAGGTATCTATTCAAACTGATTTCCTCAAAGATACTTAGGTTTAGATGGGGAGTCACGGTGTATTTTGGAAAACCCTCTTCCCTAAGGTTTTTTCAACTCACTTTGTTTGCTAAATACTACCACACCTTTATTGTGAGTCATACCTTTCCCACCTATTAAATCTTTATTATTTAACTCTTGTTGTCTTCTAGCTGTGCCCTTCTAGAGAGCCATCAAAGCTGGGCATGGTGGTACATGCCATACTCAACACTCAAGATGATCACTATAAGTTTGAAGCCAACTTGGTTAACATAGCAGGTTCTAGGTCAGCCAGAGCTACATAGCAGGATCCTTTTTCCAAAATTAAAAAAAATAAATTTAATTAAAAAAATAAAGAAAAATCTGTTATCCTCCCATAGACATCATGATGTTCACAATGGTGATTTGAGTGCCAGTCTGAACAGAGATCTGGCATTCCACATGGGTGCTGTAGTCATCCTGTGCCTTCCCACTTCTGTGAACTGGATTTTACACTAATATTTTTATGTTAAATTGCAGTTTTATGTTGGTTGGAGTAGCATATGTCTATAATCTTGTCTGCTGGTTGATGGGGTCAGGGCTAGTCTGGGCAGCATAGAAAAACCCTATATTGAAAAAATTACTGTGAAAATTACTTGGGCCTCTAAAATTGCTAAAATACATGTGTTTTATTTTGTCAAAGCTTGGCCTTAACTTTACTCTCTGTTGGCTTAGAACTCATAAGTTATAGTCATGATTTGTATGATATAGACCTGATACCAATTATGAGCTACTAAAATCCTAGTCACTCTGTTAAAAAATAGATAATTCTGTTAAGATAGGACTTTTTTGAAGCTAAGCATTTTTCCTCTTATGTTAAAAAATAGATTGAACACAATTATGTGACATTTGAGGTTTGCTAGGAGTGTGCATGGTGAATCAACAGACCTGCTTTTAAATTTATACTTTTCTTTAGGGTGACTCATGCATAAATGCCTTGGTTCATGTGTCGATCTCTCACTTGTATTGATGTGGCAGTATTCATAGATTTTTCACTCGAGATAGAGTCTTTCTTTGCAGCCCTGACCTCGAACTACCTCCACCTCCTGAGTGTGGTGATTACAGGGGTGTGCAGCTGCCACACCTAGCATAATGTTTATTTTTTTGTTATTTTGTTTTCTTTAGTGCCTTCATAATGTTTAAAACAAGGATGACATGATGTAGGGGAAGTAGCAATGGGACTGTATAATATACTTTTAAGAATAACTTGTGGCCGGGCGTTGGTGGCGCACGCCTTTAATCCCAGCACTCGGGAGGCAGAGACAGGTGGATCTCTGTGAGTTCGAGACCAGCCTTGTCTACCGAGTGAGTTCCAGGACAGGCTCCAAAACAATACAGAGAAACCCTGTCTCGAAAAAACCAAAAAAAAAAAAAAAAAAAAAAAAAAAAAAGAATAACTTGTGAAGTCTTACAGTTTTAAAAGATGTATCATTTGCTCATTGTCTCACTTCTATTTGGTGATCTCAATAGGACAATACAGGCTTCAACCCAGGTTCCAGTAGTTGTGTCTCCTGGCAGCCAGCAGTTGCATACAGTAACGCTCCAGACAGTGCCACTCACAACGGTGATAGCCAGCACAGACCCATCGTCAGGTGCCGGCTCCCAGAAATTTATCCTACAAGCCATTCCATCATCACAGCCCGTGACAGTACTGAAAGAAAACGTCATGCTGCAGTCACAGAAGCCGGGCTCTCCTCCTTCAATTGTCTTTAGCCCCACCCACGTACAGCAGGTCCTTACAAGCAATGTTCAGTCCATCTGCAATGGAGCCGTCAGCGTGGATTCATCTCCATCCTTCAGTGCCACTACACCTGTGGTGACCTTCTCTCGAAGTTCCCAGCTGGTTGCACACCCACCTGGCACTGTGATCACCTCTGTTATCAAAGCTCAGGAAACAAAAACTCTTAAACAAGAAGCAGAGAAAAAGGCTGAAGATCATGTGAATGAAGACACTGAGAAAACTGAAGAGCAGCTACAGCCTTACGTGATGGTGGTATCCAGTTCAAACGGGTTTCCCTCTCAGGTAGCCATCAAGCGCAATGAACTGCCGGAGCCCAACTCTTTTTAATTAACACACCAAAGGAATTATGGGTGGTTATTTTTTTAATTGAACTCAGTTTTTGGTTGTCTGAAAATAACCTGATTTTTTCCAAGATAAATCTACAGAAGTTCATAATTTTGTAATTGTTAAAAAGTTACTTTTGACTTTTCTAGATGAGGAAAACCCAAGTGTTTCTCTTATCTATGTTTCAGAACTCAGTTGTGAAGGAGCAAGAATTTTATACTATGAAGAAATTCTTGAGATTTTTTTCAGTTGCTATATCAAGTATTTTTAAAGTTCCTTTTCTAACTTGACACTGTATTAGCTTCCTGACTTGTTTGTAAATACTAAAGTATAAGTCAACAGGAAATATATAGGAAATATTTTCATTCCACTTGTATAATTTAAGTCTTGACTCAGATGCAAGAAACTTATTTTATACTATTAAAATTATTATGATGTCACTTAGCTTGGCATTAGTTGGCTGCACTGTTTAAGAATGTAAGCCCAGTGTGTTAGCAAATGAAGTCCCAGCACTTGGGAGGTGGACAAAGGGCAATCAGGAGTTCAAGGCCTACCTTAGCTACATAGTGAGTTTGAAGCCAGCCTGGGCTACATGAAGCCTTACAAAACAAAACACAAAACCAAAAAACCAAAAGAAAGCAACAAGAAAAAGATTTAAGTGTGCCTGCAATACATCAGAGATGTGATATTGTAAAGGCAGCCTGTAAATGACACTCCCACTAGCTGGGTGTGTAAGCTGGGCAGGCCACTTAATCTGATAGTCTTCATCTGCTAGAGGGTACACTGGACTAGACTAAATGGTCTCCAAGTTCCCTTCTAATCATAAATTTTATGGTTTTTAGTATCTGTACTTTAAAAAATATTCAGAATATTATCAGATTTCCTAATGTAAATAGGTAAAATACTGTATAAAATGCTTTCCTCACAAAATTATTCTTATACATAAGATCTATCTGCCATCAACTCTAAGTTCTTTGTTCATTAATTCCTAGACCACCATGTATTGTGGCTTATTAGTAAGCTTACGTGCTGAGTGCTAAATGACAGCCTGCTGTTCTGAGAGAGCCAGGGTTTCAAAGGGTCAAGGGAGTAAACTGAGTCCTGAGCTAGTAGTGGAGTCAGTTATTACAAAAGCACAATTGCTTTTTATTTGGATAATTTTTTTACTGTGGGTGAAGGGGGAAGGAAATTGCATACAAAGATAACATATATCCAAGTTTCTGAAGTAGAATTCTTAGATTACTTTTTCAACTGTAAATAATGTACATTTAATGTCACAAGAAATTGTTTTCTGCAAATTTTCTAGTATAGAAATTTTTGTAGAAGAAAAATCATTATGGTTAGAGGGCTAATATGATATGTTTTCATAGTATAAAATGAATTTGTATTTAAACAAAAATTTAAATTTTGGAATCCTCTAAGCGTTTTTGTATCTTTAATTGTTTATTATTAAATCATGTAAAAATTCTCAATATTTCTGTTTTCAAGCAAGTGTTTCTTGTCTTTATTTCTTTTGCTTTTTGACACAAGGCCTCCCTGAACACATTGTGCTATCCTGGAACTAGTTATGATCCCGCTTCAGACTCCTGAGTGCAGGCACATGCCACCATATCTGGCAAGTGTTCTTCTAATACTGTGTATACATCCATGTGCATGCCTGAGCATGCACAACTTTAAGGGAGTTGTTTCTTTTCTTACACATGGGTTCTCGGGGTAGAATTCAGGCTTGAACAGTGTTTTACCCAGGCTTGCACAGTGTTTATACCCAATGAGCCTTCACACTAGCCCTGGTAAATGCTTCTTAAAGAACACACACACACACACACACACACACACACACACACACACACACACACTAGTATTTATAGTGGTACCAGAGGATCAGATGTTTAGTCAAAGTTGCAGGCTATCTTTTCCTTTTGCCATACAATATGACAGTTTATAGACATCACACAATAAAATACCAACGATGTAGTTCATTTTATTATTAATATTAAGGTGGCAAAAGAGCAGTTGCGCAAGAGGAGAATGTACTGATAACAAATCTACTTCCAAAATAATGGCAATTATCCATTAGGTTATGACCTCTGCTCTCATGACCTCTTTTGCTGGTTAGGTTTTGTCGATTTGAGAAAAGCTAGAGTCACCTGGGAAAAAGTACCCTCACCTGAGAAAATGCCTCCTTCAGACTGACTGGTTGAGAGGGTTAAGCCCTCTGTGGGTGGTGCCATCCTTAGGCAGGTGGTCCTGAGATGTATAAAAAAGCAGTTTGTGAGGCAAGACTTGTTAGATCTTTTATAAGGCTTTTCACAGAGTAGTAGGTGAGATAGTGCAAACCTGTAATCCCAGAATGCAGGGACATAGAGCAGGGCCATCTTCAGCCATACAGTCAGTCTGAATCTCTGTCTTCAGAAAGCCAAAATAAATAATAATCTTATATCTGAGGCTGGGGCTCTAAATACACTTTAAAAAATGTTTGGGTGCACGTGCAGGAATGCGAGATCTATCAGAGAACACAGGTCCTACAGATCCTCTGTTACTGCTTCCAGCTTTGACATGGGTCCTGAGGGTCCAAGTTCAGGCCACCAGGCTTACACAGCAAGTGGTTATTTTCACTGAGCCATCTCCCCAGCCCTAAAACAGTTCTTATTAGATGTTAGTCAATTAATTGCTAAACTTGGAAAAATTCAAGAAAACAAAAATCTGTAATATGGAATACTGCTCTCTCAGTGGTAACTTACTAATTATCATACACTAGTATGCAGTGTGTGTGTATACACACACGTGTGTTGAGACAAGGTCTCAACTATGTACTCCTGGCTGGCCTTGGATTCAGCAGATCCACTTGCTTTTGCCTCCCCAGTCCTGGGATTGAAGGTATGTGCCAGAACACTAACTTTTCTCTTTTCAAAACACAGTTCCTCTTGCCTCTGCCTCCAAAGTACTGGAATTAAAGGTGTGTGCCACCACTGCCTGGCAATATATAACTTTAAAAACATTTGGTGTGTATGTGTGTAAGTATTCTATTGCTATAAAGAGACACCATGAACATGGCAACTTTTATAATAGAAAGCACATAATTGGGGCTTGCTTACAGCTTCAGAGGTTCAGTCTTCCATCCTCATGGCAGCATACAGACATTGTAGCTAAGAGTTCTACATCCAGATTGGAAACAGGAAAAGAGAGATACACTGGGCCTAGTTTGAGCACTTAAAACTTCAACGCCTACCTACAGTGACACACATCCCTCATCAAGGTCACACCTTTCAAATAGTGCCATTCCTTGGTGACCAAACATTGAAATCTATGAGGCTATCGGTGCCATTCTCATTCAAACCATGACAATGTATTTTTGTCCACATGTATATTTACATACACAAACATGTATGTGTGTGTGTGTGTGCACGTTTATGAAGTGCCTGTAGAAGCCAGAAGGTGTTGGATACCTCAGACTGAAGTTATGGATGGGTGTGAGCTGCCTTGGGGGTACTGGGAATTGAACTTCTGATTCCTGGGAGAGTAGGTAGTGCTCTTAACCTCTGAGCCATTTCTCCAGCATACTAATAAATAATTTTTACAGGTATATAGTATTAGTATTGTTGGGCCCCAGCCCCCACTGTCTTGCTCCACTGGTATCAACCTTTAAGTATGAAAACACAAACTCTTATACCTAGGGTTTCTCCACTGTGCTGTAAGTCTGTATATAAGGCTGCTCCCTTCTTACACACACACACACACACACACACACACACACACACACACACACACACACACACACACACACATTCTCTCTCCTCTCTCTCTCAGTACAAGCGGCCTAATGTCTTGTCTTTCATTTAAATCCCCAGGCTCTCACTTGATACATTAGACTTGCTTGTGGCGAAGTATACTATAAACAACTTGGAGAAAACTGTTTTTTTCAAGGGAGGGTCTCAATGTATAGCTCTGTTTGATCTTGAATTTACTTGTTAGATTAACCTTTAGTCTTGGCAATCCTCCTGCCTCAGTCTCACAATTAGAGATTAAAAGTGTGTGTCACAAAACCAGCTAAACCAAATCTTTTTAGTGTGTGTGTGTGTGGGGGGGGTGTAGATGGAGAGCATGGGTGTGAAGGTCAAAGAATATCTTTGTGGAGTTGGTTCTCTCCATCCATCTTGACTTATGTCCTGGGGAGCAAACTCAGTTTTCCAGGCTCGTGTAACACATGATTTTACCGGCTGAGCCACCACCTCACTGGACCCTAAACTAAATCTCTTAAATTAGGTTAGTAGAGCTTTTCACTGCATAGAAAGACAGCAGTTCATTGTGGGGACAACAGACCTTGAGCAGAGACCCACTTCCCCATCAGCCAGGGATCAGGCAGCTGTAAGACAATGTTTACTAAAAACATGCTTACTAAAAACTGAAAGACCCCGGCCCAGCACAGGTGGCTGAGGCCTATGGAAAATTCCTTTCCCCCACAGATCAGCCGAATAGTCATTTTTTCGATCAGAAGGAAGCTCAGCTCAAGGTCTTTACAGCTGCATAGTCACTACTATCTCTGTCCAGATAGGGGCCCAGGTGTCTATGGTCTGCACAGCCAGCCCAGAAAGATTGGGCAGGCACAGAAACCCTTTGTTCTTCAGATAGGGCCAAGGCCAAGAATTGAGTTCTGAGAGAAACCTTAATTGCCTCTCTGTCCAGATGGGAGAAACCTTAATTGACCTCGTTCTGAGCCCCCGCCTCATTTAAATTACCCAATCAGGGTCCTGTAACTAGGCTTCTCGCTTCTGTACTGCGCTTTTTACTATAAAAGAACCCCTGAGTCCCCAGCTCGGGGCTCTCAGTTCCCGAGACTGAGACGCCCCGGGTACCCGTGTATTATCAATAAAGCCTCTTGCTGTTTGCATCCAAGCTCGTGGCCTCGGTGTTCCTTGGGTTCGGGTCTCCCTCCCGTGAAAGTCCCCCGCCTGGGGTCTTTCATTTGGTGCATTGGCCGGGAAGTGAGACCCCGCCCAGGGACCACCGACCCACTTCTGGGAGGTAAGAATTGTCCGGACTAAATTTCTGTTGTTCTGTTGTCTGCTGTCTGTCTATGCCTGTTATTTTCTTGCGCCTGCGTTCGTAGTATACAGCTGTATGCATTTGTAAGCTCCAGGAGACGTCCTGGTAGCGTTTGGAGTACTCATGTTGTTTGGGGGCCCCGTTTGTATTTGGAGTACTCATTTGTAGGGGTGGATGTCAATCTGCCCCGTTTGTATTTGGAGTACTCATTTGTAGGGGTGGATGTCAATCTGCCCCGTTTGTATTTGGAGTACTCATTTGTAGGGGTGGATGTCAATCTGCCCCGTTTGTATTTGGGGTTCTTAAGGAACCGTTTGTTTGGGGTAGATGCCTAGGAATCTGCCCCGTTTGTATCTGGGAGTCCTTAGGGACTCGGTTGTTTGGGGTAGATGCCTAGGAATCTGCCCCGTCTGTTTGGGGAAGTCCCACTGGCCGAGGGAGTTTCCATCCTGATAGGGGACAAGGACGGGAGCACAAGGCCCCCGTCCCCGATCTGAATTTGCTTTTGACTTTCGTCAAAGCCGCGCAGCGAAAATCTGTTTGTTTTTGTTTCTTATCTGTTCGTCCGTCTGAATGTCGTTTGTCATCGCTCTCGAGATGCTTGTAACCGGACTGTCGCGCGCAAGAAGCATGGATCATCCTTTGCTCTTCTGAATGGCCAACTTTTGATGTTGGCTGGCCACGAGATGGCACCTTTAACCCTCAAATTATTTTCCAGGTGAAAGAGAAAGTCATGGATCCTGGACCCCAGGGCCACCCGGACCAAGTACCCTATATAGTTACCTGGGAAGTGCCGGTCTATGACCCTCCCTCCCCCTCCTCTTCCCTAACCCCCGCCGCCGCCGCTGCGGCACCGCTCGGGCTGCGGCCCATTTCCGGTTCGCGTTCAGCGTCCCGGCCGCTGCGCGAAGGGCGCCCTGAATGTGACGGCGCGACCAGCGACAATGCGAGGGGAGCTGTGTCTGCCTCCCTGCGGCCCGCGATGGACCGGGTCAGAGAGCGGCCGCCACGCCCCTCGGCCCCGCTCCCCGGCAGACGCTCCGGCCCTTCCGGGCGGCGCCGTAGCCTCAGCCCGCTCCGGATTAAACCGCCCTGCCTCCGGACGGGCCATAATGGCCAGTTGCAGTACTGGCCGTTCTCTGCCTCAGATCTTTATAACTGGAAAAATAATAACCCCTCCTTTTCAGCAGACCCCGTGAGACTGACTGATCTATTAGAATCGGTTCTCACTGCCCAACAGCTTTTTGCAAGTCCTCCTAACTTCGGAGGAGAGACAGCGGGTCCTTGAAGCCCGGAAAATTTGTTCCTGGGGCAAATGGACAACCTACGCAGCTTCCAAATGAAATTGATGCTGCCCAGACTGGGACTTCACCACTGAGGCAGGTAGGACCCATCTAATGTCTTTAATGCCAGTTGCTTGTAGCGAGTCTCCGAAAGATGGATAAGCAATCTATAAATTTGGCCCAGGTAAGACAGATAGTTCAGAAGGCAGAGGAATCGCCAGCCGCATTTTTTGAAAGACTTAAGGAAGCTTACAGAATGTATAACCCATATGACAGGGGTATACACTACCAGATGTATTGAGGGAGACAGAACGCATTTTTTAGAAGCTCAGACAGAGAGAGAAAAGATGGAGACAGAATGTCAGAGACAGGAAATGAGAGAGACAGGATAGCAAGGGACAAGAAGCGTAACAGAGAAATGACTAAACTGTTGGCCACAGTAGTCGCAGAGCAGAGACAGGATAGGCAGAGAGAGGGACGAAGGGGGCCTCACTTAGAAAGAAGGACCTTTCAGAGACCCAAACCCCCTGCCGGTCCCCCTGGAACACTCCCCTGTTGCCAGTCAAGAAGCCAGGAACCAATGACTATAGGCCGGTCCAGGACCTCCGGGAAGTCAATAAGCGGGTTGAGGACATACACCCCATGGTCCCCAATCCCTATAACCTCCTGGGTGGACTGTCACCTGACTATGTTTGATACTCAGTCCTGGATTTAAAGGATGCCTTCTTCTGCCTGCGGTTACACAAAGACAGCCAGCCACTGTTTGCCTTTGAATGGCAGGATGCAGACCTGGGAATCTTGGGACAACTTTGACTGGGGGGAGAGCCAGGAGAAAGCCTTCATGGACATCAAGAAGGCTCTGCTCAGCTCCCCAGCTCTGGGGTTACCTGATCTGACTGAACCCTTTGACAAATTGACGTTGGGGCAGCCTTTGACTATCTATGCTCAGGCAGCCACCGGGCCGCTGGCTCACCAATGCCAGGATGACCCATTACCAGACTCTGTTGCTGGACAAGGACCGAATTCACTCCGGGGCTCCGGTGACCCTGAACCCTGCCTCGTTACTCCTTGCAAGGTCCTGGCTGAGGTCCATGGGACGAGAGCTGACCTCACGGATCAACCCCTTCCCAACCCTGACCTTGTCTGGTTCACGGACGGAAGCAGCTTTGTACATCAAGGAGAGTGGAAAGCCGGTGCTGCATTGACAACTGAGTCAGAAACAATTTGGGCCGAGGCCTTGCCGCCAGGAACATCAGCCCAACGAGCAGAACTGATTGCCTTGACACAGGCCCTGAGACTGGCAGAAGGTAAGAAACTCACTGTCTACACAGACAGCCGCTATGCTTTTGCCACCGCTCACATCCATGGTGAAATTTATAGGCGAAGGGGGCTATTGACCTCAGAGGGCAAAGACATTAAAAACAAAAAGGAAATCCTGGCCCTCTTAGAGGCTCTGCACTTGCCAACCGCCCTCAGTATTATACATTGCCCAGGGCATCAGAAAAGTGACAGTCCAGTCGCCCGGGGAAACCGGAGGGCAGACCTGGCCGCCGCGGGAGGCTGCCCTGGCCATGAAAAGCAGCAGTCACCTCCTCCAGGCAGCTGTAGTCCCTGTAACTAATGAGGCTTCCGAGAAGACCTCCCCGTCTTGGGACTATAAGATAAAAGACATCAAGGCCATGAAAAGACTGGGGGCGACCCGAGTACATGATGGTCTCTGGACCTATCAAGGGAAAACTGTCCTTCCCCGCCTACTGACTAGATATCTGGTTAACAGCCTACACAAACTCACTCATTTGAGCTCCAGGAAAATGCGAGAACTGTTAGCCCGGGAAGAAAATACTCGCTACCTGTTGGGAATAGAAGAAATACTAAAACAAGTGACTGAGCAATGTGATGCCTGCGCCCGCGTCAATATGACCAGGCTAAAGCTACCCATGGGGACTCGAGCTCGTGGGCACCGGCCTGGGGTGCACTGGGAAATAGATTTCACAGACCTCCTGGTTTTTGTTAACACCTTCTCGGGATGGACTGAAGCCTACCCCACCAAGCACGAGACAACAAAGGTGGTCACCAAGAAACTTCTTGAAGAAATCTTCCCCCGTTACGGAATGCCACAGGTATTGGGGACAGACAACGGGCCTGCCTTTGTTTCTCAGGTAAGTCAGTCTGTGGCCACCTTGTTGGGGATTAATTGGAGATTACATTGTGCTTACTGACCCCAAAGCTCAGGACAGGTAGAACAAATAAATAGAACCATTAAGGAGACTATAACTAAATTATCGCTGGCAGCTGGCACTAAAGACTGGGTCCTCTTGCTCCCCCTTGCCCTCTATTGTGCCCGGAATACACCGGGCCCCCATGGCCTCACCCCTTTTGAGATTTTACATGGAACCACCATTCCCTTTGTTCAGTTCTTTGACCAAGATATTTCTGACTATGCCAATTCCCCCTCTCTTCAAGCTCACCTGCAGGCACTCCAGCTGGTTCAGCAGGAAGTCTGGAAGCCTCTGGCCCAAGCCTACCGAGACCAGAGGAGACACCCTATTGTCCCCCCACTCCTATTACGTGGGAGACAGCGTTTGGGTCCGGCGCCACCAGGCTAAGAACCTTGAACCTCGCTGGAAGGGACCATACACGGTCCTGTTGACCACCCCTACTGCTCTCAAGGTGGACGGGATTGCTGCTTGGATACATGCCTGGCACGTAAAAGCTGCCTTCCCTGAGGATCCGGACCCAGGATGAAAGGCTCAGCGCACTCAAAATCCTCTAAAAATAAAACTTACCCGCTCCTCTCCCTCCTGCTAATAGCCCTCCTCGTAAAATCAGACACTGGTGTGGCCTCCAGTCCCCATACCGTTTATAAATTAACCTGGGAGGTTCTCTCCCAAGTGGGGGAGGTCATTTATGCTGTCACGGAACCACATGCACTTGGGACATGGTGGCCTACTCTATGGCCTGAATTTTGTGATTTGGTAGCAGGGTTGGACACTTAGGACATTCCCCATTGCCACCCAAAGGCATGCACCAGTGGTTCCCACTTTTACAGACGTCGACGTGCACTCATGGACTCCAGAGAAACCACCCCCGGGTGTGTTGATCAAAGAGCCAGAGAGCAGCTAAGTTCAAAGGACTTCTATGTCCACCCCCGAGATGGGCATGCCTGGCAACAGGCCCAGAAATGTGGGGGATATGACTACTTTTTCTGTGCAGCTTGGGGGTGCGAGACTACAGGGGACGCATATTGGAGGCCATCCTCATCCTGGGATAAAATACAGGTACGCAGAGGCTGGGACAAAGGACAATCTGGAATGATAGGTAGGCCTCTTGCCATTTCCTTCACTGCGTAGGGAAAGCAAGCCCCGGACTGGCAGACTGGGTATACTTGGGGTTTGCGTTGGTATCTGTACGGGCCAGACAAGGGGGTAATCTTTACAATCAGATGTAAGGTGGCTCCGGTTAATCCACAGGCCATAGGCCCTAACCAGGTCCTTACTGATCAAAAGCAGCCTAGCTTACTCATGCCCAAGGCTGATACCAGGCCTCTGAACCTGCCTAAAACCACAGCCGCTCCTGCGCCTACAGAAAGCACTCCCAAACCCCCCCTCCTTGGGTCCCCCCCCCCTTGAAGGCACGGGAGATAGAATATTAGCCCTAATCAAAGGGACATATGCCACTCTGAATTTAACTCGCCCAGATAAGACTAAGGAATGCTGGCTTTGTCTGACTCCGCAACCTCCCTATTATGAAGGCTTAGCGGTTATGGGCGAATATACAAATCAGGCCACAGCCGAGGCTCTTTGTGGGACAGCCATGCAACATAAATTGACCATCTCAGAAGTGTCTGGAAAGGGGCTATATATATAGGTAAAGTCCCCGCCACGCATCAAGGACTATGCAATGCCACTGAGCCTTTGCCCCAAAGTGGCCACTACTTGATAGCCCCCAATGGGACATATTGGGCATGCAACACTGGATTAACCCCTTGTGTCTCCACCACGGTATTAAATGCCACCATTGACTATTATGTTCTGATGGAATTATGGCCTAAGGTAATTTACCACCCCTCTGACTATGACTTGATAAAACCTGACCGCAGTAAGAGGGAACCTATTTCCATCACTACTGCCATCCTACTAGGGGGATTAACCATGGGAGGCATAGCAGCAGGGATAGGAACCGGTACTGTCGCACTGCAGGAAACTAAACAGTTCCAGCTCCTACAACAAGTAATGCGTGCAGATATTCGGTCTTTAGAGAAATCTGTCGCTGCCCTGGAGAAGTCCCTGTCCTCCCTGGCAGAAGTAGCCCTCCAAAATAGAAGGGGGCTAGACCTCTTATTTTTGCAGCAAGGGGGAATTTGTGCAGCCCTTAAAGAAGAATGCTGCTTTTACGCAGACCATAACGGAGTGGTAAGAGACAACCTGGCCAAGATAAAAGAAAGGCTATCTATCGGTTGTACAATCACTGGTCTTGACTCAGCAATACCAGCAGCTAAAGCAAAGGGATTTCGAGATGGCAGAAACCTCTGAATGAAAGATTTCATTCAGTTACAAGAGCAATGGGGGAATGAAAGACCCCGGCCCAGCACAGGTGGCTGAGGCCTATGGAAAATTCCTTTCCCCCACAGATCAGCCGAATAGTCATTTTTTCGATCAGAAGGAAGCTCAGCTCAAGGTCTTTACAGCTGCATAGTCACTACTATCTCTGTCCAGATAGGGGCCCAGGTGTCTATGGTCTGCACAGCCAGCCCAGAAAGATTGGGCAGGCACAGAAACCCTTTGTTCTTCAGATAGGGCCAAGGCCAAGAATTGAGTTCTGAGAGAAACCTTAATTGCCTCTCTGTCCAGATGGGAGAAACCTTAATTGACCTCGTTCTGAGCCCCCGCCTCATTTAAATTACCCAATCAGGGTCCTGTAACTAGGCTTCTCGCTTCTGTACTGCGCTTTTTACTATAAAAGAACCCCTGAGTCCCCAGCTCGGGGCTCTCAGTTCCCGAGACTGAGACGCCCCGGGTACCCGTGTATTATCAATAAAGCCTCTTGCTGTTTGCATCCAAGCTCGTGGCCTCGGTGTTCCTTGGGTTCGGGTCTCCCTCCCGTGAAAGTCCCCCGCCTGGGGTCTTTCAAAACAATACAATGCCCAGGGCAATACGTTCCTGAAAAGGGCTGGCCCATGGGAACAGCCCTGACCTCGACCTTGTCCAAAGATTAACCGACTCTTCTGACCCCATCCAAGTCAGTCTCTGGTGTCAGAGCAGAACCAGCCAGGGGTAAGGAGGGAGCAGAAGCCTTTCTGGAGGGAAGCCTATCTTGGGAAGTTTTCTTGAGCCTTTTTGGGGCCTGCTTAAAGTTTTCTTTACATCGTTGACTGGTCTCTGTGTCATCAATCCCGACACCCTCCGCACATTCTTGGATACAGGCTGCGCAGTGGGCACGGCAGTTCATTTGTGCTACTGTAACAAATATACTTAAGACTGGGTCATTTGTTAGGCACAGAAACTTAGTTTTAGAGTCTAGAAATTTCTAGAAAATGAATAAGCTGGTGGGTCTAGCACTTCTGTTTCCAAGAAGATGCCTTTGAATAGAAAAATAAAGTTGCCATCAAATTTAAGGGGAAGTTAACTTTTTAGTAAGTGGCACTGGATTACTTGGTATCTGTATAGAGGAGAAAATGAACTTTTATCCCTACTGTCATACTTTTACAAAAGTTGTCAAAAACAACTATAGACAATAAACTTAAACGTGGAAAGTGAAAGATCTAGAAGAGGCAGTCTTACATATGACACAAAGAATTAATTATAAATTGTTAACCTTAAACTTGTTTCAGATAATAAGACAATGAGATGACAACTGGCACAAGGGATCTACAATAAATATTCCCGAGAAATAATTACATCCAACCATACAGAGAACTGTAAACTGAAGAAAACCAACAATTGCCTCAAAGAGGCTTAGCACAAGACAATTCTCATCTTTACACATCTGTTCTTTTAGAGTGTCTTCTGGGTTCACAGAAACTTAGAACAACTTTCAAACTCAAGAGATCCAAACTGAAACCCTGTACCTTCACTCACAAATCTGCTCAGCTTATTTTTTTTAGTTCGGCGAACTGTATCTTCTCACCAACTTACCCCAAAACCTGCACCTCTTTCAGTGTCTCAAAGTATCTCTCACACCTCCTCCACCCTTAAAAAATCAGTAGACTCACGCATTCCTTTCCTTGACCTGCTATCGTCTATTAACACTTATCTCTTCCCCTCAAACCATCCATTCACAATACAGATGGGTTTATGCCTACAGCTTGCAAATTTGTAACACTTTAAACTTCTTAGTATTCTACACCTCTATCTCTTGATGACCCGGCACACACTAAATCCATGTGCCCTTCCATTTCTCCAATTTGAATATGGGCTCACGTTTTCTTGTATTTTCATATTCCACCCCTTATTTTTTGCAGCTGCATTTAAAAAAAATTTTTTTAAGTGAAGCCATTGACCACCTTCCGGAGCGCTATTAACTCCGGAAGGTGCTGCAGCGGACACTTTAATTCTGTTACTTGCTTGATCTGCTGAGCCACTCACTCCCACTCCTTCCTGTTGCCCGTTACCAAAGAACCTCCCAGTCTGATGTTTGGCTCTAAGCACACAAGGCATCACTAAGACAATTTAGGACAAGTTTCATTCACTCGGTGCCTTCGAACCAGGCTTTTCTTGGTTTGGAAGACCGAGTAGGAAGGAAGCTTGGGGTGTGGAGCGCTAGGATCTGGCAGCGCCTACGGAAAACCCCACGCTCGGTGTCGGTGGAGCGACTTCCGGCGAACCGACCTGTCGGAGCTCCCTGCTGACCGTCGTACGAACTGACGCGCCGTACCCGGCTCGGCGGCCGGAAAAGACCTGGCAGCGACCAATGACGTCACGCACAGCTTGGCCGCCCGCGGTAGCCATGTTGGGAACCCCAGAAAACGCTGCTTAACGTGGCGCACCTGAACGGACCCGCGAACTCCCCCGACGGGTCCCGGGGCCTTGCAGCGCGGCTGGGAGACCATACTGGAATTTCTGCAAGCCGTGCGGGAGGCCCGACCGCCATACGGCGGGGCGCCGGCGCCATGACCACGCCTCCGGGGGCGGGACCTGGCGCGCGTCACCCGTGGGGGCGGGGCCGGGGAGCGTGTCCTCCTCTTTCCCAGCGGGCCCCGCGCCCACCTGCCCGCCCTTCGCTTCCTTTTCCGCGGCCGCATGCTGCGCCCCTGCTGATTGGCTACCGAGGACGGAAGCTCTGTTGGTGTGTCTTCAGAAGTTTCCCCCCGCTGGGCCGCGGCCGAGGTGGTAACCAAGGTAGAAAACGCTCGGGCCGAAGCTTTAGTGGCTCCTAGGGATGGCGGCCGCTGCAGCAGGATCTGCAACATCCGAGCGGTGCGTGTTCTTCCCCTTCGCGGTTTGTCTTACTATTCTTTTCTTGGTTAGTGAGCCCTGCTGAAGTCGTTGTTTTCCTGGCAGGTTTTCCCAGAGCTTCTCAGATGCTCTGATCGACGAGGACCCCCAGGCGGCGTTAGAGGTGAGTGAGCTCATTTCTGCTCCATTCGCACTGCGACTTTTGGGTTTCTACAGACTCCGCGTCTTCCCAGCATTACCTTCGTGGGACTAAAGCTACGACTTTCAGTGTGTCTCAGTCCCAATGTTAAGATCGTGAGATCCATTTCTTTGTCCCCTAGCGACCCTTTTGCCATAGATCTTGCCTTTCTACTCCCCAGACTCAGGCACATCCCTCCGATGGACACATAGTTGCCACCTGTGGTTGGCCTGAAACGATTTCTTTTATTGGCGTTTATGATCAAGGAAAAGGCGAAGATAGGGCTTAATGTAACAGTTATGGTTGCCCCTGTATGCCAGGTACTGTTACGAGTACTTAATTGACTGAACATTTACTTTACAGGTGATTGTCCTTGTTCTTCTTAACAGTTTAAAAAAGAAACGCGTTTATATATACCTATGCCGGCCTCAAACTTTGGATCCCGTGATTTCTTGAGATGCACCACTATGCCCTTTTTTAATTTTTAAAGATTTTTTTGTTATGTATACAGTGTGCTGCCTGCATGTATGCCTGCAGGTCAGAAGAGAGCACCATACCTCATTACAGATGGTTCCGAGCCAACACATGGTTGCTGGGAAGTGAACTCAGGACCTTTGGAAGAACAGTCAGTGCTCTGAACTGATGAGCCATCTCTCCAGCCCATGCCCTGCCTAAATTTTTGTAATGTTGTATGAATTGCTTTTGGGCCTTTTCAGGTGAATTCTAGAACAAACTTGTCTTTGTTGCTTAGGAGCAGTGGTCAGACTGGGAGAGAGTTGTTAGCACATATCAAGTATGGTGGCACAGGCCCTGTAATCCCAGTACCCGGGAAGAATTCAAGGTCATCCTCAGCGACGTAGTGAGTTGAGAGGCTGAGTTGGATGTGTGAAACCCTGCTTGACCTTCAGAGCTCAAGAATCTCGCTGGAAAAAGGGAACATTTTTACATCCTGAGCCTTAGGGAAACCACTTTTCCAGAGGCTAGCAGACTAGTAGAGCTACATTGTTGCTTGAATGTTTCAAACTTGGTTTTGTTTTGTTAGGTTCATCGAGAGATCACCAGGCCAAGCAGATAATTAGGTTCCATAACAAGGGAGTGGCAAGCTCGGTAGTGGTGGTGCATGCCTTTAAAAAATCCCAGCTTTTGGGAAGGAGAGACTGGAAAGAGAGATCTCTGAGTTCAAGGCCAGCCTGTTGTTCTTTTGTAAAGTTTAAAAATTAGAAATTAGAAAAGACATGGGATGGAGCACAAGCCATAGAGTACATTAACCATAGTTTATTACAGGGGAGAAGGAATTTTGTGTATCTTGATTACTGCTCAGTGTAACACTTGGTACTCATCATGGGCAAGCTCTCCTGCATGATTCTTGCAACATTTGCTGATGGCATTAGTTACATTTTACTCGGTAGGGAGTTGAAATAAACGAGTGAAAAGGTTAGCTTGCTCAGAGCAAAAGGCTTGGAAGCACCAGGTATCTGGTTTCAAGGGATTGAGGTCATCTGCTGGAAGGTGGGCAGACTGGGGACATATGATACACTAGCTAGTAGTAGGAAATAGTTTTGTTGAGCAGAGCTGAGATTGATAAACGTGAAAGGGCAATCAGTTCTGCTGTTTTTCCCTGCAGCAGTGCTCAATGCTTTGAAACTAATTGATGCTGAGAACTTAGCCAGGTGACTTAGCCAGGAGACACATCCAGAAGTTCTTTGAACATTCAGTAGCATTTTTAAAGGACTTAAAATTTTAAGTATTTAAAAATTTCCTAAGAGTTAGTCTTAATTAAAAAAATTATTGGGGGGGGGGGGGAACCTTGCTGGGGTTTAAACCCAAGTCCTCTTGCATGCTGAGTGCATTGTCTACCACAATGCTCCTCCTACAGCTCCAGTTTCAAAGTCTTACTTGTTTATTGGGGCAGGGTTTCACATACTTCAGGCTAGCCTCAACTCATATGTAGCTGAGGAGTACCTTGAACTTGTGACTCTCATGCATCCCGGAATTACAGGCCTGTGTCACCATACCCCGTTTTAGGTTGTGTTGGGGATCAAACCCAGGGTTTCATGTATGCTAGGCAAGCAGTCTACCAACTGAGCTACATCCTCAACCCAGCCAAAGTATTAATTTTAATGCTTTACACCCCCCCCCCCCCATTATTGTTCTGGTTAGTGGGAGACTTCTCACTGTAGTTTTTGCTTGCTTGTTTCTTTTTCTTTGTGGTAATGGGATTGATGCTATTCAAGTGCTCTACCGCTGAGCCCACCTAACTCAGCTTTCTGCAAGTGTATTTATGGACATGTTTTCAATATTTTTGCTTAGGTCTGCACTAATTAACAGCCTTTTGCTGCTGTGATTCAAGTGTTAGCGTTGAAGACGTTGCCTTTTCAGGTGCTTCCATTTACTGCGATGTTTCTCTAATTCAAAGACAGTGGTGCACTAAAAGCATACCATAAGATTGATGTAGTTAAGACCACAAGTCATTACCTTCACTTGATTTGTTTCAGGCTTCATTCTAATTTGTTTATTCAAAAAATCACTATCCATTTGTAGATTTGTCATTCTTTTAAACTGGTTTTAGTTTACTTATTTGTATGCTTCTTTTGGAAACGTCATTTTAGTAACAGCCTTACCAAGTTCGTTGCGGGGTTTTTTGTTTTGTTTTTTTATGAAACTGAACTGTTACCACCAAAACTTACTTTTTCTTAACAACTGATTAGTGGGTTTAAAGGTCATTTACAAAGGTGATTTAAATACTGAAGCTTTTACTTGACTTTTTTAGAGGACTATATAAATTCTGTGGCTCATGCTTGTAATCTCTGAATTCAGGAGGGCTGAAGGAGGGGCTGCATAACTGTTACTACATAGTTATGTAGTAGCAACTTCTCTTAAGGGTGTGTGTGTTTTGTTTTTTTTGTTTGTTTCCCTGAGTCAAGGTTTCTCTGAGTAACAGCCCTGGTTGTCCTAGAAATCTTGTAGACTGGGTTGACCTTAAGGTTGCTCCTGCCTCCAGAGTGCTGGGATTAAAGACTTGTGCCACCATACCTGGGGGTGTGTTTTTAAATTTTAGTTTAATACAGAGAAAGCCAGGTTGACCCTGAACTCATTATGCAGTTAAGGATGATTTTGAACTAAAGATCCTCCTGCCTCTCCTTTTCTAGTGTTGGGATTATAGTGTTACAATCATATACTACCCTGCCTGTTTTCATGTAATGTTGGGCATTGAAAAAGGCTTTTGTCCTAGAGACTCACAAATGGACGATGTGCCGAGAGAGAGAGAGAGAGAGAGAGAGAGAGAGAGAGAGAGAGAGAGAGAGAGAGACAGAGACAGAGACAGAGAGAGAGAGAGAGACAGAGACAGACAGGAGAGACAGGAGAGACGAGCACTCAGTCCTAACTAGGTATCTGTATCCATCTCCTTTCTGACAGGCTCAGGCTAAAGGGAGAAGGATGCTGAGAGATAGGCCAGAGGAAATGGTGCCTTCCAGACACAACAGGACAGATGCATATAAAAACTCAGACTGAAGCAGCATGTACAAGACCTACACCACAGGTTCAAGTCAGACGGGGTCCTAGCACTGAGAAAGGGAAATGGACATGGTGCCCCACCCCTAAAACTAAGAAACTGCCATTGATACCTGATTGCAAAGGGAAAATCAGTTTTCTTCTATGTTTAAACTACATACACTCTAGGACAAGCCCCAAGCCCAGGAGTAATCAGTCAGTTAACATAAAGTAAACTTTGTATGCTTTTAGTTTGTTTTTTAGAGAATGTGAAGTTGGATAGATAGGGAGATAGAAGGGTCTGGGAGGAATATGATTAAAATATTGGGAAATTTTTTTAAAGAAAAGATTTATTATGTAAACAGTGTTTTGCTGACATTGTAGAAGAGGGCACCAGATCTTATAGATGGTTGTGAGCCACCATGTGGTTTCTGGGGATTGAACTCAGGACCTCTGGAAGAGCAGCCAGTGCTCTTAACCTCTGAGCCATCTCTCTAGCCTTGAAAAAAATTTTCGTAGAGGAGACAACAAAAAGAGAGAGGTTTATGAAGCACTCTGCCTGTCGAGCCACATTTATAGAAAAAAAAGACTATCTTGGAATTCTATATATAGACCAGGCTGGTCTCAGGGATCCCTACCTCTGCCTCTTTACTGGGATTAAAGGCTTGTGCCACTATGCTTGGCCCTTTTTCTATTTTCAAAATTGTTTTTAAAATTAGGTACAAGATTTACTTAGCCTAGGGACTTCAAAACACTGAAAAACATCAGTGCAGGCGAGATGGCGAGAGAAGCGTGGAGTAATGAACTGGGAGGGGGTCTGTTTTGTGTACATTTTAATCCGGCCTTGACAGACCTGATTTGAATCTGGCCTCTGGTATAGTTTTGTCACTAAGGAAGGAAGAGGGTGAGTTGTGTCCCTCTGGAAAGAGAACACTAGTCCTAGTCCGGCCTTCCAATGCTGTGACAGTTCTTCATGTTGTGGTGACCCCCAACCATGCAACTATTTTTGCTGCTTGCTAACTTCGTTGGATCCAGCTGACTTGTCCAGTCTGTACCTGAGAGGGGGAGTGTGGATTGAGGAAAGAAATAGAGATAGAGTTGGGAGGGCATCCAGTGATTACTGGGATCTGCCTTATGTCTTTTGCTCTAAGTTCTTATATTCCCCAACCAAAAGGGGGAAGCACAAAAGATTTACCAATGATACAAGGAACAAGCAGACGTAATTACTTCCTTAATTCACAAAACATTTAGTAACTACACCTTAGATCAAACATATTATCTGCCCTTGAGGATTAAGACATCTAGTAATCACACCTTAGATCAAGTATTCTGTTATCTTGGCAAGACATCCATACCTTAGGCCAAACATCTTGGACCTTTAAGATTTAGGCCTTTAACCTTGAAAGAGTAAGGATAGATTTGAACTCTTTAAGTCAGGATGAAACTGAGCCACTTCTGTGGGCCCCAGCATACTTCATAACTGTAATTGTGCTACTGTTAAGAATCGTAAATATCTGTGTATTCTGATGGTCTTAGGTGGGTGTAACCCATGGGTTGAGAATAGCTGTTCCAGTCAGATGAAGTAATACATTTGAGGGAGGGACTGACTACTATCAATTACTGTAGTTGGACATGAGCTGGGGAGCGAGTAGTAAGGTGTTGGAGTGTAAGGATGTATGTAGGGAGTCCTCCCAAGAAGAGCCTTGTGGAGGGACCTATACTTTTGCTTGGTGACAGTTGGAAAGCTTTGTGCAGAGACACATTAAAGGGTCTGATGTTACTGGTTGAAGTAGATACTTTTAGTGCTTTTGAAGTCGTTGATTAGAGGTATATTTTGGTGGGGTTTTTTTGTTTAATTTTTTTTTTTTCAGACAAAATCTCATGTAAACCAAGCTGGTCTGGAACTTGCTGTGTAGGTGACAAGGACCCTGAACTCCCAATTCTCCTGCCTCCACCTTGCCAGTGGTGGAATAACAGGCGTATGCCACTATATCCAGTTTTGTAGATGCCAAGGGTTGAATCCCAAGACTTGAGCAAGCACTCAACCAATCAAGCTATCACCCATCCTGGTTTTAGGTCTATTTTAATTTTCTTGTATACATTGGTTTTGGAAATCAGTAGAATAAAAACAAAGTCAGTGGTAAGTGGCTATTTAAATACATATTTTATAAAAACTAGTGTGGGGGTGCACACAGTCATTTTTTCTGCACTTACCATTGGCCTTATTGACATGTGATATTTTCTTGCATTGTTAATGGTCCAACTACTGTGACTACCCAGGGCAGTGAATGATTTCATCTCTCTAATGCTAACTCTTAATCAGTTATCTGTGGTATTTTATCTGGGCTTTGACAGAATGTTGTAACCTATTTTGGTTTTCTGGAATTGATAAGGAAGGCCAGTCCGCTGTTAACCTTCATGAACTCTAGATTTAACTATTTTGTTTTCCCAGCTTTTTGAGACAGGGTTTCTCTGTAGCTTTGGAACTTGTCCTGGAACTTGCCCTGTAGACCAGGCTGGTTTCAAACTCTATCTCTGCCTTCCAAGTGCTGGGATTAAAGGCTTGCACCACCACTGCCTGGCTAGATTTAACTTTAAGGTGTTTTTGTTTTGTTTTGAATTTTCTGTTTCCATTTGTTTTGTTTCAAGTTGGATAGCACCTTAAATTCTACATGGTATTTGGGCCTTCTCTAAATGAGGAATTCTGAGCAGGTCTGTGCATATTAACAGCTTTTCTTGGAATAAATGAGATGATATAATTACCATTTATTATGCTCTTAAAGAGGGAGATAGTGATCCTTTTTATAGTGACAAGCTCTAAGTTTGTTCCCTTTTTTTTCCTCCAATAGTTTGTGTTCACAGGTTGACTTTAAGTTATGTTTTAATTAGAATGATGGTGTTAAACATTATTTACTGACCTTCTACATGTTTGTATCCGTAGGAGTTGACTAAGGCTTTGGAACAGAATCCAGATGATGCACAGTATTACTGTCAGAGAGCAT
This sequence comes from Mesocricetus auratus, assembly GCF_017639785.1. NCBI lineage: Eukaryota > Metazoa > Chordata > Mammalia > Rodentia > Cricetidae > Mesocricetus > Mesocricetus auratus. Next base: position 41,882,244 of record NW_024429180.1, on the reverse strand, counting down.
ATTGTCACATTCTTCTTGGGAAACACCATGGTAATGTTTCTTACAAACTATTTTGTAGTTTACTTATAAATTTTGCCCAAGTTAGGATGTTGAAATGGAGTCTCTGTGGGTGTGTTCGAGTGTGCCTGCGCCTCTGGAAGCCAGAGGATAACCTTGGGTGCACTCAGGTATGCTTTCTCTCTCTTTTAATACAGGATGTCTCATTGGCCTGGAGCTCACCAGTTAGGTCAGACTGCTGTCCAGTGAGCAGCCAGGGATTGTCAGTGACCACACCTGGAGTTCTTACATGGGGTGCTGGGGTTGAATGTAGGTCTTTGTGTTCACGAATGGAGGCTTTCCTTGGCTGAGCCATCTCTCCAGTACAATCTTTGAGGATTTTTAACATGGCTTTGAATGAAAGAAACCTGCTAGTAACATTGATTTAACAGTTACGCATGTCACCAGGCATTGGTGGCACATGCCTTTTAATCCCAGCACTCGGGAGGCAAGGCAGGCGGCTCTCTGTGAGTTCCAGACCAGCCTGGTCTACAAGAACTAGTTCCAGGACAGCCTCCCAAGCCACAGAGAAACCCTGTTTCCAAAAACCAAACCAAAACAAACATAAAAAAACCAGTTACAGATGTCTTTCCTTCAGTGGGCAGAGAATTTATGGAGATGTCTGTGTATTCACTGATGAATAGTACTTCATGTATACTATTCAAATCATATTCCCCTTGTTAGCAATGTTTAATAAAAAATGAATGCATTTCTGAGTTATGTGACTAAAAAAATTGAGTGTGTGTGTTGGGGGGCAGAATTGAGTGCCTTGAGTTTCACAAATATTGTTAATGAGAAAAAGAGATGAGCTTTGGGACACAGCTTCATTTACTGATGACAGATGAACTTTAAGGAAGAAAGGTAAAGGGGGCTGGAAAGAGCCTCAGCAGTTAAAAGAATGGGTACTGCTCTTTACAGAGGGCCTAAGTTCTGGTCTCAGCACTCAGGTCAGGCTGCTAGTAACTGCAGCTCTAGTGGGTGTGATGGCCTCTTTTAGCCTCCCTGGGACCTCTCTGCACAGACAGACAGGCACACACAGAGTTTAATAACAGGCCAAATATTAGACCACAAAGAAGATATGAAAGTAATGCTTACATTTTATCTTAGATTAGTTTCTCCTCAATTAAAATAATTTGGTCTTTTACCAATTTAAGAGGTCAAAAGTAAAATGCTGACATATTTGTTTTACATTATTTATTTTATGTGTCTGTGTGTGTCAGCTTGTATATGTCATAGCACACACACGGAGGACAGAAAGAGGACAGCTGGAGTCCATTCTTATTCTGCCATGTGAGTTCTGGACATTCAATTTAGGTTGTCAGTTTGACGACAAATACCAATACTGCTGAACCGTTGTGCTGGCCCTGATTCAAATTCATGTGCAGTGTATGTTAGATCTGTAAATATCTGACTAAACAGCCTTCCCTTTTTATGTATAGATGGTATTGCTGATGTAAAGAAGTCTCTTGAACTCAATCCAAATAATCCTACTGCTATCCTGAGGAAAGGGTATGTAATACACTCACGGGTTTGGACTAGAGCCAACAGATGTTGATTTGTTGAGGAAATTTGTTTTAAGCTATATGTTGTAACCTTGGAGTACTAATTTATGTTAGTATGTTAACTGAAGTATGAGGTAATGTATGACTCTGAAGTAGTGATAACTGAAGTGACTGCAAAGTGTGGCTGAAACTTATGGATGTTCTCTGTCTACAAAGCTAGGTAGCCGCATGTGATAATAAAAAGAACTTGGTGTGCTTTGTGTGTATTTAATAAGCACTGCTTATTTTCAGAGATAAGCACGACTTAGTTAACTGAGCAAGTAATTCTTTTGAATAATTGTTTTGAAATGGATATGTTTGTGTAATTAAAATCAGATTCATCTGAACTGAGTATTAAAACTTGAGTTTTAATGACCATTATACTAGATGTTACAGTAGCTATTTGGCTTATTAGCTTGTACTTGAAATTCCCTTTTAGCATATGAAAGTTAAATGTGTCTTTATTTCGAAAGAAGGTTGTTTTCCATGATTTCATGTGTGTGTATTAATTTGTCTTTAATGTTCTCATACAGGATGTGTGAATACCATGAAAAAGACTACGCTTCTGCTTTAGACACTTTTGCAGAAGGACAGAAATTAGATAGTAAGTATTAGAAGTACATTTCATAAATGACTATCCTTTCTGGATCTTAAATACCATAGCTGAATTTTCTTAAGATCTTACTGTCCTTTTAGCATTATTTCATGTTGATTTTAGAATTTGAATTCACTTAAATTTTGGTTAAATTGACCTTTCTTTAGCATTTTAAACACATAAACTTTGCCATTAGCAACTAAAATTAGGGTCTGGCAAGTGAGTTAACTGTTAAAGTATTTAATGTACAATCAAGCAGACTGGAGTCTGGGTCCCTAGAACCCTTGTAAGTCCCTGGTTGGGATGGTGGCTTGCTTGATTTCAGCCTGGGAATGCAGGAGCAGAGGGTTCCTGGAGAAAGTTGACTATCCAGACTAGCCAAATAGTGAGCTTTGGGATTGAGAGGATTTACCTCAAAGAATAGGAGGAGCAGTTGAGAAAGATCACTGACATCAGCTCAGACCTCCAAACATGCACATATATGTTCTGGTACAGGAAAGGAAAGGGGAAGGGAAGAAGCCAAAAACGATATGTAAACATTCAGTATGCTTTCCCTGCTAATTAATCTAGTTATATCCCCCGTCCTCCTTGCAAGTGCATGAATATTTGTTGATTGCATGTAGTGGCCAATGGTTAACCTCAGGTGGCATTCCTTAGGAATTGTCTTTGTCTTTTGAGATGGGGCCAGAGGTTTGCTCTATTAGGCTAGGCTGCCTGGCCAGCGAGCTCCAGGGCTGTGTTTGGAGTTCACAACTGCACCTGCCTTTTTACATGAGTGCTGGGGTCACACTGAGGCCCTTCTGAGTAATCTCTCCCAGATTCTGGCTATGTTTTCTTCTACTGGAAAAGTGAAAATTTAATTTGTTTTCTTGTTTAAAATATGTCAGTGTTGTTGGAGATGGCTCAGAGGGTTGCTTTTGCAGAAGATCCAGGTTTGATTCCCAGTATACATGTGGTGGGTCACAATTGCCTGTAACCCCATTTCCAGGGCATCCCACACCCTCTTCTGACCTTTGAGGTCACCAGACCCAAATAGGATGTACAGACATTCATGCAGGCAGAGAGCACTCACACCAAAAAGCAATGAAATAAAATAAAAAGTTTGAATGATCATTTTAAGTTACTTAGATTGCTAAAAGAGGAGGTTTTGCAGCAGTGTTTGTATGGAGAAGTAAAGGGTTAAGTCTGAGAAGCCTTGTGAGATACAAAAACAGGGAACTTCCTACTTAAGATGGTGTTGTGGGTCCTAGACTGACCTTGAACTCATTATGAAACTGAGGATGACCTTGACCTTGTGACCTTCCTGTCATTAGGAGCACTAGGACTGACGTACAGGGCTTCCTACAGACATACATAGTTATATTCTCAGACAAAACTAGTTTTGAGAGTATTATGCTTCTTCAAACTGTTGAGAAGTGTATCTGAACATAATAACCAGGATCTAGTTACATAGAGAATGTGAGTGCTGAAAAGCTACCAAAAGGTAGATTCTATAAGTAATCTTGTAGAAAAGCATAGGAAAGTTCATAATCGAAATTATATTATTTTTTTTCCCATGGTAGAGTGTTAGTGCAGTTCTTTAAAACAGAGGTTCTTAGCTGGAAACAGTTGTGCTTCGGGGGACTTTAGAGTGTCTGAGAGAGTGGGTAGTCATGACTGGTGGAAGGGGCCCCTGAAGATCTTGTGAGCAGCATCCTCTAGTGCACAGGACTGTTCCCATGAGAAGTATCTGGTGCAAACTGTCAGTACTGATGAATGGACAAGCCCTGCTCCTCAAGTGCTACATGTTTTAAAATGTTACTCTGTTGTGCTTTACCGTAGCTCTTCTGCTACATGATTTCTCAGAAGAAAGGAGTTTAGGCTCCAGTATGCAAATAGAAGCAATGGCTTAGGAAGGGAGATTTCTGTAAACAGTAGTCAATTTGTTCACCTTAGTTTGGGCACATGAATTCTATAGCAGCTCATTTAAGAAGTCAGAATTTGCTCTTTGCAAATGTAAAGAATCTAGTTTTTAAATTCTGTGATATATTCTTTGCTTTGTCCCTTCTTCCCTCTTGTATGGTAAGAGTGAGTAATTGGTTATTTAAGACCAGTGTTTGAATATAATAGTTCCTCAGAAGAATATAGTGCATGTGTGCCTAACATTTTGGTAAGGCATGAAGAGTTTAATTTTTTTTATAAATCAGGCAATTTAGAAATGTTGCATGATTGAGCAGTGACAGTGCATGTCTCTAATCCTAGTGCTTGGGAGGCAGAGAGAGGTGGATTTCTGTGAGTTCGAGGCCAGCTTTGTCTACAGAGCTAGTTCCAGGACAGCCAGGGCTACACAGAGAAACCCTGTCTTGAAAAACAGAAGTTGTTGTTTTTTTCTTTCCGATTCAGGGTGTCTCAGTGTAACAGCCCTGGCTGTCCTGGAACTCATCTGTAGACCGGCCTGGCCTCGAACTCGCAGAGATACCATGGCTTTGCCTTCCAGGTGCTAGGACTAAAGGCGTTCACCACCACCACCCGGCTGAAAGCTTTTGTTCTGATCACTTATAGTTAGCACCTTTTACTAGGCATAGTAACTAGATACTGTTCTAAGGCTTCGGAGGTAAGTAATTTATTGATTTCCTTCATATTGCTGCTCTGTAGCTCATTGTGTATGTTCAGTTTCTTGGATACCACGGAGATGTGACAGTTTCACAAAGTTTCAAGTACTGAAGATAGACAAATCACAGAGGAAATGGTAGATAGTTGGTAGCTGCAAGATAAAGTGAGCACTAATTTGGGAATCTGATTCAGGTCTCCTTTACCTAGGAGAGAGTCCCTTTAACATCAGCGTAGATGGAGGAAATGTAGATTATAAACATCTGGTGAGATTATGTTAAAACTGGGTTAACAATAGTTTTCTAGGATGAATAGCTCAATGGTAAACCCATAGTTATGTCAAGAGCTTTAACACTATGGTTGCTGTATTCTGTTTGGGCAGGCAACACCTATTTTATTGACTGCTTAATTCACAGTGCCTACATGACTTTAGGCAGTAGGTAGCCAGTAATATCTCTTGAATGAATATGTTACATTGTTCACATGAGGGATTTTACTGTCTTTTTTTTTTTCCAGGTGCAGATGCAAATTTTGCCATCTGGATTAAAAGGTGCCAGGAGGCTCAGAATAGTAAGTGTGTTGGATAGGTTTCTACAGTCTTTTGTTTTAAAATAAACATGTCAAGTTTTGGGGTTTGAACATTTTATTTTTAATCTTTCTTGGTTCTGGGAATCCATAACCTTGTACATGTGTATGCTGGGCAAGTGGTTGCTCTACCACTAAGTCACACCCAGCACCAATAATAATATACTGTTTCCATGTCAGAAGGAACGTATTCTGTTATTACCAGTAGAAAATACTCAAGGAATGCAAAGTAACTCCTGGATGCAAACCGTTTGCTTCATTATATATAAAGAATTAATTCACTTTCTTGACTGATGTGTTTGCTGTAGAAATCACGTCTATAGCTTTGCCTACTAATGTACTATTCTGAAAATGCTTTCTTTTTTATGTTTTATAGGATCAGAATCTGAAGTGGTAAGTCCACTCATCCCTCGTGTTTTACTTAGTCATATAAATGTAATGAATCCAATGTATTTAAGCCAAGACTTGAAATGAGCTCTTGTAAATATTAAACAATTCCATTTAAATAATAGTTATCTGAAATCATTTTGTTGAAATTAAAAACTACAAGTTTATAGTCAGTGTAAAGTACTGGTTTGTCTTAGTGAAGTTAATGTATAATCTAAGCTGATTTGGGTTTTAGTGTCATCAGGGTGGTCCTATCTTTTCCTTACCAGTATCTACAACTTAAATAGGTTAAATAGTTGTCATATACAGGACTTTTTTTTTAAACCGTAAGTTGAAGGTACATTGGGATTTGTCTGGTTCACTCTGAATATTTGTTAAGGACACGAGAATCTTAAATTACAGTGCCAAGGCTGTGGAACTGACTCAGTAGCTGAAAGCTCTTGCAGCTCCTCCCAGGACTCCGGTTCAGTCCCACTATCCCCGTCAAGTAGCTCACGACCACTGGAACTCTAGTTTCAGGGTATTTGATGCCCTCTGGCTTCCTAAGTGTGGTGAACAGACACTTATGCAGGCATACATACACAGAAATAAAAAATGAATAAATCTTTAAAAAATTAACGGTGTCAATGTAAGGAAAAGTAACAAATATTTGAACCTAATTTTTAAAAATTTCTTAAGAGTGTTTTATCTGTGTGTATGTCAGTGCACCACCTATGCATATGGTATGCATGGAGGTCAGAAGGGGGCATCAGATTCCTGGAACTTGAGTTGGCAGGTGGTTGTGAGCTGCCATGGGGTGCTGGGAATTGAACGTGGGTCCCCTGGAAGGGTCAGTGCTGAGCCATTTCTCCAAGCCACAATGGTCCACTTAATTTTTCATTAGTTTAGACTTTCATATAATGCAGTTAAATTATGACATGTTGTTTTAGTAGTAGTAGTTGTCACATACAAAGTCAGGAAAGGAAATCAGAGTTAAGAAATGTATATATAACTCATTTTATGGATAATCGCCTTTTTGAGAAGCTCATCTTTTAAGAAAGATTTCCATCTCAAGTTTCTGAAATTACATTGTGACATTGAGAAAACCACTTATTCTGAGAGATTTATTCATGTGTGAACAGTGGCTAACAGAACTGATCTGCCTCAAACAGATTTCCTGGGAGCATTAGGCAATGGCATGTGTATAGGTAATGTTTAGAAACTTCCAAAGCTGAAGCCCTGCTCAACCATTCCTGAACATCCGCGGTTGCCCTTAATCCTAGGTGACTGGGAGGTAAATGAAGAACTGATTGGAGAGGTCCTGACAGGTTGGCTTCCTAATTGACCTGCTGATAGTGTTTTGTTAGGGTTGGTCTATGTTTGTGTATGGGCCAGGCTCTTGCTGTGACTGTGACCCGAGAAAAGTGACTTCAGGGAAGAGACATTTATTTAGGCTCAGTGTTACTCACCTGGTTAGGGAATATCAATCAAAACACGACAGCTTATATCAGGGTGACCAGGAAGAAGGGACTTTCCTCCAGCCAGACCCTGCCTCCCCCTATGGTAACATCCACTACCTGTAACCTTTGGGATCTGAGGATTCTTTGTATCTAAACTCTTCAGCCTGTGAACAACAGAATGGTATTTGCATAATAAAATTTCCGTTTGTCCAGTGATGAAGGATACATAGCTTTAGTATGTATGTGCCTGAGTGTTTTTCCTAAATGTATGTGTGCCTGGTAACCTTGGATGCCAGAAGTGGGCATTGGATCTCCTGGAACTGGAGTTCCAGATGATTGTAGGCTGTCATTGGTGCTGCAAACCGAACCTGAGTTTTCTGGAGAGCAGCCAATAAATACTCTTTTAAGTGCTTCAGCCCGGATTTGGTCTACTTTTGTCCTGGTTCCAGGCTAAATCATAGTTGTTCTAGTCGGTGTTCATTCTTGCTTCCTGTGTGCTAACTGGAATTCCAAGTAGGCTTCACACCTCTGGATGGTTTTGCTTACTTCATTGGTTGATTCTGTTTTCATTTAGAGACAATTCAGAGGCCATAACTCCAGACATCTTCTTTACCTTTATATAGCCTTAACTAGTGAGCCTATAGTTTATCAGTGTATGAATTATGTAATTCTCATTTCCATGGCTTGGAATGGTGGCGCATCCTTATAATTACATTATTTAGGAGGCAGAGGTAGGAGGATCAGGAGTTGAGTCAGTCTAGACTATGAGTGATACTTGTATAAAATAAGGGTCAATTTATTTCCTCATGGCCAGGGTATGTTGTGGAGATGCCTTAAATAGATTAAAATGCTCTTCTGAAGCTAACCATGGAGGTGGCCCTTTACTGTTTAGAGCAACATTTGATATCGCAGTTAAGCCTGAGGTTATGCTCTCTTAAAAATGGTCTTTCTTGAGATGGAGTCTCATAGCCTGGGCTGCTCTTGAACTTGCTTTGTCTGAGGATGACCTTGACCTGCTTCTTCTCTTTACTCCCAAGTGCTGGGGTTACTGGTGTGTACTGCCACCACACCAAGCTAAAAATGGTTTTCCAAATGCCAATGTGATCAGGTTTAAGTTCTGTAACTTATGTAGCAGTCTTCACAGTCCTACCTGTGGAAAGTTGTGTTGTTTGTTGTGGCAGGGTCTCACCGTGTGAGGAAAACTGGCCTGGAACTCCTTCCAAGCAGTTCGGCAAGCAATAAGATTGAACACTACTATACTTTCTTCATATTAAAGAATCACAGGGTTAAGGGAATTAATAATACATGAATTTTTAATGTAGTTGCTAAACTAACGTGTAAAAATCTTTCTCTTTTCACCTTGCCAAAATCAGTCTGCATCTCAGAGAACTCAGTCAAAAATCAAGTAAGTGTTTCTTTTTTTACTAGTAATGTGCTTAAAGAGAAGAAAACTCTGGTTTCGCAGAAGGCAGAGCCATACCCTGTAATTTTAAGTGTTTTCTAATTTTAAAAATTGTGTTAATGTCTTTATGAAAAATTGCATTTAAAGCTGTCTGCTAGTTTAGTATGAACATTTAAATAAATTTAAATAGCTCTCCTCTCTAAACTTGCTTAGCTTGGTTCCATATTATGATGCCTTTCTGTGTATTAAGGAGAGCTCCTTCAGGTGAGTTGATCCTGTTAAACATGTAAAGAAGCAGTAGGCCATACAATGGAAATTTGCTGCTGCTGCTGGTGGCAGCAGTGACGACACGTGTGCATGCACATGTGCATACGATGTGCTGAGGATTGAATCAGCAAAGGCCTCATGCATGCATGCTAGGCATCCATGCAGGTGAGTGAGTTCACAATATAAGAGGCAGGACATATACAAGGCTCTAGTTCTGCCTCTTATATTTGGATCAGGTTTTTTTTTTTTTTAATTAATTTGGGGCAGGGTTGGTTTTGAGACCTTCTCTGTGGCTTTGGAGGCTGTCTGGTAACTAGCTCTTATGGACCAGGCTGGTCTTGAACTCACAGAGGTCCGCCTGCCTCTGTTTCCCAAGTACTGGGATCAAAGGCATATGCCAACACCGCCTGGCTAATTTATTCATTTTTATTTTATGTACATTGGTGTTTTTCCATGGAGGTTAGATCCCCCTGAAGCTACAGACAGGTATGAGCTGTCATGTGGTTGCTGGGAATTGAACCCAGGCCCTCTGAAAGAGCAGTCAGTGCTCTTAACTGCTGAGCCATCTCTCCAGCCCTGGATCAGTTTTTCATATAAATGTTCTATGTGAATTCAAAGTTAGCATTTTAGTCACAATAATGAATCCAAGGTTTTGACTTTGGCTTGTAAAGTGATTGCCCTGCAAGCTTGAGCTCCTGAGTCTGCATCCATCCCCATCACCCACATAAAAAGACTCGTCATGGCAGCACACATCTGTATTCCTAGTGCTGGGAGATGGAACTCACTGGCCAGCCAGATTGCCTAGCCATTTAGGGAACTCCAGGGTTAATGAGAAACCCCGTTTCAAAAAAGGTAGGAAACATTGAAGAAGACATCCAACCACTGGCCAGCACGCATATGCATGTATACTCAGCCACATGCATACATGCACACAACGTACATAACAGATTATCCACTAACCATGTATACAACTTGTATTTTTAAAAAAAATATTGAGAAAATATTTTATTACTTTTTTTAACATCTCAACTGAAGTTTCCCCTCCCTCCTCTCCTTCCAGTCCCCCCTCCCACTGACCTTCTGTGTCCCTCCCCTCCCATTCACTCCCTTTCAATTCAGAAAAGGGCAGGCCTCCCATGAATTCAACCAGTAAGACTAGGCCCCTCCACTCACTCATTAAGGCTGGACGGGGCAAACAGTATGAGAAAAGGGGTCTCAAAAGCCAGCAGTTAGAGTTAGAGACAGCCCTTCTTCCTACACCAAGACCAAGTTACACAACTGTAACATATTTGCAGAGTGCCTAGGTCAGTCCCATGCAGGCTCCCTGGTTGTTGGTTCAGTCTCTCTGAGCCCTGGTTAAACAACTTGTATTCTTAAGACTCTAACAGAAACACATGACACCGTGTTTGCTGTAGAACTTTGCACCGTCACTGAGTTGTGAAGGTGTGTGCGGAGATTCTTGAAGAGCGTTTCTTTGATAAAGATGCTTTTATTTTAATGTAAGTAGCTGAGATAGCAGTTCAAAACAGTGTATAAGTGTACTGTGAAGGTGGCACTTTCCCTTTTCTTAGGAATATAATAGTGCAGGATAAACAGCTTTGCCCTCTGGGAGATTGTTGTTTAGTCTAGTTTGGAAGTGAGAGCACCTACATTTTCAGAGTTGTGGGAGGAAGCAAAATGTGACTCTATATACAGTGGTCCTAAAAATGTATAATTTTCTGGCACTGTGGGGATTATGTAATTTGTACTCATTTGTTTCTCCTCCTTGTTAGAGTATTGACCCAGGTTAACCTGTGTCCGCGGTGTCAATGCCGCCGATTGATTCAGAAGCTGATGCTTCCTTTTCCTGAGCTAGCATTAGGTGGAAACGAGAGAACTGGTACTGGTGACTTGCCCTCTTCTGTCTCAGCTTAAGCACAGCAGTGTGAGGGATTGCACAGTCTGTGCCTGCTGGGAAGGTTGCACCCTCCTCCAGCTCTCTTCTGTCAACGTAGGTGATAGGAATTTAGTTTCCCTGAAGTCGTTTACAGCCATTGTCTTCCTCAAGGTGGAGCTCTTGTTACTTATCAGGCTATTAATTTGACAAACAACTTTAAGAAAACCAGAAATTATATGAGTATATTCCTTTAAATAGGTATGACTGGTATCAAACCGAATCTCAAGTAATCATTACACTTATGATCAAGAATATTCAGAAGAATGATGTAAATGTGGAATTTTCAGAAAAAGAGGTACGACTTTGAACAATGTATTATATAGAGGCTAAATGCTGTCTATAATACGTTTAGTATGTTTTAGAACAGTTTATACTAGTTTACTAACTATATTCCACGTCTTCTTGAGATAATATGGAAAATACTAAGCAAACCAGGAAGCATCCATTTGAAGTTTCTCTGTAATAGCTCTAGCTGTCTGGGAACTCACTTTGTAGACCAGCCTGGCCTCCAAGTGCTGGGAGTAATGACATGTGCCACCACCGCCCAGTTCATTTTGAAGTTTTTCAAAATTGAGCTGTCTAGCCATGCTCGTCTTTGAACCTGTTACAGTCCTCCTGCCTCTGACTCTGGAGTGCATGTCACTGTGCACTTCCTACTGTACATGGCAAACTATGTCACCATGACTGGTGGGCTTATATGTGCATCTTCTGCTGGGTTTGCCTTATAAGGCTAATCTGGGTTGACATTATTAAGATCCATACTTACTGGTATATGTTACTTTAAAAAGGTTAGTTTTTAACCACCACCACACACAAAAAAAGTTTAGTTGTGTGGGATTTATACATATCTTAAAATTATTAGTTATATCAAATGAGTATGATTTAATAACTTTTTCCTTTCTTGTGATATTTAAGAGCAGTGGTGTGGTAGAATTAATAATTTACACACGCGTAGGCATTTTTAAAGCTATATGCTGTATTGCTTCGTTCTTGTGTATTAATGTTTTCTTGATTTAAATGATTAACATGTGTAATTAGATCTGTAATTATAGACTATGCAATACTCTTTTCTGCCATTTGGTGTTCTGTATATGAGGTGCCATGCAAAAAAGAAATACTCTTTTGAAGTACCTAAATCTGACACCCAGAGATGGTGAGATGGCTTAGTGGGTAAAGGCCCCTCTTGCCAAGCCTGACAATCTGAGTTCAATCCTGGGGTTCCACATGGTGGAAGGAGAAAGCAAACCCCGGAAACTTGTCGTCTGACCTCCGCGTGCATGATGTGGCAGGTGTAGGAGGGTGCACTGGCAGGAACACACGCACGCGCATGCACACACACGAATTCTGACCTTCTTTGTAGAAGTCTTAATCTGCAACATTGCTGAAATTTGTGTTTATATTAAATACTTACCTTTTATGTGCATTTACAAAATATGATGCCAACTTTGTTTTCAATAGTTGTCTGCTTTGGTGAAACTCCCTTCTGGAGAAGATTACAATTTGAAACTGAGGTTGCTTCACCCTGTAGTCCCTGAACAGAGCACATTTAAAGTACTGTCAACAAAGGTAAGCAGAAATGGCGTATAGAAACAGTAGTATCTGCACAGCAGTCTGGTAGATGGAGTCGTCCAGATATAGTAGGCTTGTAGCCCCACTGCCAGTGTGTTAGGGTCAAACCCAGGGCTTTGTGTGTGCTAGGCAAGTACTCTCCCACAAGTCTATCTCCTAGGTGTGGACATACCATAAAGTAAATTTAAAATAGTACTCTCCCACAAGTCTATCTCCTAGGTGTGGACATACCATAAAGTAAATTTAAAATTGCATTTAAAAGGTTAAATCTTTGTGTGTGTGTGTATATCTATGTCTATCTATATCATGGTGGGCTGGGCAGTGTAGAGATGATAGGGCAATTTGTTATCTTCTGCTATGTGGGTTCAGGGGCTCTAAGTCAGCTTGCCAGGCTTGGTGGCAGGTGCCTTCATCTCACTGGCCCAAGAACAATTACTTTTGAGTGTTAGGTATAGTTTGATGTTGTTTTACTACAACATAACAATCCACTTAGCTTATGTGGTTGTTGGTATGACTGTTAATGTAGACTAATTCTTTAAAAGAAAGGTTTCTATATAATATAAAACATACCCATCCACCATTTTAGTTGCTGTGTGTCATGCTTCCCTGAGCATGAGTGTACAGGCTAGAGATTGAGGAAAGGTGTCTTCTCTTTTTCTATTGTTCTTCATCTTACTTTTTATAATAGGGTCTTTGTACCACAGCTCCCTCTGTTTTACTTAGATTGGCAGGTCATAGAGCCTCTGGAATCTACTTGATTCTGTCCTACCATCTTTGTTTGGGATTAAGGACAAATGACACAGCTGCATTGTTTTTGGGTAGTGGGAATCTAAGTTTGTGTTCTCATGCATGCAGAGCAAACACCTTAGCATATATTTTTGTCTTTAAAATTGTGTGTGTGTGTGTGTGTGTGTGTGTGTGTGTGTGTGTGTGTGTGTGTGTGTGTGTGTGCGTGTGTGTGTGTGTGTTGGGGTATGTGCACATGAATGCAGGTGCCTAAAGAGGCCAGATTTGGATCTCCCTTGGAACTGAAGTTACAGGTGGTTGTGAGCCCCCTAGTATGGGTGCTAGAGATATCCGCAGGAGTGGTTTATACTTTTTGCCACTGAGCTGTCTCTCTAGTTCTAACCAGCCTCTTATTTGATACTCATGAATTTGTCAGTGTGGTCTGTTTTGATATACAAATACTCAGTCTCACAGCTTATAACAAAGAACTATAGAATGAGTCTGCATTTTTTAATATTTTATGTAGGTTACTTTATTAAGAGGACACGATAGATATATTTGAATTATAGTTTGGTGGTATAGTTTATTTAGATTCCTGTATATTTTATAAAACAAGAACATTTTATAAAACAAGAACACATGATGGAAATTTTTTGTTTGTTTGTTTTTTCCAGACAGGTTTTCTCTGTATTGTTTTAGAGGCTGTCCTGGAACTCGCTCTGTAGACCAGGCTTGGTCTCGAACTCACAGAGATCCACCTGCCTCTGCCTCCCGAGTGCTGGGATTAAAGGCATGCGCCACCACCGCCTGGCTGGAATTAATTTTTAAGGAGTATTTTAAATATTCCAAAGAGGAAGGTAGTAGTATAACTTAGTAGCAAATATAAAATTGAAAATAAATACCTGTAATCTCAGCATCCAGGAGGCTAGGCTGAGAGGATATATGTAATCTTGAGGCAAGCCTGGGCTACAGAGTGATTTTCTTTTTTCAGGCAGCATGGGTTAGAGTGAGAACCCTCCCTTTAAAAAAGAAAGGAAAATACAGTAAATCATTTGCATGTGCAACCCAACATGAAGGGACATATATATCCTTTAAAATTTTTCTGGCTTATCAGGAGCAGAGCTGGTTAGTAATGAGGCAGCTACAAGGCAGTGCTCTGTGGATGATACAGAGTGAGAAGAGGGGCCAACCAGTTTTATGTGACTCTGGCCATATATAGGTATATAAATCAAACTTGTTGTTGTTGTTGCTTTTTGAGGCAGGGTTTCTCTATTGTTTTGGAGGCTGTCCTAGAAGTAGCTCTTGTAAATCAGGCTAGTCTTGAACTCACAGAGTTCGACTGCCTCTGCCTCCTGAGTGCTGGGATTAAAGGCGTGCACCACCACCGTCCAGCCTAAGTCAAATCAAACATTTTACTGGTAATAATTTAAAGAAATGTATTTAAAAACAATACTTTGGTTCTACATAGAACCTTGCTTTAATAAATCGTAGCAGTAAAACCAAATTTGAGGTAGTTGTTCTTGTTTGTTTTTGCATAGAGAATTATGCTTGGTTGTTACTTCATTTGAAAGCATCCTAGATATTTTTTAGAGTTATTTGATCGTTTGGTTTTGTAGCCATCAGTTCTGAGAATACACTTCACATGAATACATAGTAGAACATATTTTCTGAACACATTTCAGAAAGTGTTGGAAATTCTGTCCTAATCCCAAATCAAAATTCATTGAATTTATTTGTTTTTAAGAAATTCAAGTTGGTAACTCAGCATTTTAACAATAAAATCCAAAGATAGAATAGATTGATACTTACATGGTGAACTATGACAGGAGTATATTAAAATTTGTTTCTGGTAATTAAGCCATTGTGTTTCTGTTAAGATCAGAAAAATAATGTGCAGTAAAATTACTGCAGTTTATAACATTGACTAGTCTTGAATCTCAGCTGAGGTGTTCAGACAGTATTCGGGTGATGTAGTATGTTCTGACAGCATGCACAGGTCAGACAGGATATTCACGTGGTGTGTTCAGAGCCAAGGCTGCAGTGATGCTGTACAATGTAGTGGTGGCCAGGGTTGACCAAACGCCTTGGGCTTATTATAATCATATTTGGTTTTGAATTAACTTTTGGTTGTTCATTGCTGCTGCCAAAGCTTTTGTGGCTCCTGGCTTGAGTTACATAGCTGAAAATGGGGTTGAGAAACCTACAGTTAGAAGAAGTTCTGTTTTGAACCTGGAATCAACATGTTTTGCATATGTGTTTTACAGAAAATAATTTTTTTTGGAATTCTGTATCTCTAGGGAAATAAATGGTGAAATCTTAGATCATTTCTCTTTTCAAACAGCAGAGGGAGGCAGTGCTATAGACAGTAATGCTAGGGAGATGGTTCACTGGGTAAAGAATTAGCCACACAAATGTGAAGACCCAGATCTCTAGAACCTATATAAAATCAGGTGGGTGTAATGGCTGCTGATACTTCTCAGCATACAGGAGGTGGAGGTAGGGAATCCCCAGAGCTAACTCTAAAATGCTGTGCTCTCAGTTCAGTGAGAGACCCTACCTTCAGATAGGAGGGGGGAGAGTGATGGAGAAGACACCTGATGTCATCTTTGTGCACCTGTGCTTGAGAGTGTGCTCTTGAACACACACACACACACACACACACACACACACACACACTGCATGCAAATATATAAAATATGGATAGTAATCTCAGGTGGTTCTGTTAAGTAAGCTGGCATTTATAAAACACTATGCACATAATAAGTGCTAAATAAATGCTACTATTTACCCTCATAATTCAGATTTTTATTCTAGCTATGAACAATACAATGCAGACCGTAGGAAAGGTGGAGAAGGCATTGACGACATTTTAGCATGTTTCCAAGATGTTTTAAACAGAATGCACCGTAATCACTGACAATTTGTCATGCCTTCTTCTGAATAACCAGCTATTTCTCAGTATGTGTGTGATGTACACTGGAATGCTGTTGCTCTAAGATAGAGTCTTCAAGTAAAGCAATGTAAAATAAAGATTTTGGTGATGCGTCATAACATAAAACAGGAGGGAAGAACCAAAGCTTTGTCTTGTATATGAAACATTACCCTGACTCAGTCTTGACACTTGGTAGATATTAGAATTAAGCAGTTAGAAGGGATGGGGAGAACCAGCATCTGTAAATTGCCCTCTGACCTGTACATGGTTATGTACATCCCACCACACACACAATAAGCAAAACTAAAGTGTAAAGAAAAACTGATTATTAAGTGATCAGTGTAAGAATAGAGGCAGATGATCGAGTCTGCTCACAGGGGGCCTGAGCCACTGCTCTAACGCAAAGGGATTTGATACACCAATTGACTGCAAAGAGCAGAGTAAGAGAATGCTGGGCAGGCTTCCCCCTGAAGACAAAGAACTAGTTGCTAAATGCAACCATGAAGCAATGGTTTTGCAAAAGGTTGCCAGGAAACTGCCACAGCTCTTCAGGCCCTGAGAAAAGGTCCTTCTACCATGAGCCTGTAGTGCTTGCTGAGAGGGACCATACCACTCTAAAGAAGGCAGTGTTCCTGAATACCTCATTTGCTTAGGAGTAGTGCTGGAGTAGTCTCTCCCTGGGAATTAATAAGTTCTCTTGCACACCTCAGAGGTGGATGGTGGTATTTAATGCTGGGAACTGTTGACCCAGCACAGTATGGGTTCTTACAGATGACTTGTAGATACTGTTTTAAAATACAATGATTGATATCTTAAACTTTTTCATACATTTGAGAAAAATATTTAAGTTGAATTAGCAAAGTTTTAGGATAATTGTGGGGTGCGTGTGTGCGTGTTTGCGTGTGTAGATCAAGTCCGCATCTGGTGTTTTCCTCAACTAACCTTTTCAGACAGGGTCTGCCCCTGAACCTGGAGCTTATTGATTGGCTAGATTAGTTGGCCAGCAAACCTCAGGAATTCCTACTCCCTGTTTCCAGCTCCTTAGCTCTGGGGTTACAAACACATGCCCAGCTTTGTACATGGTGCTGGGGATCTAAACTCGGGGCCTTAGGCTTGTGGAGCAAGTTATCTTACCACCTGAAGCATCTTCTCAAACTCCTCCTCCTCTTCCCTCTACCTCCTCCTCCTCCTTCCTCCTCTTCCTTCTTCTTTTCTTCCTTCACAGGATTTCTTTGTGTAACAGCTATGGCTGTCCTAGAACTCAGTTTGTAGACCAGGCTGGCCTTGAACTCACAGAGATCTGCCTTCCTCTGCCTCCTGAATGCTGGGATTAAAGGGCATGTACCACCACTGCCCAGCATCTTCTCAAACTTGTAAGGAAATTTTACTTGAATAATGATAAGTTGACTTATTAATGGTTACAGTGAAAACTTCTGAAACTGGGCAAGTAATTATAGAAGTATCTACTAGAATACTCAAGACTTATACTTCATAATTAAAAGTATATACAAGTTGAAAATGAAGTAAGTGTAAAAAGGAAGTCATAGAAAATTAGTTCTCCTCACCTTACCTTAAATGGTTAATTGCATGCATGCGGCTGTCATAGTGATGTATTAAGTTAACTTCAAGTTCAGGTCAGCTTGTTTTAGGATGTTGCTAAGAGATTGGCTTTATAAAGGCCTCTTTGTTCATCTGCCACAAATGCTCAGGCTACAGTAACTTTCAGTAAATGTGATTGTTAGTATGTGCTGTTCTTCAGGTGAATCTTAGAGACTTGGTACGTGGGAGTTATTAGTTAATCAAGCTAGACTTTGTATGTAATCTTTGGTTACACAGTGCCCCTGTTTGCCCAATCTTGATTAGAGAAAAGAGCATCCAGTACTCTTAATCTCCGTACCTGTGTTTGGTACCTAGCATCCCTACCTGGCTGCTCACAACTGCCTGTAACTTCAGCTCCAGGGGAGTAGATCCCTCTTGTCCTCTGAAGGCACTGTATACATGTATGCACACACGTGCATACATAAAACTAAAAGAAAAGTAAAAATATTTAGTGTTTGCGCCCTAAAGCAATTGATCTGCAAGCTGTGTATCTGTAATTTTTATCTGAAACATAAGTGAATCTGTTTTAGCTTTTGCCCTAACCCCAAGGCATTATTTAGAAGCAAAACCATTCTGAAGCAAGTGAAACACATGCGTGGATGTAGGGTTGAGAATAGGGTGTCTCAGGTGCCACAGCTGACATTTGCTCTGTGTGACTCTGTTGCAGGGGTCGTTAAAATCCCGAGTCTCTTCTCACTAGGTGTCTGTATCCCTTTCATTTACCAGCCTTGGATCAAACACTAGTGCCTGTTGTTATTGTCAAATGTTCCTTGAATGGCAGAATCATTCCTCTTCAAGAACACTAGTAGAAGAGCAATAAAGCGTTTAGATTTCAAGACCCTTGGGTGGGGGGGGCACAATAAAAACTATTTGGAGAGAGCAAGCAAATGCACACACATGCATATGGGGGTCAGAGGTCACTTCTCGCCTCTCCATGTGGGCTCTGTGGACTGTCAGGCTTAGCAGCAAGCACCTTTACCCACTGGGCCCTCTCATTGGCCCGAATTTCAAGTCTTAATTGTAACTTATGTGATATGTGTTGTTTGTTGAAGGTTAAAATTTTAAGAGTAGAAACAAAATGAATGTGTCATAATTCTTCAGATTTAACTTTGTATAATTTAGGCGTACTGTCAAAGACACTATTAATTCTTATAAAATTTTAATGACTTAAGAAAATTGCATTTCTACTGTTTTATGTGCCTTACATTGAGTAATGGATTTTATTTATTTATTTATCCTTCAGATTGAAATTAAAATGAAAAAGCCAGAGGCTGTGAGATGGGAAAAGCTAGAGGGGCAAGGAGATGAGCCCACACCAAAACAGTTCACAGCAGGTTTGTATTTTGGCCTTGTTGAGCTTCATTGTGTAGTTGAAATTGAATAATGATGAGCATTTTCCCTACGCCATTATTTATGAAGAGAGATACTTTGGATACAGTAAAGTTATTCTAATTCCTGAAGCTTGAGTATACACAAAGGTGGAAAAGTTGCACTTGTTTGTACGACAGTCAGGTAGTTTGCATTGCTCAGTGTCCCTCCCTCCCGAGTTCTGCCTTTATTCCGTTCTGTTTCTCCAGCTGATTTCCTAGAATTCTAGGACTTCACAGAGTAGGGCATTTGGACTGTTTCTGTTTTTAATTTAGACAAACCAGTAAAGGGATGCCTAGAAGAGAAGACAACCAGGGTTGTTTTTATGTAGCCCTTTATGCACTGAAGTCAGTCAAAGCATATATAACTATCAGATAAGCATCTTTTACTAGTGGAATAATTAATCTGCAGGTCCCTCTTAGAACTACAACCTAAGATTGCCTCATTACTGAATAGAAGAAATTTCTTTTTGTTATTTAATGCTCTGATCTGATGGCTGAAACAAGCCAACGATGCATCTCGACTATTTTCAGATTTTTACCCCTTTGATAATAGAAAACACTTTTGTTTGTAACAACTTTTAGGAAGTCAGTTATCAACATATCCAGTGTGCATGTGTATGTATGAGTTAATTTCATATACATATAGAAGTTGCAAGAATAAAAGTTTCTTTACCCAGTGATAGAATTTTAACTCATCTGTAGCAAAAATAGCAAAACCAGGAGAGACAGCGACAGATGACTTCTTTTTGTGTGTGTGTGTTTTTGGGTTTTTCAAGACAGGGTTTCTCTGTGGCTTTGTAGTCTGTCCTGTAACTAGCTCTTGCAGACCAGGCTGGTCTGGAACTCACAGAGATCCACCTACTTCTGCCTCCTTGGTGCTGGGATTAAAGGTGTGCGTCACCACCGCCTGGCGACAAGTGACTTCTTATGGCTACTTCAAAGGCCATCTCATATCTCTTGAGACTGACTCCCAGAGGTTTGGAGCTCAGGTTTTTATAGTGAACAGCTATACAATACAGTGCTTATATAATAGGCAGCCCAGTATTATTTCTTCCATTTTATAGACTCAGGTCACCTAGTAGATTTGTGGAGGACTAATTGCAGGGCTGCAGAGTGTGGGTGTGGTTCTGGTAATTGTTGCTGCTTCCTGTGGGACACATTCACCAACAATGGAGATGATGTTTGCTGTCACAGTTGTCTGATAAAGTGAGTGAGCAAGAACTCGGTAGGTAGCTCACCTGCCGTCTTTAATTATTCAAGTTGTTCTGAGATTAAATAGTGTGTGTATGTGTGTAAGATTTTTCTAAACGGAATCCCTTAGAAATTCAGATGCTTTGCCTTCTGTCCTGTTGTGTTTTGTGAGGAATTAATATGCTTGTCAGATTCTGTGTACTGCAAGCTGGAAACTGTAGATAAGGGCAAGTCACTTAACCTATCCGGGCCAGCATTCTTATCTGTACAGTAGAGATTAAAACTTCATTCCCATTCTTCCTTGGAGTCAGCATTAGAATTAATTAAATCCATGTTCCCAGCTCCTTAACCGTGTCATGAGGTTTTTTTTGTTTTGTTTTGTTTTGTTTTTCCCTTTGGCTACCAGTGAAAATGTAGAAAGACTGCATTTCTAGTAGAGGGGAGTGACATTTAGGATGTTTAAAGCAGTGTGTGTGTAAAGTAATGTACGTATATATGTATATACCCTGAATAAAACTGTACTGGGTCTTCCAGGGTTTTATTTTGATGAAGGATGGGTAAATAAAAAGTGGGTTTATGCCAGGCGGTTGCTGGTGGTGCACGCCTGTCTTCCCAGCACTTGGGAAGTAGAGGCAGGTGGATCTCTTGAGTTCGAGGTCATCCTTGTCTACAGAGTTCCAGGACAGAGAAATCCTGTCTCAAAAAATAAACAGACAAACTAGGTTATTTACTGGTGAACTGAAAACACAGGAATAAGAATGAATGTTTAGTAGTTTCTCAGCGATTTTTAGAAAGGGGGTATAGAAAGACATTACTGAAGAAGTAACATTTAGATTAGTGTTACTGTGTTCCAGTGTAATGGGGAAACTTGGAATCAGGGTATATATATTTGTGTGTGTGTGTGTGTGTGTGTGTGTGTGTGTGTGTGTGTGTGTGTGTTTGTTTGTGAGCCTACCCTTTAACGACTGAGCCATTTCTCCGGCTCACATTTTTATTTTTTAAGCATTGTAAGTTGTACTGTCCCCTATAGTGACTGCTGGCTATTGATCACTTGAAGTCAGGTTAGTCTGCATTGAGATATAAAATGCATACCCAGTTTTTAAGATTTTTATATATCTAAAAGGGTCATAATGTGTTTTAGTGTCTTCTAGTTGACTTCATGTTGAAATAATATTCTTTCTATGTTAAGTCTAGCCAGTTATTTTTCATTTTCCTTCAGGAAAATAAACAAGTTGTTTCTAATAGTACAATTCTTTCCCTTGTCACCTTCTTCCTTTTTTGCCATTCATTAATAAAAAAAAAAATCTTCAGTGTGTGAATGAGAGAGAGTTCTTTGTAAATTTCATGTCTTCCTGCTAGCCTGGTTTCACAGCTGCATCAGTCCGAAATGAACACACAGGAGGCTATATTAATTATAAAGCTGTTGGCCGTTTGCTTGTTTCTTACTGGCTAGCTCTGACATAAGTATTTAACCCATAATTGTTAAAAGGGTCCAGACCTCTTACTTCTGTGGCGGGCTACATTATGTCTCCCTCTGCCTCTCTTTCCCAGAATCCCCCCTGACTCCTAGTCCCACCTGTCTTGCTTCCCTATTGGCCAACAGTGCTTTATTCAACAACCAATAAGAGACAGATTTACACAGTGGCATCTCCCGTCAATTTTACATCCTGATTGTAGTTTCCCCTCCTTTCTTTATTCTGAACCATCTCCCCCACCCCAGCTCCCCAATCCACTCCCCTGACGTTTCTGTTTAGGCAAGGGCATGTCTCCCATTAGTAGCAACAAAACAAGGTATATCAAGTTGCAGTAAGACTAAGTACCTCTCTGTTTTGAGGCTGGGAATGGTGACTTGGTATGAGGAGTAGGATCCCAAAAGCCAGTAAAAGAGTAAGAGACAGCATCTGGTGTCACTGTTAGGTGTCCTACAAGACGACCAAGCTACACATGTAAGTGGATGTTTCCTGTCCCAACCGCTCCAAATAACTGACTCAGAGGCTGAATATAAATTAACCTATATTTCTAACTAAATGTTGCCTCATGGCTCATGGCTTTTTGCCTCTTTTTTTTTTTTTTTGCACATGTTCAGTGGCTGGCTTTCATCGCTAACTCTGCCCTTCTCTTTCTTAGTTTGGTTTTTTTCCCCCCAACCTTATCCTTCTTGGCTGTTGGTCAGTCATCTTCTTTATTAAGCCAACCAGAGCATACTTTACACAGTGTAACTCATTTCACAGCACACACAACTATAACATGCAGAGTACCTAGGCCAGTCCCATGCAGGCTCCCTCCCTGGTTGTTGGTTCAGTCTCTGTGAGCCCCTATGAGCCCAGGGGCTAGTGAGATGGCCCAGTGGGAGAAGGCGCTCGTCGGCAAGCCTAATAACACGGGTTTAATTCTAAGGACCAGCTACCCCAAGTAAATAACTAAATGTGTAAGTGTTTTTGCATGTTTGTATGTGTGCCATGTATACCTGGTTAGTGTGGAGGCCTGAAGAGTTTGCTGTATCCAGTGGAACCGGAGTCAGGACAGTTGTGAGATGTCATGTGGGTCCCTGAAACTAAACTCAGGTCCTTTGTAATAGCAGCAAGTGCTGTTAATTGCTGAGCCATCTCCCCAGTTCCCAATAAATGTAATTTTTAAAACTAAATGTATCTCCATTCCTCTTTATAACCTAGTATTAAAACTGTTACAGTATGTGTGTGTGGATTATATTTCTGGCTGTTACTGTAGTTTAATTAGATGATAAACAGCTGTTTGTAGACCTACTGGGTTATTTTGTTTGTCTGTCTGTTTTCCAATTTTGTGTGCCAAGATCTTCATTTCCTTGGTCTTATGGCATCCCTTGAGCTGCTGGGCTAGTAGTTTTTTTTTTGTTTTTTTGTTTTTTTTTTATGTAAGTAGCCTCTATCCAAATAGACACACAAATTCTGTTGTTTTCTATGTTATGTAGAGAACTATATGTGTTTTTATATTCAGATAGTGCATTAAGATGTGGGTTAAGTGGGTATTTTTCAGCATTTAGGACTTAATATTTTTCTTTTTTTTCTTTTCTCATTTTATATACTTTGATGTTTGCCTGCATGTATATCTGTGTGAGACTGTTGGATGTCCTGGACCTGGGGTTACAGACAGTGGTGAGCTGTCATGTACTGGGAAATGAACCCTGGTCCTCTGGAAGAGCAGCAGGGCTCTTAACTGATGAGCCATTTCTCTAGCCCCATGAAGCTACTTAATTCTCCTCCCTCCCTCCCTCCCTCCCTCCCTCCCTCCCTCCCTCCCTCCCTCCCTCCCTCCCTCCCTCCCTCCCTCCCTTCCTTTTTTTTTTTTTTTTTTTTTTAAACACAATTTCTCTGTGTAGCTTTGGAGCTTGTCCTGGAACTCATGGAGATCCACCTGCCTCTGCCTCCCAAGTCCTGAGATTAAAGACCACTACTGCCTGGCTATGTTTTTTTATTGAAGTAATCTAAGTGTGTGTGTGTGTGTGTGTGTGTGTGTGTGTGTGTGTGTGTGTGTGTGTAGGAGATGGAGCATTCACTCACTACGTGGTATTTGATTTCAAAGCATTTCTACTTTGAAACATACCTAAGTGTCTTATAGAAAAGCTATACTTCCAATGTTAAAATCTTGAGAAGATGGGCTAGAGAGATGGTTTAGCACACTGACTGTACTCATAGAAGACAACTCAGGTTTGGTAACCAACACATCAGGCAGCTCACAATTACCTGTAACTCCGTTTCTAGAGGATCTGATACCTTCTGGCTCAGGCATTAGCTTACACATATAGGGTGAACATATGTAACAGTCAGGTACACACATAAAATAAATTTTAGAAAAGCTTTAGACATTTTAAAATGAGGTATGCTTTTGGGTAGTATTTGGAATTGGTATAAAAACCTTGCACACAGGAGGCAAGCATTCTGCCATTGTCTCTAATGGAACATCCTAAAAAGTGTGTATATGTGTGTGTACAGTCTGGTTTTTTTTAATAATTACTTGTGCTGTCTTTAAAGGATGTGTTTATTTTAACTGATGTGAGTGTTTTGCTCACAGGTGTGCCTGTGTGCTCTCTGTATGCCTGGTGCCCTCAGAGGTCAGAAGTGGGCTTTGAGACTAGAGTTAGGTGTGAATGGGTTGAGCCTAGTACTCTAGACCATTGAGCCATGTCTTCTGGCTCCATGCTGCCCTTTTCAAAGCTTTGCTTTTTTTCTAAAAGAGAAGCAGTTATTGGGGAGGGGTCAGCATGCTGCAGCATGCATTTGGAGGTCAGAGGACAGCAGGGTAGGTCCATTCTCTATCTTTTTGTAGGCTCTGGCAATCGAGATTTGGGTTATTAGGCTTGTGCAGCTGCTCAGCGGTCTCTCACCCATCCTATAACTTTAGTTTTCCTCCTTTTCTGTCTAATTCTCATTTTTGTCTGTAATTTTTTTTTCTTGAAATAGTTCTCAAAATCTGACCTTAGCAGTCACCATATAGCCCAGTGTGGTGTCTGAATTACAATCTATCTTCAGCTCCTTGAGTAACTTTTCTTTCCATATGAGAAATTCTGTGTACGTAACCCACTTCCACTGTAATTAGCATACAGAATGTTTTTAGTTCAATTTTGTACATTATATCAAAAGCTTATACTTTATTGAATTATTTTGCTCAGAGGAAGTCCTAGATTTTGCAGTATGTTAACTGATTCAGTTTTTGAAATGTAGATCTAATTATTGATGTACATAGCAAAGAGACACTTATTGCAAACTTGAAATTCAGTGACCTAAACTACTTGCTAAGATGTTCTGTACACTGTGGTCACAGCATTTACATATTTCTTGACATAATCAAAGGTGCTGATGAATCACTTGTGTCTTTTTCACTTTGCAGATGTAAAGAACCTGTATCCGTCATCATCTCATTATACCAGGAACTGGGATAAACTGGTTGGTGAGATCAAAGAGGAGGAGAAGAACGAGAAGCTGGAGGGTGACGCAGCTTTAAACAAATTATTTCAGCAGATCTACTCAGATGGCTCTGATGAAGTGAAGCGTGCCATGAACAAATCATTTGTAAGAATACCAACCGTTCTTACAGTTTAAACATGTAAAGTAAGATTAAGTAGTGAATTTGAGGCCAAACTGCATGGCCTGGATAGCTGGGATAGCTCTGGGGTAGAGTTTGGCTGAACATTTATTTCTTCTTGCTCCAGACTTAGAATAGTGGTTGGAGAAGCCCAAAACATACAGAAGAGATGAGAAAAAAGTGATTTATTGTAACTCATTTGTGAGTTAGGAGTTGGAAGGCTAAGAAATTCTAAGATTGCAACTTTTAATTCAGATTTATTTTTTAGTTGAATTTGTCACAGTAGCTCAATGAGCTTTCTACTATTTTACCTCATAGAATCTTACACTATTTTCTTCTTTAAAATGAAGAGCACAGAAGGGAAATTCCCAGAACAGTATTGGGCCAGTAGAAAGTATCTATTTATTATTATTCAATGACTTAATTTCTCAATTGATTAAGAAAATTCAGGCTTTTATTAGAGAGCCTAAATATCACCTAAATCAGGCCACCAGTCCTGGCGTTTTATTGAAATTTCACTGCTGTAAAGTTGCATACATTGTTTATTTATTTAGACTTAAGGAAATTTGTGTATGTGCTTGTTTTGCATGTATGCATCGATGTATGTGCCCTTTATGCCTGTGGAGGCCAGAAGAGGGCTGGAACTAGAATTACAGGCAGTTGTCAGCTGCCATGTGGGTGCTGGGAACTGAATTCTTCTGGTCTTTGGTTTGCTCAGTGGGCATGGGTTACCTTGAGCTTCTAATCCTCCTGCTTCTTTCTCCCAAGTACCCATGTACCCATTGCTACCCAAGTACCCATTGCTACCCAGCAATAATATATTTTTCTTAAAGATATAATCATGAATTTTACCAGAAAAAATATTGTCTGCTCAAATCTTTCCAGGCACGAAACTCACCCTTACTATTGATTTCCAAAAGTTTTCTAGAGAGAATAGCTATATGTCAGATTAAAGATACATTGTGGAATTCTGCATCCATTTTCCTATAGAAAAAAAAATGATAATTAAATGAGTGATATACATCCATAAAGAAAGCCATCTGTGTGGCAACATTGACCTTCAATGCAGAGCTTGCTTTTTGTCTCTCTGGGAAGACAGAACAGACTGTCCTTTATTGTTGTTCAGTATAATTGTGTGAGACCATCATACGGAATAATGAGGAGATGTTAAATTGCACAGTAGTCTACCTGTATCCAGAGAAGGAAAAATTGTGGTCAGTGTCTATGACCAGATTATAAACTAAAGTCACTTCTGTGAGTTTTATAATTGAGAGTCCTCTTAGGAGTAGCTGGTTTTATAGGCTTGTCACATTCAGTTTACTCATTTTATTGGAGCCTGCCATGCGCCATGCCACCACGATTAGGACTACAGTGTAAATGCATTCAGCTGTCTTTGCATGGGTTTCATATCTGTGGGTTCAACTAATTTGTGATTGGAAAATACTAGAAGAAGAGCTGTTGCTATTGAGTACAAGTAATACTGTTGACAAGTACCTGATATTACACAGTATTGGATATTACGGGAACTCTAGGGATGATGTGTATATAGCATAGTGGAAAGGTGTGCCTGGGTTATCTGCAGATTCTGTGCCACTTTTATGTTAGAGACGTGTAGCATCTGCAGATACTGAACCCTTTGTAGCTACCGAGGGATATTTATGTTGGTAAAATACAGTCCGTGCCTTTGAAGAGCTCTCCTCTGTAGTTCTCGTCAATAATGTGAAGTAGACTTGAGGCAGACTCTCTGGGATGCTGAGACGGGAGGGTTGTGAGTTCAAGGTCAGTCTGAACTACACAGCAAGACTGTCTCAAAGACAAAATGAAGAGGAAAGAAGGCAATCCTTAAATTGCAAAGGTACAGTGTGTATTAATGGTAGTTATATAGAAGATTGATTGTGTGGGAGTACAGCCTGGTAATTAACAAACAGTCTTAAGAAAGTTGAACAGAGCCAGGCAGTGTGAGTTCAAGGACAGGCTCCAAAGCTACACAGAGAAACCCTGTCTTGAAAAACAAAACAAAACAACAACAAAAAAAAACAACAAAACAAAACAAAAAAACCAACCAAACAAAAAAACACTGGTTGAGCCAGGTGTGGTAGTACAAACTTTAATTCCGGCTCTCGTGGGAGTAGGGGGCAGAGACAGGTGGATCTGTGAGTTTGAGGCCAGCCTGGTCTACAGAGTGAGTTCCAGGACATCTGTTTCACTGAAAGCCCTGTCTGGAAAGAAAAAGAAAGTTCTCTGGCAAGGTGGCTGAGCAGGTAGGGTGCTTGCCGCCAAGCCTGACCACCTGAGTTCAATTCCTGGGTCTTCTGTGGTGGGGGGAGAAGATCTGACTTCCACTAGTTGTTTCTGACCTCTACATGTGCCTATAAAACATGTGTACATGCACATACACTAAGAGCCAAAGGCCAAAAGCTGCTGCCATTCATGTTTAGAAGATAAGATCTAAAGACTGCAGTAGACAGTGTCACCCTGTCCAAAGGAACTCAGAGAAGCTCTGCAGAAGGCATTGGTTATCTTGAGGTTCCAGTTCAAGGGGCCTATAACCTCCCGTGTTTCTTAGTAATACAGCCACTTAAAAGATTGTAGGTTTTAGGAATTCACATTAGTGAATTTTTATTACAACAAATTTGTGGAAGGAAGTTCTAGTTCTTTAGAAGTGTGAACCTTAGCCTTTAACAGATGAGCTGTCTCTCCAGTCCAAGTTTTAATAATACACTTATGTGTTGCTTAACCTAACACTTGGCTGTGTTCTGAGAAATCTGTTGGGTGATTTTCATTATTAGGTAATACCGTTGAGTGTGTTCATACAAATCAGCCATGTGCTGTCCTGTTGACCTGTGCCCACAACCTGACATGCCTTCTCAATGTCATCAAAATGTTTGAGGGCTGCTGCAAGTGTAACATAGGTTATTATTCTACAGTAGCCCCCCCCACAGAAGTATATTCTCAAATTACAATAAGAATCTAGCTTAGTAAATAGTCTAATAATGGTTGTAAGATATTATATATTGTATATAATTGTATGAGCTGTCCTTTTATGTGGTTAGCAGCTCAATGAGTTTGAAATAGAGTTGTGTGTTGTGTTGTGGATATTAGTGGCCTCAGTATCACTAGGCAGCCAACATTCTTAAGCTGTGTTTGTTGTAATCTTATGACCTCACTATTAAGAGCAATTCATTGCTGACCAAAATAATTTTATGAAGTGTGTGACTCTGTGCACATGCTAGGATTGTTGGTGGGTTGTGTATTCACAGCCTTATAAGTAGATAACCAGTTTACAGATTTTGACTTTGTTTATCTCTGTTGTATGTACCTTAGTTAAAACAAGAAAAATTCGGAGTACATTAGAGTGTGTTTGGCAAAGAGGGAGCATTAAATGGGGATCCTTAAAATTCTGTTTAAATGGCTTATTTATTTTGCCTGTCTTTTACTGTCTTCATAATCAAAAGCTCATGCCATTTTGAGGTGGAGGGGTTTTATTTTCATTTGAAGGTGAGTTTTCCACGTGATGCCTCTGCTGGTATGGCAGTGTATATATGCACATGATGTGCCTACCTAATTACTCTAGAGCTGTCTTTTGTCAGGCATTGGGTTATTTTTAGTGCCTGTGTTTGGGAAGGTGTGTTTGGTCCATTCTGAGGAAAATATTGTATTTTGATATGCAATGCAGGAATGAACTTTTTTTTTTTTTAATTGCAGATGGAGTCTGGTGGTACAGTCTTGAGTACCAATTGGTCTGACGTAGGTAAAAGAAAAGTTGAAATCAACCCTCCTGATGATATGGAATGGAAACAGTACTAAATAAATGAATTTGCTATCACAGAGTACGTTTGTTCACGAGCGCCCATTGTGTGTGTTATCACATTCTTGAATTTTGAATAATATCTTTTTGAAAGATTAAACCTCTTTGCCTCTTTGTGCTCTCGAAATGATTTTCCTGCAAGTGTTCTAAAGAGTGATGATCACATCTTATCACTTCTGTCCATAAGGATTTCACACATCCTGAAACTGAATGAAATGTCATTTGTTTCTAGATAGATCAGCTCTGTCTAGTTATGGGAGTGGAGACATCTTTAATGGCATCTTGGTAATTGCCTTATTTTTGATGCAGCATTCTGTTAATAATTTATTAGACCTGGCAACTTTTTGTCGGCATACATTTTTCAACTTCAGTGTTGTACTTACTTTTAAGAGCTGCTTTTGAATGAGTTATAAATACAATTTTTCAATGAAGGTTCATCTATTTACCTTTCTCTTAAGTTTTATGAGAAGTATTTGTAATTGCACCACAATTTTGGTTCTGCTCTCCAAATTCCAGAATAAAGCGTAGATTCTGGAGTTTAGCACCACGCAGATTTAACTGCATAAAGGTAATCTGAAGAGGAGGCCAAGAAAGGCCTAGAGAAGCCCATCTCCACGGCTTCCCCTTTTGCCATGATTGCTTTGACTTTGGTACGTTGGTGTTTTGCTATTTGAGTGTAAATTAATATGCACGTGTTTAGTATTTTGTGCTTGAAATCTATGGATTCCTTAAGGATAATAAAAAATGAAAAGACATAATTTTAGAGTTTATACTATAATTGAGAGAAGGCTAACATTAAGGAAAAAGTTACAAAATGGTTGAATGTTGGACGAAAGAGTTTGGAAATCAAAAAATAAATGCATGTACCACAGGTGACTTGCAGATTTGGCATGACTATCTTAGCCTTTACAGCCTAGCAGTGGGTCTATGTTTCTATTAGGTCTCACTGACAGTTGGTGGCAAGGCCGGCCTTGCTTCTTGGAGCTTATGGAGAAGTGAATGAGAAACATGTTGGCAAGCATTTCATTTATCTGTAGAAGGTGTAGGAATTGGGCTCCTTCCTGTTGGCCCTTCGATGTGCAGTATTAGAGTTCATACAGTTGCAGTGAGTAGGTCGCAGGCCCTTTGTTAATGTCTTGTGGAAGCACACTAGCGCCTAGGAGAGTCTTCCTGTGGATTTCTGATGCTCCCACCTCTCCTAGTGTGCTAACTGCTGGCTGCTGGCATTATGGGGTCACACCACTGTATTTGGCTTATTTTGTTTGTGTTGTTGCACGCTGGAGTTCTGATCTGTTCTTTTGCCCACATAAAGCTGCAGGCTACTTTTTCTTGAGAGCCAAAGGGAACGGTGAAATTGACTTCTTGCTAGAGTGGATATTATCTCCTGTGGGTTGTGTTCTAGGTGTTAAATTTTTCTCAGTGTCGTTGGTCCTAAGTGGAAGGGAGACTTGCTACAAAGTCTATTTAATAAGCCAGGACATTATACAAGAATCCAAAGTTCAAATCTTCCTCACTTCCTAATTTTCAAGAGTTTAGCCTTTTTTCCCAAAAGATTTTCTTTTTATTTTATGTGTGTGCATGTTTGCATGAATGTATATACAGTGTGTGTGTGTGTGCACCTGGTGCCACAGAGGCCAGAAGAGGGTCGAAGATCTTCTGGAAATGGAATTGCAGACACTTGGGCCAGGCCCATGTGGGTGCTGGTAAACGAGCCTGGGGTCTCTTCAAGAGTGACAAGTGCTCCTCATGCCTGAGCCACCCAGTTTTAAGCCCATTGTGTCTTAAGTCCTTTATTAAGTAATATCTAGAGTCTTAGGTGGTATAACTAGCATTTTGTGGATAAATAAATTTTTATCATTTAGCTTTAAGAGTTTTTATATTTGATATTTTTGCATTTATTTTTAAAGATATATAGAGATGCTTGTCCATTAACTACATTTGCTTCACATTGTTGAGATTCAGAGTTTTGTTGGAGTAAATGGACTTCCTAATGTATGACTAAAAGCATTATAAAATGTACCTAAGTACATTAGATTTTTCTGTCAAAGGGATTTTGAAAAATGAGCCAGATTTGTCTGAAAGTGCCCATTCCAAAGTACTGCTTCTGTTTCTTTATTTCAGATCATGGAAGCTTGTAAGTTTCCACAGAGTTCTAAATAAGAGTCTCTCACTGAAGTATTTTCTACTCTCAGTGTACCTATTAATTCTTTGTCTTTGTAGACTTCCCTGTTTGTCAAGTTTTGCTTCTTTTAGTGTGCTGAGCCTCAAATGTATTGTCACCTTGGACTCCAATCCTCCTCTGCCTTCTAAGAGCTGGTATTACCAAGTCTGGTCATGCTCCTTCCCTCCCCCTTTCTCTCATAGCTTAGGGAATAGAGTACTATGGTGTTTTTTTCCCTGATAAGCCTTGGGTTATTTAGTGAATACCTTTTGCTCTAAATCCTTCTAAAACATTAGTCTAAAATGATAAAGTAGAAAAGATATTTGTAGTGAAGCAGTGTGGAACTGAATGGGAGGGCAATGCACAAATGATTTAGAATGTGAAAAGATGTCAGGCGAGATGAATTAGCAGAAGACATAATCTATGCACCTAAGAGTGGCGAGGATGAACAGGTTTGATGCTGGAGGTGGAGCTTAGTGGTGGGTGTGTGTGCTGCTGGGATAGGGCTTGATCTCTCCTCCCCCGCCCCCATAGGATCTTGGCATGTAGTACCGGCCAGCCTGGTGTTAACAGGGTCTAAAACTATCCTTGAACTTGAGACAATTCTCCTGCCTCTGTCTTCTGAATACAGGGATTGCAGAGGATCTAGGATTTCACAGCAGCCTGGGTTACATGACATCTGGCATTGCAGCACAAGTCCTAGAGCTGAAGGTTGCTTGATGTGTTGGTCATGTGCTGAGGTGACTATGTTACTGGAACAGTGAGCAAATCCAGAGAACGAGCCCCATATATCCATGTTACACCCCCCCAGATATCAGTAAAAAAGTGTTTGGAATGATGGTAAATGTTAACACATGGCAAAGATGGAATAAAAGTTAGGATTTGTACATCTATCAGGGATGGCATTTTTCTGTGAATATCTTGTAAATTAGTTTGCTTTATGGTGTATTTTGAGGAAACTAAATCTAGTACTCATTTCTGCCCTTTTCTTCCTTACACATCAAATTACAAGTGATATCACATCATTGTAATCTTTGCCTACCAAAGCAGTTGTTTTGGAATGTAAGTACAGTTACAGCAAAATAAATATGGAGATGAGATTGGGTTACATGGAATGACTGGTTGTGAACAGGGCCTTAAGGATAAGTGTGGTATAGAATTTTGTATTTAATAGTTTTGTTAAAACCAGATCAGCAGAACACATTTTTATGGGCCATCTGCTAAGATTAAAGGTAGTTTTGAAATCTCATTCCTTTAACCATGTATTTGCATTCCTGCCTGTCAAGATGAGGAGACAAAAGGGAAATGGATGGTGAATTCTAGAGCTAGAGTAGATCTTAAATACTGTCTAGTCCAAACCTTTTGTTTACAGATGTGCACCCCCCAAGTGTTTTCATAGCCCTCATTTTTTCATAGCAGTTCTTGACTTTGAACTCAACTTAATCATCTGGTGACAACACAGTTTCTCAAAATATCAGGCAGCTGGAATTGCGAGGCATTGGGAAGGTGCTTTGCACAATATTTAGGATAGAGTTTACCTCAAAGACTTGGAGGTTTTGTTTCATGTTTTAGTGTAGTGGAGAGGTTTGAAGCGTTAGGTCTAGGGTTATGTAGTAATCTGTAATTTGAATGAGCTGCTGGTTTGGAAGCAGATGGTCTTGAGAGAGGTAGTAGAGCACTTAGTAATGGAGAAGGTGAACAGTTGAGGTTACATTAGTCACCTCCAGTGTCTCCCAGTCATTTGAGAAAAGCAAAAGGATATTGCTTTGAAGAACTTGGTTCATATTAATAGAAATTAAGTGGCAGGGCTAGGGCCTAAAAAGAGGACTCGTGGAGTTTAGAGCACTTACTGCTCTTGAAGAGGACCTAGGTTCAATTCCCAGCATCCACATGCCAGCTCACAACCACTTGTAACTTGAGTGGGGGATCACATTCCCTCTTCTGGCCTCCTCAGGCACTGGGCATACATACAGTAAACATACATATATGCAAGGAAACAATAATTTGTATTAAAAAGAATAAGACATTGTTGGGGTATAGGCTATTTTTTGGTAGAACACTTTCCTAGGTTTTTTTATTTTTGAGGGGGCGGGCTTGGATTCAGTTCCCAATGATATTGAAGATTTTATGCTTATGTAAGGTAGAGGAGAGTTGCTCAGTGGTTATTTTGAGCCTCGTGGACCTTAGGATGAGGTCACTGAATCAGACACTGCATGTGAAAGGAAACCTGCCTTTGCAGTCAGAGTGAAACATTGAGAATAGGGATTTGGGCGAGACCCAAGTTTATCACTACCTGATGTTTAAATTGAACAGAGAACAGCAGAGGACCATGCACTGAATCATAATGAGACAGTTTCTGTTATTGCCTGTGTGACATGCGTAGATACAGAGTGCCTATTTTAAAGTGTGGATGCTGATTGAATGGGCTGGGTAGAAGTGTGTTGTTTTTTTGTTTGTTTTTTCTTTTGTAGCACTCCTGCCTTGACCTCTCAGTGCTGTGGTTATAGGCATTGCACCAACCCTGGTTGTTGGAATCTTAACTGAAAACAAACTGGTTACATTTGGCAGCACGATGCCTTGCTAAGAGAAACTTCATGCTTGACTACTTGTTCCAGGGTTTTTGATTGTCAGTATAAGTCAAACTCAATACAAAAAGATAGGTAATGGTCTGGGCTAACTAAAAATACAGGCTTTTGAAAAGAAAACTGTTTGCTAGCAAATAACCACAACTTGGGATGCAGATGAATCGGAAGCCACAGTAGTCATACCTCGTAAGAGTAAAGTAATTGGCAAGTAAACTTGCACAAAGCAAATCAGCTTAAAAGGTACATATGTGTATTTCTTCCAGACTGTTTTGTTGCTTTTACAAGTTCTCTAGCTATTTACAGAAGAGAATTTTTAGGAAGGGTATGTGTGTGGCAGTTTTCTGGGGTTCCAAGCCAGTTGTTAGGACTCATGGGTGAAGAGAATGTTTATAAAGGAGCAACTTTAGCATAGTGTGGTTATATTATTTCTAGTCTGGATACTAATTTTTGTCTTTCTGGTGGTAACATACCGTACCATACAGGACTGATTCCTATATTTTTATGTAAAAGTAATTAAGATGTGAAATGGGTTTAATGACATAAGTGTCTTAGAAAAAAGTGTTAAGCTTAGATTGTACATGTACAAATATATATATATGCATATTCTCACATTAAATATTTAAAAGCTCAGTTAAATACATTTGAATATAAACAGTTTAAATAAAACCCACGACGATTCCTCCGGTTAGGCAAAACTAACTTGCTCTATAAATTTGATTCTAATATGGAATCATTTTTTTCAAAACGAAATGCACTTGTATATTCATATAGAATATGAGCATGTGTACACACATGCACAAACCCTTCAGAAGGAGTTAAACTTTGCTTCATAAACAAAACACTGTGCTTAGGAAGTGTTTTTGTTTGTTTGTTTTGCTAAAATTAGTGACAAAGCTCAGGTTTGTACCTTCATACTATCAAAAGTAGCAATGCATGTAGGTTTCGTCAGCACCTTCCTACCCCCTAATATATCAGTTAACTTTAAAAGTGTGGTCATTTCTATAAAGCACACACTGTTGAACTAATTGATACAGCCAACTTATGCAGAAACAAGCCACTCAAAGCATTTGTGTTTTGTAAAATGGAGATTGTATTTCACTGTAATAAAATCTGATGTAAAATAAATGGTTGACTGGATTGAATAATTTTAGTGTATCTTTTTAGCGTTAGAATTATTTGAGGTAGTAGAAGTGATGTAGGGATGAGGTCTACAAGTTCTTAGGCTGGCTGCAATGCAGTTTGGCATACTTCAGTGGTATGCGTTAATATGCCTGCACTAATACATAAGTGAAAACTTTTCTCTGTTTCCTTTGTGCTCATTGACACCTACCACATCTAAGTCTGAATTAGTCCATTGTTCTGTTCTGGGCCACATTAGAACCTTGGAAACCAGCCTACGATGTTCTAGGAGTAATGGTTTACACCACTACTGGGAAGTTTCTAAAATATTAAGGCATCATAAATACAAGTGTCTGCACACACTGATATAATTCAGTCAAAATTCAATGTAGCAAAAGTCAGCTGTACTTGTAGTTTGGGATTGACCTGCTTAGAGTCAATAGAGGATTTGTATTTGGTTTTATAACAATGATCCCTCATCTGTACAAATTAATCCATCCACTTCTATTTTCATGTAAAGGTTCTACTGGTAGAACTTTCTCTGTTTTCATCTACTTGTACTTCCATCTGGTAGAACTTTAAAAAGGAAGTGTCACGAAGGAAGCAGCTCCTTTCTCTGCTACCCAGGTGATTGACCTGACATGAAAACGTAACCAGCCATCTTGACTAGAATCGGATTGGTCCCCACTTCTGTATCTATTCAGTTGGCATCCTGTAAGGTGTGGCTTCTGCCTGTTTCCCTCTACACATTTCCTACCAAAGTGCTCTTTTCCAGTTTTTCCCATGTAGCATCGTGCCTCTGCCTTCCCCAACATACATATTCCCTTTGGAACAGCTGTCCTCACTTCACGGGCTAGCTCTTGCTTACACGAAGCCCTCCAAGGAGCCCCTTGCTTCCATCCTTCTTGGGATGGCATCCTGACTAACATTAATCTCTTTGATCTTGTTTCTAGAACCCAGTGCAAATTACTGGGCTCTGTGGGTGTGTGAGCATGGGTTAACACTATTTTCTAAGACACTTATGTCATTAAACCCTTTTCACATCTTAATTACTTTTACATAAAAATATAGGAGCCCATGTTTTGCTTGGTTAATAGGAAAGCAACCACCTTAAACATTAAGCTTGAAAAATTGAACTGTAGAAAGTATCTTCTGCCTGAGAACAACATGGCCAGGAAGTCATTACACATGTGTTCTTTCATCCTTTCTTCAGGTGCCAATGCTGTTTATCCCACCAAGGGGAAGCATTTGATAGCTGGGCTTTGCAAATTCTGTATCTTACAGCTTAGTTCAGAAAGAGAGATTGTTGGCACTAAGAACCTTTGGTCATAATCAGACCAAATGTTTGGGTAAAAATTCACCTCAGGAAAGTTGGCTTTTCTCTTAAACTATAGGTTCAAAACTAAAATGTCACAATTGCAAAAATACTTCTGTATCTTTCTGATCTAACATTGCCATTTCTGAAGACAGAGCTTGTTTCCTTTATGTCGTGAGTTAGCAAGCTATCCCTCCCCAGCTGCACCTGCCAGGCAGTTCTTCCAGACCTTTCTAGAAGAGTAGCTGGCTGGTAATTGGACTCCATTGGCAGCCTGATCTGTACTGCAAAGGTAAGACCGAGGTGCTTCTAGCTCCAGTGCTCTTTATTGGAAACACGTGGACAGGGGTGTGGACACGTTCTTCCCTGTGAGTCTCATTTACCTTCTTGTGCTTTTTCTTTATCCTAATGCTTTCTCTCTGGAAGGTGACTTAACGTGACTTAATGTAGTGTTGCCTCTTGTTAATCACTCATCATGAGAATTATAGGTAATAATTCCACTTGAAGTCCCACATTGAAGGTAGCAATGCTTGCTTTTAGGTGAATTCTATTCTGTGTCTACCCTCTAATTTTTTTCCTTTGGGTTTTTTTTTGGGGGGGGCGTTGCACTCTGGGCACATTTGCAAGACTGGGAATGACAGTGAAGATTAAGAACATTACCCTATAAACAATAGAACCATTGGGATGATTTCAATCATGATTTGATGAAAAGGAATTCAAGTATATGACAGATCTGGGACAAACTGTAAATAACTTTCCATGTTTATTTCAAAAGTAGTTTTTAAAGACTGGCAATAGGCTTTATTGGCAAAGCAAATAATAAAGGGATAATAATTGTGTAACTGTATGCTTAAACTTCCCTTTCAGTACATCTGCACACAGCTGAGAGGCTCTGCTGCATTGTTTACGGTAATATTGCTGAGGTGGAATATAAAATACTTCATGGTCCCTTGGCAAGAACATGCTTTATGCGTCTTTGGTTGTCAACTCTCAAGTTAATTCTTGCTTGACAGTACCTGACAGATGAAGTAGTTTTACACCATGCCCAAGATTCGGGCAACCCACCAGCTACACGGCATGACGACTCTGCAGGCCGAACGACACCCTTGATAATTATAAGGCCATGGATAGTAGCCTCCCAGAGGCTCGCAGATCTTCTGGCAGTGGGTGTAGCTCCGTCTGCATTCTATACAGCAGATTCCTTCATGATCCAGTCTTGGGTCAAATGTCATGCTTTCTCCTTCCTGCTGCTGTGAATTAAAAGACAATTATTTTATTCCCTCTAATGAGAAGCTTACAGCATGCATAGCATTTTAAAATAAGATCCTGAGTTCACTGCCTCAAGAAATCAGAATATCATCGGTTGTATGTTTTCAAACTTGTATCACCACTCAGAATCCCTTCTGACATCAAGGAACCCTTGCCTACTTAGCCTGTCACCGGCAGAAAGCTGTGTGGTATTTTAATGAAGTTCCTGCATGCCTGTAAGGAGCTATGGTTACCATCTGTAAGACTCACCTTGTTTTAAATAAGCACAAAAAGGAAGCATTGTGATCAAAAGTGGTGTTGTGTCTGCTAAGTTTTAGTCAGTGGACACTGGTGTCTCCCTGTGGCAATGGCTCCCAGAGCTCTTGGGTGCACATTTTAAACAGATCTGGGGCCAGGCTGAAGTTCAGTTCCAGAGCCACTGCTGCCAGAACACTGCTGCGTCATTTACTTTCTCCTGCCTGTATATCAGCTACAGAACAGAGATGCTGTCTTTGTGGGGAAGAAGAAGCCTCCAGTGCTCCTAAACAAAATCATATTGCAGAAGTAAAACTCCATGTTAACTGCTGGACAGATTGATACCAAAAGGGGTTTTCCCTCTGCTCAATTTTATATCTGGTTTATCTTTTCAAGGATCTTCAGGCCAGGTGTTTGTATGTTTTTAAATATGCATTGAATATACTGGCAAGATCCCCCCCCCCTTTTTTTTTTAACTTGGGGCATTGCTGGGGTTATATAGAGTCTTACACTTGTCCAGGTTAGCCTTGAACTCAGTGTGCAGCCCAGGTTGACTGTGATCTTGGAACAGTCCTCACTTAAGCCTCTTGAATGTCAGGACTATAGTTAGGATCACAACAGTCATCAAAGTTCTTAGTTTTAAATCCCCTAATCCCAGCACCCATCCTGGAAGAAGCTGGCTGTGACCTGTGAGTTGCTTTGCTGTTGCTTTTTAGTCTAGTCAATGTGAGGAAAGTTAAATTTTCTTGAAAGCGGGAAAACCTTCATGGAGCATCAGTACGCTTGCTTATTCTGACAGCTGCTAACCTGTTCTCAGTTTTCCTTGATTTTCTCTGTGGTACTGGAAGGAGGATTTTGATGCAAATGTAAGGAAGATTGAAGGCATTGTGACATTTCAGTCATACATAGAAAGTACTTTTAAAAGGAGTGGATGGTTATTACACACCTTCACTCAATCCCTAAACACTGTCTGAGGCATCTGTTCAGATACTATCTTCAGAATGCCTACCTTACTCCCTCAGACCCTTCTTCCAGTCTTCAGACTGCTTATCCTTATCTCCTGAGATAGGCTCCTTTAGAACAATAAGCAGACAGCCCTGATTCATCTCAGCTCTGACTCTGGGGTAGAGGTGCGGAAGTGTTAGTGGAGGTGTTTCCTCGGGGAGGTTCAACAGAGGCCTAGGATGAGCAGATTGGGAGGAAACTCTGGCTGTTGCTCCAGGGTTTCTCCTTAGAGGAGTGTGTGAAGGACAGACCTTGAGGAAAATGCTTGAGTATTTTTGCTTAGAGCTCAGCATAGGTTAAAGGAGAAGGGTGACTGACATGATTGGAGTTTTTGAGGGATGTGGATTACTGGAATCTGTAGCCAGAACAGACACATCACGTGCCTTCTGTAAAGTGCCTGATAGCTTCAGACCTTGAACAAATTCATCTAGCCCAGCTACCTGGGGAATAAGCTATATTAAATTTTGTTTGCCTATTCAGATTATATTTCTTGTTATTCTTTGAGCTTAGGGAATAAAGTACTATGGTGTTCGGAATTTTCTGATAAGCCTTAGGTTATTTAGAGAATACCTTTTACTCTATCTAAATCCTTCTAAAATACATTAGTCTAAAATGATAAACTAGAAAATGTTGGTAATATGTGAAGCTGTGTCAGACTGAATAAGCCGGGGGGCGGGGCGGAGTCACACAAATGATTTAGTGCAGTGGTTCTCAACCTCCCCAATGCTGTATCCCTTTAATATAGTTAACTCCTCACGTTATGGTGACCCCAACCATAAAACTATTTTCATTGTTACTTCATAACTAACTTTGGCTACTGTTATGAATTGTAAATATTGGTGTTTTCCAGTGGCCTTAGGGGTCTCCCAAAGAGCTGTGACCCACAGGTTAAGAACTGCTGGTTTAGTGTGTTCCACCTTACATATAATTAAGGATGGGCAAAATAAATAAGCAGAAGACATAATTTATACACCCAAGAGAGTGACAAAGGTTTGATAGAACTGGGAGTAGAGTCAGTGGTGGACTTTATACTTAGCAAGCATTAGGCTTGGATTCAGTAGTCCCTGTGGTGCCATCCCATATGTCCTGAAAAGTTTGGGAGGGAATGGGGTCTTCCATTACCCTTTCACATGCACATGGTAACAGTTTGGTAATCTCCAGTAAAATGTACAATGCCTATCTACATCGATGCATCAGAACTATGCTTTGGTATTTATGCTAAAGACATACTTGCATCATAGACTCTATGTTAAGAGCTGCCCCACCTAGGTCACCTCATCTAGGTGCTGTCTACAACCGTATTAGCAGTAGCGGATGACAGGGAGATACTTTCCACCCACCAAAGCCTTACTAGTCAAGATTCAGCACATGCCTATCTATCTGTGTTAGAATGCTGCTAACCGGATAGAAGCCATTTACTAAATATCAGAGAGACAGAACACTTCCCAAAATACTATATTCTAATTGGAAAGCAGGGTGGAACTTTTGTTCTGAAAAGGTGTGTGTTTTTCCCTGCGTGTACTCCTGCAAATGAACTGGGCATATAGTTGTTAATAAGCTGTTATGGGGAAGATGTCTGGGCTGGAAGGTTTTGGAAACTCAATTTCACTGTACATTTCTATTCTATTTTTTAAAATGTATGCTTAAATTTTATTTAAAAAGCTGCAAATATTCTGTTTTTGTTCTCTGCAAGGTATAATAATGGTAAACAATAAGTATTTCTTGAAGATTTGGAGTTTTAATACATTAGTGCCATTAGTACAGTCCTCAGTTTTCAGCTTCAGCTCAGAGTGTTGTCACCTGTGTGTGAGTGTGTGCATGGGTCTCTCCCCTGTCTGGGATGCGAGCCCTGAGGGCACAAGTAGCAGTTGACTGTCTGCGAACAGGGCCTGAGAAAGGTCAGGAAACCCACAGATTGTTCTGGCTGGATGAACAGCGTGGCTATAAGCAGGGGAAGAGAACACTTTCATTCTGTGTGTTGCCTCAAGGGCACACTCTTGGGAACATTTTAAGCCATCAGATTTCTGGTAGGATTTATTTTCATAGATTTTCCTCCTAACAAAACAACAACAAAACCAGCATGGGAAACGACTTTGAATTTGCACCACATAGATGGAGATACAAGAAATCTCACTTAGAAATAGACTTTCAGCATCACATTTAGTGCATCTGTCTGGGCATGTCATGACAACACCGGTACTCACATGGTAAGGATTGTCGGGATTGAAAGGTTCCTCGTCGTCCTGAACACTGGGCCTGGTTTCATTATTCAGTCTTCTGGGTCCTGGGTTGCCTCGTGGTTCACTGTGTGGTCTTCTTGTGGTAGAGGGGGCAGTGTTTCTTACTACGTCTCTTCTCTCTCTTTGGATTTCTGCAAAATTTTCTAAAAGTTAATTCCTTAACAATTAGATCTGCATGTGAAAGTGACAACCAGGGGTACGAGCTTCCCATTCAGTTTCATAATACTGACTGGAGCAGACACTGGGAGTTTGGTTGACAAACCTGTTCTCAGGCCTCTTTTGTCCTCACTGCAGTATAGGAACTGAGCAAATATTACTGATTTTCTCTGCCTTCTTTGCAGTGAGGAGTGGCCAGGCAAGCTATTTCTAACTCTAAGGCACAAAGCAAAATAGGTTAGTGCCATGTATGGGAAAGCTTTTACTTTCTTGATTAAAGGGAACAGAAAGTTGTTTCTGTGTGTTTTTCCTAGACGTGGATGTGCTATTTGGAATTAGGAATTGACAGGTAGCATGCTACAGAGAGCAAAACTGTTGGGTAAAAGGAGACTTGATGGTCATGGAGTGGACACTAATGCCAAAATCCTTATTACAGCTTATGTCTTTGGGTTGTAAATATACAAACTGTTTATATGTTGAAACCACTGCTGATCAGGTATGCTGTAACTCACAGCTCTATGTGCTCCTAATCAATTGTGTAGATATAAAACTTTACATTTTCATGTGAGACATTGTTTTAGTTAATCCTTTTTTTAAAAAAAGTTCCATGGGGTAGAAAAATCAGATGTTTTTATGTATGAGGGCAACAAGATGCAGACCAAGTAGCTGGTGAAGATCATAGACTGCGTGAAGCAAGGACACGGTAGGAACCCTGGCTTCCACCCCAGCACTCTGGTTAGCCCCCTCATCAGGTATCCTGTAGTGTAGCTGACAGGTTACTAGCACAGATGGAAAGTGCCACATAGCATTTGCTGTGGCAGCTCCCTGAGCTTGAATTTCTTTGTCTGATATGGAACTGGTAGTATCTCATTCTTAGGATAATGATAGGGTTAATGAAAACTGTATCTAGGGACTTAGCATATAATAAACATAAATGATAGATAGCATTCTTATAATTTATTATTTATGAGAATTAAGAAGTGCTTTGAAGCCATAGATAGATTCCACACATAATATGGTTGGAGAAGTACCAAGGAGACCCAAATCAGCTCAGCTAGTTGGAGGACCTCGGGCAATTTAGTCTCTCTTCATATTAGTGTCTTTCTCTGGATCTTGGCAATGAGCATAGTTATAAAAACAGTTGTTGTTAAAGACTATATGAGGACCAAGTTTGTTGCTTTAGAGCAGTATTTCGGATTTTGTTTCTTTCCTATAGTTTGGAATTTATGTATATACATAATGAAATGTTTTGGGATTGGAACCAAGTCCAAGAAAAATTCACTGATTTTATGTGTACCTTCTATTAAGCAGCCTTCTATGATTTAACAAAACACCCCAAACAATCAACTTATAAAGAGGAAACTTTAATTTTGAGTCATAGATTTTAGATTTTGCAGTCCATGCTCAACTTGGCCCCTTTGATGAAGTGTCACGCCATGGGCTGGAGCAAATTGGGGAGGTCAAGGGGGCAAACGTGGAGTTATAGTTTTGCAATTCCTTAAAGACTTCTTGCTAAGCCTCATCTTTTAAAGGTTCTACCATCTCCCAATAGGGACAAACCTTTAACTCTTGGACTTTTGGGTGATGTTCAAAGTCCATACTGTAGTGTACCACATATGCTATGATTACATTTGAAATCACTTTGTTCTTGAAATAAAGTTGCATGGTATGGGGGAAAAAAGTCTGTTGCTTTAGAACATTGGCTGTCCATTTTTGGCC
This sequence comes from Mesocricetus auratus, assembly GCF_017639785.1. Taxonomy (NCBI): domain Eukaryota; kingdom Metazoa; phylum Chordata; class Mammalia; order Rodentia; family Cricetidae; genus Mesocricetus; species Mesocricetus auratus. The sequence goes on along the minus strand of NW_024429180.1, from coordinate 41,839,411 downwards.
TGTGTCCACCTACCATCCACCTTTGATTATCCAGCTGTGTGACACTGATGACCTGTTGTCTTTAACAGCCAACATGCAGTTGGCAAAACGGTTACTAGAATGGTTACTAGGGAGCTGGGCATCATAGAAGAGATTTAATAATTTTTTATCATAAAATACAATTACACTTATAGCAGATTAGTGGGAAATTCATTTTAATGCCTATGATAATCCTATGCATATGACAATATTTATTTAGTCCTTTGCTAATCTGGGGCATTTGTATAGTCTCCATTTGTGGTGTATATTTTTTTATGGTTCTGGGCACCAAACCAGGCAAGCACTCTATCGCTGAGCTATACCTCCAGACCACACCTCCAGTAATTCTTATAGAAGCATTGTGTGTAAGATCTTATCATGTGTTTATGTTAAAATGGTCAAGGAAACATCTTAGACATAGGGTTAATAAGCTTATTTCCAAGGATGATAGCACTCATCTTGGTACTGCCATTTGTCTGGTTGCCACCCCTGCTTCCTGTCCCCTACACTGTATTTTGCATTGCATCTCCTATTGTTACTTATACAGCTTATCTATTTTCGTGTGTGTGTGTGTGTGTGTGTGTGTAGGTCAGAGTTATCCTTGGAGGTTGTTCTCTTAGGAGCCATCTGCCTTGTTTTTTGTGCTTGTTTGTGGTTTTTTTTTTTCTTCCCCCGGGGCAGGGTTTCTCTGTATTGTTTTGGAGCCTGTCCTGGAACTCGCTCAGTAGACCAGGCTGGTCTCGAACTCACAGGGATTCACCTACCTCTGCCTCTCAAGTGCTGGAATTAAAGGCGTGCGCCACCAATGCCCGGCTGTTTTATATATATATATATATATATATATGAAAGACCCCGAATTTATAGAAATAAAATATAAGCTTAAACAGGGAGGGCACCCCACTAGAGAACTTGGGAAGTGAGCAAAGGACCCCATCCCAGGAACTGGCCAAACCACAGAATGGAATGTATGGTTTAGCAACCTTAATTGCAGAAGGGCTGTAAACGCACAAAAGGCCAATTCCGGGCTGCTGACCACCTGTGAAGAACTGACCAGGGCGTCAGAGATGGGCAAACAAGATTTGTGGGAAACAAGGAGATGATAACCACCATTTACTTAGGGAGAGATGATTAACTCATACCAAAGTTTGAGGAATTTACAACGTGTAGGTCAGGAAGACATCTACTTCCCTGGGTCAGGAGTCACATACCCCCCTCCCCCTGTCACAAGATAGGGACCCCTCCCAAAAGCTTGTGGTTTTTGTCTTTAAAAGCTGATTGTAACTGAACCTCGGGGCCAATCGATCTAAAAGCTGACCAAGAGGCCCATCTGCAGATGGTCTAGTTAAAGCCTCTTTAGTGTTGCATCAGTTGGCGCATGGACTCTTGATTCTTGGGGTGACGAATTCAGCTTGGGGACCCCTCCTCATTTTGGGGTACCCCAACATGTATATATTTGTTTTTTTACCTGGGACCTGGGGCTCAGCAGTTAGAATGTCGCTGACCACTGATCTTTATCCTCTGAGCTACCTTCCCAGCCTGCGTCAGACAGCTCTTTGAGAGGTTTTATTGTTTCCTCATGTGTTCACTGATGCATCTCACACCCAGGAGAAGTTGCATGACCCAGGATAGGCCTTCACGAATGTGGTCTTATAAATTACACTTTGTAAATGAGCGAGTGACCTCAAGGAAGTTCTGAGGTTGCCCTGAGATCAAGAAGAAAGCTTCGCATGGTAGTGTGGGCCACTCTAGTCCTTGAATGGGAAAGATAATGTTTCTGGGTGAGAAGGCCGAATGGCCCACCCGAGATAACAGGAGTGGGGACTGAAAAGAGGCATGTGGCCATAGGATACAAGGACAGACATGGCAGGAGTTTGAGGACCTTCTCAACCCTCTGCCCAGTATGACAGGGCATTGCTTGGTGTGGGCTGAGAGTAACCCATCTTCTTCATCTTAGGGCAAGATGAGACTTGTGAACAGTAAGAATCAGTTAGTCATGGTAGGATCAGAAATCCATACTTTGTGACTGGTGGGGTATAGTTTTGATTCTGGCAGAGCAAATATAGCAATGGACAGGGTATCTTACAGCACGGGCTGGTCTCACCCACTGTGTAGCTAAGGACCGGCCTCATCTGATCAGCTTTCCTAGTGCCAGGGTTAACAAGCAGTGCCACCAGGCAGCTCTCTTTGGTGAGTCTCACTCACACAGTTCAGGGCATTAAGCGCATTCACCACTGTCGCTACCCAACCATCACCACCATCCATCCATAGAACTGCCTTCTCTCCTTTCTTTTTAAGCCGAACTGTTTTCCCCCTCTAAATAGTGCTCCACCTACCCTACTGGGTTTGATGCCTGCGTTTTCTCTGTTTCCTGATTGCTGTCTTCTAATATTCAATAAAACCTTTCTGAAAGCAGCCTGTCTCTTGTGTACAAGTAGAAAGCTTCCCTTTCCACCTGAGCCACAGCTACAAAGTGGTCCTTAGGGAGACCAGTGTGCTGACCACAGTAGAAATGAAGTGTGAGGCCCTTTAGGGATGAGAGGGGAGCGAGACCTGCTGGGCTTACCTGCCCTTTGCCATCCAGAAATGGCTCAAAGGTACGCCCCAGCGCCACGCCAAGGGGCCCCACGCTTGCTTTCTCTGGTTTTGGGAGCTGATGCTCAAGCCTTGAACTTGAGGAATCTCAGTCTAGACCCACAGCAGCTTTTGGCTGTCCCATAACTCTAGGTTTGAATATAATAAAGCATCGGCAGCATGACAGTTTCTTAGTCCCCTGATGCTATGCTTTAAGAATAAAGAAATGTAAAATGGGAAGGCGCAAACACCGGAGATTAAGGGGCCGGGTAGGAAGAAGCAGGGGTGTCATAAATAAAAACTGCAGGTATGCAGAGGTGCTCTGTCTTCTGCCTGCTTCCAGCTAACCTGCTGCGCCTTCCCTTCCACAGACAGGTCCATCCCCTCCTGCACCCCATCATTTCCTTCTCTTTTATCTCTCATGCTAACTACAGAGACTCAGCCCAACAACTGTCCCAAGTTACCCAGGGACAGTGGGGGGTGGGGGTGGGGATGGAGCTCCCAAGAACCAGAAGGACAGGGAGAATTCCAAGCCCTATTACAAAAACTTAAAAACTTTACCTTTTGGATACATAGGCTTAAGCCAGAAAATCGGGAGGTTGCCGCAGAGTTCAAGGATTTTAGAACTCAAGAAACTGTTGTCCTTCACAGGCTGGTCCATGGCCACCCAGATAAGAGAGTTTTCTTCATCTTTAACTGGCATGATCTTGCCTTCCTGTAAAAACAAAACGCCTGTGAGCAGAGGTTGCTGGCGCTTGCCGCTACTAAAGGGTTGCTTTGTGCAAACCCGGGATACTCTGTGTGTACACATACCATGCAGGCACACTTTAAGGCTCCAGTCTCTTGACTCTCATACGAAGCAAACCCCCCCAACACCCTGCTTCTAGACAGCCCTAAAGTGTGAATAAAAGTGTTTTGAGTCGAAGTGAAAATTACTTGATACTGACTTTGAGATTTAGGTTAATCTGATGTTTTCGATCAAAGATGTTTTTGAGGAAAAGCAATTGAACAGACCCTGAAATCCTATAAAGGATAGAGGAACCCTTCATTTGAAGTGAAAATCTTCTGGGGTTTTGTTCTGCAGCTTCCAAACAACAATGGGGAAAGCAAGTGATTGGTTCTTTAATGTCTCCAGTTCAAAGTATTATTTAACATAAACCATTTCTCCATTTCCCAGCTATAACAAAACATTTGAGATGTTCCTCACATCAAGCACACCACTGAGATTTCAAAGGTAAGCCCTGGATTTCCTTCTGCAGCGAGATGCTGAGGGTGGTTTGATAACCCAGGAGACAAATTTATTTTTGCCAGGTTGTTCCTTTCATGTATTTATTACTTTGCAGTAGGCTGGAGAAATTAAAATGTTTTTCCTCACTTTAGGTAAAAGCAGCACTTCATTTGTGTTTTCTCCCTCGGGCGTATGGTTGCATTAAGCAAGTTAAAGTTATTGGAGGAAGGGAACACTCAGGTAATCCAGTTATTTAGCTTAAATTAAATGGCACCGTCCAGGAAATGAATGCTCTTTGAGCACAGCAGCCTTTTAAAGTTATACAAAACTCTTGAAGAATTTAGGAGAGCAAGTAGCATGTACATCTGCCCTGCCATAGTCTGAGGGATGTGGAGAGGAGGACCCGACTGGGGTGATGTCTGTGGATGCAGCCTGTGAGCCAGGAATGCTGTCAGTCTGGAGCATGGGGGTTACCCATCCCCCCTCTTATCTTTGCAATACAGCGGTGTGTCCATTGTAAGGAGGAACACTTGCTGCTTCAAGCTTCCCTGTGGTCAAAGTGAGGCAGTGAGGTTGGCAGGGATCAACTTTTAAATTTTATTTGTTTATTTAGAAAGGGATGGAGTGAGGGATGGAGAGAGAGAGAGACAGACACAGAAAAAGAGAGACAGAGAGAGAGAGAGAGAGAGAGAGAGAGAGAGAGAGAGAGAGAGAGAGAGAGAGAGAGAGAGAGAGAGAGAGAATAGGCCTGAGGACAACTTTGAGTGTTGGAGGACAACATTGAATGTTGTTTCTCAGGCGCTTTTTTTCTGAGACAGGCTTTTTGCACTGCCTTGGAGCTTCTCATATAGGCTAGACTAGCTGGTGAAGAATTCCCAGGGATCCTCCTGTCTCTGACCCCCAGTGCTAGGACTCGGTGCATGTGTTACACACTGTGACACTGAGTTCTGGGGATTGAACACAGGTCCTCCTGCTTGTCCTCAGTAATGGTTGTTACTGAGCAGGCTCCCTGGTTCCTGCTTAAGTTCTGGGAGGAAGTGGGGAAGAGGGTATGCAGCATCACCACACTTAGAAAGAAATGGTGACAGAATCACAGAGGCTGCCTCTCAGCCAGTGGCTGCAGCTGCTGGCCTCCTATTCCTGCCTCGCTTAGGATACCCCAAATGGGGTCACCTGCTACTGACAGCTGTGAGCATGGCTGCCTTACCCAACTGTACTTTCTGATTTGGTTTTTATCTATCAGAGGAGCCACCATACATGCTGTAAACAACAAAAATGTAAGACAATCTACTTTGGTCTAACAGTCAAGTACAAAGATTAAAATGCAAAACTATTTGCTAGAGGAGAATAATTATTTTCAAACACTATTTTCTGAAATTAAGGGTACCTGAAATGTTTGACTAAAAGACTCAAATTATAGTCATAGCTGGGCATGGTGCTACACACCTTTAATCCCAGCACTTGGGAGGCAGAGGCAGGCAGATCTCTGAGTTCCAGGCCAACCTGATCTATATAGTGAGTTCCAGGACGGCCAGGGGTATGTAATGAGACCCAGTCTAAAAATAGAGGAAAAAAGCATAATCATATGCTGGTCTATCATTCATCCATTATAACCTACAATTTAGAACTAAAGTGAAAACAAGAATCATGTTACAGTCAATTACATTTCTGAAAAGATTATCACCAAACTATTAACATTTGTTGCTTTTAGATTATGCAGTTGTGTTATTCACCTCTATACTTTCATGTATTTATCATGAGGAAAAAAATCATTAAAGCCAATGAGATGACACAGTGTGTAAAGGCACTTGCCACCATGTCTGACAACCTGAGTTCAGTCTGCAGAGCCTACGTAGTAGAGCCAATGCCCACAGGTTGTGTTGTGACCTCTTACACACACACACACACACACACACACACACACACGAATGTTAAGTTACATGCTGCAAAGTTCTGATCAGAGCTGAGTGATTTACAGCTAGGGGAGTTGGTTCTCGTGGAAGGCAAGAGAGACAGTCCATACCCACATGTGAGGGAAGCAGCAATGGCGTGGTGGGCATCACTCTAATGCAGCGCAATGAGAAGTGCAGAGAGCACAGCAAAGGAGATCCCACTGCCTGTTTTGGCTGCCGTTTGTGAGTTCGTGCTGAGCACATGGCCTGTGATTCTGAGCAGCGCAGCTCACAGCGAGAGTGAATGGAGCAAGGGGGTCTGGCCTCCACCTTACAGGAAGATCACTGGGGTAACTGGGAGTAGGGGAAGGACGAGGACACACTGACTCACTTTCAGAGGGAGCCCACAAGTTGGTTCGTAGTTTGTGTTTTTCTGTTTTGAGACATCGCCTGCTGCTGCTCCCACAGGAACAAACAATTAGGCGGTTTCCAGGCACCTTCGCCTTTATCCCGTTTCCCTCCGTGGCCCTGAGGGATCTGACGCTTGTTTCACTTCCCTCTCTGGGATACTGAAGGCTCAGAGAAGATCATAATAAAATTAGCACTCATGAGCGGCAGCCTTCCCATTCACCTGCTGGTAGAGTCCAAGGCCATTGCACAGTGTGTATGCAACAGTTTGAAGATGACAGAACTGCCACATTCACAGCAGGTATCAGCTAGGGTTCGGGTCTAGTTTTATGACTTCCAAGTCTGTCTTCCTTCCACAGCCCCTGCCACAGCTCAGATGGAAGACAGCCGTGGGTGTGACTACAAAACATTATTATTAAATGTATTTCTAGGACACTATGCAACTCTTTTTCTTTTTTAAAGATCTATTTATTATCTATACAGTGCTCTGCCTGCACATATGCTTGCAGGCCAGAAGAGGGCACCAGCTCTCATTATAGACAGTTTTGAGCCACCATGTGGTTGCTGGGAATTGAACTCAGGACCTCTGAAAGAGCAGCCAGTACTCTTAACCTCTGAGCCATCTCTCCAGCCCAATACTATGCAACTCTTAAAGTGTTAAAAAAAATCAAGTTTAGGGCTGGGGTATGGCTTGTGCAATGACTACCTAACATGTGTGAGGCCTTAGGTTCAATTGCCAGTAATATGAAACCAACAAAATAACCAGGCTTAAAGGCAAGCCACAAATAACAAATGGAAGAATTATGTTTTTAAAATGTGTAGAGTGTGAGGACAAGCCTGGGCTTTGTAGTGAGTTCCACTCTAGTCTAAGCTTTCAAAACCAGTAACTTAGTGAGACTCTGTGTTTAAAAAAAATTATGGGGATATAGCTTAGTGCTTGCCCTGCTGGCAAGGCCTTTGATTCAATTCCCTTGCTTTAAAAGCTAAAAAACAATCCATGAGGTTTGTATGGCTTCATTAAGATGGCTTGAACCAAAGGGAAGAACTGTAGGGGAACACCTCAGCCTGGTGTTGGAGGAAATCCACATGAAGAGGACTCTGTCCCAGCTTCCTAGAAGAGGACTATTTGGGGACAAATTCCCACACTTTGGCATGGAGGCTACAGAGCTTCGTGAAGTCCCTTTAATGAAAGTTTAATTGTGAACTTTTAAAAAAATCTTAATTTTGAATTTTTTTGTTTTGTTTTTTGAGATAGGATTTCTCTGTATAGCCTGGCTGTCCTGGAACTCGCTTTGTAGACCAGGCTGGACTTGAACTCATAGAGATCCACCTGCCTCTGCCTCCAGAGTGCTGGGATTAAGGGTGTGCGACATCACCACCCTGATGTTTTAAACTTCTAATCACTGGTCTGATAGTCATTTAACACTGGATGTATAAGGGCCATTTGAATTCCAATCCCCTAATGCACTTAAACATTTTTGTGTTTGTTTGTGTGTATGAGAGAGTGTGTGTGTGTGTGTGTGTGAGTGTGTAGCCACAGCACACAGGGAAGTTGGAAAACAACTTGAAGGGGCTGGGTTGTGCATTCTACCACCTGTGTTCTAGGAATCCAACTCAGGCTGTCGGGCTCAGCAGCAAATGTCTTTACTCACTGAGCTGTCCCACCTAATGCACTTTAGAATACGGCTTCCCCAAACTCTTAAATTTGCTGCACCATGCCGGAAAGATCACTTGCTGGCGTAGGACAGATGCATTCTCCTGGTAGAGAAGAATTTATGGACCTGTCATGAGCCTGTCCGGGAGGAAGGTGGTGTCTTCAGTGTCCACCCGTTGTGTGTGTCGGTACCTACCAGTTCTGAAGAGATGCTTTGCTTGGTCGCAGTGCCCACCTCGGGGACACGAGCCTTCACCTGTGCTTTGATGTAGCACTTCTCTCCTCCAGCAAAACGGACTCCAGTGATGCCCTATGAGATAAGAGTTTATCTGTCCATCCACGTATTTATTCAATCCATTGCATGTCTTGTATGCCAAGCATTCTGGGTGTTGGGCATAGGGATGAGCATAAGATAAAATCCTGGCTCTCCTGGAATTTACCAACATTGTTTTCCAATAAGAAGAAAATAATAATTCAGGTAGAAATAAGGCTTGTAGAGAAAAACAAGGCTGATGTAGAGGCTAGGAAAGGCCGGGGGATACTTTAGAGAGAACACTCAGGAGAGGGATGGTGAGGGTGATATCTGACCCAATGGCTCATGTGAGGTACCCCGTGTGTGTAACCGGAAGCTAAGACGGACTGCCACTCAAGCTGCACAGGCTATTCTGAGCTGGTGACCTAGATGAATTCTCCATCTCTTTTTCTAAGCCTCGTCTTTCATTTGTCACTTGGTCCACAGTTCTCAGTTAAAAACTTCTTGAGATCAGTATATGATGTGTGCATGTGTGTTTGCATGTGTCTGTCTGTGATCCTGCAAAGCCTCTCATACGATGTTGGTCAAATTAATGAATTCTCTTAATTCTGAGCTTTCCCCAGTCCCTGAGTCTGAAGTAAACAGAAGAGTTTTGTACAGCACCAGGAGATAACCATTACTGGAGCACTTAGGTGTTTTGTTTTGTCCCCTTTGAGATATAAACAGTGTCTCCTCCTGGCTGGGGACCAGCCCTAAGGGACACATCGGCACAAAGCTCCCTCTAAGTTGACAGCTGGGCACTGCTTTCTCCTGAAGAGGCTGTGAGAAGGAACTGTACATTCTGTCCCAGGAGTGTTCACTTTGATTCTGTTGATGTCATTTCATGGGGAATAAAGGATCAAAATATTCTTAAAGGTCCTAAGGTTTATATTTTATAATGTGGACTCCACCTGAGACCAGTGCAGGATAAGCCCAATCTGGTTGAGTCAGGGTTGAGTCATGGGGAAAGAAAAGCACAAACTGAAGCCGGGGGTCATGCTTCCTACGTGGAGAATGGAGTTAACTGTTAGTCATGCGGGGAGAGAATCACAGGAATCTACCTTCCTCTCGTCCAGGACCTGAAACCCACGGAGACCGGCAGGTGATAGAACAGAGGAGGGAAGATGGGTCTCCTCCTGCATGGCCCATTATTTGTCCTGAGGCCTGCTTGCTCACACCGTGTAACCCCTGTCACCTTGCCTATCCTGATCCAGCCCTCCCACACAGCAGAGGCTACACCCCCTGGAGAGAGTCTAAGAATGTAGCTGACAAAACCAGGCTTGCTAGTATAGCACTGGGGAGGTGGAGGCAGGAGGATCAAAAGTTCCAGGTCATCCTCGGCTATATAGCGAGTATGGAGGCCAGACTGAGGTATACGTGGTCTTGTCAAAATAAACAAGCAAAACCAACCTAAAAACAGAACCCAGCTGCCAGGCCCTCCCAAAATGTTCTTGCATTGATAATGTGGTGCTCAGTGCTTGAATATCTTAAACTACCCAGATGTCCATGATGGGCAGACAGCTAGCATCCAGGCCCAGCCATTGAGGGCAGAGGGAACTGGTTCAGAGTAAAAATTTAAAAGACTGAAATAGTCTTTCAGGCCAAGTTTCTCCTGTAACTGGGGCTCATAAACATTTGTTTGCATTAGAGTCACTAGGACAAAAATCAGAGGCCTGGGTCCCAAGCCCAGGGTGGGGATTTCTGCTTCAGGACACCTTAAGTTTGTATTTTCAGCAAGCCCTTGGAGGCTGCTCTGCTGGTACAAGGAATCAGCTTGAGAACCACTGGTATCTGCTATGCTACTTCCCGAAGCTCTACCCCTCGTACTCTCTGAATAAATCTAGGACTTGTAGCTTAAAACACAAGGAAGGGAGAGAGGTCACTGCTCCCCTGTGTGGTAGGTTTTCTATTTCCAGACATGCATGCTCTCTGAACATGAGATGTGTTGGGAGGGCATCATACATCACCCCAGAACTCCTGGCGAGAGCAGAGTCGACTGCAGATCAACTCTGCTGAGAGTGGACCTAATACTGAGTTCATTCTGCCAGCCCACACACTGCAGATATTGCTGACAGTCCATGGGATGGGACTGGTGGAGATGAATTCACACTTAACCATCGTGTCTAGCTGCAAATCCGCACAAGTGGCCATATTGAGCAATGAAACAGATGGAGCAGTGCAAGAAAGCCAGGAAAACCTCCTGTGTTAGCAAACAAACAGGGCCTTAGAAACAAATAATAGTGAGAAGAAATTTGCTAAGAAAGGTAACTAGTGAAGATTAAAAAAAAAGTCAACACTGTTCATCAAAAGAGCCACATGATATCGCCCGTCTGCAGTTCCATCTGTGACCCCTAGAGGGCCTCACGGAGGGAAGGATCTCCTGCCCCCAACAGGCATTTTGGGAATCTTTGCAAGAGTTTGATACAAAGATTGGGGTATTCTAAACTTTTTGGAGCCCTGTCCCCCCAGAGCCATGGAATACTGAAGAATCAACTGTTCTGGGTCCTAGGAAACAAATCTGTTTGTAGGTATCTGTCTGGCACAGAAAACCATTTTTGTTTTACCTATAAACGTCCAGTGACTGAGCACAGCTCACAGCACAGTGAATTCCCTACATTCAGTTACTTAGAAATGGAAATAAATTAGTTTCTGTCTTATTTTTGAGACAGAATCTGAGGTTTATCTCAAACTCACAATCCTATTTCAGCTTCCCAAGTGCTGGGTTCTGGGCATGCATAGCCATGCCCATCAAGAGATTGGTACTGATGCAGACTGTCAGAAAATCTCATCACGTCTAACTGCCAAAGCACAATTGTGACCATGTCCATTGCAGGTGTGGCACTGGCAGTCTCTGAACCACCAGAGCATGCACTTGAATTTATTAATGCCACACAATGCACCAGGCTGAGCATGTACATATGAAATCCATATTTCACTATAAATTACCTTCATTTTATTGTTCCTTTACATTACAGTTGAGGGTTATATTGATTTTTGAAATCAATAACTTACCTACCTCCTAGGTAGGTTATGCCATCTTTTTTCCCCCCTCTATCTTTTTAAATCACAAATTTCAAGTATCCACATATTAAAAGAATGGTTTTCTGAAAAACCAGAATACCCATATGCGCTCATCACTGTTGTCTATTTTTAGCTCTTACTCATGGTTTTTGTTACTGGTTTCAGGTCTGAGGAACTTGGCTTTAACCAACAGCATGGATACTTGTCAGGCTATAGTCTTCAGAATATATATTCATGAACTGTAAATCAGCTCAGTTTGTTTTGTTTTTGTGTCAGGAAACAAAGTTTGGAGCACTTGTGTTTTTTTGTTGTTTGTTTTCAGTGCCTCTCTCTCTTAAGGTGTCTGTTCTGTGCCGGGCTCTGTTAAAATTCAGTTCAGAACCTTTCTCAATCTAACCCCACCTGCATCTCCATAATCTCCATTCCCATCCTTGAGCTGACTGCACTGGGATGGGAACTGTGAATCCTTCTGTAGTCCTCCCTGTTAAAGTCCAAGTCATTTTTCAAAAGGGTTGGGACTATATCTCAGTGGTAGAGTGCTAGTTGAGTGCAAGCAAGGCCCTTGGTTCAGTTCCCAGCACCACAAATCATTCCTCGGGACATTATTCAATTATTGTGTCCTCACCTCTGCTAAACCTGTGCGAAGCCACTAATTGGCAGCGATGCCTTTGTGTGGAGCACAATCTGCCCATAGCTCATCCTGGCACATTTCTGGGCATGTGTCTTTCTCTTAGACTGGACCAGAAGGTCCTTGAAGGATAAATGTCAGTCATCTTCCATCCCTTGTGCCTAGCACCGTCCCCACATATGGTGAGCCTCGATCAACGCTTCCCCCATTTGACTGATGGTTTAAAATAGAGGCAAAAGTAATAGCAGATGACCACAGAGCTGATTCATGTCTTTTCGAAAGTCCAGGCTTGTTGAAACCCATAACAGGTACTATCCATCAAAAATATGTTCCACTCACCGCTTCTGACTTAGAGAAATGTAGAAGCTATCAAAGAGAATTGATCAGTTTATAAAATATTTGTGGCCCTGTTGGTCTATGAGAACAAAACACAATCGATACCATTATTAGAAAGAACCAAGGGATTATAAAACAGATATATAGGTTTGGGATTAAAATATTTTCAGAGGATATTCTTGATACATGAACCTTTCAAGAGTGAGGACCTTTTGTAATTCATCCTCAACTCCTTTTGCATATTTTGACATTGTGGCGCATCATAGGTATTCAATTTTGTTCTGGATTGAATGGTGTGTGTGGAGGAGCCACATTTTATTGGTTTATATTGAGTAGTGGAGAGAAAAAATGTTTTGCCCTGTCCTGGGTTTTGCAGTAAAAGCATTTAATAGGTCTAGAGGAATTATGCTTGTGCACAGACCAGAACCATTTGCAATGTGATGACCGAACAAAGTGCAGCTGGGCACACTCAGAGCTGCAGAGCCTGTCCCCAGGGCAGGCCCTCTGTGAACACAACTAGTCCCAGGCGGCATCAGCGTTCAGCATCTCTGAACACTAATGCTAGCATCTGCTGGGAATTCAAAAGGACCCGTGAAGCATGTTTTGGCTCCCACAAGAGGAGTGCTTTCGTGTAAATGAAAAGCTTCTTTCGTTTCTCCCATCAATCAGAGGAAGATGGGTTGATGAGATGTTTGTAGACCCATAAACTATCTGAAGAGACATTATTTTTCAAGAGTCCTCCTTCATTATGTAGTTTCACCTACTTCGTCTGCAGATTTCGCAGAAGAACCCAAATACTCATGCTTCTTCCTCATCACAGAACATCAGAGAATAAGATTTTGTCAGCCAACTGGAAATTTAGCCTGAGTGACGCTTCTGTTAGCAGATGCACACCGAAGCATCAACAGATACTCTAATGTCTCAGGTTGCCTGTAAATTAGATTTTAGTCAAAACAAAAAGGGGACTGAAATGTCTCTGTTGTAATAGGCCATGGCAGAAAACTGGGGCTGTAATAGGCCATCCGCCCATGCTCATTTTCTGAATTAAACGTGAAATTAGAAAAGTATGGAAGCAGAACCTACTGTTGTCAGAAAACTACCCAGTCATTAAAGTGTCTTTATTCTCTAGAAGTCCAAAGTTTTGTCCTTGCTGTCCTTGAATATTATTTGAGCATTTCATATGTCATCTGGAATGGCATAGTTCTCACAAGTCTTTCTTGAAGACTTTGTGCAATTCCAAGAAGAGCCTGTTCTTGTCAATGACATATTTTTCCATTAAAAAATAAAGCTTTCTTTTGATTACTAAGTCCATATATCATTTATGTTCTAGAAGTAAATTCATTTTTCCAACAGTCATCTAAGGACATGAACTGAATTAGTGTATTTTGTCTTGTTTGTTTGTTTAATTTTTTAAAATCTTTTTTTTCTTGCTTCGAGATGGGAATCTCATATTGCCAGGCTGCTTCAAACTCCTGGGCTCAAGTGACCCTCCTGTGTTACCCTCCCTAACAGCTGGGTCTCCTGCACCCATGTCTTGTGTATTCTCCCATGTTTCTTCCTTTTGAGGACATGGAAGACAAAGCAAGGTCTTTTCTCAGGGAGCGTAAGCTGCACAGTGTGAGGGGTTGGGGCATCAAGGCTGCCGGTGCACATGAGAGACCCTGCTTCTCCTCAGACTGGAAAAGGCAGGGCTTGCCAGTTACACTCTCTAAATGCGTGAAGTGTACTCACGTTCTGGAAATCATTAACTTCAATCGCTTCTTCAGCTCCACTTCCCATTTTAAAGGTCTCCAAGTTGTTCCCAGCATCTATTTCCATTGACCCATCTTGTAATTTCCCATTGATACTCATGGTGTAATGAACATTGTAAATCTAGAAGTGAACATAAGAGTCAGTGATGCTTTCTTTCTTCCAGCAATTTGGGGCTTCTCTTTAGACCTGCTATATATGAGGTGGTCTTCATGGAAGCACCATTAACAGTAATACATTTGTATTTGAGGACTTCATACACCAGCCACGTAATATAATGACTTCGTGTGTGTGTGTGTGTGTGTGTGTGTGTGTGTGTGTAAACCAGAGGTTAATGTCAAATGTCTTCCTTAATCACTAACCACCTTACTTTTTTAAGACATGGTGTCTCACTGCACCTACTACTGACCACCTCAACTAGACTGACTGGCCAGCAAGCCTGTCTTGGCCTCTTCAGTGATAGGATTACTATGTGGGTTCTGGAGGACTAAATTCAGTTCCTCAAGTTTGCATGGCAAGCACTTTACTAAATAAGCCATCAACCCAGCCTGATTGATTTTTAAATGATTTCTAAGTAAAATTTGGTAGCTATTTAAACTGGCCCAAGACTCGTATTTTGACTACAAACCAGAAGCAGCTGAATAGATAGATGGTCTTGTATCTGGACCAATTAGCTCAAAGCCTGTGCAGTTGGGGGTTGAGTAACCACATTTGGTTCCCTAAAGTCTTTTTGCACCTGGACTGAGAACCACCCATGGGGAGATGGAGAGGTTTTCAGCTGAGAAAGTGGCATTTTTGTTTGAAGATTGATTTTTAAAGTTTCTTGGTCAAGATTAGATGCGTGGACTAGCATATGGTAAGGATTTCAGACAGGCCTGGGATATGTCCCAACAGTACTTGGGAGACAGAAACAGGCAGATCTCTGTAATTTCAAAGTCAGGGCTGCATAGAAAGACCATCTCAAAACAACAACAACAAATTTTTACCACTAAATTAGATGATCCAAAGGGCTTTTTTGGTTTAGACAGCTTATCACTGCAATAGCTTAAAAATAACTCACATGCTGTCCTGTCCAACATGCTGCTTTCCTGCTAGACCTTTCTGTGTGTGGTGGACTGGAAGCTGGGTTTCTCTTCTTTCTTTCCTTTTAGGACTCTAGCGATCTATGTGTCTTTATTAACCATCCATTATCTAGCTGCCATCTGTCTAACATACAAAGTGCACGTGTGCTCATACACATATACATATGTCCAAGTCTTCAAAGAGGAAAGGCTCAGGACTGATGAAATACTGTTCCTACCTTGTACCAGGCCAGTCAGTTAGAACTACAGATAGCTGTGATTCTAATCGAGTCTGATTTTTCTCCCGCATTAGGAAGAGTGACTACTACATGTCTAAACACTAGGAAACGTAGTTGCTGTTACTGGATCATTACTTGGAGAAAACTCATTATCTCTAGACCCACAGAGCACTATTTTATCATCAGAGATGCCAGGATGGATTTGTCACTCCCACTCTTCCCTCCCTGGCAGCCATCTTCATTTGGTAAGAGAAAAAACACCCGCACCATCTTGGCGTGACCATCTGTCATTCCTGCCCGACTTGCCTCTTTTCAGGAACTCAGATGCCTGCAGTTCCCTACACTGCCCTGACCAGGGGGCCATGTGTAGGACTGAGTTAGCAGAGATGCAGCAGAGCCTAGAAGTCTGCTTTGCCTTCTCCCCCAGGAGCAGCCCAGTTAGGGAAGCCTGGTTTTTGTTTTTTGTTTTCGGCTGAACCAGGCCTTTCTGTAGGCCAGCTGAGGAAGCAGGCTCTGCCCTGCCCCAGGTGCTCAGAGCAGCCATTGTGCACAGGGTTAGCTATGGCTGTCATAGGAACCTGGCCTGTGTGTTCTTACTGGCACAAGTGTCCCCCTCTCAGGTGGCAACAAATTTAAGCAGTGCAGCGTCTAAGAACTTAACATTTAGAAATCCTTGTTAGTTGGTTCCTCGTCCCTCCTCTCCCTTCCTCATTCTCCTTCCCCTCTTCCCTCCCCTCTTCTACCAACCCCCCTCCAAGTCTCAATGTGTAGCCTCAGTTGGCCTTGAGTTTGTCAGATCATGTAGTCAGTCTGACTTTGATCCTTCCTAATTTCACTTCCCCAGCAAAGGCAACCCTGGCCTCAGTGTGCATCCTCTGGGCATAGAACCGGTCTGTCTTGTATGCTTGTTCTGGTGGCTGCAAGAAAAGCCGGTGCCCTCTTGAAGTGATCAGGGCAGATGTAGGAGTGGGCGGAAGGCAATCTGCAGTTTCTAAAGTTCTGGGCCCTAAGCTGAAAGCTGAGTTGCTGGAGCGGCAATTACATTATCTACTCTAAGCCCTGGGAGCCGTCGGCACCTAAGGCTATTTCTCGCCAAGTACAATGAAGTTTATTATTTGCCAAAATTCTGCTCAATATGGTGCCTTTTACAGCCAAGGATATTTGCTAATGAGTTTTTAATAAGGCCTCGGTTCTATAAGATTAATTACATAATGTTTGGGAAAATGTCTAGAAAAATTAATCTAAGAAAAAGGCCCCAAGCAATGGTCTCCTCCCCTCACTGAATGGGTAGAGTTGTCAGTTATCTGGCACTGATGGGAATTTCCCATATTTCAATGCCTTGTTCCATTTACTACAACGTGGATGAAAAATGGCCTCAATATTTGCACTCAGTCAGTGATCCCCTCATTATTAGTACTCCGTGCTTGGTAGCCCTCCAGCTAAATTTGAGCAGACCTGTCCTTGGGGATTGAGTCATGTGAAATGGGGAGGGGTGAATGTTATAGCTTGTTCTCCTTTGTAAGCTGAGGGCAGAGGCTGGGAGACTCAGAGAAGGGAGCGTCATTAGCTTGATGACTGTGTCTGTTTGATGGAGACTTACCTTTTAGACTCTGCTGTGTTTGGGTGATTTAGAATTCTATTCAGAGGAAGTAGACCCATGCTTGTTCATAGCATAGCATAGACAGTGCCAAGTGTTCTCTACTCTGAATTTTGTGATTTGTTTTCCAAACTTAAATACTATGGAACAGCATTAGACATTCCTCTCCTCCCCCCCCAAAAAAAGAACTGCCGCCATGATTTTCTTCATTCTCCCGTCTGTGTGGGAAATAGCAATAACTGTGATTGTTGGCAATAAAATGTGATTCACGATTCCTTTGTATTCTTAGAATTTAATACTGATCTCTTGACTGACTACCAAATACCTTGCGGTAAAATGGAAGGTATGGGAAAAGGAGCCGGCTTCCTCAGTGCCGGGGCTCGTTCTCTCTAAGAAGCTTGCTCTAGCCATGTTTGCCTTGAGTACTTAAGGCCAAATGGCGACACTTTCATGGATTTCATGGCCAAAATACTTACCAGAAACCTTAAAAAACAAAGCTATTTTTGTCTCCTAATGACTTCCATTGTCGAGATTTTGTTATCTAAAACATGGTATTTGTATTCTAACACCATCAAATTTCCCAAAGAGTGACACTCTCAACCCTGCTGCCAATGGGCATGTAGACATTGAAATCATTTTCATGTTCAGATCCCCTGCTTTCATATGTGAGCATCTGGCCCAGCGTCTATATTTAAAATACAAATACATTAAGGCACTTTTCAAAGCCATGCAAAACACAGCGCAATTCTGATCTTACAAATTGATGCTTGTAAATTTGATATAGTCTCTCAAACAGACTCAGTGCTAAATGGCATGCTTATCTACATTAGGCATTTGAGTTAAAAATACAAATTATGCAGTGACTGCAGAAGATGTGATGTGTAAAATGGTTGAATTGCTTTCAGCACCATTTTCTCTAAGTACTGGGATTCGCTCATGCTTAGAATTTCATGGTGGGAGAGGAGAAAAAGCAGCAGCCAGTGATCCTGGGAGGACAGTGATTAAGAAAGAGCCCTTTGTGTGCACCCTGGAGATGGAATTCTCTTCCATTAGTTGAAATAAGCTTATTTCAGTGGCCACCAAGATAAAAATGCCCCCTTTTACACAGGTGGACACAGTCAGGTATTTAGAGGACACGCTGGAGCTCAGCCCAGTCCAGACAGAAGCAGTTTTTATACTCCTTGAGAGAGTCCATCCAGCTTAAAAATAAACGAGCAGATAAAGGTAGGATAGTAGTTAGTGAGACGTTTGCCATTAAATCACAGGTGACCAGGCTGATTCCTTAAAGAGATTTGTCACCTCTAAGGAAGTCAGACTTTCTGTTTTAATAAAGAGAGGGAGTATGAATAAATAGGTCACACACACAGAAACCTTAAGAATGAAGATTTACCCCCAGCTGTGGGTCAGAATATTCTCTTTTCCTTCTTGTCCTTTTTAAATTTATAGCTTTTCTCAGCTGGGACAGGCCTTAAAGATCATTTACTTTCATTCTTTCTGGATGAGAAGTTCAGGTAGGACACGTGTCCTACCCTCTGTCTTACAGCTGCTTGCTGGCTGCGTTAGGCCTGGGTGGCAAAGAATGCCCCCCCCCCCCCCCCCGGCAGTGTCCAGGGCATTCTCGAACATTCTCCATTCCCGTTTTCATGGTAGAAACCCCGACCTTGCCTACACTGTGCCTAGTACCCACATCGGGTTGGATCCGTGAAGGGGGTTGTCCCAATAGGACCAAGGGGGGAGGAGCAAGCTGTGTCCACCGGCGGACCAGCGCTCTGGCTCCACCTAAGGGGACCGGCTACCCCGTGCACCTGGAGTCCCTTGCACCCCAACTCGGGTGGCTAGCCCTTCCAGCCACTCTTTGGACTTACGTGATTGTCCGTCCCTTTCCAGAAGTAGAAGGCCCCGATGGCCCCGAAGAGCAGCAGCACCGCACCAGAAATGAGGACCACAGCTCCGACCTTGAGCAGACGCGTAGAGCCAGAGGGTTTCACGGTCACGGTGGCATATGCCTACAGAGCAGGGGAGGGACGTATCGCCGCCATGCCACACACACTGCAGGTCCCTGTGCGGTGGCCCCGGGGAACCTCGAGGACTGCAGAGGGAAGCATGGCCCCCGCACACAGACGCTGCCGCCCTAGGGTCCCTTGTCCTTAGGCGTGGAAATAACAGCGGACTTTTCCCTGGGCAGGACCCCTAGTCCCGAAGACCTTCACCCTTTGCTGTCACAAGCGGTTCCCTCCACACCTGTGGTCTTTCCTGTGCACCCTGCCGCTCCTCCCACGCACTGAGCACGCTCATGAGCTTCCCTCATCACCACACATTAAATGGCACAGATCCCTTATCCCAGAAGTGAGCCTGGGTCCCTGCGTGTGGCCTCACTCCACACCAGGACTGGGGACCCAGGGGGTACTCACTGGAGGACTGCAAAACTCAATGTCATCAGGTCCTACTATGGTGATAGGAACTTTGTCCGAGTTCTCTGCCATGGCTGAAGATGGTGAAGTAGGACAGTTGGAGCTCTGTCCCTCTGTCCCAGCGACGAGTAGCCCCTGCACACCAAGCAGCAGCAGCAGCGGCGTCCTGCTCTGGCCAGCCCTCTGTCCCCACCCCTTCCAGCACCTCTCCCCCTCCCATCTCCCTCCACCCTGGAAGCAGCCTACTCAGCTTGTCCTGCATTCTCCGAAGTGCCCAGTCCTCACTCCCTCCAGTCCAAAGGCCCCAATAAAGTTCAGATAGGTCTGGGTGTGTAAGGATGGGTGCATCCTTTAGAATAAGGATGTCGAGTCTGGGAAACTCCCCCTCCCCCAAATGCTGGCTTGTCGGGGGCAATTAGCCGCCCACCCAAGGATTTCTTAGCGCATCAGGGGGCTTTGCCCGTGACACTGACTGGAGGTTGTTTCTTGAGGGTGCTGATGGGAGGGGATTGAGAGGAGAGCAGGATGGCACCAGGAGGTAGGGGACTTGGCTTAAGCGCCAACGTTAGGACACTTTTCCACTGGGGCGGGGGCGGGGCCATTGCTGAACTCTGCTGAAACCAGAGCTTGGAACAGAGTCTTGGAGCTGGTCTTTTGCTACTCGATTCTCTGGGGGAGGGTCTTAAGTTGCAGCAACAGTGAAACCCAAGCGGAAGGAGCCTGCAGCAGAAGACATGGGGGAGTCTGGAATGAAAATGCCTACAGTCAAGCCGACAACAATGAAATAGAAACAGCGGCAAACTTCTCCAAGACACTAATGGGTTGTGTCTAAAGGAACAACGGTAACGTGGGTAGGTATCATACACACATACATAGCATCATTAAGTGAACAGAGAAGATGTTTCACTTTTTTTTTTTTTTGACACTCACATGTAGCTCATAGAACTCCATGTGTAGCTGAAGATGACCTTAAACTTTGAATTCTCCTGCCACCATCTGCAGAGAGCTGGGATCACAGGCACTGGCCAGTGCTCCCTGGTTTTGTGCTGGGCATACTTTCCGCAGAGGCACATCCCTTTTTTCCTCCACCTTTGAAGAATGCGCCTTCTTTTGTGGTACCTCATTGGAAGCCAGGGTTCCTTAATTCTCACTGGGGGTGAGGAGTGAGCGAGAGTTGGTGCCTGGGAGAAATGAGGTTCCCTGAGACAGTTTCAGACCTACAGGACCACAAGAGTAGCAGAAACCTCAGGGTGCAGGGTGGAGGGTGGGAGGGGCAGTTTTTAGATTCTTAAGTTTGATGGGAAGCAAAAAGAGTCTAGCAACTAGCCTATGACACTTTGTCTGCACACCCCTAGATGTGTGTAACACCCTTGTCTGCACACCCCTAGATGTGTGACACTCTTGTCTGCACACCCCCTGATGTGTGTAACACCCTTGTCTGCACACCCCTAGATGTGTGACACCCTTGTCTGCACACCCCCTGATGTGTGTAACACCCTTGTCTGCACACCCCTAGATGTGTGACACCCTTGTCTGCACACCCCTGATGTGTGTAACACCCCTGTCTGCACACCCCTGATGTGTGTAACACCCTTCTCTGCACACCCCCTGATGTGTGTAACACCCTTGTCTGCACACCCCCAGATGTGTGACACCCTTGTCTGCACACCCCTAGATGTGTGACACCCTTGTCTGCACACCCCTAGATGTGTGTAACACCCTTGTCTGCACACCCCTGATGTGTGTAACACCTTCTCTGCACACCCCCTGATGTGTGTAACACCCTTGTCTGCACACCCCCAGATGTGTGACACCCTTGTCTGCACACCCCCAGATGTGTGACACCCTTGTCTGCACACCCCTGATGTGTGTAACACCCTTGTCTGCACACCCCTGATGTGTGTAACACCCTTCTCTGCACACCCCCTGATGTGTGTAACACCCTTCTCTGCACACCCCCTGATGTGTGTAACACCCTTGTCTGCACACCCCCAGATGTGTGACACCCTTGTCTGCACACCCCTGATGTGTGTAACACCCTTGTCTGCACACCCCTGATGTGTGTAACACCCTTCTCTGCACACCCCCTGATGTGTGTAACACCCTTCTCTGCACACCCCCTGATGTGTGTAACACCCTTGTCTGCACACCCCCAGATGTGTGACACCCTTGTCTGCACACCCCTGATGTGTGTAACACCCCTGTCTGCACACCCCTAGATGTGTGTAACACCCTTGTCTGCACACCCCTAGATGTGTGACACTCTTGTCTGCACACCCCCTGATGTGTGTAACACCCTTGTCTGCACACCCCCTGATGTGTGTAACACCCTTGTCTGCACACCCCTAGATGTGTGACACCCTTGTCTGCACACCCCTAGATGTGTGTAACACCCTTGTCTGCACAGCCCACTAATGGTGACAGGTAAGTGTGATCCAGCTGGACTTCTCCTGGTCTCTGTGGAACAAGGGTGAGCAGAGTGCTTTTCCCAAGGGTTCTGTCCCAGGAATTTCAGGGAAACAAAAGAGATGCAACAGCGAAGCTGGAGGTGAGTCTTGATACAGAAGTGCACACAGCTGAAAGAAATTATTCACAAGATGGATTGGCAGAGTCAAATGCTGAAAAGCATGAGGGCCAAGAAAGGTTTGGATGTTTGCCATCAGGAGGCAGGGGAAACCGATAGTACAGTAGTTGCCTCTGTTTTACTGGGCATGTAACATGTATTACAGAAGGTTACACAGTGGCTAAAAATATGTGCAACTAATATCATAGACAAGGAATGGATTTTTCTCATATAGGGCGGTCCTAGGCTTGTTAAAAGACCATCTCCAACCAGGCAAAAGGTAGGAACAGATGATTTACAGAGGGAGAAACGCAAAGGCTGAGGAATAAGAAGAGTGCTGAGTACATCCATAAAAACAAATACAGGTTGAAAGTGTGCGTTTTGTGGTACCCATGTGGATTTGAGTGCAGAGCTGACCATCTGGCTGTGGGTAACCAACCTATCAGGGACTTGTTCATGAGGACAACTGAATCCCCCTCCCCCAGCAGACACCAACTGCCTGTAGCTTTTAAAGTAGAGGTAGGGCCTTGTGAGCCCTTCCCATCCATGGCATCCATGGTGGGAGGCTGACCGGGGTAGCCTTGGGCAGGCAACCTTGTTGGGAGTTCAGGAGAGATATCCCTGTCGTGTTCACACGATGCCATTTCACAACGAGCCTCCCCGGCCTTTGGTCTTTCCACCTCTTCTTCTATGATGCTCTCCCAACACTGGATAGAGGACATACTGTAGATGTGCTTTTGGGGCATGCTCCCCACAGTCATTAATTCCCTGTGCTGTGGCTCGCTGTGTTTCTCTGAAGTAGCCTCTGTCTTTGATGGGGGGGGGGCGAGAGCCGCACTAATCTATGGGTAAGGATACGCATTTAGAAGAAAGTTGGGTTTAGCATCAGTTTAGCAAAATGGAATCAAGGGTCTATGACCTCTCTAGCCACAGGTTCTGGGATACATACCCATGCATACACACTTATAAAATTGTAGGAAGACGACATGAGTTTGAGAGAGGGATGTGGGGGTACAGGAGGAGTTTTCAGGAAAGGATAGGGTAAATACAATAAAACTATGAAATCTAAAAAAAATTAAAGTATACTCTTCACCTAACAACAAACAGTTGTTAGACAAATCTCTTACATAGTAGGAGGGGAAACAAGGCCCTCCTATGTCTTGCTGTGGGTAGATGAGATGGTTTGACTTCTGTGGAGAACAATTTGATTTCAAAATGTAAAATGCAATTTCATTCTGTGGATCTTATCCTGCAAAAGCACTCACAGGGGTGGGAACGCACACATGTGGAAGACTGTTCACCGCAGCATGTTTGTTAGAACAGACGATAGAAAGATCCTTAATGTTCGGAGAGAAGTGATGATGACATGTCCTCACAGTGGGATCCTGGCATCTCTTTAGAAGAATGAGGCATCTTGGGATATACTGACGCAGGGAAAAGCTCCAAAATATTTTAAGTGAAGAAAAAAAAAAGCCCAAGAATAGACAACGTGTATAGATGCCTCCATTTGAATAAAAATTCCAATAAGTGTATATGCATGCGATCTATGGAGACTAAGGAAGGAGCTGGCCATGGGGGCCACCTCTGGGGAGACTGGCGAAAGGACAATGGCTCACTGTACATCTTTTGCAATGTTCTAAGTTCTGAACTGGAGGCACGCATTAACTATTGAGTGAATAAGACAGTAAGTGGGTGGGCAGGAGGCGATGAAGGCTGGACATGCAGCAATTCGTTTAAGAACTCTAGCAGAGAGGATAAGACGAAAGAGGCAGGAGCACAGATGAAGGGAGTTAGAGGGCAAAGCAACAGCAGTTCGCTCATCCTTGGCTAGCCTGGGCTATAATTAGACTCTGGGAGGAGACAATGGACCCACAGCAAGCGACAGGGTGACTTTGGGGAGAGAGGGATTGGAGGGAGCACATGGTGACACGCATCAGAGACACGTTGACATTGAGGAGAGAGTGAGTACTCGGGGTGGACAATGCAGGAACTTGCTCCATTCATATAACCTGAACCCATGCTTGCAGAGAACAGCTGTGGGGGAGAAGGGGTGGGGTAGCAGGTTGCTTTCTCTGAGAACGTTCTGTTAACATGGCATATATCGGGCCACTATAAGGTCAAGCACATATTAGTAGACTATGGCTCCTGAACAACGGTAGAGAACAACACAGAAGCAATACTGGGGGCTCCTGGAGAGTTGGATCAGATAATCACCTCCCCCATAGACTTACCATCGCCTCCACCCGGCTAGTGGACCCAGTACAAGCTCATTGTTAGAATCCAACTTCACCTTCAGCTTGGGTGCTGCGATCTGAATGGGGCCATGCCCCTAGCGATGATGTGTGGCTCCTGGTTGTGAGAAACCTTGTCAAATATCAGAAAAGACGGTCACTGAGAAGTAAGTCACAAAAGAAGGAGGCCATTGCAAGTGGGCTAAACAGTGTGTCACAATGTACCGCGGACTCTAAGATTGTGCACTATCTAGTAGGCACTGGGGGAGGAAAACGGGTAACAACTAAGGGAGAAGAATCGATGCTGGGAACTGGTGGGGATGGGAATATCGAGAGACTGCATAGTCTAAGAGCATGAGGTCGCTGAAGTGTTTGATATTTGAAAGAGAAGCTAGCTTCTAGAGAAAAGAAGAAATAGCAACCAGAGATGAGGTTGAAGAGAGAGGAGTGACCTCAGTTGACAGGTCTTCTGGATCATGGTAAGGCTTTAGCTAGTGAAATGTTTGAGGACTGGAGTTTGGATCCCAGAACCCATACAAAAGTCAAGTATGGTCACATACATGCCCATGTCCCCAGCACTGAGGGAGGCAGAGACACGAGTGGGACTTGCTGGCTGACAGTCTAGCAGGAAAACACAGGTCCAGGTTCAGGGAGAGAGTCTTCCCCAAAGGAACAAGACAGAGCATGATACAGGAGGTCACTGTTCCTCTGACCTGCACACACACATGTGTACCCATACACATACATGTACTTATACCACACAGAGATACACCTCACATGTATGCATACACAAAAATAAAATAAATAAGATTTTTAAAAGGGCATGTTCCTGTTGGATCCCTTCCTATTTGTGGTAGCCCCGCCCCCCATTATTCCTAAACAAATCTAGGAGACAGTGAAACGCTGGTAAAGCTCTTGGAGTGCAAACCCAGAGACCTGAGTTCAAGCCCCAGAGCCCATGTAAGAGTAGGAGAGAATTGGCTCCCAAAAGTTGTCCTCTAACCTCCCCTCAAACAATGGCACGCTTGTGCCACTGCTCATAAGTACATTACTCACCACCCACGTACAAATAAATAAAACATTTGTTATTTTTTATTTTTATTTTTTGGATTTTTCGAGACAGGGTTTCTCTGTATTGTTTTGGAGACTGTCCTGGAACTCACTCTATAGACCAGGCTGGTCTCGAACTCACAGAGATCCTCCTGCCTCTGCCTCCCGAGTTCTGGGATTAAAGGTGTGAGCCACCAACGCCTGGCTTAAATAAAACTTTTAAAATATTAAAACATTTTATCTTGGCATTAGGAAGCTATTTAGGGGTTTGAGATAGCACACTCAAGACTGAATTAAAGAAAAAAACATCCTTTTGTTTACTGTGGGATAGATTCATCAAACTGGAAGGGAACAAGAGAGAGGGGGGAAATTTTTCTAAAGATTGAATTGTGTGTAGATTGAATTGTGTGTATACGTGTATGTCTGTGTATAGGTGTGTGCACATGCAAGCTAGTGCCCTAAGCTTGACTCCGCCCACCCCCCACCCCCAGCTTGAGGAACAGGCAGTTACATATCATCTGACATGGGTGCTGGAAACAAACTTGGGTCCTCTAGGAGCACAGCAAACACTTGAAACTACTGAACCACCACTCCCGTCCCAAAGGGGAAGGTTTTTAGGAGGCTCTTGCAAGTGGTCCATGTGCAAGATGATGGTGGTTAAATACAAACTGTAAGGATGAAGGTGGGGTGGAGTGAGCAGATTTGGGAACAGCACGGGCGATCCAAACAAGCATCTTTGGGGATTGATGTGAGGGAGAAAGAGGCCATGGTGCGTCACTCCCCCGCAACATGAAACACAAACAGCTGGGTAGAGGGAGAGCACATTGGCTCCATTTTGGACATGAAAATTTAAACTCTAGTATGACATCTGGTGGTGTCGATAAAGAAAAAGAATAATTCATCTGCTGCCACCAGAGGCTGGAGATTGGTGGGGGCTGGTGAAGTGTGGCCCATGGAGATCACAGTATGGAACTTATAAGAACAGTGACATACCATGTGTATGTATCAGCACTGAGCAAACAGTAGACACTAGGTGGCATTAGGGGCAGCTGAATAGTAAAGTTGACAAGGCTAGAACATCAGAGTCTGGGTGGTTCTAGGATATGTGTGAGGAATGAGGTCTGTGAAGTGAGTAGGGACTAATAAACTAGAATAGGTGAGGATTGGCATCATGATGGTGACCAGACAGGACAGAGGGACAAAACCACAAAGATGATAATCAGACAATAGCCTGCCAGGGAACATGTGTCCACTGGAACAACGGTGACATCACCATACTTGGTGTAACAAACGGCTCTCTAATTGGAGGTCTACTCTACAGGAAGGAAATTAGTGGCTGGCACTGTAAACCTGGTCAAAAATCATGTCTGGTGAAGTCATAGGCCCTGGTGGGGGAACCTATTACCATTGTCTTGCCAAATAGACATGTTATCTAACTGCCTTCTAAATATTTGTATTTATCCATAGATTAGTGCTGATCTCAACCCTAGTCAAAGAAGCTTTTCTTCTTCTCTTTCTCTTTCTTCTTCTTCTAGACAGGGTTTCTCCCTGTAGCCCTGGCTGTTCTGGAACCCACTTTGTAGAACAGGTTGGCCTCAAGGTGTGTACCATCACCTCCCATCTTAGGAGCTTCTTTTTCCAGTAGGCAACAGTCAGTGCTGGCTCATAATGGATCCCAGAGACTCATAACAATGCTGAAAATAAGTGACTGCTGAGTGACTAGCTGCGTGGCACATTCACATGAACTTTCCAAGGCTCTGGGAACATCACATAAAAGTTGTGGAAGAATGCATGGGCCACAAGTTGGGGAGTGATGCTGTACAATGCTGCTCTCTGGGCAGGATGTGGCAGACGAATCCACGAGCTCACATGAGCTGTGATCACCTGCAGAGGATGGATCCAGTTAGCTCTCCAGCATAGATGGGAGAGGGTCTTTCGAGTTCTACCCTAGATGAGGAGCTCCTGCAATTTATGGCTGCCAAGGGCGAGGGGATGGCTGATGGTAGGCTGTTCTTGCTCTGGGGGATGATCCCACACCCACAGTGTGGCACTATTTGGACTCAGGGCATGAAGGTAGGAATGGGATGAGTTGGAGATGTTTCAGAGTGGATAGGGGATGGGGGAGTTGGATATGATCAGAATATACATACATGAAATTGTCAAAGAGTAAAGAAAAATATTCTAAAAAATAATCAGAGAGGAATCTGAGGGTTTTACTTTTCAGGGTTTCATTTTGTAATGTAGGCTGGCCCAAAATTCACTATGTGTTCCAGGTGACCCTTAGAATCACGGCAATGCTCCTGCCTCAGCTTCCCAAGGATGACAGCTGTAAACCACCATATCCAGCAGAATTTGATATCTTAGAAGTCAACTGACTTCACAGAAATAAGGTCTGTGTGGGCTCCACAATGGAGAGTTCTAGAGACAGTACCACTCTCAGGATTGGGGGGGCGCGTGTGCACGCAGATGTGCATAAGTGTGTGTGTGTGTGTGTGTGTGTGTGCTCGCGCACGCACGCATATGTGTGAGAATCAGCTAAGTTGCTGACTTCCCATGCTTTTTTCCAGAGTGTCCCTCCCTGTTCTGGTGAGATGCCTCCTGGGTTCTATTTGTTTTCTCTTTCCCACTTCCTGCTGCCCAGGCTGTTTGGAGTCAATTCAGAGAGAACATTTTCAAATTGGCAACATAAACAAACGAACAAAACAAAAACAAAAAACCCCAAAACAAATAAAACCTATAAAACAAAACAAAAACAAACAAACAAAAAACCCCAAAACCCAAAAAACCCAAAACTGTGTTACTGGTACGTATACCTCAGAAAATGAAATGCTGTGTTCCAAAGAGAAATACTAGGGACTTGTTTATGATCTTTCTTTTGGGATCATCAGAGCAGGGTTTCTTCCCTTTAGCTCATCCAACTTGGAGTCTTTTAGAATTTATGTGGGACCACTTGGAGAGGTTAATTTTCTTTCTTTTTAAAAAATATTTGTTTAAATTAGAAACAAACTTCTTTTACATGCCAATCCCTGGTCCTTCTCCCTCTCCTCCTCCCCTGCCCCCCATTGACCTCCTATCTCCTCCCTTTTCTGCTCCCCAGGGGGATCTTCAAAGTCTGTCATATCATTTGGAGCAGGGCCTAGACCCTTCCCTGTGTGTCTAGGCTGAGAGAGTATCCCTTTGTGTGGATTGGGCTCCCAAAGTCCTTTCGTGTACTAGGGATAAATACCGGAGGCCCCATAGACCAACCAGATCTCCAAACTGACATCCTCGTTCAGGGGGTCTGGAACAGTCCTGTGCTGGTTTCCCAGGTATCCATCTGGGGTCCATGAGCAGCACCTTGTTCAGATCAGCTGTTTCTGTGAGTTTCAACAGCCTAGTCTTGACCACTTTGCTCATCATTCCATCCTCTCTGCAACTGGATTCCAGAGTTCAGATCAGTGTTTAGCTGTGAGTGTCTGCTTCTGCTTCTATCAACTACTGGATGAAGGCTCTAGGATGGCATGTAAGGTAGTCATCAATGTCATTATAGGGGAAGGGCATTTAAGGTAGTCTCTCAGACTATTGCTTAGATTGTTAGTTGGGGTCAACCATGTAGAACTCTGGACATTTCCCTATTGCCAGATTTCTCTATAAACCTATAATGGCTCCCTCTATTATGGTATCTCTTTTCTTGTTCTCCTCTATTTTTCCTCTGACTGGATCTTTTTGCTCTCTCCTATCCTCCTCTCCCCTCCTCTTCTCCCATACTCCCAATTAGCTCAGGAGATCTTGTCTCTTTCCCCTTCTCTGGGGGGGGGCATGTATGTCTCTCTTAGGGTCCTCTTTGTTTCCTAGCTTCTCTGGCAGTATGGCTTGTAGGCTGCTACTCTTTTGCTCTGGGTCTAAAATCCTTATATGGGCGAGTACATACCATTTTTGTCTTTTTGTGACTGGGTTACCTCACTCAGGATGGTTTCTTCTAGTTCCATCCATTTGCCTACGAATTTCAAGATTCCATTGATTTTTTCTGCTGGGTAGTACTCCATTGTGTAAATGTACCACATTTTCTCTATCCACTCTTCAGTTGATGGGCATCTAGGTTGCTTCCAAGTTCTGGCTATTACAAATAATGCTGCTATGAACATAGTGGAACAGACATCCTTGTTGTATGAATGGGTGTCTTTTGGGTATATGCCTAAGAGTGGAACTGCTGGGTCTTGTGGTAGACTGATTCCCATTTTCCTGAGGAATCTCCATACTGATTTCCAAAGTGGGTGTACGAGTTGGCACTCCTACCAGTAGTGGAGGAGTGTTCCCCTCTCTCCACATCCTCTCCAGCATAAATTGTCTTCGGTGTTTTTGATTTTAGTCATTCTGACAGGAGTATTTCAGAGTTGTTTTGATTTTCATTGCCCTGATGGCTAAGGATGTTGAGCACTTTCTTATGTGTCTTTCAGCCATTTTAGATTCATCTATTGAGAATTCTCTATTTAGCTCTGTACCCCACTTTTTAATCGCATTATTTGGTGTTTTGGTGACTAGCTTCTTGAGTTCTTTGTGTATTTTGGAAATCAGCCCTCTATCAGATGTGGGGTTGGTGAATATTTTTCCCATTCTGTGGGCCACCGTTTTGTCTTGTTGACTGTGTCCTTTGCCTTACAGAAGGAGAGGTTAATTTACAAGTTAACTTTAGCCTCCATCCCTCCAAGCCGCCTGCTTGTCTTCATCTAAATGTCAGAGTGTACTAATGTGTGCAGGCTGCAGTGATGCAGAGACTGGGGAAATAGCTGGGACAAATCTCTCCTGCGTCCCTTGAGGTGACTTTTGGCTTGTGGGCATCATATCACACGTTTTCTTGCAAGACACAGCTGGGACTAATGGCAAAAACCTGCAGCCTCAGCTACTGGGAAGGCTGAGGCAAGGGCATTGGCTGCAAGTTCAAGGCTCCCTTGGGCAGCTTAGCAAGACCCTATTGCAAAATAAAGCAAGAAAGGGCCGGGGAGGATATAGCTTTTAGTGAACACTTGCCTAACAGAGCCCTGTGATGAATTCCAGCAGTGCTGACATACAAAACAACAAAAGCCCTTCAAACCTCTGCCCTTGCAGCTTTCTGTGTAGCCTCTGAGGCTACACAGGCTGCTTTGGCTGCCTGTCTCTGTGCTGTGGTGAAATTGGCTTTTCTAAGGAGCAGCTCACAGCCCTCCACATTTCTGCTTAAGGTCCTGTTGTGGTTCCCAGTGCTGCTAGTGCAAAGGTTGAATCTCAAGTGCGTTCAACCTTGGTTGCCTCTTCTCCAGTTCCTGTGTCCTTATCCCTGAAGAAACTGTCATGTAAGCTTCTGGGAACTTGGTATTGTGCCTTATTCAATGTTGTTCAGTGGTCACATGCTTAGTTAATTAACCAATACGGACAAGAGCAGAGTCCAGCCTTGTAAAAAATCATGTGCCGAGCCACAGGATGGCAAACCTCAGTGAAAGGTCTCATGTGTCCTGTTTGCCTCCACTGTAGAAGTCTGGGTGGCCCGTCACCTTACCATATGTCGTGCTCAGGTGGCCAGTGGTTATTGCTTTAGTATAAAAATCAGAACTCAGTGTTTGATAGGAGATTTTTGTCTCAGTTCCACACAGAAGAGGAACAGTTGGGGTATCTCAATGATTTATGGGGGCAATGACATAGAAAATAAACATTAAAACAAACCCAGGAAGCCAGGCGGTGGTGGCGCACGCCTTTAATCCCAGCACTCAGGAGGCAGAGGCAGGTGGATCTCTGTAAGTTTGAGGCCAGGCTGGACCGACAGCCTCCAAAACAATACAGAGAAACCCTGTCTCGTAAAACCAAAAAACAAAACAAAACAAAACAAAAAAACAAAAAACAAAAACACAAAAAAAAAAACCCAGGAAATTTGGGACCTGGGCCAACAGATCTCATGACTGCCCACTGATGAACTTGTGTTTTCTTAAGACACCAGGCTCCTGGCTGGCTAGGGCTGCTCTCAGACCTCTTTGCATCCTTCCCTTGTTTAGTATGGTGTGTTGAGCGCACTAGGCTACTGACAAATGTTTATCGAGAGGCCGAATGGGGACTAAGTCAGTTACCTCCTCTGTGTCACTCTGTGATTGCTCGGGGGAGTAGGGACTGGATATTCAGGAGCTGCTGGCGTCCACAGTCTTCACAACAGAAACCATCAACACCTGAGCCTGTTCACTGGGAATTGCCCTGGGTTTCCCCAGAGAACGGCAGCACATCCAATTAATAGTTTATTCTCAACTATTCTAACTTGCATAGTTCTTGCCTTGGAATCACTGAGAACAGTGGACCTGCCTGGACCTTAGGGTTTTCTCCAATCATGTTCACCTGGCTGTCTTTTTTCTGTCAGTTGTGGAAAACACCTTCTAAGAATAGGGACCGTGCAACCAGATAAGGGAAGCCAACTGAATTCTCCTTGCTCAAAGTAATATAAATGGAAATGGCAAGGAAGGAATATGGGGAGCATTCTGAAGGGTCGTTAGGTCGGCCTCCTCTTTATCATTGCTGAATAGCTATTGAGAGTCAACCCGCAGCGGGCACCTTAAGTGGGTAGGATCCCTGTGCAGTGAGTTAATCCATATGCAAACACGATGACCCCAATTGCTTTGCAATAGAGAGCCACATGGCCTGCGCCCTTAAAATATATCATTTGGGCAGCTGCCAGGGGGCTGATTTATCACAGCTGGCCAGAAACAGCCCTGAGATCATCAGCATTTTGGTTAATTGGAAGAGAGGGGCAGAGGAATCAAGATATTCCTGGGCACTAAGCATTCATTAGCCACCTGGCATCCCTAAATTACGATCCTGCCATGATTTTCCCAGCGCTTCGGCTGAAATTTTAATATTTGGAATGTATTAATAACTCGGAACATGTCATTTGCTAAATAAGCAGTGCCCCTCTGGACTCATTGGAGAAGGGAGCCCAGAGAATAGTTAAACGACATGCACACAGATACTGGCTGCTCAGCGAGGGGAGCTGTGTGGGGGTGACCCTGGAAGTTCTCTCCACAGAGTAAATACAAACAGATGGGACGTGTGAGCAGACCTCTGGGTTAATGCCTCTGATTTCTATTCATTTGTTCTCTTCACACATACAGCATCTTCACAAGCCCCAGGAAACATGGTGAAACACATGATAACAGACAATAACTCTAGAGCATGCACTATGCACGGCCCCTGGGCCTGATAGATCAGACCGTGAACTTCCTGAGTGTCCCTGGTCACCTTGGCATCCAGGGAGGTGCACACTAACGAGGGCTTGCTCTGTCATACTTGTCTTTTGTCTACCAGCATCTAGAACGCTGTCGGCACACAGCAGCTACTCAATGGTGTGGTGAAGTTGGTGGCTTGCTCGGTTGTATGGTTTTAAGAGTGATGGAGTCAGGATTCACAAACTCACTTTCCACCCTCAGGCCTCCTCTTGCCTTGGGGCTTAGACATCCATCAGTCTTTGACTCAAGTCTGTGCCTGCTAGTGCTCTGCCCTCCCAAATTGGCCCTTGTTTTTACAGAATGTGAAGGGGACACTGCTGGAAGGTATTTTAGGTGCAGCTAAGGCTCCGAGGATGGTACCCTCATGATGGGAAGAGGGAGACACCCTCCTTGGCCCCCTGTGCAAAGACAGAGCTAGCAGCCAGCTGCTTGTCAGCCAGGTACAGAGCCCTCACCAAGAGCCCTGGCACCTTGATACGGCCCCATCAGCCAGTTTGTGATATTTTGCTATGGTCATCCAAGCAGAATGGCACAACCTTTGGGCTCACTCATCACCATTTACTTAGCTCGTGGGCCTCTGCCTTTTGTTGTTCTGCATCAACTTGGGGTACACAGCTTTTTGCTCCCCATTTCAGCCTTCTGACCTCTCCAACACCTGCGTAGACATCAGAGTTTACGAGAAGAATCTCATACATGCTTCCACGTGATCCTGGGAGCCAACTAAGATAATCAACCAGAAGACATCTCAGTGTTCATCTAACCAATAGCGAGTGACCACTCAGTAAAGACTAGGACTAAGAGCCCCAGCCTCAGTGGTACTTTCTGGATAGCAGAGTGCATCTGCACTAAGAGCAGGTTGCATTGTGACCGGAAGCTGATGGGGGAGATGTCAACTTAAATTACTTTCTTGAGATAGCGTTTTGGCAGAGAAGCACAGAGATTTTTTTCTTTTTTGTTTTTCCAGACAGGGTTTCTCTGTATTGTTTTGGAGGTTGTCCTAGAACTTGCTCTGAAGACTAGGCTGGCCTTGAACTCACAGAGATCTGCCTGACTCTGCCTCCTGAGTGCTGGGATTAAAGGCGTGCTCCACCAACGCCCGACTGAAGCACAGAGATTTGGGAGTGTGTCCTATGCCCAATGCCAGGATAATTGTTTTTTCTGAAAATCCACCAAGAGTTACCAAACAGGTGTACTAGTCACATCTGCCCATTGGATGAGTTAGTCTTCACTCTGAGGACATCTTAGATTGTCACTGTACTTGTAAGCCCCCAACCATCCCACATCTCCAGAATCCTACCTAATTTCTCTGGTATGTTGATGTGGCCTCCTAACTGAACCTTTTCCTGATAACAGATCTGGTAACAAAAGCGTCATGCTTAAAAGCCTGTGTGAAGAGCTGTATGAAATGAATACAGCTGGATATGTGGCTCAGCTGGCTGACTGTTGGCCTCTCACACATGCTGTGATTGATCCTGAGTGTTTGACCCCGTGTTTGATCCTTAGTGCTGCATAAAGGGGATAGAGAGCTGCCTCAGTGGTTAAAAGTGTTTGCTGCTCTTGCAGAGGACTTGAGTTTGGTGAACAATGTCCATGCTGGGTGATTTGCAACGGCTTGTAACTTCAGCTCCACAGGACCTGGTACCTCTGTCCTCCACAAGCACCTGCACTCACATGTGTAGGCCTACACACAATTGAAAATAAAAAAACCAAATCTTATGAAAAGATAAGTGAATATGGCAGAATTTAAAGAGGAAAAGGTGAGGAGTTTGGGTGTGGAAGTTCTGTGGTAGGAATATTTGCCTGACATATGCCAGGCATTGGGTTTGAACCCTTAACACTGTAAGACAAGGAGAAAAACTCAACAGAACAGCAAAAACAATGCCCCCAAACCAACCAATGGATCAACCCACACACATACATGCACACACACTCAGAAAGATGAGAAGTTTAGAGACCCCCCCCAAAAAAACAAACCAAAACCCTAAGCCGTGTAAATCTTAGGCAGGCAAACACTCTGCCACCCAGCTGTATTACAAGACCTACTTCTCTTTCTCTGTCTTGTAGAACGTCAGCTCAGTGAGGACAGGCTTTTCACGGACTTATGGCACATGCTTGTTAGATGCCAAAGATGCCAGATACTATAGAACACATGAGAGAACAGCCACACACAACATCAGGCCTGCTAAGGTCTTAGGTCTATGTGCCACATCATTGAGGACAGATCCCATTTAAATGCTGCCTTAGAGCGTATACTGATCTTAGGTGCTACAGCCCAAAAGAAGAGAAAAATCAATAACAATGAATGTGATCATTGTAGAGTAATTTATAATGAAGAAAACACCAGTGGAGTAATTTATAATGAAGGAAACACCAGAAACAGCTTAAGAGCGAGTAGTTAAGCAAATTATGTCATATCATTTTGATGGACTAGCATACAGTCACTAAAAATTGTAATTATGCAGTCTGTGTAGAACATCAGATGCTCATGATACAGTGTTATTGCAAAGTGGAAGAGCAAATTGAATGTACATTTGATTACAACTCTAAAAATCATGTTTACATGTGGGCAAGGCCCGGCAGGAAGCAAGAAGAATGCAAACAAATGATTAGTTTGGCTGGCGAGCTTATGAGGGATTGCTCTTTGAATTTGTGTTATACTTAGCGTGTTGTTTGTGCAGTTTTAAAAGGACTCTCCAGCCCTTTGAGGGACCCCTTTCAAGACTGTGAGCCCCAGGCAGGCATGTAAATGGTAACCAGGATGGCAGACCCGACTGCCGCTCATTGCCAGTCTCTCCTGGGCACCAGGCTCTGCGGGTGGAAATTCTCTGATCCAACCTGAGCGTGTCTGTTTGTACACTTGTTCCCAAACAGAACGTTGCCGCAGAAACTCAACCATGGGCGGGTATTTATGCTTACATGCGCTCCTATTCATAGCCATTTACCCCGCCCCCTCATTTTAGAATAACTGTAGCACAGGCTGGGAAAGTATTTGGATAGGATGTCGTAGAGAGAATTGCTTATTGGGGTAGAAGCTTGAAGTAGATGATCCCTGCTGGGTCTAACTCATGACCCGCATACCCTTTGCGTACCACACCTAGGCTTCCAATAGTTGCAGTCTTACACTTCTCCCAGCAGATGCTACACATGATCTAAGGACCATCACATTGGGATGGGCGAACCAGGCTCTGGAGTCCGGAAGTCCTGGGTTGAATCTCAGTTCTTCCACTAACGAGCTTTGTGACTGTAGATGAGTAACTTCTTATCCCTTTGAACCCTGGTTTAACCATCTGTCAAGCTGGGTCATCAAACCCATCCCAGTAGGTTGTGGAGAGCATGGATATGAACAATGCATTGAGATGCCTGGGTTCTCAGAATGGCGGCCTGGAAGTAGGTACTAAGTAAAAACACGCAGCCACGGTTTACAAAGCAGGCTGGTG
Organism: Mesocricetus auratus; assembly: GCF_017639785.1. NCBI lineage: Eukaryota > Metazoa > Chordata > Mammalia > Rodentia > Cricetidae > Mesocricetus > Mesocricetus auratus. The sequence continues at coordinate 41,803,808 of NW_024429180.1, read as the reverse complement.
GACTTCCACACATGGACACACAAGAAAAGTGAGTTTCAAGCAGGGCCCGGAGGAGCAGATCAGGCACCCCAGAGACAGAAATGCTGCCTCCAACATATGCTGAATCACAACGTAAAGGCTGGGAGTTACTGCCAGTTTGCAGATGGCAAAAATATTGCCCCTCCCCAGAGCAGCTGTCACCAAAACAAATGTGAACAAGCAAGAGACTCCTAACTTTTTATTTAATTGCAAATAAATAAATAAATATCAAATCCATAACCCGAGAATCACCGCACATCTTCTCTGCCTCTGTCACTGACTGCAGTGACCAGGTCACCAGAGCAACTTTCCTCCTTGTAGTTCAGTGATGCCTCCCCCCAAAGGGCGACTTCTCAGATATAAACTAGCCCCATATGCTGGAGGGATTCTTTTCTCTTTTATATTCCTCACAGTTCTCTCTTGTGGGACTGAGATTTCCACTGATTCAGAATTAATTCAAAAAAGCTAGTTACATAAGAAGCAGATAAAATAAAACAGAAAACCAGTTTCACAGTTACATAAGAACTAGATAAACGAAAACAGAAAAACTTTTCGACTTTGCTAACTTAATGTAAAGGCTTATTTTCTCTTAGTCTCTTGCTGCCTTTGCTTAGGAAAGTAAAAATGTTGACAGGAAAAAGCAGCGTTTATTATTTTTCACAAAAATTTAAAAAGCAAGGAGCAATTTGAGTTTTCAAAAGCACACTCTGGGTACACCAGAACCTTGTAATATTTCAGGAATGGAAAAAGTGCAGGAATGAGCAGGCTGCATGAAAAGATTAATACAGTAGACAGCGTCTCCAGAGTCAACAGAAAACCCTGGGGACCTTTATGGCATCTGAAGATCGGTTTTAAGAAACCTACTGAGCCAAGGGTTGTGCTGAAGCCAATCTGGGAAAGGATTGCACAGAGGTACTATTCAGAGTGAGTGGAGATTTGTGCAGAAACTACTTACAGATTTCCTGACAACCTTGTCTTTCAAGTCAGATGAATGAAGCACTATTGTTTGGCCATGAAGAACCTTAATAAAAAAAAGTTGTCATGAAAGCTGTTTCTCATTGGGTGCAAGTATGTGGAAATGACAGTCTTGAAATTTTGCTTGAAAAATGAAATTATACTAGACATCAAAATCAATGTCAAAATGAAGTTAACTTTGAATTAAAAAAAAAAGAAGTGACAGTCAAGTTAATAGATGCATTCATGTCTCCCTGGCACATTGCATCCTGGTTCTGGAGACTCTGAGGGTGTGTGGGGTCATGGGGCAACTTTGCAGATATCTGCTCAACAGTTTTGTTGTTAGATACTGTCTTGACAGAGTTTTCAATCTAATACATAGGCCTGGTGGATGACTAAGTGACGACACATTGACATTCACATAGGTCTTCAAACACTGTGGTATTTCTTGGTTGAATCTTAAATCTCAAATATTGTGCTACACAGGGACATGTTTAGACTCTCATGCTTCCTAAGGTGTCTTCTATTTGTAAAACGGTTTCAATTGACTTGTGTAGACTAGTGCTTCAATACCTACTGAGCTGGAATAATCAAATAGAGCCTTGAAATGCTAGGGCTCTCAAAATACCTGGTTCAACAGATCCCGCTCAAGAAGGAAGATTTATTTCTCCATCTTCCTCAAGGTTTGGTGGTTTAGCAGAAAGTAAAAAAGGATTTTAGTCCAGTAAACCTGGGTTTGAATTCTTATGGGAAAAGGATGGTTTTGGAAATTGGAATATGGATTATATGAGCCAATTGTAGCAATGACGAGACCTTGAAAAGGAAAATTCTCACTTGCAGAGCTTCAGTTAACTGGTCCCACAGGTAACATTGTTTTCCCAGAACAATCAGGAATATGATGTATTCACAAGTGCTTTGTATCTTTGTAGTACTATTTAGTTAATGTTCTGTCATTGTGACAAGATACTCAAGATGATTGACTTACGAGAAAGAAAGGTGTATTTTGACTCCTGGTTCAAAGGTTTCAGTCCACAGTTGCTTGACCCCATTGCTTTGGACTTGCCAGTATCATAGCAGGAACACATGACAGAGAAGGCCTATTAACTTCACAGTGCCTGAGAAACAAGGAGATAAGAAAGGGGTTGGGTCCCAATTTCCCTTTAAGGACATACACCCAAAGACCTAAATTCCTTCCACTAGGCAGCTGTCCAAGAAGACCTAACTTCCTTCCACCACCTCTAGTCGTGCTGCTGGCTGGTGACCAAGTCATTGACACAGGGGCCTTTGGAGCATGCTTTAGCTCCAAACTACAGCCTGTACATACTAATTCAGCCATGATGTGACCTTCAGCAAATCTAATAGCTTTCCAGATCTCTGAGTTTCCATCTCTATAAAGCAGAGAGAGAGTAATCCCTTTCTACTTCATAAAGGTGACTTTTTATTATACTGTTTTCTATTGCAATCTATCTAGTGTGTGTATGTGTGTGTGTGTGTGTGTGTGTGTGTGTGTGTGTTGCTGTGCATGTGCCATGGTGCACATATTGAAGTCAGAGAACAGCTATCAGGAGTCAGTTCTCTTCTTCTACCATGTGAGTCCCAGGGATTGAACTCGAGTGGTGGTCGGGCTTGAGTGCAAGCGTCTTTACCCACTGAGCCATCTGTCCAGTCCATAAAGATGTCCCATACCCCCAAAGAAGTTATGTGGGAAAACTGGTTTAACTGCATAGCTCTTTATTATTTTATCAACTTTTCACATGAATTCAAGAACATTCAAGCAGAATAGTTTGTGCATTATCCACTCTGGGATGACTATAGCTCGTTGAATGCTACTACCATTCATTTAATTTGATCTTCAGATGATTTCCAAGATTTTGATAATCCTATAAATAGTCAAAGGCGTAACTAAAATGTAGAGGCTTAAAAAAATCAATGCTGTTATGATACCAAAAGAGTCCTTTTCAGTGACCTCGCAGAACAACTCTTCCTGAAATTGGCTCCAGTCTATGGACCTTTTCTCCCTTTGGTGGCTTATGCCTCTCTTGCTCTTCAGTCTCTCTAATGACTGCTTCAGTAACAAAGGTCTGGCACACATTGTCTAGCGTGTTCCCTCACTGGCCCTGTCATCCCCTGCACATCCAGAAGGGGTGGTGACTTAGTTTCTTTCCTCATTGCTCTGATTAAAATAATTGCATAATGGCTGATTCAGCTCATAGTCCCCGGGTACCGAATATCATGGTGAGGTGGTCAGGGCAACAGGAAATCTGTGCTCCGATCCCATCTGCCATCAGGAAGAAGAAATTGATGCATGCTCGTGGTCAGCCTTTTCCTTTTCATGTAGTCTAGAACCCAGCCCCAGGGAATGGTGTGAAGGAATTTTCAAGTAGATCTTCCCCTTTCAATTAACTTTGTCAATGCAATCGCTCAAACGCATGCCCAGAGGCTAAACAATCCCTCACAGGTGTGCCTGGAAGTTTGTTACCCAGGTGAGTCCAGATCCTGTCAAGGTGACCATCTACACTAACCATCCCAGATGACCTTTGCTAGGCAATAAGCATTAGTGATGTGAGATCTTTGTAAAGCTGAAAGGAGCCTATGTGACGCTAAAGAAACAGTAGCCAGAAAGATGGACCTCCCCTAACGGCACCAGTGGCATCCTTGAAGATGAGCCCTTCTTGATGTTCGGTGACTCTGTAGCTTTAGACTCACTGCATGAGGTTTTGATGGCATTGTAACACACTGCTCTCAGAGGCCATCTTGTCTTGGAAATTTCTATCACTGCTTTTATTTAGAGAGGGTTGACCGAGGTCAGTTGAGTACACAGGGAGCAGCCTAAAGACAGACACTGTTGACTTTACCTTCACGACTGCAAATAGAACTAACTATCCCTGCTCCTGTCTCAGGAGCCACCCACACTGCCAGCTGGCCTTCACAGTTCACAGGGGAGGAGGAGAGCTCTCCTGCTCTCCCAAAGCCCTCTCAGCAGCTCCCTACTCATCAGATGGGAAAAGCAGAAGACGGGGTGTTTTGACTTGAAAAGGATGCCTGGCAGGTTGATGGGCCATTGGAGCTGGTATGTCAGTCACGTGAAGAGGCTGATCTGTCGCTCACATTTCTGGGTGAAGATTCTGAGTGAAAAGCAGAGAGTGATCAATTTAAAATGGAACTGTGACATGGCAGTAAATAAAAAAAAGTAAAGCAATACAAAACACCAAATGGTACTCATTAACAGCTACCTAAGAAGCAAGAACAAGAAACAGCACAGCTTAAGATCTGTGTGCCCATATGCGTGTGTGTGTGTGTGTGTGTGTGTGTGTGTGTGTGTGTGTGTGTACATATACATGTAGTTTGTGTTAACAGGCAAGGGATAGAGCAGCATAATGGGCAGGGTGTAGTGGCACTGACATATAATTCCAGCATCTAGAAAGCTGAGACAAGAGCAACATGGGTTCACATAGCAAGAACCATCTCAAACAACACAAAAACCAGATTAAATCAACCAACCAACCAACGAACCAACCAAACAAACAAACAAACAAACAAAAACAGAAAGTGCTTAGGGGGCAGGCAGTCTCATGTTGAATCTAAGTCCTTAAATGACTTCTTTGTGTCTTAATATTTTCATCCCCAAAGAGAAATGATAACGGTACCAAATTCTTAGGATAGTCATGAAGATTAAGTGAGGTAGAAGTTACCTAAAACACAGCAAAGACCTGCGTACTGATTCTGCCATTCTCGTGCATTTGCTGTGAACACACACAGCGAAGATAAGATGAACAGGTCAGTGGTTTGTGGGTCCTAAGCTTGGGTTTTCTACCATCACAAAAGGAAAACACAAGTCCCTGCTCCAAGAATTTTTCTAATGCTTGTTTGGGGGGAAGGGATCAATTTTTTCCCCTTTTGCTTTTGTTTTGGGGAATATTTTTTGGAAGGCCACCTTTTCTTTACATAGAGGGTGCTCTGTTTAAATTACTCTAATTTTTGTGAGCATTTAACATGTCTGTTACTTGATACTTCTTGTTCTGAAATGGTTTATTTAACCGATATATTATCTTTTAATATCTTTAAGGTTACTAATTGTAGCTTCTGTGGAGGTTTTCTTCTCTGCATTATCTTCATTTCTTTTGGTTTCTTATTGTCTCTGGGCTTTCCTGCGTGGGTTAGCTTGGCTCTTGTGGTAGGGAAACAGGCATTTGGGTGCTGTTTTGGTTAAAAGCACCTTACTTGAGCCCAGAAGCAGGAGCAAAGCCTAGCAATCCATCTTTATTTTCTTTCTGTGTCCTTAACTTTGACTGGAGATGCAGAGACAAGTTACTGTCCTAAACATGAAGTCAACTTGGATTTTAGGACAAGCAAAGCCTTTGAGGACAGTCATCTGTGGGGAAGAGGCTGAATCCCGCAGTAGAAGCAACCATCTCCTGAGAGCCCTTGGCATCTCTTCAAACAATAAGGACTTTTCTATACCCCCTTGTGGGAGCTGAGAAATGATGAGCAGAACTAGACCTTGGCCAGCACTGATGGGCGTATATATTGTCCCTTGCCCTTATCCTTCCTCTATTGAAACCTAACCTCATATCTGAAGATGAATTTGGGCTTGTTGGAGTGCTTGAGAAAAGAGATGGCAACTCTATGAGCTCTGTGAGAAACAGAAAAAGGGCAGGATACTTTCTCTGCCCATCCAAAACATAGCTCTTATGGCAAAGGGAATGAGACAGTTTATTCTTGAACCAACTATGAGTGACTATGGCCTGGAAACACAGACTCAGGTTGTCTCAAATATCATGTTCCAATGTGCTAACCATTTCATGACATTCTTTTTTTTGTTGTTGTTGTTGTTTTGTTTTGTTGTTTTTTTGAGACAGGGTTTCTCTGTATTGTTTTGGAGGCTGTCCTGGAACTTGCTCTGTAGACCAGGCTGGCCTCGAAATCACAGAGATCCGCCTGCCTCTGCCTCCCGAGTGCTGGGATTAAAGGCATGCACCACCAACGCCTGGCCTCATGACATTCTTATAGTTAGCTACTGAAAAATTAAGAAGACAAGTGATCAATCAAAGCACTTTTCAAATATGTGTCTGGGAACTTCTGGTAGGTGGGTTACAGCAAGGCCAGGAAATCTGGTAAGCCTTAGATGCTATGTGACAACACCTCAGCTTTTGGGTTGGTGGAACCTAGTAGAAGAAGTTAATGCATTCCAAAAGCAGCCCACCCCCTGCCCCCCCACATTTGGGTTCTCCACATCATGAAGTTTTAATCGTCAATCATGTGCAACCTCTAATGAAGGTGTGGCTCTCCTGACCCACAGGAACTTCATTCAGCCTGTAGCGCTGTCCTACATCTGTTTTCAGGATACCCTACCTGCCATCAGCTTTGCCTAAGTCTCAGGTTCACACTTCTGGCTGTTGGTCCCCTGTAGAGGGTGAAACTCTACTCTGCTTTTTGTGGGAAGGGCAATTACCTGGGCACAGGATAAGACCTTTACTCTGGCATAAACTGCTTCCTAAGAAGGCTTTGACTAACCTGCTTTCAACCCTCCCTCAAACCTCTGCCTTCAGAAATCTTGCTAGCTGGACCAGTGAGATGGCTCAGTGGGTAAAGCCTGAAGACCTGAGTTCAATCCCCAGGAGCCCACGGTAGAAGGCAAGAACTGACTCTCACAGTTGTCCTCTGACCTGCACACCATGGCACATGCATAGCCCTGTACATGCACAGAGACAAAATTTTTAAAAAAATTAAAAAGTTTTGCTAATGGATGGCAGCTTCTGTCTTAAACTAAAGACAGAATGGATGGTTCTCCGTAGAGATAGCCTCATGCAAGAAGAGACACCGACTTATTTTCAGATGAAGGGAAGAGTGCTGGGTGACAAGGAAAAGAAATGCATTGCAGCCCCATCCTTGGCCCTTGGCTAGCCAGTGCCCTTGGCTAGTCAGTGCTTTCCCTGTAACCACCGGCATCCAGTGTTCTTCATTTCATCTCGGACGGAGTTTCTAGGTCACACGTTGTCTCTTCTATTCTTTTTGCTTTGTGGTATTTTTTTTACTTAATTTATTTTGCTGTGATTTTGGTGGGTTTTGCAAGGAAGCAGAGATGAACAACTGTGTTTATTTCATCAGAAGTCCTCCCACAGACTCTTGACTAGATGCAAATATCTTGTTCCCATCCCCATTCTCTAAGATTCTCACTCAGGGGCCTGGGGCCTGGGGGTGGGAATCTGTTTCTGCATCTTAAAGGCTCCCAGGAAGCTGGCAGCTAAGGGCACCACTGACCTCAGAGGAGTGTGGCTCGGAGTGCTCTCAAAAACAGGTAGACTTTCTCCTGCTTGCCAGGAGCACAGCAGGGCGTGAAGAGCATTTGCTAGGTGTGCTTGTGTTCCTGGTACTGTGACAAAGGATGCTCTCCACTGCAGACATCCAAACAGCATTGGCTGTGTGAATTAGCAGGGAGGAACACCACAGGGGCCCACTCATTCTTCCCTCTGAGTGTAGGCTTCATCTTTTCATGGGGGCTGGGACCATTTCCACTGTCAGAGTCAGCTTTACTGCATCACAGTTCACATCTGAGTCCCTGCTCAGGAATGAGCAGGGCTAGGGCAGACTGAGCTCCTTCCACTATGCAGGATTTTAATCCATTGGTCACTGGTGATAGGTGAGGCAGGGTTTTATAAGACAGTGACAGCCTTACATCTTAGACAGAAGGAGCCAGGGCAGAGAAGGGGTGGGGGTGGGGAGCAAGTGAGAGGTGCCGGGTGACAAGAACAATGAACCCATTGCAGCCCATGTCCTTGTCTGTTCAGTGTTCTCCCCCTACAACCATAGTCTTTCCAAGACATTTCAAAAATATGTCTCATTTAGTTGAATATAAATGTGGCATCTGAAACTACAACCAATTTTAACATTAATTCTTTTTACATTTATTTGTGTGTGTGTGTGTGTGTGTGTGTGTGTGTGTGTGTGTGTGTGTGTGCTCGATAGCCCTACAGCTCTCATAGGAGATCAGAAGACAACTTCTAAAATCAGTTCTGTCTTTCCACTGAGTAGCTTCAGGGAGGGAACTCAGCAAATCGGATTTGGTGGCAAGCGTTCCTGGTAGCCCCAAGCCACTTTGCCAGCTCCTCATCTCAGCATTGTGAAATGCTCTGAAGTCATGTTTGTTATTTGAGATCTCACTCCTTAGTCCTTTTGATCTCCACAGAAAGAATTCAGGTCATGTAGAAGATAGGTGGAGTTTATTGCAAGGTCAAGCATGACACTCTCAGGAATGAGTGACCGAAGGTCCAAGGGACTGCTGTGACAACCCATGTTTTCATGGAGGCTTTGTACTATTTTTAGATCCTTTAGAGCAGACAGGCTGCTGTTCCTGAGAGGATTCTGTCCAGGCAATTGACAGGCCCATTCTGATTGACTTGTACATGAGAGGGCAATGCTACATCTTTGTTCTTTACCAGAAAGCCTCAGTTAGATGGTAACCCTATGACCTTTCAGGCAGTACAGAATGTCTTGTCACTACCAAGGCCTGAGCTAGGACTCAGCTCCTATCATACCATGGAGCATAGCAGATTAAAAATAATTAAAGAATGAGAGAGTAAAAACAAATTTATGAAGGTACCAATGCATTACTGGGGGAAAAAAGCAACCTTTCCTTGATAAGCCTCAATAAAGGATTGCTCCCGCCACTTTCCTCCATTTTGTCCTATCTGTAACTGTCCTTGCCCATGGTCTTTAAATTCTAAAGGAGAGGCGATCACAACACTCTCTCCTTGACCCATCACTGTGATCTCTTTACTTGTAAATTAGTGTGTTAAGGAGGACAGAGTGCGTGAGGCCTGAGGATGATTTCGAAGGAAAGGATAGATCACACCACCACCCTACAGTTCAACCACCTCACAAAGCCCCCCCTAGACCATTCCCCTATCAAAAAATGGGTTACATCTGTCTTTGAATAAGTCAGGTCTTACTTCATATTCTTTACCTCAAACTGGAATAAAATGAACCTCTTCCTTCAATCCCTGTGTCTGGTTTTGTTTTGGTAGAGGTGATGGGCAGGTTGTAGGATGTCCAGTACCGGTAACAATGGAGTCTAGAAGCTTCGGTTTTTGGCTATATAAGCTGCTGCTTGTGTCAGAGGGATCCATCCTCAATGGATCCTCAAGCTTCTACCATCTGTCAGGCTACCTGATATGGTTCAGCTTTGTGCCTTTGTGTATCTTGGGCAGTGTCCATTTCTTTTCATTGGTTCCACGAGTAGTTTCTCACGATTTTGCACCTTGTAGGTTCTATGATACATTAAATCATCCTCAACTTGCTTAAGTCCCTAGTGCTTTGATCTTAGTGCGCTGAGTCTGCAAACAGCTATACTGGTTCTTAGTGAAGATTATGCCACAGTGATGGCCCCTGACTTCCCCTTGCTAATTATCTCCTACCACTTGGCAATGCACTCCACATAGTGGCTGAAAAGTACAATTATTTGCTTATGATGTGGCAGGATGACTGGGCAAAGAGAGGTAGTTCTCAGTCAAGGTTGCAGATAAAAGCTAGGGTTGGTTGGGGTCCTTTGAAAGGTTCCTTCATCTCACAAAGTGTCCCTAGGTTGAAAAGATCCCACCAGGCTCAGACTCTTTGGGCAACTCTCTCCACATGGTTCTCTATACCAGGTAGACACATATCCATCCATCCTCCTTCAGGACTAAAGGCCACAGAGTAAATGTCCTATAGACACTGTGGAAGCCCCATGATGTTTCCTTTCCTAACTTCAGGAATCATGCAGCGTCATTTTTACTATACACCTTTATCCAGGCAGGTGCCAGGAATAGAGGGCCTGCCGCTTAATGGCTGGAGTGTCAAAAGATTGCAGACATGTGAAAACTGCTCTGTCAACCATAGACCTGTCTGAGCAACAGCAGATTTCTCAGTAGAAACTTTAAAAGCTATTCTATATTTTAGGCCCAGTCATGTTAAGCACTCCACTTCTGGCTTACCCAGAATTCCTTTCATTCCTTTCTTAACATGTCGCAATACCACAATTCTAATTAGTAGGTAACGAAGTCACAAAAAGACAGGATAACCAAAGCCAGGGATTTCAACATCTATACCCCTGTTCCTTTCAAAGAGTCCAGGTACTTAGGCTATATACTCTAGAATCAATGATGGTACTTATGAGAAATGTACCATGCATAGAATAACTTGGGATGGACGATCACTACATGGTTACCCACTCATCAAAATCATAGGAAAAAGTAGCAATTCAACACAGAGCAACATGGTTAGAGTTTGAGTAGACATGCAGTTCACCAAAGGAAGAGGCAAGTTTGCTAGAACTAGGGATGATGAGTTGGTTGAATTCCAAATACCCATTCAGGGTTTACATATATCATCTCATGGCACCCTAGTAATGATCTACCACAATTTAGGTCCTGCTGTAACCAAATGAAAACAATAGACACTTACAGATACTCAATGTTGTGTCCAAGATTGTGTAGAATCGAGTCCAGTTCAATCTGGGTACAAGCGGTGCTCTTAGCATTCTGTCCCCAGACTGTAGCCTTCACTCTTCAGTCAATGTGGGCTGGAGAGTCTAGGAGTTGCTGGTGGAAAGAGGGAGCAGTGCAGGATGAGGGGACCCAGGACAGTTTCTAACCTCTGATTCTCTCAGTTTGTTCTTCCTGCCTCCTCCACCCTGCACCCATCTGTCCTGCCTTGTTTCGTCTTTGCCGCTACCCTGCTCTCTGCCCCTCCAAGCACCTGGACAGGGGCAGGGCACGGTCTGATCTCTGCTGGTTGCACCAGACCAGATACACACATCATTCCTGATCCCATTATCAGCTGACATGAAGGTGTGTGCATGCGTGCGTGCATGAGTGTGTGTGTGAGTGCGCGCTCATGTGTGTGTGTTTAATCTTACTAGAAAAGGTGCTGAGTAACCAAATTTAAACCGTACCTCATGCAAATACAAAAGGAGGAAATGAGTGCGATCCTGGAGTGCTGACTGGTTGCAATGCTGTTGTTGGAGTTCTGTCACCAGCTGCTTTGGCCGCTGCTGCTCCCAGGCTCCTCAACTTCTTTCCAGGCATGGTTTGTCCCAGGTGTGCTCGTCTGATCTTTCCAGAAGTTGGTCCCATCTTTGGGTCATGTGTGATGGCTAGACTTCATCCACAACCTAACTGGATTTGGAACTACCGTGGAAACACACCTCTGATTGTGTTGGTGAAGGCATTTCCAGAAAAAGGTTTAACCGAGGAGGGAAGACAAGCCTGGATTTGGGAAGCACCGTTCTGTGGACTGTCCTGGGAAAGTGGGTAGAGCATCAGCATTCATCTCTCTCTGCTCGAACTTCTGGTGTGACCTGGGAGAATGAAGCCTAAAACTGAAGTTTCCCTCAATAGCCACCATTATTCAGGGAACAAGACAATTTATACTCTGGGGGTTAAGAAGAATCACACGAGTAAAGTGTCCAACCACAAGGACATGCCACACATGGCAAAAACATGCATTTCTGTAGAGGCATATAAGCAAATAACAAAATCACATTGCTGTAATTTAAGAAAAGTGGTATGAGAGACAAAGGCACCACGGGACAGGGTTCAAGCAGAGGGTTTTTTTTAATTGGGGAAAGGGATTATAAAAGGGGGAAAGGGGAGGGGAGAGACTGGCCTCCAGGGACAGGAGCAGCAGGAGAGAGGAAAGAGGGGCAGGAAGAAAGAAAGAGGGAGGGAGGGAAGGAGGGAGGGAGGGAGAGACAGAGAGAGGGAGAAAAAGAGAGGAGGATGTGAGGTTGGCAGGTCCCTTTTAAAAGGGAACATAGTGAATAAGCACAGGTGGTGCTCTTAGTGACTACAGTTGAGGGTGTATCCTGTCAGAACCCCAAGGACAGGCCAGTACAGATGCCTGAATACTAAACACATTCCAAGAACATATCCACGTTTTTGAAGAAACTGAAGTGATAGGACCCCTGCCTTGTTCCCTTGAAGTTTTCTCAAAAGCGCTCAGATTCCCCTCGAACAACTCCATTCTGGGACAGCGTTCTGACATGCCTGACTGTGGATGCAATGGGGCTAGCTGCTTCCTGTTCCCACTGTCATGGTTTCCTTACCACGTTGTACTGTACCTTCAAACTGTGATGCCAAACGTCACCCCCTTATCTAAATTGCTTTTGTCAATTTTTTTTGGTCATAGCCATGACAAAAAGTAAGCAGCCCATCCCCTGTGCATGTTGTGTGTGTGTGACCATGAAAGGTGATTTATTAGATTGACTTATGGAACTGTAGGCTGGAAAGTGCCATAATAACCCTCTACATGATGAAAGCTGGGTAACCCGGTAGCTGCTCAGTCCAGGGAGCATGCAGCTTGGGAGCTCTCTAGAAGTTAGCTGGTCATGGGTCCGTGGGGAAAGGCTAGGGTGAAGACGCTGGGACTGGATGCCCACAGACAATGACAGTGGCAGAAGACAGTCACTCAGTGAGAGTGAAACTTGCACACACTGCCTGGTTTCTCCCCCTTCTACTCTTTGTTCCACCCTGGCCTCCAGCTTATGGGATGCTACCGTTCACATTCTGGGTGAGTCTTCCCACCTCAGTTGCTGTCCCCAAATACCAGCTGTCTCTGGTACTGCTCTACCCCAGGCATGGCCAGAAATATAGTTTAGTAATCTCCTAGGTGGTTCTTGGTCCAATTAAACCAATCATAGCAGGCACATGGTTCCCATGGAGGCACCGCTCTTTGATAACGCAGCATTCTCATTTGAAGGCAACTAGGAGGTTGCATTCCTTGAGGGTTACAATCACCTTGGAAGTTCCTGAATCTCTTCCATGCTGCTCATGCAAGCCCAAGATCATAGACACGGCCATCACTGGAGGGAGATGAAGACTTCTCATCAGAGTGTATCCATAGCATACCATAAATGTCCTCCCACTCCCCGCCCCCCTCAGATTTCCCAAGGGCTTCAAGGACTCCTACTGGGGTGCAGTGTAGCAGAATTCTGATTACTGTCATTTTTCAATCTCAAAGCTTCACACATACATAACGACAGCTCACAAAGAGTCAGAGGAGGGGGAGGTAGAGAGTTCTCCCTCCGGACCTTTGTGGACCTCAATATTTGAGGAAAACCTTCTGTATACACAAGAGAGAAGCAGCAGGACCCGAGGCAAGTGCCGTTTCTAAACCTGGGCCCAAGGGTTGGCTAGTGAGCCCTGGTTTTAAACAGCTGAAAGTGCCAGGGAGTAAAATTACAGCACTTTGACAGCATCATTTTAATAAGTTTTGCTTTATTTCTGGCACTGAGATTCATCAAATCATGGCTTGAAGCAATAGCGGGATGATAAGGAGGGGAACAAGTGTTGAAACAGAAGCTGTAGCCGTGGAAGGAGCGGGGAATGTTATTTGGTTGTGAGAGTTGTTCATGCTGCAAATACTCTCAAGTGCTTTATTGACTTAAATTAAAAAAATATTATTTAGTGCATTTGGTTTCTCCGTCTGCCCCCGAGAGAACACTGCTGTACCTTCCCCTACTGATGGAGGCGGGGCAGGGCAGGAGTTGCATCTCTGGCACACGCCCCTCCCCTTTCCCTCTTCCCTGGTCTGGGCAAACAGGGACACTCTCTGCTCTTTCTCCGGTCACAGCTCAGCTTTCTTTGGGGTGCTTCAGATGTGCAGGGCAATGATGCTGGTGATGGAGCGGCAGCTGCTGTGGCCTCCAGAGAGTGTGCAGACATTTTAGGGTGTCTGGAACTCATTCAGTGACTAAACCATTTGTTTCCTGCCCTTCTCCTGCGTGCTTTGTTCTCGGTGACAAGGATGCAGATGAGAAAAGGCACTTCTGGTTTCTGTTCTCCATAGCTTGTGTGTCTCTACACTGAGCCTTGGGGCTACTCCCTTAGGAGACTCTGAAACAGCTTTGCCTCTAGGTCAAGTTTAGGCCTAGTGAACCCTGAGGCAACTCAGGGACACAGTGACATCTTTCCAGGTGTTCCTCTTGGGATTAGAGGTCCAGGAGTGTGACCCTGTAGTGAGTGCATTCTAAGTAGGCGACTGATTGGTCCTGGCCATGGATATTCCCTTACTTTGGGAGTTGGAGAGGTGGCTTAGTGGTTAAAAGCACTTGCTTCTCCAGATGACATGAGTTCAGTGCCAGGACCCTCATCAGATAGCTTACAACCATCTGTAACAATAGTTCCTCAAGGGCTCACTCACACATACACACATTCAGGACCATGTGCCTACATGTAATTAAGAATAATAAAAATAGCCAGACAGTGGTGGCACACACTTGAAATCCCAGCAGTCAAGTGGCAGAGGCAGGTGGATCTCTGAGTTCAAAGCCAGCCTGGTCTACAGAGCAAGTTCTAGGACAGCCAGGGCTACACAGAGAAATCCTATATCAGAAAAACAAAACAAAACAGCAACAACAAAAGAATGATGAAAAAATAAATCTTAAGAAGATATTCTCTTACTTCTGCGAGTGTAGGGGGTCTGGGTTCCTGGCAGTGTGCTTTAAATGTGGGATAAAATCTGACTTATTCATTAGCATTAATGACAGACGGTCTGCTGATCCCTACTGCCCCAAGTAGCAGTAAATAGGAATGATACACATGTTTGTGAAAGATTTCTTACTTAGGGCTGTCAAATCACGTCAGTTTTCTGCACTGGCAGTTTCTCTCCCATCCATCAATTTCCTCCTTCCCATCTTGGCTGGCCTAGTTCAATCCCTCATTATCTTCTGCCCAGGATTACTCTGTCTGGTTTCTTATTCTTCTGACTCCCATTCTCTCTGCCTCTGAAGCCGTCCCACATAATGCTGCTGGATTAATCTCTTTAAAGTATAGCTCAGATCGAGCCATTCTTTGGCTCAGATATATTTTTGTGACTTCTCTCCATGGCCCATTAAATCAAGAGGACATGCCTGCTTTCAGCCCAGCACAGAGCCGGCCCCCGACTGTGACTTCCCCATAGTTTACATCCATGCACAAGGCAGTTCAGCAGGACTGAGTGCCACTGTTCTTGGATTTGCTTCTCCTAGCTCTCTGGCTGGGATGTTCCTTCTGATCTTTCTCTACTGCAGTTCTCCTTATCCTGCAGGTTGACCACAAAATGCCTCCTCCATCCCTGGGGAGGTGGCTTGCTGGGAGGCATGAAGCCATGAATGGGATCCCCCAGTACTTACATAAAGTAAATAAAGCTGGGTGCTGGTGGCACACTCCTTTAATGCCAGCACATGGGAGGCAGAGGCAGGTGGATCTCTGTGTGTTTGAGGCCAGTCTGGTCTACAGAGCGAATGTCAGGATTACAAACAGAAACCCAAAGCTATAAAGAGAAACTCTGTCTTGAAAAACCAAAAAGAAAAAGAAACAAAACAACAACGAAAACTGAAACCCATCCCAAAAGGAGGGATGCTCTCTCAGCCTGGACTCTTGGGGGAGGGCCTAGGCCCTGCCCTGAATGATATCGCAGACTCTGGAGATCCACCATAGGGGGCCTCACCCTCCCTGGGGATTGGAGTGGAGATTGGGTGGGGGGCTGGGGGGAGCTGGTGGAGAGGGTGGGGGAAGAGTGGAGGGAGAGGGAGCTGGGATTGGCATGTGAAACAAGCTTGTTTCTCACTTAAATAAAAAAAGGAAGAAAGAAAAAAAAAAGACAAAACAAACCCCAGAAAACTGAAACCTAACAGTAACAGTACTCACCTGTACTTGATGTTTAGCAGAATGAGCTAGCTGCAGGTTAAGTGAGAGATTCCTTTTTCAAAACATGAGGTGGAGAATGATTGAGAATGGTGTCCAACATCAACCCCCTGAACTTCACATGCATATACACACCCTTGCACACATGTGCACACATCTACAAGCACACTGGTATATGCACTCCTGTACATACATGCAACTTCTCACTCCCACAACAGCATATTATGAGTCCTTCCTTGAGCTGCTATGGCAAATGTTTTGTTCCTTTCTTAGGACAGTCTTCATGGCATCATAATTAATGATGAGTGCCCTCTTGGGATAGCAAGCTCATGAGGGCAGTGGTTTATATTAGATGCAAAAAGCCTTCCATTGATTCTGGCAACCGAGCAGCTCACAGATCTGTGCATGGCTGGCAGGCAGCACCGGGCAGTGGGGCTGCATTATTTTGAGGAAAACAGACTGGGATCCTTCAAATCTTGTCCCAGTGTGGTGATAAAGCAATAGAATTTACATCTTGCACATATATTCATTCACGATATGGTGTGTACTGTGTGAATAGAAATCTCACTCAAGCCGTCAACAAGGGGACTAGACAGAAGGACATGATTATACAGAACTGACCCGAGAGGTGAAGTAACCAGGGCACTTTCAGGGACACTGGGGAGCAAAAGCTCTGAGTATTGGATGGACCCTTATGCTGTAGCTCTCATTTCTTCCTGAAGCTTAGCTTTAAGGCGAAGGTGGAGGGCTGAGCAGTGATGAGGATATAGGAGAGGGAGTGGATGAGTTTGGGTTATGTATAATCAAATAAGGTGATTAAGTAAATGGCCAATCTCAGCTCTATTGCTTTGGGCTCAAACTGCAAGATTTATTTAAGAGCAACTCCCAGAGTACCTAACAGATCTTGCCGAGGAAGCAGACTAGGGGCAGGCTGTCCCTTTCATGCACAGATGGATGTGAGAGAAATGTCACATTTGAATGTCTTCCTCTTCCTGAATTCCTATGTTGACATCTTCATCCCAGAGTGATGACGTTAAGAGATGGAAACCTTTGGAGGCCAGAAGGTCCTGAAACTATCATCCTCAAGAATTGGATTAGTGGTCTCTATAAAAGAGGCCCGAGAGGCTGGAGAGATAGCTCAGAGGTTAAGAGCACTGGCTGCTCTTCCCGAGGTCCCAGGTTCAACTCCCAGGCCCCACCTGGTGGCTCACAACCATCTTCAACTCCATTTTCAGGAGATCTGAAATCCTCGTGGGGCCTCTGAGAGCACTGCATGCATGTGATGCCCAGACACAGATTCAAGCAAACACTCATACACGGAAAGAAAATAGAACCTCAACTATTATCTTAAGAAGAGACCTGTCTAACCCTACCCACCATGTGAGGAATCCGTGGAGAAAGGGCAGCATCCGGGAACCAGGCTACAGGCACCAATCTGTGGGCACTGTGGCCTTGAGATTCTTGGCCCCCAAAAGAGTGACAAATCAGTTTCTGTCTTTGTAAGGTACACTGTTTGGAACACTTCATTATAGGGTCCTGAAGGGGTTAAGACAAGGAGGGCCAGACAGGATTTGCTCATAGCTAGAGCTAGAGAGGGCTGGCTGTGGTGGAGGGAGCCGAGAGGTGGCGGGACAAAAGCTAAGGGAAAGTCATGGTTCCAGACTCGTTTCAGCTCTAGGTACAGTGCAGGGAGAGTGAGAGCGTTAGCTCCCAGGAACTGATAAAAACGTCCTGGTTCCTGGAGCAATTAAGTCACTTGAAAGGACTTGTAAGAATAACCGAAGAAGCAGGTAATGAGATATTCGGATCTGTGAGTCCATGGCTGACGATAAGAAACATCTGCCTACAGAGGTAACCTGAATATTTAACATTGAGAATCTATAAATATTTAAGTACACTCAAATATTTAGCTGCCAAAATTGCCTCTCTCTCTCTGTCTCTCACTTTCAAAAAAAAGTTTTCCTGAATACATGACCATTTTTCTCAAGTCACATTCTAGTCTAAGCAATTCATTTAAAATGTCTTTTTTGACAGCTTATCATTGGTTACAGGATACAGCTCAGTGCATGGTAGAATCCTTTCTGATACGCCGATCAGACAGAGCGTAATAAAGATCCCGATCTGGCTATCTCTCATCACCCCGCAGGATGTCAGAAAGACTCTCCTGGCTTCTTGACACAGATTATATCCCTTCGTCATGTTCCCCACAGGAGTCTCTCGAGCCTTGCCGCTGGACAAAGCTGGGACCCAATGTGGAAAACACATGCACTGAGGAAATTCCCAACAATGTGACATGATAGCTAACAACCAGGCTAGGTGCTCGGGAAGGTTAGGTGGGGAGGCACAGCTCTGGGATGTTTGGCCTTGCTTCATCCTTGGGCAGATTAATCACATGAAAATGGAGGCCATGAATTTCAATTCCCTCCAAACTATATTCCCCCATGCCCTTCGGGAGGCACTGTTTACCCCCAGGGCTTGAATTCTCAAGTTTGACCATACACTCTTTACCCTGCCTCTGAGCGTGTTACTTTTTTTCAAGACAGGGTTTCTCTACATAACAGCCCTGGCTGCCCTGGAACTTGCTCACTCTGTAGACCAGGCTGACCTTAAACTCACAGATACCCATCTGCCTCCGCCTCCCATGTGCTGGGGTTAAAGACGTGTGCCACCAATGCCCAGCAGCCTTTTTAACATGTTTCCCCCCTCAAATGTAGGGGAAGACCTTTAACATGGCCTCCAAGCAAAAAGGGGCCTCCGCTGGACCCTGTTAATTGTACCATCACTGCCAAAATCTTGAATATTTCCACTGTTTCCACCACTGCCCACCTTACATGCTTATCTGACATGGACTCTGGTTCTGCCAGCTCCTTTGGAGAAGCCCAGGGAATTCATGGCCCTTAGTGTCATAGAAGAGATGTGTGTGTGAATGCATCAGTGTGTATCAGTAAGGGACATTATGCAACCAATGCTATTCATGTTAGCAGCATACAGCTGTTGAGTCCTAACTGAGTGCCAGGTCTGCCACATACACTGCGAATCCTCCTCACAACTGTCCTGTAAGGTAGACAGAGTCGTCTCTGTCTATATTTGAGCCAGGGTGCCGAGGTCCTTGCTTGTCTCTTCACTGAGAAGTATTGAGCCACCATCATTGTAAGGCGGAGGGCTACAGATGGCCTGCAACGGGACAGTAAACACTGCGGGACCTGACAATTCTGGAACTCTTTGGTATGCTTTTGACCTTGTGTCTACTTATGGGTAGAGGTAAATAAGGTCTTGTTATTTACCTTATATGGGTTTGGAGCAGGAGTCAAGTTATGATGGGTGGCCATGAGCTGATCCTCCAGGTGTGGCTCTGGGTTAGTCAGAGAGAGTAGAGGGGGTGGAGATGTAGTTCCATAGTGGATCACTCATCTAGCCCTTGTGAAACCCTGAGTTCAATCACCCGTCCCCCCTGGAAACAAACCAAACCTCAAAGTCGATAGAGGGAATGGAGAAGTCTGCTCTCCTTAGAAACGGCCTCATATAGAGACCCTATGACTGGACTCCAGGTACTGTCTTTGGCATGATTGCAGCCAGCTGTGCAGGCATGGGCATGTCTGAGGGAGGAGCATAGGGCTGGAGGCTACCGTTTTTTTGGTCTCTCTGCTACCATTTAAGTGACAGGTCCCAGGAAGCAGCTTGATACTTACTCTCGCAGCTCTGCCCGCTCTGTCCTCCTGATCTTCAGGGCATGGAAGTAAAGATCTTTGGACAATGTCTATTAGTCAGATGTTTGCAGCTTCTTATTGAACAATTTTAAACTAGGAAAAGATTTAGGAATAGGGGACGATCCAAGTTTAAGGATATCTATTATAATTTTGTTTCAAGTATGAAGAACTGGAAACGACCTAGATGCCCATTGATCAGGGAGAAGGAAATACGTTTTGAGACGTTCTAACAAGAAAAATGTGAGGAAGCCTTGAAAAACGAGGTTGATACAACACAGAGGTTGTTGGACCAAGATACAGTCATGTAATAAATAACTACATCCCGGCCAATGAGGGACTACATATATGGCCATGGTTCCATAAAATTATATCACTCGGCGACATGGGCATTTTAGTTAGAGTAACTACATTCTATGTATGGTGCTTTAACAGTGACACATTGGAAAGTGACACATTTCTGAGAACATATCCCCGCTGTTAAGGGACATGTGACTGTAAGTGAAAGCAAACAAATACATTGTAAAACAGTATTGCCTATATCACTCAGTTTTTTTTTAAAGAAAGAATGGATGGATGGATGAAAGGACTGGGGTTGTAGCTCAGGGGAGGAGTGCTTGCCTAGCCTGGGTTCCATCTCCAGCACACCAAGCAAGCAAATAAACAAAGAAACAAAAGTGGAGTTGGGGGTAAGTCTGAAACACATTAAACTATTAGTATACATTATGTTTAGAGGATAGCAGCCCCAATGGGGGAGTTTTAAAAACTTTTATAGTCTTAGTTTTTGTTGTTGTTTGAGGTCTTGATCAGCTTGGAACTCACTATGCAGCCTTGGCTAGCCTTGCGCTCTTGGCAATACTTTGTCTCTGCCTCCCAAGGGCTAAAATCATAGGCATGCACAACTATGATGTGTGTGTGTGTGTGTGTGTGTGTGTGTGTGTGTGTGTGTGTGTGTATTATATGTTAACCAGAGTATAAAAACTAAAGACTTCACTGCCTGTCAGCCCCTTGGCTGACTGCTTTTGTCTTTTGAAGTCCTGGTTTCAGCCTTGGTTGTCTCACACATTACTCTTCCCCCTGAACCTAGGATGTGCGTGATTTATTTCCATGCGGGGTGAGGTGCACCTAGTGGCGAGCAGTTGATCCTTCTCTGCCTACAAAGGCAACATCTGCAGAAGCCAGCCTGCTTCTCCCCAGCTCCCATGTGGGGCCAGGCTCTTGGCTTTTGGCTTGAATTGATTTCACACTGGCCTTAGGTATTTAGAAACAGGCTGATTTGTGGCCTCACTTGAACATCTTTAAATTTATTCACAGTGTTAATACGATTTGCAGGATAATTTATACTCACGCTTTGTAAATATAGTTCAGGTGTGTGTATAATGGGACAATTATTGATACGTTTGTGCGGGAAGAAAGAGATTGAAAATGGACCTCAAGATAAATTCTAGAAGCTGTAAGGCTTTTGATGGAGGAAAAATAGGCAAGCCTTTAATTCTTTCTGGTTCTTGATTTCTTTTTAAGACTTGTCAGCTAAAGAGTGACGATGCCTGAATCGAGGCCAGTGTACTTTGTTTTTCTGCCCAAAGAAAGCCTTCAAACTGCCTGCATCTGGGAGAAGATGACCACTGGTGGATGGGGTTGACTGTTTGTCAGCCTGTGACACCCTTTAAGATAGCTCATTTGTCTGGGGGATTCTTTGTGTTTCTTAGTTAAGCATTTGACCTTTCTTCACTACAAACAAATGCTAGTAGATCTAAGTGGCTTTTCTCCTACCCCAGATTGTCCTCAGGCCTGAGGAAGAGTTCCTGTTGTAATCACAAGAAAACACTGCGAGGTCAGTTTGCCATGAAAAATAAAAAGTAAAAAAAGTCAAATATTCAGACTTGGGAACCTGGGAAAGACTGTTCTTTCCCAGTGAGCACCTGTGGTTAAAGAGGAGATTGCTAGTTGCTCATGGGGGAAGCCATGCCACAGATAGATGGATCCCAGGTACCAGAGGCAAATCAGTGCCTGGCATTCCAATTGTCCATCCCAGCCCTGACAGGAGGCCAGTCTTGCCTAGCACATGGTGAGCAGGGTCAAGGCTGAGAAACAGAGTGACAATTCAACCAGAAGAGGTTTTATCAAAGTGTGTGTGTGTGTGTGTGTGTGTGTGTGTGTGTGTGTGTGTGTGGCGCGCGCTCGCCAACCTTGGGTGTCATTCCTCAGGAGCCATGCACCTTGGTTTTTGAGACAGGGTCTCTAACTTGGACCTGCACTTACACATTAGGCTAGACTGGCTGGTCAGTAGTCCCAGGGATCCACTTGTCTCTGCCTCTCTAGGGCTCGGTTTACAAGCATGTGCCATCACACCCGGCTTTATGTGTAAGTGCTGGGGATCGAACTCAGGTCTTCAGCTCATTCAGTAAGTCCTTCACCAAGGCTTCACGCTGTAGTACAGGCTGGCCTCCAAAATGGCTTAATGTAGCCCAGGCAATCCCTCCTGCCTCGGCTTCCTGAGTGTCTTGCTCATAAATTATTTTACCTAAAACCAGAGTGTATTAGAAGATTGTCAGAACCAGAGGCATCTTAGAGAGCTCTGCAGGATACCCTTAAGTGTTGGGAAATGAAGGAACAAGCACTCTATGGGCATGGGAGCTTGGGAAATGCTGATGTTGTGGATGGTGCCAGCTCTTCCACTTCCCCGCTTAAAAGTCATAGATGGTATCTCTTTATCCAGGGCCCTTCTGAAAGCCACAGAAGGGTTTTTGTCCTACAATGGGCCAGTTGTGTCAGGACTTGGTACTAGCCATGAGTAGTCCTCAAATTCTTACTGAATGGAGTATCGTATGAATGTCTGGTCCCCTGGCCCCTACGTGTGATTGCTGACTGTGGCCCCAGTTCCCTGGCTCCCAGGTGTGATTGCTGACATGTGATATAGGCTGGCTTCTGGATTTCCCCTGTGGGACTGAGCTTCAGTTGCTCTACTAGTAAATAGTTTAACACTATTTCCTTTATGGCCATATCTTCTTTCTTCTCAATTTCTTTACCTCACTTCCCAAGCATACAACTGCTGCTTGCAACCTTGTCTCAGCATATGCTTTGGGGACCCAAAGAAAGACAACCAGGTAAAAAAAAAATCAACAGAGCCCAACCAACCAACCAACTAACTAAAAATTCTGCAAAACCCAAACTCAAAACAAAACTCAGATTTCTTCACCTTAGAACACTCCAGAGTGTTTTTTAACAAGATGGTTTGCTTTGTGAATTTTTGACCACAAAGCCACGGTTTATCTCCAGGATATAACTCTTAAGACCAGTATTCCCAGCAAAAATATTTTGGGAAACATTCCCTCTATTTTACTGATGGAAACATCATCTATCTCTACTGTACTGAAAAGACAATAATATCAGGAGAGTGAAGCATTCATCTAAAGGACCACAGGCAGGAGGAGCTCCTTGTAGTTAGGTCCTGGGACCCTTCATCCCTGCTCCCTTTGATTTATATGTTATCATAGAGCTGCCCACTGCCAGAAGTCTTGGGACAGAGAAGATGGAACTCCAGTTAGGCCTACGGGGAGGCTTCTGTTTAGTTCCTATGACCAACCAGTTGTGTCCTGCTCAGCCATGCATGATTATTCTTTTTCTTTCCTTTGTGTATGAAGCTAGTAGGCTTCCCTTTTCTTCCCTCCCCTTTCCCTTACTTTCTTTCTTTCTGGTGGTGGCGCTGGTGCCACGGTGCTGGTGGTGGTGGTGGTGGTGGTGGTGGTATGTGTGTGTGTGTGTGTGTGTGTGTGTGTGTGTATAAAACTGGTTAATTTAACCATTTTGTTATCCCCTTCAGTAGAATTAAACATGTTCATATTTTGTGCTATTACCACGATTATCTTCCCGTTTCAAACTCTATACCTGTTAATTGAGAACATCTCCTTTCCCTCCTCATTTCTCCTTGAATTCTTTCTAGTTCTATGAATTTGACCACTTGTACCTCATATAAATGGGCTCTTAAAAAAGTACTTTTCCCTTTGTCTCTGGTTTATTTCAGGCTCCACAATGGCTTCCCAGTTCATCCATGCTAAAGGCTGTGTCAGAATTTCATTCTCATTTCAAGTAAGGAGTACTACATCATGTGTCTGGATCATAATTTGCTTATCCATTCATAGGTTGCATTGATCAGCTTTCTACTACCTTAACAAATACCTGAGACAACCAGTTTACAAAGAGAAAAGTTGGTTTGGAGTTTTAGTTTTTTTTCCCTCTCTCTGTCTCTGTTTTCAGGGTTTCCAGTGCACTATTGTTTGGGGCCATTGTTGCAGGCCTTGTCAAAAGGCCACAGATCACAGTGACAGTGTATGGCAAAGCCATTTATCTCATGCTAAGACTCTGAAGACATAGAGAGAAAAAAGCAAGAATGAGTCTTAGCATCTTCTTCAAGGGCATGCCCTGAGGACTAAAACTTCTTATTACACCCACCTCTAACAGTGTCTGCCACCTCTCACTAGTGACAGGCTGGAAACTAAGTTGTTAACACATGGGTTTGGGGAGATACTCCAGCCTCAGAATATAGCATCTACCAACAGACATTTAGGTTTTGTCTATCTTCTTTCCGGCTGTTGTGAAATAATATCTGGCTGGTGCACAGATACCTGTTTTAGACACTGCTTGAGTTCTTTCGTGTTTATCTACAGAAGTAGGATTGTGACTCATATACAATTCTGTTACATTTTTTTTTTGAAAAATTGTCATACTGTATTTCATCGGGGCTGTGAAACTTTAAATTCCTGCCAGCAATGTACACGGGTTCCGATTTCTCTTCATCCTCACCAACACATGTTTTTTATGTATTTTGCATTTTTTTGTTTGTTTGTTTACACAGATTCTCACCAAGTCACCCAACTTGGCCTTGAACTCCTGGGCTCTGGTGATGTTCCTGCTTTAGCCTTCTGATTACCACAGTTGGTTTATTTTTATTTATTGATGATAGCCATTTCTAGTGGGTCTTAGGTATTACCTCATGGCTTTGATTTGCATTTCCCTGAAATACAATGAAGACAGATATACTTACTTTGATCACATTCCCCGTTGACTGACTTTCAGTGATTCCCGACTTAAAATTTCTGTGCATTTTAACCACGTGACCTGCAAATGCAATACACTTTGCTCTTCCTCACCGGTGAGGTAGAACCTGGCTCCCTGACTGGCAACATCTGTATCACCTGGGAGCTTGTTAGAAATGCAAGCTCTTGGGCCTTGCTCGGACCTCTCAAGTCAGAGCCTGCGTCTGCATGAGCTCCCCTGGTAATTCGTGTGACGCTGAAGCTGAACACTGCTCAGGGGCAGTGTGACTCCATCAAATCAGAATGGGAATTTTCTTCTTTTAATGTTGGTGCAGGGAGGATCCTGATCTGCATTTCTGCCATTTATTCTATTAAAACTTGAGACCAAACTGTGCTTTTCTGATGGTGCAGGTCATAAACGTTTGAGATGAATGTTTTACATTAGCATTTAATCAGATCGATCCATGTCTACACATTTTTTTTTATCTATTTCTCTTTTAAACATAAATGTAGCCAGTAGCTGCACCTTCTGTTTCTTGGGGGGGGGCACATATTTCCAGGTTTGCTTTTAGTGGCCTATCTGACATTGTGTTTTATTTCTTAGCTACTCTGTGTAAATTGCTTGTAGGCAATTCCCTTCTTAACCTCCAACTGGGGCTTTGTGCAGCAGAGGTGGTTATTAACTCAGCAAGTTAGTGACATTTCTTGTCTTATGGGACTGTTTGCGTATAATGAGACCACTCCCTGAGTGTCCACTTCTGAGCTCTTGGGGCAGACACAGTGGTCAAAGGTGAGGCACTTGTCTCTCAGTGAACAGAGACCCTTTGAGCCAATGACACCACCATATGTCATACATGGCATGTGATCATTAGCTTTTGAAAATAGCTTTGAGTCAGGTAGATTTCTGAAAATGACAATGGTGAACATGATACCCATCCTAGTAGATGCAGTTACCTTGAACCTAAGGCTGGCTACTTCTTACTGATTCCTCCATGACAAATTTGCTCTCAATGGCTTGCTGAATTCTCCTCCAACTGAAAGTTGTCTTAGAGATGGCAGCATTATTTTTAAATTATTGTTTAAACGTAATCACACGAAGTACTCATGAAGCAAGAACTTGAAGCTAAAACACATTGCCATTCTTAAGCAAAAGTAAACCCGAGAGGAAGGACTGGGAAGGAGTCATCTCCATGTAAATTGATTCTCAGGGCCAATCTCCTGCTACAGGTGAGTGCTGCCAAAGGGGCCTCTTAGCGGGTGGGCAGTGGAGGTTTGGCTGGGCTGGATCTGAGATCCTTCCTCTACAAAAGCCCACTGCAATCCCTCCATTCCTCTGCAAGCTGGTGGCTGCTTCTGGAACGGCATGGAATGAAGGAAGCACGGTGTGATTTCAGGGGACAGAATGCGGATTCTGGAGAGGTTTCCTTGTTCTGTGAAAGATGGTTCCTCCCCCTGATGTCGTACCTGGAGGTGATGCTTAATGTCCACCTGTGGCGTTCACATGATTCCAAGCTTGAAGTCAGCACTGTCAACAGCAGAGGAAATTATAGGAGGACTGGGCATCTTTGTGGCATCACTGATCAACACACCCTAAGATCCTGACTTGCAGGGTCTCTGCTGGTGAGGTAGTAAATTGTCTCATTGTTGAAATCAATTTTGGTTGAGATTTTTGTTTCTAGTAGCCAAAGGCATCCTAAGAGGCAAATGTAGAAAACAGGATAGCTTCCTAATATTTTAGTCCTTCGGGTTACTTTAGTATTCAGTGCTAGAAGTTTCTGGGAGAAAACAGATCCATATTCCAAAGGTAACAACATATTCCATACACAACATAGAGATGTTCACATTTACTTACATTTCAGGTCACTGACTCTGGATTTCCCTTTACTAACAGATATTTAAGAATTGGTTATTTTATTTCCACCGAATTCATTCCTTTTGGATGTGGAAGGCGAGTATATATCCAGGGTTGCGGAATATTATTTTAACTATGCAAAGATGTGTTATATTTATTTATACAACAGGATATTACTTTAACTGTGTAAAGGTGTGTTACATTTGTTTGTGCTGTAGGCAGGAGAGGGATAGGTGGGGTTGGCAGGCAGAGAGAATAAGTAGGAGGAGAAATCTAGGCTTGAGAGAAAAACAAGAGAGAAGGAGACGAGAAGAAGGGAGAAAGAGAGTGACATGCCTAGGCCCGGAAAGTACGATGTACAGAAAGAAAGGAAGGTAAAAAGCCCTGAGGCGAAATGTAGATGAAGAGAAACAGGCTAAGTTATAAGAGCTAGCTTAGGCTAAGAAATAAGCCTAAGCAAGGCCGGGCATTCGTCACTAGTAATAAGTCTCTGTGCCATGATTTGGGAGCTGCTTGGTGGCCCAAAAGGGAAACCTGTTAGAGTCCAGTGTCTTTCATCGCCCTGGAGTCCATGGGTTAGCTGTGGGCTCATCCACCACACAGCTAGCAGGCCATCTTAATCACAAAATATGTTTTAATTACATTGCTTTGGTGGTAGGGGACATTTTATTTGTAAAATAATTTGAGATTAAATGTCAGTATTCTTCTGAATAGTTAATTCATTTACATGGTGCACCATTCAAAGGCTGAGTTCAGAAGCGTATCCATAGTGATGAAGAAGTCACTCCCTTACTCACTGCCCCAGCCATCTCTTTAGTTATTGCCCTTGGGACAATTGTGGATACTGTTTTCTCAAAGGAAAACCTATCTCCTAATGCATCTGCCCAGGCCTCAGGTCAACATATCACACCAGCCTGCCAGGGATCTCCGGTGTTCTGGAAAAGCCTCAGAGAACCCCGGGCGCATGAGAAAATGGAAGCCCAGCACGAACTGAATGCAGAAAACTGAAAATGGTTCACCTCACAGGGGATCTCAAATGGAATAAACATTTCTTTGACTATTTAGAAGTCTGTAATACTTGAATAACTTTTGTGTGAGCTAAATACACATAATGAGAAACGAAGAGGAATGTGGGACCACCGTTACGAGTTCAAATGAGCTGGTCTGCTACTTGGAAACCCTTCTGAGGTCCGGAAGTCTTAGGATTTGGGTAGATTCCCCCGCCCCTCCTGCAATAGAGGCATCGAGGTCTTTCGTTGGCACCTTTTGTCAAGACACGGGTAAAACGTGGAGAATCGGAACCTAGTTTGTACAGCAGATGGCTGGTATTATCATCTGGAATAGTGTGTGGGTCCGGAGGGTCAGCCCACGAGGAGTGTAAGCTCCCACAGCCTGTCCCTTCTCTAGACTTAGGGTTGACTTGCTAGGTTATCTAGAGACTGCTTGTACGTGTGCTGGATAGTAAAGAAAGTGGCGCTGGGAAACGGCGTGGCGGCAGGCCTCCTCACACTGGGCCACCACTGTTCCAGAACGAGGGCTCCATCCGTGGAGAGCAATTACAAGGCAGCCTCTGTGGGGAAACGGGCGGGCGGTGGAGGCTGTGGGCAGCCGAGTAGGAAAGCAGCAAGAGCCAGGGGCTTAGCTTGGGTCAATAAACGGCAGTCGACTGGATGGGAAAAAGCCAGCCTTGTGAGGGTCCAGCCGCGGTCCGCTGTGGGAGACCCACGACTGGAACGGGATCCTGTCAGAGCAGCGTGTCCTGTTTGTTCTGGCAGCTTCTTTGGTAGAGCCACGCTAAGCTCCACCGGGGACACTGTCAGGTATGAAAACCCACTTCATCTTCTGCAGACGCCCTTCACAGGCCTCCAGGCGCTGGCGGTTAATCTGTTTAGATTGTGAGGCCGCCAGAGACACTGCCCCTCTGTGGAAGGCTGCCACAGCTCAGAGGGACTCTGATTCGCTTTATTTCGTTTTTCCTCTGGAAAAGGGGGGCTCTCTGAATTAAGACTCAATCCACCGGGCCAAGAATTTGTGGTCGCCATGGCAACTGTACCTTTTCTATCCAAGAAGGGTCTTTTCTTTCTCACAAGGCAGTTTCCTGAGGCCCCCCACCCAACTCCGTCTCCTGGTGGGCTCAGATGACCACTTTAGGAAGAGCGTTGTATGTGCAGTGTGCCAGTGTCCCTGATGGCAGTGTCATTCCTGCTGTTTCCTGCTGTCCCCCTGCTTAGGCCCAGCTCAAACAATTATTTGTAAATTGGGTAAAATTGGACTGTAGCAGTTGGCACTCAGCCTTCACGTCTCTCCTATTTTAGCTGAAGTAAAGCTTCCAAACTTCTCCTGAAGCAGCACAGATATAAATTGCATGGAAGGTTCCAGAATTCACGGGCCTGCGTTTGAACCAGAGCTTAACCATTTACTAAGCGTTTTTTTTTTTTTTTCTTTTTCTGGTAAGGGTTTTTCTTATATAAAATGGGGCTAACAGGACTTTCCTCATCCGGCTTAGAGAGGATGAAATCGGGATTTGGTATGGGAAGTTCTTGGCGTGGTGCCTGGCATGTCGTGAGAACTCCCGGAGACGCGGTTCTTGCTATGATAATGTGTTGAGTGTGTGCATGGCTGTGTCAGGCTGAAATGATACCGAGAGAGCCATGGCAGGGGCATCCCCGGTGCCACAGGCCTTATCCCTCCCAGCTGAGCGCCTGGCCCCTGAGCCGGGAGTAGCCTTCACATGTCATCCACAGTCTAGCGTACACAGCTTCACGTGAGCCAGTCCTGAGAACGGCTGCTCCCCCTTAACACCGGCACAGCCGGTTGTGTCCTGGTTCCCATTCATTCTTGGTGTGATGCAGTTGCTCCAGAGCCTGGTTTCTATTCCCCATGCAGTTAGATGTGCCCAGATAGCAGACTCTCCTTCTAGATTGAAGTGTCCAGCTCAGAGTCTCTGCAAACAGTCCTGCAGGCTCTCCCTTGTCACCCACCCTTCCCGGTGGACACAGTGGGGAGCTCGGGCCAGGACCCTTGCATCTCGACAGCTACCTGCATCCTTAGGAAACGCCCACCTTCTACACTGTGCCTAGTTTGCCTCAGCCCAAAGCTAACCTCTCAGAGGCTCCTGGCTCCTCTTTTACACCATGGAATTTCCTGTGTGTTTTGGGAGTGACTGACATTCCTCTTCACTTAGAAGGCGTCTTACAAGTTAGTGCCTTCAGTTCAGTGCACTGAGTTGCATTCGACAGATACCAATAGGCAGGTGAAGCCACGAAGCAACTGCGGGGCCCAAAGCAGGTTCTCCGCCAGGCTCCAAGTTCACTTAGTAACAGCACAATACTCTGCCATTGTACTGTGCTGTAGCTGATCACAGGCATTTGCACCATTTATTAACATACTTATTCATTTATGAGCACCAGCATTCATTTGTACTACTAAGCAGTTTTTGGTATGTGGGTTGTCTTGGGTTTCTATTGCTGCCATGAAATACCATGACCAAAAAGCAACTTGGGGAGGAACAGGTTTGTTTGGTTACACTTCTATGTCATGGTACATCTTCGAAGGAAGTCAGCATAGGAACTCAAACGGGGCAGGAACGTGGAGGCAGGAGCTGATGCAGAGGCCGTGGGTAGGGTGTTGCTTATTGGCTTGCTCCTCATGGTTTGCTCAGCCTGCTTTCTTATAGAACCCAGGACCTCCAGCCCAGGGCTAGCACCGCCCACAGTGGCCTGGGCCCTCCCCTACCAATCACCGATTAAGAAAATGCTCCACAGGCTTATCTATAACCTGATCTTATGGAGGCATTTTCTCAGTTGAGGCTCCTTCCTGTCTGATAATTCTAGCTTGTGTCCAGTTGACATAAAACTGGCCAGGATATAGGTAGTCTGACATGAGATTTGCTATGTCTTTAAAACTTACACTTGGTGCCGGTGACATGGCTTGGTGCTTGCTGCCAAGCCTGATGACCTCAGTTTGATCCCTGGCACCTGTTTGATGACAAGAATGGACATCTGCAAGTTTGTTTCTGATCTCCACATGAATCCTATGATATGTGCTTCTCCTCCCACATACACATGCAATGAATAAAAAATGTAAGTATAAATTAACATAAAGAAGAGATATATACTTCGGGCATAGGGAGATGGCTTGGTCAATAAAATGCTTGCTGGGGAAACATGAAGACCTGAATTCTAGTCCCACAACCATTATAAAAAGCCAGGCATGTCAGGAATTGGTGGCACATGCCTTTAATCCCAGCACTCAGGAGGCAGAGGCAGGCAGATCTCTGTGAGTTCGAGGCCAGCCTGGTCTACAGAGCGAGTTCCAGGACAGCCTCCAAAACAATACAGAGAAACCCTGTCTCGAAAAACAAAACAAAATAAAAACCAAAAACCAAAAAAGCCAAGCACTTCAGCGGTCATTCTTGTTCTAATGGGGAGGAGGAGAGGTGCATATAGGTGTCCCCGGAGCTTGGTGGCCAGCTTGGTGAATAGCTGAATTCAGTGAGATAACTTGTGTCAAAATGTAAGGTGGAGAGTGACTGACTATGACACTCAGTTTCAACCTCTGACCTCTATCTGGACACATATACACATGGGTGCATGCCAGGATACATGCATGTATTTACTAGTGAGCATATACACACATGTAACACATACACACACATTTCAAGGCTTGACATATATCATACCGATTATATACCAAGATAATAATATCCATATATATATTTGCAGTGGGGTGGGGATTTCAAGATGGTGTCTCACTGTGTATATTTGGCTGTCCTGGAACTCACTATGTAGACCAGGCTGGGCTTGAACTCACAAAGATCCACCTGCCTCTGAGCCACCATGTCTATCAAGATGATAATATTTTGGTTATGTTCAATGGATATCATTAAAATTATTTCACTTATTTTTATTTGCTTTTTGGTTCTGAGGATGCAATCTAGGGTCTTGCCCTTGCTAAGCAAGTGCTTACTAAAGCTACACCCCAGAACCTCTTTTCACTTTTTAAATATGATTACTGTGATAGAACAATTTAAATTATGCTCATGGCTCATATTTCTCCTGAATAGCACCGCTCTTCACTATCCTCTCAGCAATAACTTAGGAATGAAGGAAATAGATATTAGTTTAGGCATTCTAATCAGAAAGGGATTTAGCACAGGGCATCAGGCATTTACAATAAACTACTAAGAAGGCTGGAGGAATGAAAATGAGTGTGTCTGGGTCTCTCCTTAACTTTCAGGTGAGAATCACAGAGTTACTGCTTGGTGAGGGGAGTTAGGATGCTGCAGGAACATTCTGCTAGTGGTCCCAAATGTTCCACAGCACCCAAGCAGGCAGCTGACAATAGATGTAGCTGGACTTGGCAAACATTCGCATCTGAAGATACCCCATGTGTCCACTATTGTTACTGGAGGGATGGGAGTTGCTATTGAACCTCCTTTCTGTCCTCCAAGTCTTTTTTTTTTTTTTTTTTGATTTTACGAGACAGGGTTTCTCTGTATTGTTTCGGAGGCTATGGTCTAGCCTGCCTCTGCCTCCCAAGTGCTGGGATTAAAGGCGTGTGCCACCACCGCCCAGCCTGTCCTCCAAGTGTTAAACCCCATACAACCCTCTTCACATCCAAGATCTTCCATGCTGGGAGTTCCCAATCTTCCAGCATCATAATGTGCAGGGGGGACAAGGACATGTGCTGCTAGTTGAAAATATAAAGAAAAAACAAAACCACCACCACCACCACCAAAACCAAAAGTCAAACAAAAACCTTAATACTTGGCATAGAGCTCAGATCATATTCATCTTAGGGCTGGGCATAGTTCTTGGCACATCTGTATGTTCAATAGATGTTGAAAGAGCTCTCTCTCTCTTGTTTATGCTGGTCCACATTGTATAGGGAGGCTGAACCACTTCAATGTTACTAACCTGTGTGTAATCCCCTTTGTTCAGATTTAATATATATAAGGGGAGCTTCATTTCATTTGGTTTGATATCAAAAGAGGCAGGGGCGGAGCTGACTGACTGGGTGATAGAAATCACCATTTCTTTTAGCTGCTGGGAACTTTGTCCCACTGTCTCATGTATTCTCCTCTTAACATTCTAAAAGGGATGGAAAACTTTGAATCCCTGAATTTTTTCCTTCTGCCAGTGGGAGTTGAGGATAATTACACAGACGTTTGACATTTGTGCCACACAAGGAAATGATAGTTATACCTAAATGGACCTTTTGTTTTCTTCTGAGAATCTTGCCGTGTTTCACGACAGGGGCCCACAAGGTGATGACTTATGTATTTACAATTTAAGAACTCATCATTCTTCATTTCTGCATGGGGGTGTGTGTGATCCTGAGGATGTAGCAATGATTTAGACACAGCCAGAGAAGGAGTTGATTTTCTTTCCTGAATCATGGTAAAGATAACGGACACCGCAATGTGCCTGGCTCAGAGTGAGTGCTCAGTAAACAGTGGCTGCTGTCGGCGAAGGTGTGGGAGTCTCCCACCCGATCATGGATGCTTGTGGTCGTTTGTATCCTGAACGGTACTTTACTTTTATGATCAGCAGTCAAGTGAAGAGACTGTTAACACTGAGCTGGGAAATACAACCATCTGTAAAAGATGCATGTCCATTCTGGACTTTACGAGGAGGAAGACGTGTTCAAGGCACCCAGAATTACGGTTGGTGGAGTCATAGAATGGCTAATCTGGCAGGGGTCTCTGACATCCTTCATGCATTAATGGAGACCTGAGACGATTAAACATACAAGATTCCCCAGCAAGTCTCCAGACCCCAGAGCACAAGCTGGATCTTTAGACTCTCAGATCAGCGTCTATGCTACCCGGGTGCTGTCCCCAAAGATGGTTAATGTCATGGACATGAGCTGGAGGTAGTGGTGGAAAACACTCTGTCTATGATATTTTCCCTGGAAAGAGAAGAGGAGAGAAGGTATTTTACTAGAGATCCAGCTTCCCTGGATTAGTTATTCTGATGGTGTGTGTGTGTTTATCTGTACACATACATATGTTTACTCCTGTGTGAATTTATGTGTCCGTGTTTGTATATGTGCATATGTACACATGTGAATATGTTTCCTCCTCTGTGTGTTCACTTGTGTGTACATATATGCATATGTGCATATGGTTACCCCTCTGTGTGTGTTCATGTGTGTATGCATATGTGCACATGTGGGTATGTGTGCTTATTTGCACATGTACATATGTTTACTCCTGTGTGTGTGTTTGTGGTGTATGTATGTGTCCATGTTTGTATATGTGCATATGTGCACGTGTGTATATGTTTCCTCCTCTGTGTGTGTGTCCATGTGTGTGTGTGTGTGCATATGTGTACATGTGGGTATGTTTACGTGTGTGTGTGTCTGTGTGTGTGTGTGTGCGCGCATGTGCACACATGGGCAGAGGTTGACAATGGTTGCTTTCCAGGATATTTTTTGAGACAGTTTTTCAGTGAACACGAGGCTCATTACTTCAGTTAGACTGGCTAGGCAGTGAACTCTGAGGGCTCAGTCTGTCTTCACTTCCCTACATTGCTGGGTTACAGACATAGGCTGCTGTACCTGACTTTTTACCTGGGTTCTGTGGATTCAAACTCAGGTTCCGATGGTTGTGCTGCAAGCTTTTCACTTGGCTGAGCTGTCTCTCCAGGCCCTACAATCTTTCTGAGAACAAAGACTATTTTTTTCACATTAACACATTATACTGATAGTGCCTATTCCAGCAGATATAGTGACTACAGCTTTGATATCCAGTGTTAGTGAAAGTATCCAAGAGTACTAGCTTCTGTAAGCACAGCATCACTCTACAGTGAAGATGCAGATGTATTTGAAAAGTTGGTTGTACCTGTATTGTGTATTCAAACTAGCAATAATGACCGGACAGCTTTAGATTCATGCACAGCTTGCAATGGTTACTACCTCACTAGATGTCTGTCGCACTGTGCTGTGGAAGACTGCTGCTTTCTTTTAGTTTCTGCCGGGTCAAAAGGCATCGCGTGTAAAAATAAAGGGGGACGGCTCACCAATGTGAAGTTGTCACCTGGAAGGAATGAGGTCTGATAGAAAGAAAGTAAATAAAACCCACACAAACAAAGGTCTTTCTTATTCTGTCTCTTATGGGCAATGGTAAGTGGATACCCAGTTTGCAATGTTGACCTCCACAATCTGAGAGCCAAAGTATTTGGGACCGTTATGGTTCATTGACTGTGGTGAAAAACTGGGTGACCATAAAAACTGAAGCTTCAGCAGCCAGGCTTGGGCTTTTTCTGCTCTTAGACACTGGGTATATGATAGATTCATGATCAAAATCCCAGGGAAGAGAAGGAGGGCATAGGCAGGTGATCCTTGGAGCAGTTTTGGGGCTGACATGACCAGGGAACAAGTTAGGTAGCACTGGAAAGCCACCGTGGTTCCTCTTCATAAAATAAACAGACACTGGAAGTAAATCGTCTAGATCTCCAAACACCATGAATTAACCATAGTTGACAACAAATAAAGCAATTTCCATTTTCTCTTCAAAATTTCTGGAGCTTTGGGTAAAGACAGTAGGGATCTGTGGGTCCTGTGCCTAAATACTCTTCTATCCCCTCTTACCAGCCCAGCTGAGCAGAGCTGTAGCTTTGAAAGCATGGCTGGCCATGAAAAGGAGAATTTTGTTGCGCTAAGAGGTGTGTGTGTGTGTGCATGCATTCACGTGTGTGTGCGTGTGCATGAGTGTGTGTAGGTGTGTGTATGCATGCATGTGTGCATGTGCGTGCATTGTGGTTATACACGTGCGCATTAGTGTGTGTAGGTATGTGTGTATGTGTGTATGCATGCATGCATACGTGTGTGTGTGTGTGTGTGTGTAAACTTGTGGTTTTGCTGCTTTAAAGGACTCACTTGGGAAAGAATGAGGAAATTCTGTGACTTTGATAACCTTCGATGATGTTCTTGTTTAGGGTAAGTACCCGAAGTTTAATGGGTGAGGTCCAGGAAATAAAAGAATGCTACAGGAGTCCTAGGTGAAGCCTCCACAGATTCTTTCCTGTCTGGAAGATTACGTCTGCCTGATGCAGACCCAAAAGAACTGGGGAACAGATGCATTGAGGAGATTTGAGAAGTGTCTGCAATGTTCCACATGTTCTCCATCAGTCCCCATACAGTCCTAGTGGAAGAGTGATGGCAGCCCGTCTGGGTCCTGAGTCAGCGCTGTTTCCTCAGCTCTATCCATCTAAGGCATTGGAGACGCTGAAGGTTCCAAGGTGACACCAGGTGTTAGCCTAGCACATGTTATTTTGAGTGTTCCACGGTGGTATTATTGAGGCAGTGTGCTTAGTGGAAGAACATTGGTTTGACTTGGATAGACTGGAGTTTTCATCCCAGATTCTTATTAGCACTCATGTGAACTTGGACAAATCATGTAAACTATCTGTATCTTATTTAAACCTTACAAATGCCCAGGGAAGTAGACATTAATTACATCTGTGTTATGGACACTTTTAAATCTGTAAAATATTTATTTGGGGTGATGACTAAAAATTCATAATGGGTAAAAAGTGTGTGTCACATGATAGGTGCTCCATAAATAGCTTTATTGACGCTGTCCGTCCTGGTGTAGAAAAGGATTGGAGCCAGGCTGATAAGGCCAGAGAATTTAACCTCTCAGGCACAAGGAAGGACATTGGGTCCAGTATTAACAGTACAGGCGAAGCAACTGCTGCAGCATCTGTAAGTGTCCAACTGTGGTTATAACAAATGACTATAAAGTCTGTGGCTTCAGACAACGTGAATCACTACTTCGTAGCCCTCGGGGCACAGTGTGGCCCATCTGGGTTTTCTGCCTTTAGTCTCTGATGGCTGAAATCAAAGTGTGGACAAGGGTGAGATTTCTTTCTGGAAGCGCTGGGTGCTAACTTACTTTTAGGCCCATCAAAAAATGTTATCTGAATTAAGTTCCTGGCACAATGTAAGAACTGGGTTCCTGTTTGTATGATGGCTACCAGACTGATCCCCCGGGATGCTGCTTGGATCCTTCTTATGATTCTCATTTTTTTTTTTTTTTTGGTTTTACGAGACAGGGTTTCTCTGTTTTGGAGGCTGTTGGTCCAGCCTGGCCTCAAACTCACAGAGATCCGCCTGCCTCTGCCTCCGGAGTGCTGGGATTAAAGGCGTGCGCCACCAACACCCGGCTATGATTCTCATATTTTATATCCTTTTCCTTCTGACTCCTTTCTTGCTCAGAATTCCCTCAGTCTCCCGTTTGTCTGGATCTCTCTGCTGCATTGCGCTCCCTGGTGAACTGAAGCCGACCCTTCACCTTGGTCACATCTGCTCGAAGCCCCCGCCCACAGGTTCCAAGGATTAAGAGACATGTTTGAAGGGGCACAGTCTGCCTATCAGACCCTCTAGGGGACAAGCAGCAAAGACAAAGTCACATTCAGATGAAACTAAGAGCAGCAAGATTTTGGGGGATCTGAAAAAGTACAGCCTGGGTCAGCAGGGTGTGTCTAGAGGGCCTCTGTGGGGTTTTGCTGTTGGTTTGTTTTGCACCCAACACTCATTTCTTTGTGGAAAATGTGCCCTCTTCATTGTCTATGGTCTGTGGATTTGCTGCTCACAGGGTTGCGTCTACCCCATCACACAAATAGACCTATGGCTGGAAACGGGTCGGTTAGATTGTTTCTCCCCCAGCAAGTGTAGAAATCTGCAGGCACCGGAAGTAAGTAGAGTGCAACCGATGGGGTGCCTCATGTCCTGGAGTGAGTGAGGGTTGGACTGTGAGTGATGGTGTAGATCAGCTATCATTTAGTTCTTTCTGGCACTGGCCTGTCCCTCCAATACGGAGAACCTCAGCTTGTCCCTCCAACACGGGGAACCTCAGCGTTCTACCATGAAATCCCCTTTCTGGCTTGAGTTACACCGAGTTGGGTTTTGCTGCTTTTACCAAACATATCTTAACAGCCATCCTGTCTCTCCACATCCCGGCTGCTACCAGCATTATGCAAAAGATCAGTCATTCAGGTTTCCTTGCTCGCAACGATGCTGGGAACTAATCATTGACACAGTTTCTGGTGTGTAATGGTATTTCTTACTCTGAACCATGTCTTTTTAATGCTTCCTTCATTAACCCTGATACACTTGGAACAGACACACAGAAAAGTATTTAATAACATGGAATGCCTCAGAAATCAGGTCACATTAGAAGCGGCAGCCAGCCAGTTGGAAACCACCACCGCTTTTAACCTGTTATTACCTAGTACATACAAATTATGACTGCACAGTATCATCTTCACCCAGGATGATGGCCTACACTGTAAAACTTCAAGTATGAAATATTTTCTGTTTATTTCAGCAGGAAAGCAGGCAAGGCAACCAGCTTCCTTGTTTGTTTTCATTTTTCGTTGCTTTACGGGTAGGTCGAAATTACATGGCGCTTTCCATTTCCCCAGCTCAATCCTCATGAGGGGATCAAAGCAGTGCCATCATGGGGAAACTGAGATTCAAGCTGCACCTACAGTAGCATTTCTGGCAGGGTGAGTCTAAGAGCCGATCCCAAGATGCTCTATTATAGAAAGGAGGGTCAAAGGATGTCGCTTCTCCTTTTACGCTGGGCATGACTGTGCCTCTTACTGCGGGGCTTGGGGATCTGTTCTGATCATTTGAAAGGCAGTGATTATGCAGGGACAGAAGAATGGCCCTTGCTTGGCACCCTTAAAAAGGCTTTCATGTGGAATATGATATTCATTCCAGTTCTTTCTGAAGAGAGTTACAGCAAACTTGGTTCCACCCAGCCTCTCACAAGGTCACACATCCAGTGCTCCAGCTAGTCCTCTGTGCAGATTAGGATGCAATGAGTCTGCCTGCTGCGGTATCACCCAGACCCCTCACTATGCCTCTTTATACCCCAGGAATCCAATTTTTCTATATAAGAAATTCAGAGAAACAATTCAGTTCCCCAGCCTAATTTCCCTCTTAGGTAGGAGAACACTCTCTCGAAGACAATTCAGTCCAGTAATGATAGTAATAGAGGCACATAACCACCTCTTGGATTTATATCACGCTGCCTTTCCAAGGAGACAGAGAGCCAGAAGAGCTTCTCTCATTCAGAAGGCAAGGAGCCCTGGCTCCCTCTTGAGTTACCAGGAGACCCTGTGGTGATTAGCCTGAATGGATGCGTGTTCTTTGAAAAATTATCCCTATCTTTTGCTACATTCCCAGAGCTTCTGAGTGTGTGTGTGTGCGTGTGTGTGTTTGTGGGGTGTAAGTTTGTATGCATATGAAACAGTCAATGTCAGATGTTTTCCTTAGTTATTCTTCTACGCTATTCTTTGAGGCAGGGTCTTGCATTGATTTGGCTAGGCTATCTAGCCAGCAAATGCCCGGGCATCTCCTATCTCTGCCTTTTTAGCTGAGATTATAGTCAGACACCACTGTACCCAGTTCTTTCTTTGAGTGTTGGGGATCTAGACTCAAGTTCTATGCTTGCATGGCAAGCTCTTTCTATCTGAGCCATCTCTCCAGCCTGCAAACGGAGTCTTTGATGCTGTGGTATATGGAAACCTCCTCTTTCTCGCTCCTTTCCTTCTTTCTTCTCTTAGAGGATGGCGCTGTCGGCATGCTATGCCTGCAGTCATCTACCAGGTGGCTTTTTTTCAGTTCATGGTAAGACCTTGGTGCTGCTCTAGTCTTGGGGCTTCTTAGCAGTCCTCTATTCATGCATGGAATAATGGCCTCCGAGACAGTGAGTCAGCTGCCTCCTCGACTTCCCCGGATGCATTGTTTTCCTCCATGGTGACTAGGCTAACATTTCATGTCTTTAACACAAAGGCATTGTTATTGACTAGTTTTGAAGGAAAATTTATTTTCCTCCACCCTCTTAAACCATAACTTTGACACCCCCTCCTCCTCCTCTTCATAATAGGCACAGTAGGATGTTCAATTACAGCTAAAAGCCCTAGATTAAAGTGACAGATTAAGAGCCTCGGCAGGTTGCAGCTCTAATGCGCATTTCACCTGTTAGTTTATTGTTTAACCCTTAGGTTCCAGGCTTTAGGAAAGTCTTTTGACAAAATGCTACTTGCTAGTATGTCCTGCGGGACCCAGGTCTCTCTATCGGCGCCAGGTTGACTTTGGGAGAGCCGGGTAGGGCATTGTGTGCAGGGTACGGCCCACAGCCATAGCATTTTGGATTTCCTGCCTAGGTTAGAAGCTTCAATTGCATAAAATGACTCAAGATAAGGAGTCCAGTCATCCCCTCCTGTTGTAGCTGCCAGTCAGGCCTGGAGCTTGGCACATAGTGGTTTCTCTGTAAAGTCTACACAAGGAAAGAAAAGAAAGGGTACAGTAGAGAGGCATAAGCAGCAGCTTGAGGGGACAACCACAGACCCACCCATTCCTGTCTAAATTATAAAAGAGAACATAGGCTCTTTCCACCCCTTCCCCCAGCTTGGCTTCCCTGGGCTTCCGGGACTTCAAAGGGCATATTGCTCACATCCACTCTGCCCCCTCTGCCTGCTCTCTGCAAACAAGCCTTCCTGGGAATCTCTGCTCTCCTTAGACCCTCTGTTCTTTTGACCTGAGGACAGGGTTTTCTTTCTGGGGAGCTCTGATCTTGAGTATAGATGCGAGACTTCTACTCCTAGGACTTTTGGGGGTTGAGGCAGGGGTTGTTGAGTTGGGGAGGTAATTACAAGGCTACATGGTGAGACTCCCTCCCCATCTCCAGAAAATCAAAACAAACCAACATACAAACAAAAAGATTCTAGATTCCAAAGGCTGAAATTCTAGATGTGGTATTCCAGATACTCTTGACGTCAAAATTAATCACTGGGAGAACTTGGCTTCTCAGTACCCACTCCACCCAGTGGTAGGAACGTGGCAGCTACCTCAGACCTAGTTGTTTCTGGTAGATGTCAAGTTGAGTACAAACAGGGCGGGCTCACTCCTGTTTTCTATTGGGGGTGTTGGCTGAGCACACCCCTGTCTTCTGCCAAGGAAGCCAAGCTGGGGAAAGGGGTGGAAAGAGCCTATGTTTCTTTTATAATTTAGATAGGAATGGGTGGGTCTGTGGTCGTCCCCTCAAGCTGCTGCTTATGCCTCTCTACTGTGCCCTTTCATCCTCCTGGGTCCCTGTATACTTCAAGTACTGAAGAGCAGGTGTGCTGTTCCAGAGTACTACTAGGCTATCACCATCTTTGGGGGGGGGGGGGTGGGCAGGGCTTCCTTGGACTAGAGTCGGTTCTCATTTTTGTCTGAGTAGGTCACCTCTTCCAGCTGCTCCTAGGGTGCCTCTTACTTTTCTTTTGTGCATTTGATCTTTTTTCCTCCACCCCCCCACAGCTTTATATTCCTCGAGGGTAGACAGTCTTTTCTATTTCACATTTTCAGGGTTCAATGCAGTGCACAGGCTGTTATAAGCATGGGTGAAAAGTGTAGAGAAAGACAAGGCAGGGCATGACTGGGAGAGGTAAATAGACAGAGCCAAAGGAGGAGAGGAGGAGATGAGGAAGGAGGGAAGGAGGGAGGAGGTGGGAAGGAAGATACAGGATAGGAAGCTAGTTTCTATCTTTAATTATTCTAGCAACTAATTGCCAACATGGTCCTAAAAGGAAGTGAGGGCTGTACATATCCCTATGCATATGGGCTTCTTGTTTAAGAGCCGATGGCTAAAAAAACCCTCTCATAAAAACACTATAGCACTTGTCTCCTTGATATGTTGGGACCACCATTAAACCCAGGTTTTCCTTCTCATTTCCTCCATAGCTCATTGTTAGTAACTAATCCAATCTTAAGCCCTGTTTTGAAGTCAGGGACCGTTGGTAATCTACATTTAGCCTTTATGAGCAGCTAGTTGGTGTCTGGTAGTTGCAAATTATTTGAACAAGAGGCAAATTGTATAGCAAGGATCTGAAAAGGTCAGAGCAGTTGTGTCTAGAAACTGCAATGAGCACACAGAAAAACCTGCACTTGGAACATTAGTTGTAGACAATAACTATGCCCCACTAAATTAGATGAGAGGTAGATCTTCTAGTTAGTTACTGGTCATTCTGTGATGGGCAGGTTGGGGCAGAACTTCCTGGCCACATCACAGGATGTGCCTGTCAATGGCAATAGTGCTGGCCTGGGTGTTCCCAGTGGTCCTCAGATCCTGGAAAAATTATGATAATGTCTTAATTACTTTTCTAGTGCTAATGGAGAGGCACCATGATGAAAGCAACTTGGAAAAGAAAGCATTTAACTTGGGGTTCATGGTTCCAGAGGGTGAACACATGACCATCATGGCTGGGAGCAGGACAGTAAGGAGACAGGCATGTGCTGAGGCAGCAGCTGAGAACTTACGTGTTGAGACAACAACCACAGGCAGAAGGAGACAGACAGACAGACAAAGAGACAGAGAGAGAGAGAGAGAGAGAGAGAGAGAGAAAGAGAGAGAGAGAGACACACACACACAGAGATAGACAGAGACAAAGATGGAGACACAGAGGGAGAGAGAGAGAGCCCAGGGAGCTAACTGGACTGGCATGGACTTTTAAACTTTAAGCCTTCCTTCAGTGACACACCTTCTCCAACAAGGCCACACCCCCTAATTCTTCCCAAACAGTTTCACTAGCTGAGCACTAAGCATTCAAACATATGAACCCATGGAGGTCATTCTCATTCCAAGAGCTACAGGTGACATGTTAGGGAGGGGATGAGCAACCTGTCTCCCTCAGGCTCTGTGGTTGGGCCACCCTGCTGCTAGCCTTGGACAGATGTTGGTGACTTTGGGGCCTGGGAGAATGCAGGCCACCATGCTGCTTCTGTGAGTGGTGAATGGAAGTAGATTGGCCCTCCTTTGGCTACTGACCCCTTGCTACGAGACAGCTTTCTCCAGCTGGTGCAGGTAGTATCGGACTTATCTTTACCTGACTGGGAATAGGATCCTTCTGTGTGTTGGGGTATACTCTACCCCAGCTGGGACACAGTCATTCTAAGTGTTGTGGTTAGGAGTAGGCATTTTGGAGTCATGGAGATTGGGTTCTTCACTGACTTTGTGACCATGGCTAATTACCCACTTCTCTTTGAGCTTCAACTTACCCATTTGTGAAAATGAGCAGGCTAACACCCATGCGTGTTATAGCATGAGAGAATTGTGACTAACCCCTAACAGAGGCTACTGGGAAGGCCCTCAGCCAAACATATGGGGTTTGATGACAGAATGCTTGGCTTGGGTATGTGTGTGTGTGTGTGTGTCTGTGTGTCTGTGTGTCTGTGTGTGTGCGTATCCAATCTTTTGACTTTGTCAACATGACAATCATCCATAAAATTAATGCTTGGCAAATGTAAAACTTAATTGCAAAAAGAAAAATAAGAGAATAAAATCACAACAAATCTCATAATCTTTTAAATAAGTTTACAATTTTGATTTCATAGTTATCCTCAGGGGCAAATAGGCCACAAGCCACAGGTTAGGCACATCCGTGTCTATGGCTTATGCCTAGAGAAGAATGTGGAGTCAGGGGATTCCATAGGTCAAAGGGACCTAGACACCGGTGGTCATCTGTCCAAGTGACTGGGTTCTCCCTCTGTGGTATGTTCATGGTCATGAGCTGTGAAACACAGCATGCATGAACATCATTTTAATAAGGCTCGGGCACTTCCACAGTAGGCCTCAGGGTCCTCACTCAAACCATCCTGCTGTCAAAAGCTGACATTATAACGACATTTCAGAGGGGACTCCCCGGGACATCACTGCTCATTTCCTTTCAGGCAGTTCGTTTACCTGCAGATGCCGGCCCACTGCTCTGCTCTGTAGCATCTGCCGACTGACACGATCCCGTAAGTTAATTTTGCAGCTGAGTGGACCGAGGTCCCAGAAAGCCAAGGGCCTGAAGTGGAAAATATCGAGCAGGTGACTCATTAAGCCTTGAGTCTAGGACTTGAGGCCCTCGGAACAGCCTATGCACTGCTGA
Source organism: Mesocricetus auratus (assembly GCF_017639785.1). NCBI lineage: Eukaryota > Metazoa > Chordata > Mammalia > Rodentia > Cricetidae > Mesocricetus > Mesocricetus auratus. Next base: position 41,760,650 of record NW_024429180.1, on the reverse strand, counting down.
TCTTATTGGATATTAGGAAGCTTGATTGGACTGTGGCCTCATTTTAGGTCAGTGTAAGGAGGGAGGAAATGGGGGCGGAGAGAGAGAGAGGAAGGGAGGGGGAAAGAGGGTGTTTCCAGGGTTTTAAATACATTTATTCCCCTACTCAGCTTACTTTGATTCCTGAGACAATTGATACCCACCTATGATGTCAAAACTCGCTGCTCTACCTTTACTTTGCTCTACTGGGATGCTAGAAAACACTCTGATTTCTTTATCTGTCTCCTCCCCTGTCCCAGTTAGGCAGTGGCCGTGTGTGTCTACTGCCTTTGCTTCCCTGAGAAGCTGAGGTCTGTGTTGTGATTTCTGGTCATCTCCCATCTACTCTAATGTACGCCTCAGCTCCATTTTCTGGTTTCAGGGTGGGGTGCATTCTCCTCAGTGGAGTTGGCTACGGGTGCCATCTTCTTGGCCTGGGCCATGGGCTGTCTCCTTTGGTTTGGACTCTGTCCTTTCTTCTGCTCCATCCTTACAGGCTTCCAGGCGTCCACTCTCCTCAGTCTAACCCAAGTTCTCTTTATCCCTGTGAGCTTCCTAGCTGGTACTCTTCACCTGTCTCGGGCCACTTACACTTTCTCATCTGTGAGGCCCCTCAGACTTCCATTCCCTGCAGCTTATTCAAATGCACCCCCAAAGGCACCCAGTGCTCTATAGCCTCAGATGCCCTCAACAACCAATTCCTTAACACTACTTCCTGGCATACATATATAGCTGGCCCATTTCCCCCTCCTCCTCTCTCTGCCCCTCTGCACTCTTCAGGGTTTCAGGCATTATCCTCATATTTTATGATCTATCTCTGAGAATGCACTCATTCTTGTGCCTCCAGGCTCTGTGTGGGGGAACAGTGACCCTCAAAACTGAACTGGGGCAAGGAAGGGTTTTAATATGAAAATAGATGTTGGTTGGCATGGGAAAGAAGTATAGAGAATAAAAAAGGAACTTTCTTATTTGGGGGTTTCTAGGTATTTTGAGGGATTTCTCTAGTCTGATCTTAATTGCTCATTTCCTCGGTTCCTATTTCTTTCTTTACATGGTACAAATATTAATTAGATATTCTATATATAGACCTGGAAATCAGACTTAAGGTGTGTTGTTAATTGGTTGCCTTCTGAGAGAGTTCAGGTTGAGTGACAGTTTTCAAGCTTTTCTTTCTTGTTTGTGAATGTCGACTTTCCATGCTCCAGCTGTTAGGACTAGCCATGAAGCAGGGGAAGCCCATGAAGGGGCCTTGGGTGCTGGGGATCACAGCCCTGGTTAGTGTGTAAGGCCAGCCTCACCCAGCGTCTTTGTCAGGAATATTCCTGTGTTGAAACAGGGTGCTGCCTGGGATGGGAGAATGCCACCTGCCCCCATGTCACCACCCATCTCTCTCTTCAAAGGACCAACACTGAATAATGCCCCAACCAAGCATCCCTGAAACTTGACCTTAAGACCAAGAGGTTTCCTTTCTTTGTGAAAACCAATCATGCTCTAAGTCAGCCTTGGTGTCTGTCTCCAGCTTCCCAGGAGATTTCTGTGAACTTCATCAGCATTGCTGACAAACTGGGAGATGCCCGGATCTCACCAGAAATCAATCAACTGTTACAACTTCAGGGGAAAAAAGTTGCTTTGTTTCTGACTTGTATCACAAACGGCGGCTCCAATCTGTCACCATGACTGAGAACATGTCACAACAATCTGTTTTTATTCTTTAGGAGGGAAGAACAACATCTCCCTCTCCTCTAGCGACAGCTAATTTGGAAAATTTGCAAGCTGACATGCAACTTGATTAAAATGACCTGGAGCCACTGATTCTTTTAAAATGCAACTCAGTGCTCGCAACCTCAGACCTTTTGTGGTCCAGTTAATCTCCTTCAAAGCGAGTGTTTCACATCCCCCCCTCTCTCTCTCCTCTCTCTTTCTCTCTCTCTCTCTGTCTCGTGTGTGTGTATGTATGTGTGTGTGTAAAGAGCTGTGTGTTCAATCCCAAAAGATTTTAGATCCTTTTCATTTCTCCTTTTCAACTCTACTGTCTCCATGGATTTCCTCCATAGGACAGGGAAGGAAAGCAGGGTGACATGTCTAACAGGTCTGTGTGGATTGCCCAGTCCTGAGCAAGAGAGCAGATCCATGATGCAAATGAAGCATTGTGTTGAAGCCGGAGACTATTTCGATGCACTTCGTCCCGTTCCTGTCATTTTATGTCGGGATTTGTTCTGGTTTGAATGAGTTTCCCCAGTTTGTCAAGCTCTAGCTACAGAGACTAATGATATTTCTTTCTAAGAAAGAAACAAACTGGGTGTTGGAGATGTAGCTCCATTGGCACAGTGCTTGCTGAGAACGTATGAAGGCCTGGGGACTCATAAATTGGGTTTTGGTGGCACATGTCTGTAATCCTAGCATTTGGGGACTGGAGGAAGGAAGCTCATAGCAAGTTTGAAGCTAGCCTCGGCTGCATGATACGCCATCTTTAAATAAATATGAGTAAACAACTAAACATAGGACAAAGCAATAAGCAATTGGTTGATGGCAGCCCCGGGAAACACAGGGTTCTATACGCTAGAAACGGAGGCAGTGTTTAGGAGTCAGACTGTAGGTTTGGTTTATAAACTCCCTCATGTGATTATTTGGCTTCCTTTATGATTTCTACAAACGTGCATTTTTGTCCCATCGTGGAGGAAGGGAGGGAGATTGTTACTGTAAGAGGTGTTAATATGGGTTGACATGGGTGCCCACAGTTGTTTTGTTCGCCAAGACAATGTGTAATTTTGAGGAGACAATATATAATTACATGTTGAATTGTGTGCTGCACACTGTAAGTGTTGGCGTTCTGATTCTGAGAGGGGAGAGCTAAGACTGGTTGAGATCGTGCAAAGGCAGACACTCATTTGTCGGGACTGTACAGTAATGAGAATCATTCCTGAGTCCCGTTGCCTTGGCAACCAATTCTAAAATGATGTCGATAAAGAGCTAGCAACACTTATCAATGAAGCCAGTGTGCCTTGGGAAGGAAAGGCACTGCACTGTAAACAAGGCAGCGAGCGTCAGGCCAAACTGGCTTTTAGGGGCGCGTCCCTGTTGAAAGTGGCAGAGATATGAAATGGGATCGAACATTAAGGTCCTGACTTCCATCCGTAGCCCCCTGCCACCCTTCAAAATGCGTATCTATTGTTGAGATCACAGGGCATTCATCAGCTCTTGCTCAGAGCAGATCTTTGGCTAGGGTCACTTTTATGTGGAAGGGCTGTCACTGAGATGCCAGAAAGGCATCCTAGGGTGTGTGAGTGTGAGCATAAGCCCTGTTTGTAAGGCACAGGCAGGTCCTGGGAAGCAAGGGCAAATGGGAGCCTTCTGTTCTCTGGCCTTTGTTCCACTTGGGTTTTGCAGCATTCTGAGGTGGTAAGGGAGGGTAGATACTGTTAACTCCTTTTTACAGAGCAAGGAAGGCTAAGTGTTTACACCATGTCCCAGAGGTAGGTGAGAACTAATCCAGGAGTTCAACCCTACTGCCCCAGACCTGAGCCTTTATTCATTTCAGACCCAGCAGAAGCCTGACAGAGGTTTACTTGTGGTTCTGGGTTTAAATCCTGCATGAGTCATGAAAATTGCACAGGGAACAAGATTCTTGGTGTGGGAGCAGGACAGGGGATAAGGGACTCCTGGGTGCCTTGGACAGAGGCACCTGGGGGGCACCTGTTTGGGGATTCCTCTGCTTTGGAGGGGTATCAAGATACCCCTCCATATAATAGTTCACCCTGGTAACGTCAGTAAGGGGATTGTGGGGCTGCATTTTAAAATTTCTTTTTATGTTAGAAAATCTTGTCCAGATTTTCCTTACCCATTTTAATTATGCTCTTTTAAATGATATACCATCAAGTACAGACTGGCTACATTCAGATCAAAACAGTAACCCAGCCATCTTCCAGATAGAAAACTTTGACAACTGTTTACATTAGTGTCAAGTCTGAGATGGAGTAAGTGAGGGGGGCTGATTTGCATGCTGTTAAAGGCCATCTATAAAAAACACCCAGAGAAAAAGAGGAGAGCACAATTGCCTTCAGAGGCATCCGCTTGAGTCTGGGACTCCTAAGTGGAACAAAGCTGCATAAAACACCTCTATGCCCTTGTTGATTACAGAGTACCAGATTGGAAGGTGATACTTTCACTATGTTTGCCCCCCCAAGCCACTGCTCACTTCCCACCCTCCCCCTTTCCCTCCCTCTTTTCCTATTTATCAAGTCTAGACTATTTGTCAAATACGGCTCTTTGTACTGGAGAACAGGATAGACAGACCCTGTTCATTTGGGGTTACTCTTGTGGCTGTAAATACACACAGGTTTTAATGACCCCTGCTTAGAGTCTAACGGGCTCACACAGAGGAGAACCCGACAGGCTGCTGGGAGCCAGCTTCTGTCTTGGCTCTAGCATGAACGAATTTTGGGAGAAAGGATGTTGTGAAAGGAGGAGAGGCTTTTCTGGCAGAGGAATGGATTGGGAACAAATGGGGGAGGGTCTAGGGATTTGTGGGGATGGCTCAGTGGGTGTGCCGGCTCATTTTATGTCAGCCTGACACAAACTAGAGTCATCTGAAAACAGGGAACCTCAATTGAGAAAATGCCTCCATAAAATACAGCTATAGGGCATTTTCTTAATCAGTGGTTGATGTGGGAGGGCCCATGCCATTTTGGGTGGTGCTATGCCTAGGCTGTAGTCCTAGGTTCTATTAGAATGCAGGCTGAGCAAGCTATGAGCAACCCAGTAAGCAGCACTCTTCCATGGACTCTGCATCAGCTCCTGCCTCCAGGTTCCTGCCCGTCCTGACTTCCTTCGATGATGAGCAGTGACATGGAAGTGTAAGTCAAACAAAGCCTTTTCTTCCCAGCTGGCTTTTGGTTGTGATGTTGCATCACAGCACTCGTACCCCTGGCTAGGACAGAAGGTAAGTGTTTGCTGCAGAAACATGAGGACCTGGGTTTGGATTCCCAGCACCCATGCAAAAACAAACAAACAAACAAAAAAACAAAACAGGCCTGGTGGTACATGCCTGTGACCCCAGCACTGGAGGGTGAGATGGAGATCGGTGGATTCCGTGTGCTAACTGGCAAGCCTATATGGCCAAAAAGGTGAGTTCCCAGTTCAGTGAGAAAAACCCTGTCTCAAAAATAATGTGGAGAAGAATGGAAGAAGTGATCACTGGCTTCCACACCTGCCCACATGAATACCACCGCCCCCTCCACACAGGGGGAGTAAGAAGGTAGTTCTCACCATGTTTAAGGTGATCTATAACTGATCCTGCTATCCCATTCTGTCTTCCAGTCCGTGAGGTCTCAGCGGGAGAAAAGGCAGAGACTCTTCAATGGGTAAAGTGCTTGTTGTACAATCGTAAGGACCCGAGCATGGTTCCCAGAACCCATGGTGTGGTGGAAGGTACCTGTAACCCCAATGCTGAGGAGCAGAGACAGGAGGACCTCTGCAGCTTGCTGGCTGCGTCTATCTGAATCAGCCAGCTCCATGTTCAGGGAGAGACCCTGTCTCAAAACATAAGATGGAGAGCGGATGTGGAAGACACCTGACATTTACCTATGACCTTCACATAGGTACTTGCGCCCATGTGCATACACATCTACACACATGCATGCACGCACGCACGTGCACACACGCACTCGGGGAGCCACAAAGTGAGATGGATCCCAATCCCCTCACCAGTAAAGCTTGCATTGTACTATCATGTGAGCAAAGAGGTAAAGAGAAAATGTGTATTCCGGAAGACACTGAATTGTTATTGTTGTTATGGCAGCTGGTATTCTCCTAACAAGCTCACCAGTGTAACTGGGTGGCCTCCTAATATTTGTTCAATTAAAAATGGAAATGAAAAGATTCTGTAGTCCAATTTGGGAAGCAGTGAATTTAACATAATTGCAGAATGCTGAAAAGTTTTAATTTACCAAAGCGTTTTCACAAATCCCCAAGAGATCTGTAGAGAAGAGTTTTTAAAACATCTGGCCATTTGACCCATTTTCAGAGCCCGTCATCCCACTGCCGTTTTGCAGACATCAGCTAGAGGAACCTGGTGTGCCCTGTGGCTTGAGTATGTCACATAAGAATGAGGTAGGAAAGAAGAGAGTGGACCGCCTCCTTCCTTCCCTCTCAAACCCTGGCTCTCTGGTTTTCTCCTACCCCACAGACAACTCACAATCTAGATTGTGTTTCCCATTTTTGTACACACAGCTCTGCCTCAGTCATTCTTCTTTCAGATATTCAGCTTTTTTTCTTCTTAAAAATCTAGCTACTTTGTGAACTGTATCTCTCCCCAAGTCAGAAAAAAATCCTTCCCCCACCTGGCCTTCATAGTATATTACATCACACCTATCTCCATTTCCTACTGACTTGGTTCTGTGGACAAGTGTGAGAAGTAACTCAGTGTTTGTGACCTTCATTAGAGCCAAGTCCCCTATGAAGCTACCTCATCAAGTGTCTTTGCTATAACCTTGGTACTGAAGTCTGGTGTACTCACAACACAGTACCCATGGTGTGACTATCAACCCGATTAGATTTTCATAGCATCATCTCACTCGAATAACCAGATCCCAATCAAGAAGCTGTATTATCAGCACTTGAACCCTGGGGCTCCCTTCCAGTCACCTCCTTCCCAACCCGGGCAGCTCCCAGCCTGCCTTCCACCTCCACAGATTACATTTTCCTTATTGTGTTGGCCCCCTTGAGTATGAATTTCACAAGCTACAGACAAATGTTGTAGGCAATGATTGTTTTCCGTCCCAAAGGAAAACATTTGTTTGCCTGCCTCTGCTGAGCATTTGGGTGGTTTCCAGTTTTACCTTACAGATAACGCAGCTGTTTGTGTCTGCTGATGAGCAATGCGGACGTCCCTCTGCTGGGTGTGGTCCTGGGAGTGGGATTGCTGGGTGGTGTGATGAGTCTGTGCTTAGCTGCAGTGGGCACTGTTAACGATTTCCAAAGCCATTTCCATAGTTACTCTCCCACCAGCAACATGTTGTCTGCAGCTGCTCTGCTTCTTTGCAACTCTCAGTAATTTCTCATATGCTCTTTTGGACATTCCGGTAATGCGTTTTAGTTTTAGTCAACGTTTCCCTTATGACTGTTCAACAAACTTGGTACGTATTTTGCCCATCTGGATATTATCTTTTGTGATGTGTATAAACCTTTTGTGCATCTTCTATTGTTTTTTTTCTGTATTTTTCTTATTGTTTATTAAAGTTCTTTCTATATTGCGGCATGAGCCTATTCAAAATTTTTCCCTCAAGGTTTGACCACATACAATCAATTTCCACCTTCAATAAAATATTGCTCCATAAAATAGAAGAAAGAAAATGTCATCTTAGACCTTTAGTTGTGAGTGGACCTTACCATCAAGCAAAGCCTGTTCCCCTATTCGTATTCCTATTCCTCCACAATAGCTAAAGGGGGCACATCCATCTTATTGCAAGTTTACATGATGTTCATGAATATCTTTGCACCCAGATAGGTCTCCTGATGGTCAGATACTGACAACTCACCCATGATGACTGTCGGGCCTTTAAGTCTAGACATTGCTCCAGTGGTGGGGATGGTCTTTATTCACTTATTCATTGCATAAATATTTATTGAATCTACATTCTTGTAGCACTTCAACTATACCAGTAATAAAAGTAAATGCTTGCCTTCGATGAGCATAAGCACCATCATTTATTAGAATGACCATTAGTGAGGCTCAGTCAGGAGTGTTTAGGGGGCAGTTGGCAGTAGGATAAGAGGGTGAGCTTTGGGGTTGCCAATTTGGCTCAGTGAGATCATTTGCTGCTTTTGCAGAGGCTCTGTGATCACTTCCCAGTATTCATGTTGGGCAGCTCACAACTGCCTGTAACCCCGCTCCAGGATGACTGATGTCCTCTCTAGTGCACCAGTACTTCTGTTCACATGCACACACACACAATTACAACAAATCTTTTTAAAAGTAAGGTAAGCTTGGACAGAGAGTGAAGGAAGCTGTGAGGATGTCTGCTGAATGTCCATCAAAGAGAGAGCTCCTACTGGGGCCCTCAGTGGGAGTGCCTGCCATGTCTAGGGAGTATCAAGAAGGAAATGAGCCAGATTTCTCTTTAAACCTATAAATGGCTCCCTCTATTATGGTATCTCTTTTCTTGCTCTCCTCTATTCTTCCCCTGATTCAATCTTCCTGCTCTCTCCTGTCCTCCTCTCCCCTTCTATTCTCCCCTTCTCTTTTTTTCTAACTCCCCCGTCCCATGCTCCCAATTAGCTCTTGTCCCTTTCCTCTTCTCTGGGGGACCATGTCTGTCTCTCTTAGGGTCTCCTTGCTTCCTAGCTTCTCTGGCAGTGGAACTCCTTTGCTATATGTCTAAAATCCATATAGGGAAATGTCCAGATATCTGGTTGACCCCAACTAACAATCTAAGCAATAGTCAGAGGCTACCTTAAATGCCCTTCTCTGATAATCAGATTGATGACCACCTTATATGCCATCCTAGAGTCTTCATCCAGTAGCTGATGGAAGCAGAAGCAGACACCCACAGCTAAACACTGAGCTGAGCTCATGAAATCAAGTTGCAGAGAGGGAGAAGTGATAAGCAAAGTGGTCAAGACAAGACTGGAGAAACTCACAGAAACAGCTGACCTGAACAAGGGGGAGCTCGTGGACCCCAGACTGATATCTAGGAAACCAGCACAGGACTGTTCCAGATCCCCTGAATGAGGATGTCAGTTTGGAGGTCTGGTTAATCTATGGGGCCTCTGGTAGTGGATCAGCATTTATCCCTAGTATGTGAATGGACTTTGGGAGCCCAATCCACATAGAGGGATACTGTCTCAGCCTAGATACAGGGGGGAGGGTCTAGGCCCTGCTCCAAATGACAGATTTGGATGATCCCCCATGGAAGGCCTCACCCTCCCTGGAGAGAAGAAAGGGGATAAGATAGGGGGGTTGGTGGGGGGCAGGGGAGGAGGGGAGGGAGAGGGAACTGGGATTGACATGTAAAACAAGCTTGTTTCTAATTTAAGTAAAAAAAAAGGGGGTGGGCAAAGAAGGAAATGAGCTCACTGGAAGAGTAAGAGAGACATCATGGCAGGTCCTGGGAGGCCATCCAAGGGGCTTGCTGTGACATTATGAGAGATGGAGGGTCATTGTCAGCAGAGTAATGTGCTCTGCTTTGTGCAGCACACTGCTCCAACCTCTGAGTCAAGAGAGGAATCATGGGTAGACACGCAGAGACCCAGAGACGGGCGGGGGCTGGACTGAGCAGGCGAGAAGGTGAGAGACGCTGCTGGTCAGAGCTAGAACCTTGGTGGGATAGTGGTGAGAGCCGTCGGGTCCTGAGAGCCTGGCAGGTGAGACAGGCTCTCCCGAGTGGATGCGGGCATGAGTAAGGATGGTATTAAGTATGTTTAAGCCTCCAGGAGAGTTTCGGTTCTAGCCTCTGCTCACAACGATTTCTCCTTTCCACGGGATGCGTCAACCTCAGAATCTGGTGTCCTCTCCCTATCCCATCCTGGATCCTGCAGCCAACCCTCACCCAGGGCCACCTTGCTTTCCTTCCAACCCATTACTATGACAAAAGCTCTTCGCAAATTTCCACCCAGCTTTGCTTTGAGCTCTGAAAGTTCTGAAAGTAAAACTATGTCTTTTCTTTGCATTCCCACTAAAGCATTCTTAATTTTCCCCTAGGCCACATGAATGCCTCTGACTGATCTAAAAAGTGAGCCACACAGCGGCAGGACAATTGATGAATATTTGAAGGCAGCTCTCCTGTTTCCTTACTGTTTGCATGTTTCTTCCCACCTGCAACCCGGAGAACTTACGGTGTTAGAGCTAAAGATAACCCAAAGGTTATGCAACTGTGTGAAAAGGACACAGCCCAGGGTGAAAAGCAGATCTAAGAAGGCAGGACACTACACAGGCTGACTTGATAATAGCTGGGCCACACATTTCCCCACTCTTAGGGAAATGACCCTTCCATCTGAAGTCTGCTCTTGAACCTTTTCTCTGGTCTTAGGCTCCTTTTGGTCTCTGTCTCTGTCTCTGTCTCTCTCTCTCTCTGTGTCTGTCTCTGTCTCACTCTCTCTGTCTCTCTCTCTCTGTATCTCTGTCTCTGTTTCTCTGTCTCTAAGTGTATGGAGGTCAGATAAACCTTGGGTATGCGTCCTTGTCTCCCATCTTGTTTGAGAGGGGACAGCTTTGTTGTTCTCCACTGTGTATCCCTGCCCTGCTAGCTGGCTTGTGAAATTTTGGGGATTCTCCTCCTCCATGTCACAGTAGAAGTAAGTACTGGGAATATATATATATATACATATGTATATGTATCCACACCTGGTTTGATATAAGTTCAAGGGATTTGAACTCAGGCCTTCATGCTCAAATGGCAAGCACTTTGCCCACTGAGCCCCCTTTCTAACTCCACTGCTGGTCTCTCAGCTTTTGACTCCCTCTCTTTAGACCTGCTCTGCAGCTAAGACCTCTCAGTTTCAGTTCATCTAGCATCTTACATAATTGTGCTGTTAGCAGATGTGTCCCTGAAAGACCTTAGCTGTCTTTGGGTCCTCCATGGTAAGTTGAACTTTAGGCAGTTCCTGGAGAGTGCATACTGTCTGGAAAGGCAACTGTATTTTGCCTGCCTCCCAACCCAGTGTCCTTGGCAGGCTTTGTCCTGCTTGCCCGGGGCAGACTGCTTTGCTGGCCCACTACTCAGTGACTAAGGCTACTTGCTGCCTCCCCTCTGGCAGTAGTGGGTCTCTGTTAAAATAACAGTAGTGTTTCCCTTGGCTTAGACGGCTTGGCCTGAGCTTAAACCGACATAGGCAAAGCAGCTGGTTAGTGGCATTAAAAAAAATTGAACTGGATCGTCTTTGCTGCCACTACATCATTTGCAATCACTTATGGATGCAGAAATACAGATTCTAGCCCTGTTAAACTGAGTTTGTTATTCATGCCCTTGGAAAAGGTGCAGACTGATGTTGGTTGGTCAGTTGCTGATTGCATTAAAACTATTTACGAATGGAAACCACAGCATTAAAATGCACTAGTTCATAGTGCTGCCTAGTAAACAAGGATGCATGAGAGTGCAGATGAGCCCTGAGGTTTAGAGAAGTGAAGGAAGGTGACTGTCAAAGTCAAAGGCACTGGGGACTCACAGTCAAGGCTTGCGTGTTCCCACAACCCATCCTTTTCCTGCAGCATTCCTAGTCAGGGGCTTGGCAGTGTCTCCATAGAATGTTCTTCCTGGGACTGGAGACTGTAGCTTAGTTGGTAGAATTCTCGTCTAGCATGCAGAAAGCCCTGTGTTCAATCTTCAGTACTGCATAAACTGGGTGTGGTGGTCTGGCACTTGGGAGGCACAGGGAAGACTGTAACTCCAAGGCCAGCCTGTATTACATAGCAAGACTCTGTCTCAAATAATAAAATGAATAGGGCTGTACATGTTCCTGTAATCCCAGCAGAACATAAGTTAAGTGCGGTGGTTTGAATGAGATGTCTCCCAGAGTCTTAGGCATTTAAATATTTGGTCCCCATTTGGTTATTTGGGGAGGTTTAGGATGTGTGGCCTTGTTGGAGGAAGTATCTTCAAGAGTTCAAAGTCTAGGGCTGGTTGTGGTAGCACGTGCTGTTAGTACCAGCACATTAGAGGCAAGGTAGTGGATCTCTGAGTGTCAGGGACAGCCTACTCTACATCAATCCAGAACAGCTAGAAGTGCACAGAAAAACCCTGTCTCAAAAAACCCAACCAACCAACCAACCAACCAACCAACCAACCAACAAGCCAACTTATACTGCCCCCCCAAAATAAACAACTCCTAACAAAACAAAAATCAGAGTTCAAAGTCTCAGGACATTGCCGGTGCACTCTCTGCTACCTACTTGTGGTTTAAGATTGAGCTCTCAGCTTGCTATTCCAGTCGCCCTGCCTGCTGCCTTCTTTCCCTACCATGATGATGACAGACTCTTATCTCACTGTAACTAACCTGCCCTCGATAAACCATTTCTTCTCTAAATTGCTTTGGCCATGGTTTTCCATCATAGGAATGGAACAGTAACACACACACCAGGCACAATAGCCCACACCTGCAGTCCCAGCACTTGAGACATGGAGGCAGTAGAATCAGACGTTCAAGTTGATCCTCTGCAATATGGGGGACTAGAGGGTATGAGGGCTAATGTTATGCTTTTAGTTCCAATTACTGTGTTTAAAAGATCTGTGAAACAAAAATGCCTCTCACCTGTTAGCCCCACTTGCTCAAGGAAAGATAACTTCCTGGAATTCTGGGAACTGTTGTTCACGTAAGATAACAAGCCACGCGGTTTTCACTTCTGTAAACAAGGTTGGTTGCCCCAAGTGCACAGGATGTGCTGGATCACACGCAGCAGGAGGTACGTAGGCAGGAATACACCAGGATGTGTGCTTGCCCTGACTGGATGAAGGCAGAAGTACGTGTAGCCTTGTGGGTTTTGCCTTTGTAAGCATTGAACTTATGTAGTCCCTGGCCATTCTCTGGGAATCCTGGGTATGGACCTAGCCAGTATCTATCATCCTGGCCAGTATTTAATAAAGCTTGCTTCAAATTTATATTAAAAATTGTGGTAGAGGTTGTATTCTTGCCAGTGGGATTAACAAGGCTAACAGGTTACTTGAGACCCTCTTTCAAAAAAGAAAAATGAAAAGAAGACAGGGTTGGCAAGATGGCTTTCCCACAGGCCCAATGATTTCATTTGATTCCCTTCATAGTGTGGAAGCTGAGACTCGTCAGCCCCCAAGTTGTCCTTGCACCTCCAAATGAATAAATTAAAAATTTTGAAAAAAGAAGACAAAGCCAACCATTCACCAATGTCACCACCACCAAACCCCAAAGGAAGGTTCTCTGTAAACTTCTGTTCCTAGGGTGTTAATGAGCAGTTCATGGCCCCCTTGTTGCTTTCCATAGTGTGTAGAGGCTCTCCTTTTGGGTAGGGTGTTTATCATTTTGGTGGCCCTGATTATCCCTATGGAACACTCATCTCTAGGCTAAGTAATATCTGATTAATAGCAGGATCCCGTGAACCTCCCTCTCTCATTCTGTGGAGAGTGACAACATACTAGAGAAACTCAGGGGCTAAGGGTCATGTGTCTGAGTCCAGTTTGTGGTGTGATGTGTATGACCTTGAGGACACTTCTGGACTTGGGCCCAATTTCTTCATTCTGAAAACATAAGAGTAGGGTGGACATAATCTTTCAGGTTCAAAGTCCTCCTAATTTTAAAATTCTGTGTTTGTCTAATAAAAAAGCAAGCACACACACTAACACACCTACCAGGTTGGCATTTGTGATTTGGGCATTGGCATTTATGAGTTTGGTTATAGATGGGGGCTGTATAATTTTTGACAGAAATTTTGAGGCAATGCATGCAGGGTCAACGCTAATCCCTGACAGTCCTCTAAGAATATTTCTAATATATATTTTGTCAAAAATTGATATTCTATGCTTAGGTATTTCTGACAAAATAACACTCTCTCTAAACAAATCTCTTTGAAAATGCATTAGATAATGCAGTTCCTTCAATTCCATATCTCCTTTGCTGTCTAAACTGAAAAAGCCAGTTTGCGTTATTAATGACAAGTCATTTTGTAGAGTGCCCAGGTTAATAGAAGAGATAACTGGCAAAATATAAATGTGTAATACTAACATGCTGAAGATAGAACAGAGGCCGGATGCAGAATGCAGAATGTAAAAACGCAAGAAGTTCCTGGTGAGTGCAGAATTCCAGCAAAATGATCAGGACAGTCATGGCCATCAGGTCATCTTCACAACTTAGTACTTTCCTATCGCATCTTTTTTAATCTCTAGCATTCATGTAAATGACGGGTAGATGAGGAGGTCTACTTGTAATATCCAGGGTCTAGTACCCATACATCTATGCATCTCCAATGTACAGGCATAAATACCTTATATACATACACCACACACACACACAGACACACACACACACACACACACACACACACACACACACGGAGTTCAGGCTCAGGTGATTAAGTGGTAACTCTTATTTTAGTAGCTTGTCTAGTGTGTTGTTTGAATGAGAATGGCACACAGTTGGTGAAACTGTTTGGGAAGGATCAGGAGGCATGGTCTTGTTGGAAGAGATGTGTCTCTAGAGGTGGACTTGAAGTTCCACGAGACTCCTGGTGTGTTCTCTGCCTCCTGCATGTGGGCTAAGATGTGGGTTCTCAACTGCTTACACTCCAGTGCCATGCTTGCCTGCCTGCTGGCACCATTCATCTACCATGGTGGGTATGGACTCCTGTCCTTCTGAAACTGTAAGCCCCAAATAAACTCTTCCTTCTACAAGTTGCCTTGGTCATGGTATTTTATTACAGCAATTGAAAAGAAAACTAATACATCCAGGATACTACTACTGCAAGTGTATTAGTCGACTTTCCATCACCGTAATGAAGTGCTTGAGAAAATTAACTACCAAGAGGAGAGTTCATTTTGACTCACAGCTCTGAAGTTTCAGTTCAATCGGCTCTACTGCTTTGGGGCCAGGCAGCATATCATAGCAGGAGCTGCTTTCCTCGTGGCCAGGAAGACAAAGGGACAGAAGTCTCAAAGTCTCTCCTAAGAGCCTGCTTCCAATGACCAAAGGCCTCCTGTGCAGACTGTCTCCTAAAAGTTTCACTGCTATCAATAGTGCCAATGTGGTAACCATGGTGGGCCTTGGTGGGAGGAGGTGGGAGGAGGCGGATTGTTCAAGTTCTAAACTTCATTTAAGATATAAGGTGGTGGTGGTGCATACTTGCAGGTCTAGCACTGAGGAGAGGCAGGAGGATGGCTGCAAGTGTGAGGCCAGCCTAGGATACATGAGGTTCTAAGCCAGCTAGGGACATGTAGTGAAATCCTCTTCCAAACAGCAGCAATGAAAACTAAATTAATTATTGACCAAAGTTTGTAAAAAGATAGCAAGGTTCGTGCCCCTAATTTCTCCTATCAGTTGAAGTTAGGGAGGAAGAACAGCGATGTGGCAGGTAAACTCAGCACAGTAGATTCAAATCACAGCCCTACATGGTCACGCTGTGTAGCTTTGGTCAGTCACTTGTCTCTCCACCTGGCCTCTGAACTGTAAAGTGACTGGACCTGGATCAGTCCCTTTGTACTCTAGTGAGGGTTCACCAGAGTTAGCCACGGTTGCTAATATTTTGTTTTTTCTTGAGTTTGTTGGTTTTTAGTTATGCTCCATCTTCTGATTAGATGACTTCTTTGGGAAGTTATATCTTGGCCAGGAAGCACATGCGCATGCGTGTGTGCGTACATGCATGGTGTGTGTGTGTGTGTGTGTGTGTGTGTGTGTGTGTGTGTGATAGTCTTCAAGTTCAGCCTTGGAATTATGCATTTACCTGGAAGTGTTCAAGGTCAGTATCAAAAGAAAAAGTTAGCCGTTCTCTGTGTGTCCTGAGGATAAAGACAAGAGGGAACACTCTTAGATGGTGGTTGAGGCTAATTGGTAGACTCCTTACTTCCCAACGTGTGGAATCTCCTTGATAAATTTGAAGCACAGCCTGGGACCAGCAGCCACCTAATGTTAACTGTACAGAGGCTGGAGAGCTACCTTAAGTGACCTGAGCCCTGGTGTCCTGTCCACCATAAGGATTCCACTGCAAATTTTAATGAGTTGGCCTTATTTTATTAGTATTAAATGGATTAAATTCCCTAGGTCCAGTAAGAAAAGGCTCACCTTCAATGGCCATTATAAAATTAATAGTAGAATTGGAGTAGGACAAACTACCTTGAGGGGCTGTGACTGTGAGTCTGGTATGCTTAGATGTGATCTCTGGCATCTCCCTCAACCAGACATTTTCTTCTCTCACTGGAATGAAGTGCCTAACAGTTCAACTAGTCTAGCTAGCCAGCTTTCTCTCTAAATGTCGGTTTGGGCATCTATACGCTGGGTGAAATGCCAGGTTTTTCTTTATTAAGGATGTAATACGAGTTGATATCAAGCATGTAGCCTATTGTCTGGCTCATAGTGAATTCTCAATCACAATGCTACTTCTGATTAACTTTCTAAAACGTGGTTTGAAACAGCAAATGAATACTTTATCTAGTCACAAGTCCCTAGCATTAAAAACATTAAAAATGCCTCAGCACAGATAATCAGTGGGGAAAACTTACAGTTTTTATTACTCAGTTCACTCTCCCAGTATTTAAGCAGCAACTGTGACGTGAATGCACACCATTCTTATTTAGCAGGGCTCTTCTGAATGTCTAGATCCTACCTAGACCCAGCTCTCACAGAAAGTCCTCTCCTGGGTCTAAACTACCCATACCATCTGGAGAAAAAAACCCAAAGCAAACAAAGCTGCATTGATCACATTTGATTGCTCTGAGAAGTAGCACCTTGGCAGAATTCAACTATTTCCTTCTCTTTCCCACCAGCCAGTCTTTGAGTGGATAGAGCCTCACTGTGGAATCCGGCTGGGCTGGACTCCGCACAACGCAATCATCAGGTATAAACAACCTGGAATGTTTCGGGTGTGGGGGGGCAACCTTGAATGGTTTCCAAGCGAGAAATGGAAGCTGAGAGAGCCAGGGTTTCAGTTTTGAGTGACCTTGATTAGCACACAGCCACAAAACAATCACGGGTTGTGCCGTCTCAACCTCTCCCTGGCTAGACAATGTGAGCCCATTCTTCTCCACCTGGAAAGATCACTGCAAGAAATGTCAGGGATAGGAGGGGCCAGCCTTACTTTCTATCACCAAGGAAGCTGAGATTTAATGAATTTGCGTAATCATCATCTTTAACATTTTTCTCTTTGTCCCAATACATTTTCTTCAAGCAAGAACTATTGAGGCAGTTCCAGTCATTTTCCAGTTTTGGTGCCATTTGCAACACCACTGTGTTTAATAAAATGTCTTCATTAAAATGTAAAAGTGGGCTATCAAAATGGCTCAGTCGGTAAAGATGCTTGCCATGCAAATGTCTCAAACTCTCATTTTCATCTCCATAACCCACTTAGGTGGAAGGAGAGAACTGACTCTACACACACACACACGCGGGTGCGTGCATACACACACACACACACACACACACACACACATCCATACCACACACACATAACCCCCATACCACACACTACATATACACATACCACACACACACACACACACACACACACACACACACACACACACACACACACACACCATCTCTTGGGATCAGAGGATGTCTATGTGCTTTCCATTGAGTTGGTGGGAAGGAGGCAGGGTATCCAGGATTATGGTGTCCTGGAGGTTGGGGTTGGGGGAGGGTGCCACTAGGCGGGCGCAGTAGACTTTCACTGCCACCTCGTGGTCACCTGGGACCACAGAGGGTCATTCTTCTGGACTGCCTGCCTCATTGTCTTTGGCCCCAAGCCTGAAACCTCTCCCTCTGCTTAGCATTGTTTCAATGGAGCTTTTGTTGCAGTTTTTCTTACCAGCGCATTTTAACCTTCTGTACCCTCAGGAAAGGGGAAATTGTGGAAAGCTAGCACATTTCTATTCTGAAAAAAAAAAATACCTGCAGGGAGGAAGCGGCCAGGACCCTTGAGGACTCTTAAGATGAAATAGCTCAACGCTTTGCAGGGTCCTGTTCCATCAGGTTGGAGCCAGGGCCAGCCACAGCAGAGAAGCATGAAGCAGAAGGCAGGTCCTGAGGTGGCACCTGTCTTTGCTGTCACCTAGTTAATTGAGGAAGTCAGGACAGACGAGGATCCATTTATTATCTCATTTATCACCCTTGTCTGCAGTCCAAATTAGCTCTCACGTCACATTCAGAAAATATCAGATTCAATATCATCAGCTGAAATACTAACAGCATTTTTCTGCGCAAAAAAATGACTTTCAAGGCAAGTATGATGGGAAGGATTATAATAAATTAAATGCCTAAACTGGCAGAGTGCAAACAATTTGGACTTAGATCTAAATGTTTGCACTGGCTGTTTAAACATTTAATTTGTTAGAATGGAGGTAGCAGCACAGAGTAAGCATGTTAATTAAACTCGGGCTTTGGCAACGTGAGTCATCCTGTGGACATGGAGCGTGACAAACCAGGACCGTGAAAGCCATTATGTGTGGTTTCCTCATTCTCCAAACGAACACTGTACATCCTTCAACCCCGTAGAAATTAGTGATTGCTAATGAATTGTTCCATCTTTCAGAAATGACTTTTAGATGATGCTGTGGTGCTGTTACTCCGGGAAACAACTTGGCTAATTAAGTTGCAGGGAAGTTTATCAACTACAGGTAATTGATTAACGTGATTACATGGATAATCTGTTCCATGTTCCACTAAACTTAGAAAATGTACAGAGGAGGGGGAGGTATAAAAATAATATCCCCAAAGGCTTCTTGTCCCAAATATCCTCCATCATTGCCCCTGCACCATGCCCTCCCCCGTTACCATCATCAATGCCATCATCACACCTTTTGGGCAGGGGAAATGGTCAGGCATGATTTTCTCCTCTGGTCCTGGTTCTGACACTGACTGGTACAACACAACGCTGGCTAAGTTGCCATCTTCTCTAAGCTCCAGGTTCCTTTGTAAGATGAGGGCATCTTTTTATTTTTTTGTGATAAGGTAAGGCTAACGGATGTATTCCCCAAATACAGTGATTTAAATATGAAAGTGTTTCAGCTCTCCTTTAGAAGTAGCCCAGGTATCTTGGGCTGTCAGGGGAGCACTCATTTCTCATATTAAAAAGCCTTTGGTAGCTCCCCACTGCCTGCAGAGCTAAGTCCAAAGCTCACCATCTCACCCCAACCTACACTTAACTTATTTCTCCTTAGCCTTTCTGCTCCCATCTGTCTGTGATGTGCTTTTCTCCCGTCTAGAATGCCCAGCTCTCCTTCATTCTCTCACACTTCATTCCTTCATGATCTACATCCCTTCAAGTGCCCTTTCTCGAAGCTGTATAATTACTACAATTACTCTCCTCTTGCCTCTGGCCAGCTCCTGTTATATCATCCATTGTCTTTCCCTCTGCATTCTGATATCTTTGACTCAGTGTCCAATTTCATTTGTTATTTATACAGATAGCACCCATGTTTCTGGAGACAGAAAACTGTATATTATTTATTATTTATCCCTTGAGATTTTTTTAAAGACAAGATTTCATGTGTCTCGGGCTGATATCAAACTCTATGGGGCTGAGGATGACCTTGACCTTCTTATCCTCTTGCCTCTTGCACATCTCGTCCCAAGGTTACAGGCCTGTTTTATGAAGTGCTAGGGAGCAAACTTGGGGCTTCATGTATGCTAGGCAAAGCAGTCTTATCAGTGGAGGTACATCCCCAGCCTACATAGTATATATCTTTATTTTTAGTACCTCTTTCCTTCCTTCTTTGTTTGATATATAGCATTGTTTCTTGTGCAAAATAAGAACAACAGTAGCTAAAAGTATTAAATTAAATTGAAGAAAGAATGTTGAACTAAGGGCAACGAAATGTTGTTACAGATAGGAAAACTCAGTCATCAAAATAGCAACCACTTGCTAACTCAAGGGGCCAATTAGGCAGTGGGTTATTCATTGGAAAATTCCAGATGTGGATCAAAACAGTTCCAATTAGATTCATATCCTGTGCTAAACTGAGACTAGTATACAGAAATAACCCACACCCACATGGAATAGTGTGTCACTCCTGTCCATTAGGAAGATGACACTTCTGGAGATGACCATGGTTTTTCTTAAAACCTTTGCTCATGAACCATGTGGGAAAACATAGGGTTGCCTTAGATATTTGCACATGGACATTGTAGATGGGATGGCTAAAGTCCGTCTCCGTTGGTGACATTTCTGCTTCTATTCTAGCCCTGACTATGTTATATGTAAGAGTGAATCGAGTGCCAGAGGTTCATTTAAGATGGTAACCTTGGCTTATGGGATCACGTACAGGTGACCCAGAGCGTAAGGCCATACTACGAGTCTACTGTGCCACTGGGAAAACTCAGCCCCTTTCCTCAGACCTCATGCTTCTCCTTTGCAAAGGGAACAGTGACAATGTTCCCATCTTTCCGGACTGCTGTGCTGATGTTGGCAGCTCATTAGTGTGGTGCTTTGAAAAGATCATGGGACAGCCTGTTGGGTACCACCGGAGGCCGACCTCCAGGGTGATGAGAGTGATATTAAAGGCCTCCAGGGTGATGAGAGTGGATATTAAAGCCATGAATGTGCTTGCTCTGCTCACCGGGCACATACCAACACTCCCTTGGTTGTGTTTATAACGCTGCAGCTTTTTTATTTTTTTCTGAAGAAAGAAATTAAATTTGCTTTTTCAAATTTTACAGATAAGCTGTGAGTTCTTCTGCTCGAGTGAATTTCAAATCATAATTTAGTTAATGTCAGGATGGCAATAAAACCTGTGAAACTGAACAAGGGCAAGGAGAGGAGAGAGCAAGAGGATGAGAGCCACACAGCTTTACCTTTCTATCTAGCAATTTCTTTCCATTCCCCTTCTATGCCTTTCATTTCCCTGACACATGGGCGCCTCTCTTCCTCTTCATTTTGACAGATTTGGTCAGGTGGCATTAATGCTCATAAAAGCCAAGAGTGATGCTGAGTCTGTCACCCAGTTTGGAGATCTCCAATTCTTGATAACTGTTATCCTACAGCTCACCTGTGATTAGGACTAATTTAACTCAAACTGGTGAAGTTCAGGACATCTGAGTGGATGCCTCCCCCCTCTCCTGAGCCTACATCTTCCCACTCCAGATCAGTGTGGGCTGGGTTCCTCTCCTGTGGGATCCTATGCACAGTGAGAACACAGTACCAATAGGAATGGGCTCTGCTCAGAGGCTCCTGCTGGGTGTGGACATGATGCATTGTTTCAGGGAGCTGAGGCTTCAATTTAAGAACTAACCCATGGTAAGGTTACCGGTGAGGGAATTTGGGAGATGGCAAATTGTGTGCCACAGAAGTCATACCCTGTGACTTAGATTTGTGCGTAAGATACAACCTGAATGTGAAAACAGCATTTGGTCACCTCCATACATAAATAGAAAGGCCTTTGGATGAAATAAGTAACCCAACTCCCCCCCCCCCCCCAAAGGGCAGGGAGAAAGAAGAGAACAATCAGGAGCCATTTGGCCACAATTTGCTCAAGCCAGTTTAGACAAAAGGGGAATTTGTCCTACAAAGTTCAGGAGCAGAGATGGCTGTGGAACCCCCACAGGGATGATTCCTCAACTCTAAAGCTACCAAAGGACTTCAGAGTTTCTAGAGCCTCCGTAGACGGAATCATTTCCCCCTCCTACTGGTTCTCTTAAATCACCCCAGTACCAAACACATCTGTATCTTTCTTGATCTACAGAGAATCCTGGACGCCTTTGGGAGCTTTGGCAAACTTCCCCAGACTAGCAGCTCTGATTGGTTAATAGGAGATCATTTGGCCAATTTGGTTCAATCAGCGTGATCCACGAAAGTGCCACCTTTACATCAATCATCTTTGGTCAGGGTCTCAGCAGGCATCTGTGAGGGATTTCCTGGTAGGAGAGCACGTGCAGAGGGTAGAGAATGGCGTCTATGGTTCGCTGTTCAACTCTTGGTTATTTATGAAAGCAGACTGTGTCGGAATCCTCCAGGCTATTTGGTTTCTCAGCTCTCTTCCTTTCCTAACTTTGATGGTTTCCTGGTTTGGGGAAGAGTACTTCCTTCTACTTCTTACTAGCAGCGAGGGTTAACTAGCATCGAGGGTCTAACCAAGAGGGGGCGGATGTAAGAAACTCGGACTCATTCCTGGAACCTATAATTTAGTGGGGATTCTCGCAAAACCAACACATCTAACAGTAAACAAAATAATTACAAGTTGTATTCCGAAGTAGAATATTGAATTAGATAAAAGAGACTATGGAGGAGGGGACCTGCTTTAGATGGACTCCCAGGAGTGCTGCTCCAGGGAGTACAATTCCTACTGGAGTTGGAAGAGGACCCTGTCAGAAGAAAGTCATGGGGAACATGTGTCCAAAAGCATTTTAGGGACGGGGAGTGAGGGAAGATTGGAGGAAGGTGAGGAGAGACAGACAGACTGACAGACACACACAGAGACAGATGACAGAGACAGAGAGAAAGTTTATTTTTAATTTCCAATAATCTGTATGCTTCAACCTCTTCAAAACACAATTGAAGATTTTGTTTGTAGTCTCAGATTTATTGCAGAAGATTAAACTATAATACAGCAGATATTATTCGCTTGCTTATTTCAGCTGGCACTCATGTTACAGATTTATATTAAAATGAAACAGTCTGCTCATTGTCTTTGAGATGATCCTCCACAGAGCATCTGACGTGCAAGGTCTGGGATTGGCTCTGGTCTTTGTTTTCACCAGGTCTGTGACTCTAGACACATCCTGCAGGTGTGCTGCGTACCATTTTTTTCTTCACCTCCCCACCTCAGGCTTCATCTCAGACTCATAGGTTTTCATTTTGGGAGACTTAGGCTTCATTTAATAAAGAACTGTATAGAAAGTGACACAGTATCTGATTCTGTATGTTAAATGCATTTTTTTCAAAAAGTTCACATTACCCCTGCATATAACTCAAATTATAGAAAATGTATTTAGTGATGCTTCATGAGGGGTTCAGTATAAAGGGACTATGCAATGAATATAAAACACTTGAGTGGATTGGAGAGGGAGGGGGCACTTTGATTCTCTCCAAGTCTCTCAATGTAGTGAGAGACTCCAGGGGAACAGAGTCACGCTTCAAGTGAAGAGGTCTGGTCAGAACCGAGAATGAGAAGATCTCCAAGTTAGTCTCGGCAGACAGAATAAACAGGAAGAGGGTTCTGGGGAATGGGTAGGTACTTAGAACTGAGAGAATTCCAGACCAGAAGGTCGGGTTAGCAATTCGCATCAAACTATGGGCTCGTGACAGGACAGCAAGCTTCCACAACGCACTGGAGGGCAGAGTGCCCTACAGGGAGGGCTCCTCTGGGGACAGGGCATTTCAGGCGTCTCAAAAAATACACAGGTTAATGAAATCAGGAAGGAAAGATCTCAGGGAAATTCCCTTCAACCCTCTGACTTTGGCCCTCAGGAAGAGAATGGGCCCTCATGCCTGCATCATGCCAAAGTTTCTGTTTTAGGGCAGGATCTCTCAGGGGATCCCACAAGGGTCAAAACATTTTAGAAAACCAAACAATTGCTGCTGAACTTGGAATAAAAGAGACAACTCAGGAAATGAAAAATAGGAAACACCTGTGAGTTAATTGTATTAAGTCAAACAACAATAAAAAAATTCTATGAAAACTTAGAACCGGGGAGCAAGAATCATTATTATTACAATTACTAAGTTTGAAATCTGATCTGAAAGGCTCAAGGAAAGGACCGTGCATTGGAACAGGTGGCATGAGTCATCTGTAAGACAAGGTTCAGGGAGTCCTTCAGGGTCCAGCATAGAGCTGCAAGGAGATAAAGAACACAGGGAAAATTAGCACAAAAAGAAAGAATCAATCCAACCAACCCAGGAAGGCCAAAATGCCAATTGAACAGAAATTCCAGAGCCAGAGAATAGAGGTAAAGGAGTAAGGAAATAATAGAAGACATAGTTCTTCAGACTAAAGAGAAAATAAGGACCATTTATTTTAAAAGAGCCATTGAAAGTCAGAAGAACCAACATGAAAAGATCTACACACGCACACTGGCACATACACACTCACACACACACACTCACACACACATACACACTGGCACACACACGAACACTGACACACACGCGCGCGCGCGCACACACACACACACACACACACACACACACACGCACACACTCGTGCACAGGTGCACACGCACATACGTCCTGGAGAGAGGAACAGCTTCATATATATCTGAGATTACTTCAGAGAGAAGACATTTTATCTACTGTGTTGGACTGTGGTGTTCACTGATGTACTGTTTCTGCTTCCTTTTATTTCCTGTTCCTTTCTCTTAGAAAAGTCCACTCCCCACTTCTCCCTCCATTCCCTCAACCTCTCCTTTCCTTCCTTCCCTTCTCTTTCTCCCTCTCAGTCCTTTGCTCCCTCCCCTTCCTTTTCTCTCTCCTTTGGAATATTCTCTTTCTGTGTCATTCAGGTGGAACTACTGATGTGAGGGTTATGCAGCCCAACCCAGTCCATGGGGACCCAGAACATTGCATTTCTGGCTACTCTGACTAGGGGTGGGAACAAGAGCCAGTGGGCCCACTCAGAGTCCTGGGATTTCAGGAGGTGTCTCCCTTGTGGAGGACGGTAGTGGAGGCTCCAGCTATGGACGTGGATAGCAGATTTAAATCTTACTTGTCAAAATCTAGTACCAACTACAAGGAAAATGGGAATGAGATGTGTAATTTCCAAACTGTTAAAGAGGGACAACCCCAACCTAATACAAGGCAGATGAAGGGACAGAGAAAAACACACAGAAACAGAAAGCATCAACCAAGTTGGCGGGGGTAAACCTCGGCAGGGCAGTGTGTCAGGAGATCAACCTAAGAGTGCATGACCCCAGGGAAGCAGGGATCTGGACTGGCCCTGCTCCCCGCTCCCTGCCGACTCAAGCAAGTATTTATTGAAAGAAAAAGATTAAATAGTTGCTTTAAATTTTGATTTTCAATATTTCTTGTTAGAGGAAAAAAAGCCAACAACAAACAAACCCAAAACAGTGCCTTGCTCATGCACACTGTTTGGAAAGAAAGTCATGGGAAAACATCTCCCAGGAAAAGTCTGGATAAAGGGGAACCTGATATTAATATCAGATAAAAAACTGCAAGGTCAAATGTAGGAAGCCAAAATGGAGAATGGCATTTAGCATGGGCTTTTAACTAGGAAGTAGCAAACCATCTGACGATGTTAATGCCTGAAAGGGAGGCCAGGGAGATGACAGGACACAAAACCAACACACAAGTCAGCAGCTTTTCTATATGCTAGCAATATACAATGGGAAAACGAAAAGGATTCCAAATTACATTCACAATAACAACAAAATGTATAAAATGTCAGCAATACGGTCAACAACAATCATTGTAACAAAATGAGGAAGACAAACACAGAAACAAAGAAACAACTATGAAATGACACCTAGGAGCTAGAGAGATCTCAGCAGGCAAGAGCTTGTACTGCTGTTGCAGAGGCCCTGAGTTTGACTCCCATCTTCCACAGGGGTGGTTCACAAAGGAACCCAGTGCCCTCTTCTGGAATGTACATTTACTTGACACATGCGTGCACACACGTACACACACTTACAAATATCAGAAGATCATTAAAAAAACAGTGAGACCATTGCACAAAAAGACAAGAGACAAAATCCTGAACAGATGAAGAGATACTTCCTAGCAGAGTTTGCCAGCAATGCAAACAGGGCAGCCCTCACCCAACAAATTTAGTGCAAGTCAAATGAAGTCCCAAGTTTTGTAGACTTATTCTAAAACTAATCTGGGTAGAAAAGAACATGAGAATGACTAAGAAACACATGAAAAATAATAGACAAAATTTAAAGGCTTCAAACAGGATGTAGTTAGTGCTAACGTTAGCAAAAACTAATATAGAGCAGAAGGCAGAGGAATAGACAGGTCAATTGATGAGACTTTAGTTAATGTGATAAAAATAGCATACCAATTGGTTAATACTGCCTTCCTTACTTTCCTAATGTTGTGATAAAAGTCTATGACCAAGTGAATTTATAAAAGAATGTTTAGTTTGAGAACTTATGGTGCTAGAGGGTAAGAGTCCATGACTATCATGGTAGTAAACATGGAGTAGTAGCAGAGAGCTTATATCTTGATCATAAACATGAGGTAGAGAGAGCTAACTGGGAGTAGTATGGGTTTCTGAAACCTCAAAGTCTTCTACTAGTGACACACCTCCAACATGGCCATGCCCCTTAATCCTTCTTAAACAGTTCTACCAATGGGGAACCAAGTATTCAAATATAGGAGCCTATGGGGTCCATTCTCATTCAAACCACAAATACCAAATGGTCACCCTTGACAATATACATATAAATAGCATTATACAGACCAAGCAGGATATATATATATATATATATATATGTATATGTATATGTATATGTATACATACATATATATATATGAGACCATGAATTTGAAAAAGAGCAAGAAGGGGGTTTATTGGAAGATTGGAAGGAGAAAATGATGCCATTATAGTATAATCTCTAAATACAAAAGAAATGATTGAAAAAACCCAAACACATCCATCTTTAAGAAAACCGGCATCTCGGTGGAAACAATGCTGGAGACGGCACCCACTTCATCTTGAAGAATAACATTAGAATGCAGCTTGCAGCATAACAAAAATGAACAAGTGAAATGTTAAAAAAATGCACCATAAAATCTGTGCACTGAAAGAAAATATAGAAAAAACAAGGAAAATATGACACTGAAATGAAATGGCCTGATGTCATACCTGAACTAAGACACCAGAAAAGCTGGGTAAGTTAAAGAAGTGGTCCAAAAAGTAAAACTTTAAGCAGGAGGAGATGTTTGCAAGATCCAAAACCAACAAAGGATCAATGGATATTGTATTCAGAGCTCTTAAAAATTACCAGCACAGCCCCAAAATAGATAAGAGACATATATGGGCAATTTATGAAAGAAATACATAAATCAATATTTTATAAACATGAAAAAAATTAACATTTAGTAAAAAGAAAATACAAATGAAATCAAGAACGATACTTTTATCTATAATAAGACTGACAAAAACTCGAAGTTGGAAGCTGTTCAATGATGGGGCACATGTATTAGTAATTTTGGGTCACAACTAGAACAAGAAACTACTTATATTGTCTTGATGAAGTGGGGTGCTGTGGTCTGATATGGCCAAATGCCCGGCTCCCAGTGTGTCCTGCAGTGGGATCCAGGCTCTTTCTCTCTGCCAAGCTTCACTGTTTGAATACCAGCAAAAGGTTTGAGGCTTCCAGACACAATCCTGAAAAGGCTCTTTTCTTGGGACCCTTTGATTGACATTTATTTTTGTTGACGGGACAGGGAGTAAAGCGCCACAGTATGCACTCGGAGCTCAGCGTACAGCCCTCAGGAGGCGGTTCTCATCTTCCACAGTTTAGGTCTTGGTGACTGAACTCGGGCCATCAGGCTTGGTAGCAAATGCCTTCTAACCACAGAGATATCATGCCAGCCTTGACACCTTTTTAGAAGGAGGAAAACGTTTCTAGAATTCTCTTAGGTACATTTCCTTTGTAGTTTACTATACCAGAATTAGGTATGGCCATCCTTAGGCCCTTCTCTGGAAGTGAGAGTGGGTTCATCTTCATTGACTAGGGAAGAGGGGCTGCATAGCTTAAGAAAGAAAAAAGTGTTTATTCATTTGTTCATTCATTCATTTATTATTTTTTAAGCTCTCAATTCTGGAGGTTCAAAAGCATGGTGTTGGACCTCCTCAGGGCTCTCCAGCTGCCTTATATCACAACAAATGGCAATCTGGTAGGAGCCCCAGATAGAGGGTGAGGCACCGGAAGCCAGGGCTTGGTTGGGGTCTGAGTCTTTTCTGGCAGTTCTCTGTTAAGCACTCACCATGGCCCCAGATAAACTGGTTAATTCCTTTGAAGGGTAGCCATGGGATGACCTAATTACTTGCCACAGGGTTCCAGCTTGGGGTCATTATGCATTTCTAAGAACAGGTCAGAGGAAGTCTGTGTAGATGTGTCTTTTCTCTTAAATTCTCTCTATCACTCTGAGTTTCTCTTCCTCAGAGAAAAAATTTCCAGCAAATTCTCCCATCTGTTCCCTGCAGACTTTCATATAAGTTCCACTGACTGGTTCTAGGTTATCCCCACATCCCCAAGCCAAATCACTAAGAGGAGGGCTTGGGGTCACTTCCGGGCAGCCATTTTATGTTAACTGTGCCTGACACTCTCCCATGATCGAGTAATCTCCCCCAGATAAGCCAGTGTCAAGACTTTACAGGGGAAAGGCATTAACTCTCGGGACACAGTCCCCCATACTCCTCCCTTTCCCTTTTATGCAAGTATTTCCCTACAGAGTTTAGAGCATTATTGCTCATATTTCACAATAAGAATCTTTCCTCTGACATAAAGGTGCTTGGGTAGATTTTCGGCTGACAGATATTCAGCAGTAGTCCTAGCAATAAGTAAAGAAGACAAAAACAGATTAGAAAAAAAAAAAACCCTTGACAGAATTGCTCTGGGGACTACAATGTAAGGGCACGTGTTCACAGGGACAGAATCCCACCAACTGGCTGCCAGATGTGGGTCTTCCCTGAGATGGGGCAAACTGTTCTGCCCTACAGCAAATCAGATGTAGAGGGGAGAGCCATCTGGCATGTAAACTTGGCAGAGCCTGTAAAGACGGGCTAACTCATGTGGCAAGTTATTGTTTTCATTCTGGGCTATCACGGCGCTTCGCAGCAGGGCGAGCTTTCTGCCACTCCCTGTTTTCTCTTCAGAAGCTGCCATGAAACAGTTGGCACAGGACTCCTGACCCTAGGGTGCCTCTCCTTCAGACAGGGTGGACGGCTTTGTAGTCCCTAGGTGTTAAAGGCTAACCTTTCCAGCTCTGCCTTCACTTAGCATTTCTCTCCTTTCCCATGTTCCCCTCCCCGCTTTCTCTGCTGAAGAGTTTTTCTCTGAAGCTTGAAAGCAAGGGAGTAGATCCTACATGTTGTGTTCTGCATCCCTCTGCTTCCAGCATCTTGCCTTGAACCAAGTAGGTGCTCAGAAGTTGTTTCAAACATGTCCTCAGCACAGACAGGGAACGGAAGAAACTGGTGACAGATGTGCTTCTGCCCTCTACTTGACACGCTGATGTCTACGTATCTGTTCACTGCTAAGAGGGACCACATCAGATACATCTTTGGTGCACTCTTCAGACACCGGACATTATGTAAACATCTCATCCACCATGATTCTCAATGATCTGTTCCTGAGAACCAGAATGTGTTAGAGTTGGAAAGGACCCTGGGAGTGACATTTCCCAGTGAGGACCAGAGAGCTGTGAAGGATTTGTTCAAGGCCCCAGTGCTAGAGGAAGGTAGACCAAAATAGTTATGCATAATTCCTTGTATTCCTGGGAGGACGTTAGTGTTTTCAAGGGCTGATAAAACACAAAAGCAAAATTACAATTACAATCAGTAACAAATGAGAAAGAAATGACTTTCAGAAGAGCTGAGAGCAAGGTCACACAAACACACCAGAAAGACAAACAGTAAAAGGTTATCTAAAACTTGGCTATGAATACCTATATGTCGATGTCAAAAGAGAAAGAGAAATCCGGACAGACACAAATCCATGATATACATGAAAGAGACGTGGACCAGGAACTCCAGGAAGCCCAATCGTTGTTGGCATCAGTATCTGACAGGCCTTGCCCATACAAAGAGCTCTGTGGGTTGTATCAGTGGGTCCTTGACAGTACCCTAATGGTGTATCCAACAAGCATTCCTCAGTGCAGGGCTGGTAGCCGACAGTAACACAGCAAAGCTGGATCTGAAAAAAAATTCACTATGTGGGTGTAAGAGAGAACTGAGAGTAAAATCCAGGATTATCGGAGAGGGAAAAAGCTTGCCAAATTGAGATGTGCAAGAACTTACCTCGGAACGCTGTGACATTAGAAGAACAATAATAATAATTACTGTTCTTAATTATGACCCAGAGGCACTGCAGACCCAAAAGTATTTTCTAAATCATCTAAGAGAAATTTTAAAAAAGTTCAATCTGGTTTCAGATTAATTTAGCACTTAATTAGATACTGTCATCTGTTCCAGTTTTTATTCTGCATATTTGTTTTATCCCTTTAATTAGGTTGTCATGTTTTTGAGGACTGGGGCCTACATCTAGGGGAGGTGCCATTTTACTTTAACGTAATATGAATCCTCTGCTTTTGGCTGTGGAGGAGCCGATCCCTACCTGAGAGGGACAGCTGGACATCTTAGCTCTGATTATTCTGAGCTTTTTGTGAATTTTTGCTGCTTCTGTGCCAGGAAAGGGAGGCGGCTACTGCTTTCTTATTAAAAACACTCCTTAATTCCAGTCCTGTATCTCACAGCACATTGGAGACTAATTTGTAGTATTAATAAGACTTTAAAAGGGCCTAAGATAACTAGAGGAAAATAGACTAACTTGAGGGGATAGTATCCCGTTTATAACTAGCACTACTCATTGCCAATGCTAATGGACACTAACAGTATTTGGGATTAGGACCATGGACTCTGGAGACAAACTATCTGGGTTCTAATCCCTGCTCTGGCACTTACCTGCTCTTTAGCCTAGAGTAGGCCACTTAACCTCATTGTCTTTTTCCTCATCTTTAAAAGGTGGGCGATGGTACCTGTAAAATAGATAATAGTGTACAAGTAACTCTTTTCATCCCTGTGA
The DNA here is from genome assembly GCF_017639785.1 of Mesocricetus auratus. Lineage (NCBI taxonomy): Eukaryota > Metazoa > Chordata > Mammalia > Rodentia > Cricetidae > Mesocricetus > Mesocricetus auratus. The sequence goes on along the minus strand of NW_024429180.1, from coordinate 41,730,263 downwards.
CCTAAGACATGACAAAGCTGGTCCTTTTGGTCCCTGATTTCAGACAGTTCAGTCTGTGGTTGCTTGGTGCTGTGACCTTTTTTTTTTTTTTTTTTTTTAAAGATTTATTTATTGTGTAGATAGTGTTCTGCCTGCAGACCAGAAGAGGGCACCAGGCCTCATCATAAAAGGTTGTGAGCCACCATGTGGTTGCTGGGAATTGAACTCAGGACCTCTGGAAGAGCAGCCCCGGTGCTGTGATTTTGAGAAAAGCATTATGGCTGTGGGATATTCTTCACTTATTGGTGTTCAGGAAGCAAAGAGAGGATACAGAGAGAGGCTAGAACAAATTATAACCAAAGGCATGCCCCCGATGAACTACCTTCAACTAGGTTGCCTTTCCCACCTTCCCATAATGCCATGAATCAATTGAAAGATTGACCAATTTGTTACAGCAGAGCCCTCATGGTCTAGCTGTCTCTGAAGATATCTTTAAGAGATTCAAGAAGAAATGCACTTTGTTAGTTTCCTGTATCTGCCCATCCATTCAAGGTGACAGTGAGGTTCAACCATCACCGCAGTGTTGGGTAGCTAGAATGAATATGGAAAACAGTAGTTTTAGATGGCAAATATGGGCTGTTTATCAATATGGTAGCTAAATACATTTTTTTCTGAGAAAAAGCTTTCTTACGTAGCTCAGGATGTCCTCAACTTTTTGATCCTCTTGTTTTAGATGCCTGAGTGCTGGGATTATAAGCCTTTATAAGCCCTTATCACCATGCCTACCCACTAAACACTTTAAAAAAATTAAATTGGAAACAAGCTTGCTTCACATGTCAATCCCAGTTCCTTCTCCCTCCCCTCCTCCCCCTCCCCAAATATCACCACCCCCTACTCAGTCCCCACTCCACTCTCCAGGGAGGGTGAGGCCCTCCATGGAGGATATTCGAAGTCTGTCCTATTATCCTGTGCAGGGCCTGGGTCCTCCCCCATGTGTCCAGGCTGAGAGTGCATCCCTCCATGTGGAATAGTCTCCCAAAATCTATTCGGATGCCAGGGAAACACTGATCTAGTACCCGAGGCCTCCTCACTGACACCACATTCAGGGGGTCTGGATCAGTCTCATGCTGGCCTCTCAAGCCTCAGTCTGGGGTCCATGAGCTCCCCCTTGTTCAGGTCAGCTGTCTCTGTGGGTTTCACCTGCTTGGTCATGACCCCTTTGCTCAGCACTCCCCCCTCTCTGCAACTGGTTTCCACAAGTTCAGTTCAGTGTTTAGCTGTGGGTGTCTGTCTCTGCATCCATCAGCCACTGGATGAAGGCTGTAAGATGACATATAAGGTAGTTATAAATCTCATTATAGGGTAAGGGCATTTAAGATAGCCTCTCCACTATTGCTTAGATTGCCAGTTGGTGTCATCCTTGTAGATCTCTGGAAATTATGGTATCTCTCATCCTGCTCTCCTCTATTCTTCTCCCAACTCAAACTTCCTGCTTCCCCATGTCCTCCTCTCCCCTCCTCTTTTCCCCCTCTCTTTTTCCCAGCTCCCTCTCCCCTCACCCTATGCTCCCAGTCCACTCAGGAGATCCTGTAGGATTCCCCTTCTCTAGGGTACCATGTATATCTCTTTTAGGGTCCTCCCTGTTTACCAGACTCTGTGACGTGAGATTGTAGGCTGGCACTATCCTGATTCATGTCTAAAATCCATATACGAGTGAGTACATACCATGTTTGTCTTTTTGTGGCTGGGTTACCTCACTCAGGATGGTTTATTCTAGTGCCATCCATTTGTCTGCAAATTTCAAGATTTCATTTTTTTTTTCCACTGAGTAGTACTCCATTGTGTAAATGTACCACATTTTCTCTATTCACTTTTCAGTTGAGGGGCATCTAGGTTGCTTCCAAGTTCTGGATATTACAAATAATGCTGCTTTGAACATAGTGGAACAGATGTCCTTGTTGTATGAATGTGCATCTTTTGGGTATATGCCTAAGAGTAGAATTGCTGGGTCTTGTGGTAGACTGAGTCCCATTTTCCTGAGGAATCTCCATACTGATTTCCAAAGTGGCTGTATGAGTTTACACTCCCACCAGCAGTGGAGGAATGTTCCCTTTTCTCCATATCTTCTCCAGCAAAGCAGGATACTTTATATGTTGAAATTCAGTCTTTAAGTAATGCTCTAATTTGGTTACTCTCAATGATCTTGGTCTTTACACTCTTTAAAATTGAGGACTCTGAGAACTTTTGTTAATGTGTTATATCTAAATATTTACTTTATTAAAATTTAAAATGAAATTATACATATTAATTAGCTGATTAAAAATAACAATAAGCTCAATATACGAGAATAAAATAATATAATTACTGGAGAAAACAACCATATTTTCAAAGCAAAAACACTTATGAGAAAGAGACATTGTCTTACATGTTTTGTAAGCTTCTTTAAGGCCTGGCTTAATACAAGATAATTGGATTCTTGTAATTGTTCCTGTGTTCAAATTGTTGCAGTGACGAACATAGTGTTTGGGTTTAAGTGTATGAGGAAAATCTAAGACACACAAATATATAATTGGAAAGGACCAGGTTGTTTCTCTGGTCTGTCATAATTGTTGTTTATTCTGTGGTCTTCTCTATTCTGGATGGCTACAAGGTTCCTTTCTTCCTTCCTTCGTTCCTTCGTTCCTTCATTCCTCCCTTCCTTCCTCCCTCCTGCTCACCCTCTCTCACTCTTATTTTCTTTCCATACAGAGTTTTAGTACTTATCCAGCCAGAGTGGCCTTTCACTCGTGATCTTCCTACTTCAAGCCCCTGAATATTGGGACCACAGGTACGTGCTAACCACCCGTGGTTAGGTAGATTTGTAAAGCTTAGTTGCGGTGTGGAATCTGAAGTCATATTAATGAATTTTTCATCCTCCATTGCCTTAAAATATTGCTCTATCTTGCACCTTGAAAGGGTCATTCGTCTATGCTTGACTTTTACAGCATTCATTGCCCAATTGGAAAATGTTGATTCATTGAGTTATATGGATCAGCTAAGTTCTGAAACTTCACGTTTATTAATAGCAGCACCAATCTCCTTAAAAATGTTCCTAAATATTGGATAGGCATCATGTACATGGGTTTCTGCAGATTATATTTTTTTCAAAAGTTCACAATTTCGGAACAAATGTTATCATTGACTCCTTCAAGCCGACAGACTGACTTTGACTAGTTTCAAGACAATGGCTGCCAAATGTCTGAGTCTGAATAGCTGTAATTAGCCTGTCATTCATTCTTTCTAGCTAAACTGATGTCCATCAGAAGACAGTGAGCTCCCTGGTAATTCAAGCATCGTGTTGGTGTTTAGCTTGATATAGCCATTGCGCTTAGTAGTACAGCAAAGGTTCTTTTCATTTTTCTGATTTCTTTTACAAACTGTGTTTAAAACCTATACACTCAATGGACTGAGATTTAACAAAAGTAATCCAATTGTTTCTTCATGATGTTCTTTAGGCTGTTTTCTGTGCAGGTGCAAGGAAGGCCATGCTTGGTAGGAAGTGCTGTAACCTTGACTTGGCGGTAATCGTGTCATCTAACCCTACTTTTGTATCATCAGAGCACAGGTAAGTGTGTAAGAGCTTGGAATTGTTAGTGCACTAGTGAATTTGGCAGTGAACTTGTTGTTATAACAGAATACCCAAGGCAGGCTAACCTTATTCCCAGTCACAGAGGCTGCAGGCATAATCAGTACAAGGGTCCTAAGCAGATTGCAAGAGTTCAAGGGAGGAAGACATCTCAAGGCCAATAGGATGCCAGAGATCTGCCCCAATGACTCACAGACTGCCCATTCGATTCACTTCTTAAGGGTTCCATGCTGCCTTAATCTGCTAAACTGAGGACCAAATTCGAAACACATGAGCTGGGAGACAAACCACTCCAAGATGTGTCAATTATGAAAATTGTTTCCAGCCTTTATGGATTACCAAGAACTCTAGGGGTGCTCCAAGGACCCCATCACTGCGTTGAAAGCCATGCCTTTGACATTCCACTTCCTAAGAGCCACCTTAAGCCCAGCCAGAATCTTTCATACTCAGACTTAATAGTCTGGGGTCAGTCCTCTCATCTCTGTTATTGTCATTTGTAATTCAAACATGGACTTCAGCACCGAAGCTTGAGGCAAGAGCTATACTTCTGAATGCAGCAAAGTGGTTCTATGCATGTTTCTGAATTCTCTTTTCCTGTCTCTTACTCACATGTTTAATGATAAGGCTACTTTGTTAATAAAGAGAAGTATGATGCTGCTGGATTGGGTGTGAACCCTGCACATTCATAGAGAGGTGCCTGCGTGTACATCTAGGGACACATATGCTGTCAGGCTTTGTTAGCCCTCCCCCCCGGTTCCTGGAGCAGTTCTACTTATGCCTAGAGAATAGAAGCGCTGTCCTTGAAGGACTGCCCCCACCCCGGCCTCCACGTGTTCACACTGGCTGGGTGCGGATGATGTCTCTGGTTTTGACGTGGTCCCTGAGGGAGAGATGGGCTTTCAGAAGCATCCCTCACATATCCCAGACAGACTACAGGTATTTATGTGCGCCTGCCTTTAGATCTGCGATTATGGCTACTGCTCACATGTGATTTTTATCCTGCCCAGAGCAGAGCTCAGTTGGAGATGAGAAGTGGGCGGTGAGTGGGAGGATGAGAACATGGCTGCCATCACCGAATAAAGACCCGAGGAAGCCAGGGGGAAGCTAAGCAATGGAGCGGCCTCGCGGAGCAGCAATCATTTGTTACACTTGAAAAGTCAAAAAGTGCACACGCAACAAGCACCTGTGTTGCCTCACCAACCAGAATTGACAAATGTTAATGTTTTGTCATATTTATTGTAGATCTATTCAAATAAAAGAAATAAAACATTACAAATAAGATTTAAGTCCCCTAAGTCTATATTCTTTAAATATTCATTTCACATTTACTTTGAAGAATGGCAGAGCACTGTGCAAGAAAGGGCAGAGGAGGATAATCTCTCCTTCCAGTGGCTCGGCTCTCCCCACCCCGGGCTGTCCATTCAGCAAACAAAAGCAACACGCTCACTGGACGGACACCCCTAGGAAGCAGGGAATAGTGAAACACTCCACCCCCACCCCATCCCACAGACCAACAGGATTCTTTCTGAGAGGCGACCAGGGATTTTCTGGATTCTTTTGCATTTTCATGGAGGTCTGGATGCTCCTTTTAAGCTGCATCTCTCTCCCTTCCTCCCTCCCTCCCTTCTCCCCCTCTCTAACTCTTATATATTCCAGGCTGGCCATAAAGGTGCAGCTAAGGATGACCTTGAATACAGGATCTTCCTGCATCCATCTCCAGAGTGCTAGGCTTATAGGTACATGCTACCATACCCAGTTCTTGTGGTGCTGAAGCTCCATCCCAGGACTCTGCCCACTCAGCTACATCCCCAGCGGAACTGGTTTCCATACACTGCACAGACATGCTAATTCCTTTTTGTCAAGCTGGAGCCCTGTGAACCTACCAATCTTCACATGGATGACTTGGTCAAGCAAATGGCAGTTGTCCGTGTCCACAGCTTTGGGAGAAAAAGAGAGCACAAGTAAACCAGCTTTTCCTTTCTTTCCCCTTCACATGTCTACAGCTACAATAAATCAGGCTGCCTGACATTTCTTTTTCAGTTGCATCTGAATCTGATGCCATCAGTCTAGAAATCTCTGTTGTATCACTCTGTGAGTGGCAAGAGTGTTGGATTCTTCCGACTAGTGACGCTTAAGAGAAGAAATGAGTCATAGTGACTTTGTATTCTAGGACATGGGTCTAAGATGAGTGAATGCAGGAGGTCGGCCAAAAACACGGCCCCAGTGACTCAGTTCTTAAATGATTTACAGTGAACATAACTCTAGAGACTTATGCTGAATAAATACCCCCATTTAATAAGTATTAAGGAGAGAGGTAAGTTGGACGGGCCAAAGCGGGGTGGGGAGTCCGTTTCTGTTGATAATCTCTCCATCTCAGGTTCCATCTCTGCAGGGCAGGGTTGCTCATGAGCAGAATTAGAAGTGATTGGAAGTGGCTTGGAAAATTCCTTATCAAAGCCAATTTCACAGGGAAAGAGTTGGACTTTATGCCATTACAAGATAATATGACAAGCAAACCGAGTCTCCCCAATCAACCAAGCATCCAAACAGGGAGGCAGGGATGATTCTGGCTCTTCAGAACTCTCAGCAGAACATAGAGGCTCTTCCAAGCCACATGGAGTAAGATAGCAAGAAGGCTAAGCTTTCTATCATCTGAGAATCAGGTAAAACAGGACAGCTTGATCAAAACATGTCAGAGTGGGAAAAAAAGGCAGACCAGGAATCTGTGTAAAGCCACTATATTGGTTTCAAGCGAAACAAAACCCACCAGCATTGTGTGTGTATGTGTGTGTGTGTGTGTGTGTGTGTGTGTGTGTGTAAGCTGAGAAGCCCCAGATTTTACCATGTGAACAGTGAAGACAAAAAGTGAAAACTAACTCAATATGAGGCTGCAGGCCTGAGGATGCGGTGCAGATGGGGAGTGGGTGTGGGAAGGCATGTCCACTGGGGTTACGGATCAGGATCCCTGATGTCCACAGGCAAAGGACGGATGCTTTAGTTTGAGAAGAGACAAAATTCGCCCTTCGTGCACCTTTGTTTTGTTTTGGTGCTGAGTGCAGATACAGAGCTCTGCACTGCAGGATAAGTGCTCTATTTCTGAGTCACTTCCCCACCCCTTCCCTGGCCTTTTTGTTCTCTCTGGGTCCTCACTGAGTTGGGCGATGCCCTTCTATGGTGGCAAGGGCAGCCTTCTTCACTCAGCTATCTATTCAAGGGCTAAGCTCTTCCCGCAGACGTGCTCTGAAATAACTTGTTACCAGTTGTTTGGGCATCCCTTAGCCCAGTCAAATTGATAGCCCCCAATGGCCCATCTTCCACTACTCCCTCATTCCATTCCCTAGTTGTCTACCTTGGCTTAAAGGTTTCCAGTCCCATGGAATTACCATTTCTGGAGGGAGTCCTGATCAGTTGTGACTTGGCCCAAAACCACTTATTTTCTACAGAATGGTGGTTCCCAAAGGTAGTCTTCTGGTTAACAGCATTCGTGCCATTGTTGATTATTTACCAAGTCCCCCTACCTCCCCAGGGAGCATTGAATCGATTCCCCCCCTTTCCTAAGTCTTTCTGAACACGTTCTAGTTGCTTAGTTCTTGACGAGTTCTAATCAGCATAGTGTACAGCACTCCACCTGTGTGTACAGTGGGACACTTATTAGAATTGACCATGCTCTCCCTTGGTTCCTCCTAGACATCAAGCTGTTTGCTGTGATAGGGGAGGAGAAAGGCGAGACATTGGTGATGCCCTTTAGATGAGACAGGGCCCTGCCTTTTAGCTACACCCCCCCAGTCTGACCTCATTTTTCACTCAGGAGCATTACATGTATGTTTTATGCTAGTGCTAAACAAGGAATCACACACTCTAGAAAGAACAATGGAAGAGTATATTCTGCAGCTGAAATACTTTAATTTAGGGTGAAATCTAGTAAAATCTAAGCATACTAGAAAGAATGGCTTGACCCCAAACCACCCACATATTTTCTACAGAATGGTGGTTCCCAAAAGGAGTCTTCATGTTAACAGCATTGTGCCATATATGAACTGGAAAAATGTGAATTTGAGGTCCCCCATCACAGGTCTATGGCATGCATGATAAACACTTTGTTGAACTTCTAGTACTCTATGGTGGTGCAACCCTTCCAGGTGATTGCAATTTGAAGATGACTGGTATATTCATGCTTTACCCACTTTTGCCTACGGAGCTTCTATATCCTTTCCTTCCTGTGAGTACTGGTTACTTATTGGCTTGTGATAGCCCCTTCTTGAAGACCAGCCATCAGCAAAACAGGAAGCCTGTTGGCCAAGGGAGATAATATAGGCAACCCACCCCTTCCCTCAATACAGAGACCAACGACTACATAGAGTTGAAAGGGCTAACTCCTTACCATGGCAGAGAGCCAGTTTGTGCTCTAGAGTTTCAGGAGGGGAAACTCCTGAAACTGAGGCCACAACCTGTGTAGCGCTTTCTTCCCCTTCTGTGTTGCCCTTCTAATTTTTCTACCCTTCCTAGAATACTTCCTCAGCAAATGATTTTCAGAAGAATGTCCATCTTGGACTGCACTTTTCAGGGACTTGACAGTCATCAAAACTAACCGAAGAACCTTAGGATTTCTGAAGTAATTTAGAACTCCAAAGGAACACCTGAAAGTATTTAGACAATTAAGCAGAATGTGATTTTCAAGTAGCTTTTACATGTATCATAGTTTGGAAGACAAGCTAGCATGCACACCAGTAGGAATAGTAGAGATGGAATAGTGACAGTCATTTTCTTTAGTGCCAGAGGATGACTGACTAGTCCTTAGCATTCTTGGAAGTGCTTAAGGGTCTTCATTAGTTTGTACTCAGACCTCTAGTGAGGGTGTGATTAAGGACTTTTGGCTGATAAGAAGAAGAATGAATCACAGGAAGGACAAGTGATGGCTGAGAGCCAGGGACTAAGTGAAATGAAAATTTACTTCCCACCTAACCCCCCCCCCACTGTAACCCATTCCTTCCTCTAATGATCATGTGACATTCATTAGATGTAAACCTTCACCTCTCTAGAGCTACTTTAAGAAAAAGTAATGTCTGGGCAGGAAATGTGGTAAAATGAAGTTTCAGTGAAATAAGGACAACCATCTAATATTTAGCATAGAAAACAATTTGATGTTTTCTTCCACTTTATAGTTTACTGTGCTTGCATAGAGCAATGAGGACATTTGACAGTTATCTGGATAACAAGGCTACATGAATTTGGCAGCAAAATGGGCAAGATTATTCCAAATCTCTATGAATATGCCATTTTATACAGGGACTCTCTGGAGTTGTGTCTAAGGAGATACTGCAGCATCAAGTCTGGAATTGGGAGACTTTGTTTCCTGCAGACAAGGTCATTTGGATTTGGGCAGGGCTGATGTTGGAGTCATTAGGGCAGTCAGGGTACACGGAATACTGAATGTGATGAGTGGATCTGATTTGAAAATGTATTTAGCATGGGCCTTACGCAGGGGATATGGTAACTTGTAGATGTAGTCTCCTGTGTTAGATGTGTCACCATGACCTTTTGGGCTCTGCCTTGTGAATAATTCCATTTAGCAAGCAGTTTCTGTTGAATTCCTGTTATGTACCAGCCAGTGTATCCAGTGCTGTGTGTACAGAGATGAAAGACACAGGTAGTCCTTCACTTCTTGGGATGAAAAGGTAAGAGAGATAAAGTGGGGAAACAATTGCCTTCAGTTTAGGCTAATGCTGAGAAGGCATACAGGAGGAGCCCTGTCTTGCTTGGTTGGGGACTGGTAGAGGAACCTGGAGGAAACTACTGAGCAGAATCCTTCTCTAATGAAGTGACCTCTGAGTTGTCTTGAAGGATAAGAAGAATAAACTGAAGACAAGAAAGGCTGGTTTGGGAAAGGAGATAGAATATCGTATTCAGAACAGGGTGGAGAGAAGAGACACGGTAGGACTGGATAGCCATGTGTGCAGGGGGGGGCAGCAACTGTTCATGGGAGGCTGAGGAAGGAGACAGGGTCTAGAGCATGAAAGGTTTAGGATGCTAAAGAATACATCTCGAACTTTATCTTAAAGGTGAATCAGTCATAAGGATAACAATCGGATGAATGGGAAGAGGGTGCATTAAGAAGACTTTTGGGATAGAAATATGGCAGCTGGGAGTTACCAATGCATAGATGACAGACAGGAGTTTGTGCTGGAAGAAGCCATGAAGGTTTGAACAGGGAAGGGCACCTCATTCTTTGACAGATAGATTCTGATTTTAATCTCAGCTCCCTTTTCAAACATTGCCCATTTGAGCTGTGATAGATTTGACTACCTCTCTAAGCCTCGCCTTCTCCCTATGAAAGATGGCTCAGTGTAAGGTTGTGAGGATTGGGTGAGGTAATACCAATGAAGGGTTTGATGTAGTGACCAAATCATGTACTACAATAAAAATGAGTGTAGGGTTGTGAATGTAGCTCCGTTGTGGACACATGTTTGTTTGGTTCACAGTATAAGATGGAGAGGTAAGATTGACCCAGTCTAGTGAGGACCTCTTTGGCTAAAACTCACCATGGTGAAGAGAATCTCTATGAGAAGAGATGAGTGAGAGAGATCCCATGGTGTGGGAAAATGGTCCCAAAAAGGAGTTGTACTATTAGGAGGTGTGGCCTTGTTGGAGAAAGTGTGTCACTGTGGGGGCTGGTTTTGAGATCTCTTTTGCTCAAGCTTCCCTCAGTGTGACAGCCAGTCAACTTCCTGTTGCCTGCAAGATATAGAACACAGCTGTAACTCCAGCACCACACCTGCCTGCACGCTGCCATGCTTCCTGCCATGACGATAATGGACGGAAACTGTAAGTGAGCCACCTCAATGAAATGTTTTCATGTATAAGAGTTGCCATGGTCATGGCATCATTTCACAGCAATTAAAACCCAAACTAAGACACGTGACAACAAAGGAAATGAGAACAGAGTCAGGTTGGTCTTTCTTTTTCACAAGCTCCTATCTTGGGAATTAAATGCATGCCCCCGCCCCTGGAATTTACTGAAATCTTCCCAGAGCAACCATACCATTGCTTAATCAACTTATACTAGGTCCTATCTCTTAAATAATTCACCATCTCTTAGCATTGCTATGTATGGAACAAGCTTCCAACACATAACCTCCTCATCAAGTTGTACAGCCCCCTTGAAAGCAGAAACTGAAACAAAGATGCGGTTTCTGGGAACACGGAGATTAAAAACTACTGACAGCCTTTGACTTTATAGAAGTTAAGTGCAGCAGTAGTCCTCAGCTCAGGCTATGCTGAAGAAACAGGATGTACCTTTTTCTTTGCTGTGACCAAAATATCTGATGGGAACAACTTGTTGGAGGACAGCTTATGGGGCAGGAAGGAGTTATTCTGCTTAACATGTCAGAGGATTCAATCCCTCAGTACAAGAAGGACATGGTAAAGTAACTCATTTCACACCCTTGTGGACCAGGAGGCAAAGAAGCTGATACTCTATTGGTTTTCTTCCTCATCCTCTTCTTCCATTGAGACCTCCTACCCATGGGGTATGCTGTCCACATTCAGGATGGCTCTCCTTCTTCAGTTAGTCATCTCTGGCAATACCGTCGCAGTCACACCCAGAGTGTCCCCATCAATTTCCTAGGTCAGTGGTTCTCGTTCTCAGCCTTCCTAATGCATCAACCCTTTAACACAGTTCTTTATGTTGTGGTGACCCCCAACTATAAAATTATTTTCATTGCTACTTCCTAACTGTAATTTTGCTATTGTTATGAATACTAATGTAACTATATGATATGTAGGATATCTGATATGTGATTACTATGACAGAGTCATTTGACCCCAGAGGGGTCATGACCCTCAGGTTGAAAACCACTGTCCTAAGTGGTTCCAAATCTAGTCAAGTTGAATATTATCACACACTGGAAACAGTCTACTTGGGAAAGAATCACAGGAACCATTAATGAGGAAATGAGGAGAGTGGACTTGGGTGTCTTTACAAAACCAGTAGGAGTTTATTACTGGGAGGGCAACTGGAGATCCTCAGGGGAACTTCTAGAACAGAGCTCAAAATGGGATTCTTCCAAGTCATTGGAAGGTGTGGGTATTTCTGCCAGGTCCTCCACTCATTGACTGAGATTGAAAGCTTTAAGTCCCCAGTGTGTTCAGATTGGACCTAGGAGGTCTGAAGTCCTAGGTATTTCTTAAACTACAGTGATGGGTATTTAAGATAGACACTGTCAAAGTGTCTGAGGGACTTCAGTGTCTGAGACGGACTCAAACATCTACATAAAGGATATAGGTAGATCACTGTATTGTACACAGAGGGGTGAAGGGATCATTAAATACATTTAGAAGGCAGAACCAACAGGTCTTGCTAAAAGATTGGTTATTAGGTCCAATGAGATGGCTCAGTAGATAAAGGTACTTTGCCACTAAGCCAACAACCTTAATTTAATTCCCAAGACCAACATGACAGGAAGTGAGAACTAACTCTTGCAAGTTGTCTCTTGATCTCCCCATGCGTGCAGTGATGTGAATGGGCACATGCACACACACAACAAACAAAATAAACAATAAATGAGTAAGTTTAATTAAAAAAGGAAGACTGATATTAGGAGTAAGAAATAGGGGGCATTACCACTCCTAGGTGAATAGCTGTAGGGTTTTCATTCCCAAGCAGTCTGCCCTAGGCACATATAAGTAGGAGCAATACTAAATGGGGTCAGCAGGTTGTACTTATGTATACATACAAACATACATATATATGCACATATGTAACAAGTACAACAGAAGAAGGGAAGGAGAAGAGGTCATGGATTTGAAAGCATGAGGGACACAGGAGGAGTTAGAGGGGAGAGAGACGGATGGAAATGATGTAAACCTGGTGTTCATGTATAAAATTCTAAAAACCATCAACTAAAAAAGAGAGGGCATTAAAACAATGTTTATATGTTTGAGTATGCGCTTCCATCTACCGGACTTTAGACAACTGCCATGGGGGTAGTTCGGGGTTAATTGCCTCAGAGAAGAGGAAATAATTCTCATTTGGACATGCTGAGTCGGAGGTGTCTGCAATCCAGTCAAACGTCAGACTGGGTTAGCAAATAGCATTTTCCTATCTCCATGTTACTCTGTTCAGTTTCAATTAGACATGTTGAAATTTTTAAGAGAGGTTTTGTGGAGCAAGTCCTAACTCTGATAATAAATGAAGATTCCCCCTCCTCCCCACACTGACAGAGCACATGTAATATGGGGGTTTAAGTAGTGACTGTAAAAATAGCTTGGTGCGTGTTACTGTCTGCTGCTCACTTAGCTGCTCTTGATCCTGTTGGTGAGCTCTCCTGCAGTTTGTTTTCCTGTGAGGGAAGGGACGATAAACACTCTTTGAGTTACTGCACAGCTGTTGAAAATCAGGACAACATTTTGAGGTCTCTTCGGAGTTGTTGCAGAGCCCAGCAGTCTATCGAGTATTGTCTTCCCCTGTTTTAGTCTGCTTTCAAAACTTACTGCATTCCAATTATACTGTTGTCGCTGAGTTCAGTACCAAAGTGAATGTGCTTGCCTTCTAAAATTGAATCTTCAGATGATAAGAGCTTATATTTGCCAAGTGTAATAAGCCAGATAGTTAGCTAATTATAGCATGGAACTCATCCTGATTATATATATTTTTCTCTCCATAGGCATATATCTTTGCATTTGGAGACACACATCCTGTTTTTGCTCTATTTCCGAATGCATTTTTCAATAGATATTGAAACCACTTACATTTTAATTTTCTGAAGTGGTTTCTTTGATGGGTATTTTATTATAGGAAGAAGTTTAGGGCACCCAAGCCAATGGAGCCAGAGACAAAGACATGAAAGACGTAAAGTCTGGTTTGGCTTTCTTTCCTGGTGACCTTCCTCTTCCCCCAGGGCCATCCCCTGTCCCGGTGCTCACTGCCAAGGTGCAGTGAGCTTCCACCCACAGAGTGGCATTTCCGTCACAGTCACAGACCTGAGAGGCTCCCGAGTTTGCATGTGATGCTTGTTTGTAAACTGTTGGCTATGCAGGGGGTGCTGGTCTACTTGGTGAAAAAGGAAGAGGCAGGGAGGTCAGATGCCCTGAATCTACTTCTTCCCGTGTATGGTGGGGTGGGCTGAGAGTAACTCTGGAGACAGGTCCAAAGGAAACAGCCAAGAGGAAGCAGGGCAATATGCAGTGAGATGTCACTCTAGACCATTTTCTTAAAATGTAATCAGGAGTAGACATTTCTAGAGAAAAGTAGAAAACATCTCTCACTCTGGTCCTTAGAACACACCCCCTTCCTCTTTTTTAATCTAAATAATTTTAAGGAGTGAATTGTTTGCTTACTTTGTCAAAACAGTGTCTTTTCCTCAAAGAAAGAATAACTGGAGGTTTTGAATTTCAATTTTTTGGACAAGTAAAATGTCTTGCTCATTTCAAAATAAAATGCTTCTGTCATTATTTTATTTTGAATATTTAAAAGTTACACTTACTGATATATTTTGAGTGTTGGGTACACACACATGTGCTAGGGTGTATAGAGGTCAGAAAAACAACCTACAGGAGTCAGTTAGTTTCATCATATGAGATGGGGGTGAGAATCAAACTTAGATTGTTAGACTTGGTGGCAAGCACCTTTGCCTGCTGAGTCATTTTTTTCTTAATTTTTTTTCATTGCAGATACCGACCCCTGTTACCCCTCCCTTCCCTTCATCTAACCCCCTACTTCCTCCCATCCCATCTCCCATTCACTCCTCAGAGGGGGTAAGGCCCTCCTTGGGGAGCCAACAAAGTCAGGCACACCAAGTTGAGGCAGGACCAGCACTCCCCCATCCCCAAGGCTTGAGTAAGGTATTCCTCCATAGGGCATGGGCTCCAAAAAGTCAGTTCATGCACCAGGGATAGGTCCTGGCCCCACTGCCAGGGCCCATTCCCAACAGATCACTGCTGGGCCATCTTGGCAGCCCTCATTGTTTCGATTATGAAGGCTCCAGTCACCAACTATAAAGAGACAGCAAGCTTTTAGCATCTTCTGCTCCACATTCGATGGGACTGACTCAAGAATAAACTCCACTTGTTACGGGATATCTCCTTGGGGATCTGTCTTCTAGAGATGGGTCTTCCTGACTTGGCAGATAAGGTTGGTAACCAACAAACGTCTGGTGTTTGCTTTTAGATCCCGAGGACTGGGCAGCCAGCCTGTCAGGCACACGTGCAGTTTGGTTGCTGGGAGAAACTGCTGAACTTTGCACAGGCTGTGGGTGGTGCAGCATTTGTGTGCCTGACCCGCTGTTCAGCTTGGAGCTACCACTGGCTTCAATTATGACTTCCACAGGCAGCTTTGAGGGATTCTCTATTCATTACAGTGGCTCACTCTATAATTAGCAATAAAGGAACACAGGCACTTACAAATACAAAGGGCTAAACAATAATCAAGCAGAAAGGCAAGACATTGAACTTTTCCTTCTAACTCTTTGTTTCTCTCAAATTAATAAGCCTTCTACAAACTTCTTCCACTGCTTCCGTTTACTGAGTAATCTGGGTGCTTTCTCTAACTTGCTTATGCCTCAGTTTCCTGATTTGAAAAGTAGAGTTTAACTATGGTTCCTGTGGCATGGAGGTAGTTGGAGGATTAAATTCACAAAGAACACTCTGAGAAGAGCTTTGCATATAGAAAAGCCTCCTCAGCAAATGCCAATTCTCATTATTATCTTCATTTTAATTTTAAATGAAATCGCAGAAGACACAGACGTAGATGGTTTCATGTCTTTTTATCTTTTGCATTCTGGAGACAGGGTTTCATGTAGTCCTGGCTGACCTTGAACTCCTGGTCCCTCTGCATCCATTGCCCAAGAGCTGGGGTGAAAGTCAAGTGCCGCCAGGTCTGATTTACTGGCTGTCTCAAACCTTCCAAGTCCCCCTACCCACACCATCATGCACCCATGCAAGTTACTGGCAGTATTTTGTCAGTCTTGTTTCATATAGTTCCCTGATTTTCCTGTTGAATATGTTGAAGCAAGTCCTAGGCATCGTGTCATTTCATCCACAATGTGTGTCCCCCTGCCCCTTTCTTCTGCAGTGCAGGGAAATCAAACCCAGAGCAAGCACTCCCACACTGCACGATGCCTTCATCTCACCTGTGTATCTTTCTGACGCTACCACCTTAATAAGAGGTTTTGCATCGTCTTCAACTCAAGGCCAGCCCCTAAAGGAGTTACTGGGCTCTGCTAGAACCTCAACAAATGTTTGCTTAATTAGTGGATGAACAGCTCAAACTTAGCTTTCCTTCACTTTTTGGTAAATGCTCGATAGACATTTGTTGAAGGGGTAAATGAGGGCAGGAACTTCATATAGTAGCAGATGCATATGGACTCATAAATGCTTTTACAAAGTCAACAAATGTTTCTAGCTGTTGGGCAAGGTTTTGCAATATCCCCAATCCCACTGGCTCAGCCTCACCAGAAGCCCTAACAATGCCTGAATAATTAGCTCTTGAAAAGAGGTTTTATTCTGGTACTGGAATTATTTGTGAATGTCTGACTTCAGGCAACTCCATGAAAAGCAATTAGCAGATTCTTCAAATACATGACAAATCCTTTATTACTGTGCTTATAAGTGACACGGCTTACAGAGAACCAAATGTAATTAAATAACATTAACTTGAAATCTACCACAGACTCAAGATCTACAAGTTGTTAGACTTGGCAAGGCAAAACTTCTCAAACAGGTTGTTTCTGGTGAAAGATAAAATTCCATTAAGCAATTCCAACATGTTTTGTTTTTGTTTTTGTTTTTTTTTTTGTCTTACAGACAATCCTTTGGCAGTAACTTCCACTTAGCTTTTATTATATAAAAATATAACAAAATTTCAGTATATACAAACATTACATTACACAATGTACAGGTTAAAAACACTAAGAAAATGGCAAGCCACAAGTGAAATTAAAGTGAATAGCATGATAAGAAAAATTAAATACTGCACACATTTCATAAAAATTACATTAACTACATTTTTTTGTTTGCAAATACCAAACAGTACCAATGTGATTGGAAATAGCTTCCAACAGCTTCATTTTAAGGCACATCTTGCATATTTATATATACAACACTGAAACCGGTCAATAACTTAGGGACGTCTCAGGGTGACCTGTATATGTGTGTGAAGACATGCAGCATAAGGTTACACATTTTCATTGGCCCCCTTCTTCGGGGACACATATCTACCACCAGGAGGGGACTCATAGAGGGGTACTCCAATCTCCTGCAGGTCTGGGAGCCTCCCTGGACGAGGAGGGGAGAGCAAAGTGACTGTCCTGTCATAGTCTCTATGCAGCACTTTCTCATAGACGCTCTGCAGCCCCACTGTCTTGGGCAGCTGAGCTTGATAGTAATTGTCCCTGCGCAGGGGATCCCGAGGCAGGGATGTGCTCTTACAGAAGGTTGACATCTGGGCTGGTGGGTGAGGAGGGGGGTGCGCATTGGGTCCTGCACAGGATGGACTCCAGCAGCGATCAGAATGGCCCAGGATCTTGCACTCAGCAGTGCACGCCCACAGTCCTAGGGAAAAGAGAAAGAATTTCTTGAGGTCAGTACACGTAGGCCTCCATCTGCAGAGGGTCAGGGGAAGCTGAAGGGGAAGGCGTGTTTAAGAACCTAACGGCATATGCTTTCCATAAAGATAACTTTATATGATGCAAAGTGTAGCTCTTTTTCTGGGAGGAAAACAGCGACAACGACACAAAACATTAAGCAGAATACCCCTCTTCCGTGGCTGGCGTCACATCTGACAGGATTGGGGTCCAGCTGGGGCTGGAGTATTGAAGAGAGGGATGAGGGAGAGGGTGTGGGACTGGGCTTTTTGAGGAGGCAAGCAGTTGGGAAGGGGAGTGGACCGCTGACTTGGGTTGGGGAGAAGCATCCTTACCACTCTGCATGTGGTTAATGAGGTCCTTTTTCAAAGCGTCCCCACTGATGTCGGAGTCGCTGTCATTGAAATCACTGTCTCCTTTTCCGCTGTCTTTGCCGCTGAATTTCTCAGCTTCTCGGCCAGAGATGGTGTTGAAAGAATGGCCCTTCCAAACCGCCACGGGGGGCGCAGGCTCCTTCCCAAAGCCTGGAGAGGCACCGTAGGGCTGCAGTAGGGAAGGGGGGAAGAAGGTGTGAGGGTTGGACAGGACACACACACAAAAACAAGTGTCACAGGTTAAGCATCGCCCCGAGAGAACCCACCCTTACCCCTCCTGTCTCCCTTCTCCCAGCCTGTCCGCGGAGCACGGAGGGGGGCGCCCAGCCGAAGGAAGGCCTCACCTCGGCATGCGCGCCTCGGAGCCGCTGCTGCCCCTCGAAGTGACAGGCGCTTTCCCCAGTGGCGCTGCCGCCCTCCGAGCCCGGCACTTCGGCCGCGGCGACCGCGGGCGGGGGCGCGTCGGCCGCGGGGCTGCCAAAGGGCGCTTTGCCGCTGCCAGGGAAGGTGAGCACGTCGAACATGTTGGGCCTGGGCCCAGCTCCCCGGGCGGTCTCCTCCGGGGAGCCAGGGGCCGAGGCTCCGCCGCCCGCCGCCCCGGGCCGCTCTTCCCGGAGGGCCCCCCCTTTGCGCACCTCCTTCTTGCGGCGGTTGCAGGTGGTGGCGATGGCGATGATGGCGGCAAGCAGCAGCGTGCAGCTCCCGGCTAACACGATGATGACGATCAGCGGCGTGTCCCACTGCAGCGAAGGCCCCGACGGTGCGAGGCGAGAGCCAGGTGGCCGGGAGTGCTCTGGGCTCCCGGCACTGGCAGGTGCAGCTGGCCCGCCGCCGGCTGTCACCACGAAACTGACTGTGGCGGTGGTGGTGAGAGGGGGGTGGCCGCCGTCGGATATGACCAGCAGGGCCCTGAACACGCGGCCAGGCGACTCCTGCGAGAGGTCTCCAGTGAGCACGATCTCCCCCGTGCGGCGCCCTATGGAGAAGGCCTCGTGCGGCTCCTGCTGAAGCAGATCGAAGGCCAGTTCCCCGTTGGAGCCTTCGTCCGCATCCCGGGCCTGGATGCGCGCCACAACCGTGTCCTTTGCAGTCCTTCCAGGGACTGCTACTTCTAGGGAGCCATTGGCCGGCGCCGGGTGCACGAGGATCGGAGAGTGATCGTTCTGGTCCAGCACCCTCACTTGCACCAGAGCGTTGCTGGAAAGCTGAGGCGATCCGCCGTCGCTGGCCTGGATGCGCACGTCGAGCTGGCGCAGGGTCTCATAGTCAAAGCTACGCAGAGCGTAGATGGCCCCGGTAGCCGGATCTACTGAGACATAAGTGGACACGGCTTCCCCAGAGCGGCCCACTTCGGCCTCTACCAGCCTGTAGGTGACCTGACCGTTGCGGCCCAGGTCCGGGTCGCGGGCGGCCACTGTGGCCAGGTAGGCGCCTGGAGGGTTGTTTTCACGGACTGACACCTCGTAGACTGGTTTGGTGAAGAGCGGAGCATTGTCGTTTTCGTCACCCACGCGCACGGTGTAGGGCCTCACGGTGCGCAGAGGGGGCGCACCACGGTCCTCGGCCACCAGCGTCAGGTTGTACTCGGCGATGCGCTCCCGATCCAAAGACGCCGCGGTCACCACCAGGTAGCTGCCCGCGTAGGCCGGCTGCAGGCGGAAGTGCTCGTGCCCGTAGAGGGCGCAGCGCACCTGCCCGTTGGCGCCCGAGTCCCTGTCCGAGGTGCTGACCAGTGCCACCAGGCTCTCCCGCGCCGCCCCCTCTGGCACCAGCGAGGTGGCGCCGGCTTCCTGGGTCCCGGGCCCCGCCGATGAGGCCGTGTCCGCTCCTCCGAGTGCGGCGGCGGCAGCTGCGGCGGCGAAGGGCGAGGCGGCTGGAGCCCCCGGGGCGGCCAGGGGGGTGATAGAAATATCGGGAGCGTTGTCGTTGACGTCTCGGATGCGCACGATGACCTTGCAGGTGGCTGTCCGGGGCCCTGGGCCTCGATCTTGAGCCCGCACGTCCAGCTCGTACGTGTCCTGGCGCTCGTAGTCCACCTGTCCGGCCAAGGTGAGGCGGCCAGAGCGGGGGTCGAGCCGGAAGAGGTGGCGGGCTTCGGGAGGCGTGCGGGCGCCGAAGGTGAACACCACGTCGCCATTGGGACCCTCGTCGGGGTCCGCAGCGTCCAGGTCCAGCAGCAGTGATCCCACAGGTGCATCCTCGGCCAATTCCACCTCGGCCACAGCACCCTGAGGGAAGGCCGGGCTGTGGTCATTGGCATCTAGCACGCGCACGCTGAGGGCTGCTGTGGCGGAACGTGGGGGTCGCCCTCCGTCCTGAGCCACCAGTTCCAGGCTGTAGGACGCCTGGCTCTCGCGGTCCAGCTCCTGTAGCAGCACCAGGTCCGCACACTGGGCACCATCCGCGCGCGTCTGTAGCTCCACGCGGAACGGGCTGTGAGGCTCGGCCAGGCGTACACTCTGTAGCCCGTTGGCACCCACGTCCTCGTCCACAGGCACCTCCAGGGGGATGCGGGTGCCTACCGGAGCACTCTCTGAGACCTCCACCGGGATCTGGGCTCGGGGAAAGCGGGGAGCATGGTCGTTTACATCCCTCACCTCCACCTCCACGTGCACCAGTCGGAACTGCTCCTGCGAGAAGCTGACCACATCGAAGGCCAGCACACACTGCGGGGCCTGGCCGCACAGACGCTCCCGGTCCAGGCCCGCGTCCCCGACGGTCAGCTGCCCGTCTCCCTCGCGCACCCGGAGCAGAGAGCTGTTGAATTGCTTCATCAGGCGGAAGCTTGTGTCTCCAGACACTTTCATGTGCAGGTCCTCTGCAAGGGTCCCGATGACCGTGCCAGGGGCATCCTCTTCGAAGGTGCTGTATCGGACTGTCTTGCTCTGAGCCACCGAGAGCACCCAGCAGAGACTAAAGAGCTGCAAGGGGAAAAGGCAAGGGCTGCCCCAGCACTTCACAGGACTCATGCCGCCAAGCCCCAAGTGCTATTCCAAAAGGCTAAGCTAGAGTCCTCTCCTCTGTGCAGATCGGAGCGTGAGTCTCAGGCTCCCGGGAGCACGCTGTTTGCGAGCCCTGTGTGGGTGAAGTCTGTGAGCCGCAGCTCGGTCTCGGTCTCGGGCTGGCTCGGAGAAAGCTCGGACCCGCCCTCACTCGGCGCCTCCTCCTCCTCCTCTCCCTGGGCTGGAGCTGCGCCGCCGTGCGCCGCCTCCGTGTTTATAGCTGCTGATATGCAAATCACCGGAACCGGGCAGCCAATGGCCGCTTAGCCATCGCGCCGTTCCTCTGCCAACCGCTGACTATCCTTCTAATGTGGAAAGGCTTGGAGAACACAAGAAAGGAAAATGAGGGAATCTTTCCTTTGTTTTAAAAACTCCTGCTTCCATTTTCTGCTAGCACCTTGCTTGTAGATAAGTTAGCACCGGGCTCTGGAGTAAACGAAGCGGATGGTTTTGGTGATTGGGCACCCGGCACTCCTGCTCCCCCCTCCAACAGCCCTTACTAAGCGCGGACAAGCTGGGTTTCTCTTCAGAGGCTCCGGATCTCATATCTTACCCCCTCCGCCCCTTTATCCCGCATCTTGAAGGCTTCCACACTTGCTTTGCGGAGTGAGGCTCTGTTCACCTCTTCTCCCAGTTTCCCACGGTGCCGGGAACAGCCTGTCAATGAAGCAGCCTGAAGGATAGACCAAAATTGATTTTATTCAAATTTGTGTATGCGATTGTGTTTTGCTCGTGTGAGCCCTGGTGCCACTTGCCTTTCAGAAAAGAGCTCTCTGATACATGTTAGTATGCATGTCACTGTTCGAATGGCTTCCTTAAGCCCTAGGTGCTAGCAGGCAAGGAAAAAAAAGTTCCAAATAGGATTTAGCATAAGCTTGAGGAGATTTGGAAAGGTTTCAAAGATCAGTCCGAATCAAAGGCTTATGAAGCCCTCGTTAGTAGTGGAAATAGAATGGCGTGGCAGGCGATCCCATTGGAGGCCCCAACGTCTGTATTATTTCACGGTGACACGCAAAGGGGGAGAGGAAAGTTGAACAGTTTCCACAGCGAAGTTGGGCTAACTTGAATATAATGAGCAAACGCCACATGTATCCATTATGCTCCTCTATTCATCCTCAATCACTGCCATAATTCTCAGGCTAAACGGTGATGGGCGCTGAATTCCACACAATACCAGGTTCGTATTAAAGTGCATTTAGAGACCTTTTCCTCCTGATGCCTTGTTCCGCCTATTTAGAGGATTTTCTTTCTGTTCTAATAGGGCCTCACTGGGAGCAACACTCGTCTGCTTCCAGAAGAACAAAATCGCAGCATGACGTTGAAACCTGGCAGAAACCTGGGGTAACTTAACCATCTGCGTACGAAAGTGTGGAACTTCAGCAGTACCCGCACCCCCTGCGTGGGTCCTCGAGGTGCCTTCACAGGTACTCCCCCACTCCCATAGCTGAAGGGCGGGGAGCTGTGTCAACTTGGAGCAAGACTGATTCTATTGAGCAGGGAATGTAAATACAAAGGCAGAAGGGTTACAGACACACACCACACACTTGAAGAAGTAAAGAAGGCGACGAGCTCGGTAAGCATTCGGCCAGCGTTCTTCTGAAGCTGGATCAGGGTCCTTGTGTACGGACCTTTTCAAGTCACCCCCCCTTCAGACTCATTCGGGGTGTTTTCAGAAGAGGAGCAGGGGTTTGCCCAGAGTAGGAGAGCCCCTGGGAGCTGGGTCTGGGTGAGCAAGATGGAGTGATGTTTGGAGCTGACTGGGAGCAGGAAATGCAATCTTAGCCATCAGTAAATAAAAGCCTTCATGAGGCTGAAATGGAGGTGGGCTTCCTTCATCTCCTCCACCCTCCAGTCCTGGCGCTCGCAGGCAGTGAGGTCAGATGTCTGCAGCCACTCGGGGACATGAGAAGGGAAAAACTCCAACGGAACCCTAATTTCTAATTTCCCCCTCTACTTCCCAAGTGTCATTTGCTCATCCTGCTCTTGTTCAAGAGATAGTCCTTGGGTGGAGGTACATACATACATACATGCATGCATGCATACACACAGACACACACACACACACACACACACATTCAAAATAAATGCTC
Organism: Mesocricetus auratus; assembly: GCF_017639785.1. Taxonomy (NCBI): domain Eukaryota; kingdom Metazoa; phylum Chordata; class Mammalia; order Rodentia; family Cricetidae; genus Mesocricetus; species Mesocricetus auratus. Next base: position 41,707,616 of record NW_024429180.1, on the reverse strand, counting down.
AATCTTCTTTCGAACCCCAGAACACCCTGATGTGGGCCCACATTTGACCTTTGGCTCTTCCAAGCTCACTCCAGCTCTTCCATCACGGCCTTGCTGGAGCCCAGACTGGAACATGTTCAGAACCTGACTGATGGACAGCAGCCTCTGTGCTTCCGCTGCTGGGATAACACAGGAACTCGGTGTTTCAGGCTCAAGCGCTACAGAATGCCACGGCCTGAGCATGGGAGCGGGCATGAGGTGGGTCTCGACCACAATTCTGTGATCAGACCCTGAGATCCCATATTGGATCGCGGGAGCTCAGAGGAATGCTGAGTCTGTATACCCTGTCCTGTGCACTTCAGTCACCTTTTTTTTTCTCAAAGGCTGAAAAGTGTTTGGAAGGAGCAAAAGGATCGTGAAAGCAAGTTAGAAGCCCAGTCGCTGCAGGAGCTGTTGGGGAGGTTAGCCCCAGGTTCAAAGACAATATATTGTCTGCTGCCGGGACTTCAGCAGCTTGGAAGTGGCAGCCACTGAGGCAGAGGGAAGCCGGGGCTGAGGCAGGACTGCTGAGAGCACCGTGAGGTCCTTACACAAGGGCTGGGTGTCCAGGTGTAAAGGCACGCGAGCAGGGAGCTCCCGCTGGCTCTCCAGATAATGGAAATACGATTTAAAGCAGCGCATCTGCGGACACTGTGACTCCCCGCGGAAGAGAAATGCCCGGGGGGGGGGGGCGAGGGCTGGAGGAAAGTCGGGGAGGGCTGACATCGAAGGGAGGGGGTAGCAAGCCCCTAGCGCGGATCCACCCACAAAAGCTGCCCTGATCGTCTGGTTATCATGCCAAAAGGTCTCAAAGCAGCCCCTTTCTTTCGGTTTTAGCAACTTCGCCGGCAACTGTCTCGCAATCCTGAGAACAAACAGTGCTCCACAATGGCCGAGTTTTCTCGGGATGCAAATGTCGCCGGCTCGGCGGATCTGGGTTTCTGTTACAGCGCCTAATGCCGGCATTGTGAAGCTCGCGTGCAGACCTCGGGATTGACACAAGCATCACGTGACGGATTAGGGCTCTAGGAAAGTTTTCAAAGCGGCGACAATGGGGGGCTCAGCCTGATCCGCTATCTCCCACAGTTTAGAGGGAAAGAAAATCAGGATATATTCTCATATGTAATAGGATTATCTTTTCCATTTCAAGTTCTATACGGCATGTAATTTATTTTTAATTAGGATTATATCTGCCAGGAAAGGGAACTAGACTTCTGAAAGTGTAATTCTAAGGGTGGGTGGAGAGAGGGGCTATTTTCTAACATTTTATCTTAAAAAACAACACCAGCAACAACAACAAAACCCAGGGCCCGTGCATTTTCTCCCCATAAGCTCACTCCATTGACTAAATCCCCATGGAAGTATGCAGCTCTGCCATAAAGAACAAGTGAAATCACGTTTTGTAAAAATCTCTTAGAATTCCCGAATCCCTGCGTTTTACTTGGATTGACGTGTGGACATGCACCGGAGCTCTTTTGAATACTAGAAATGCTTACCCTAATTTCTTTCACTATCAGTGCCATCATAATGAGTTTTTAACTTTATACTAAGGCAAAAAACAGCATTCTCCATAACATGATTACACTTCAGCAGTCAAACAATGGGATAGTTTTGTGTGATGGTAACTGCTGTTTACACAGTGATTTTGCATTAATTCCAAAGCCAGATGATCCTAAACTCTGGGCCACTTCCAGGTCTTGGCCACCCATCCTTCTGTGTTCTTTGGGTGGTGGGAAACTCTTGGGGAGGTGCTTTACCTAGCAGGAAGTACCACAAGGTCTTTGTCTTAGGCTACTATTATTCTTGGTCTCCAATCTCGTCATCATTGAGAAACCACTGATGTGTTGTGTGACCCTGGGCACATTACCTGATCTCTCTGTGTCTTATTCTCATCATCTGTGAAAAGGGGCACCTGCTAAGACTGTCTCTGCTAAGACTGTCTTGAGAACCGTGCAAGATGATATATTACCAGGTGGCTAGGAACACATTTTATTCTCTTCAAATCACAGGGAAAATAATATCAGAGACTATGCAACAGACACTCTTACAGGTGGGGAATTTGTTCAGGAAAGAAAAAGGGAAAGGAGAAAGAAGGAAGAAAGAAAGGGGGAAAAGAAAGACAGACCTATTCCTGTTTTGCTTCTTTACTTTCCATTCTCTGGAAATAGTAGGCTACAGTGGTGCTAAGGTGCTTAACGGAGAAGATGATCTTGTGAGAATTTGAGTAACATTCCCATTCTCTGGTTATTTGAAAGTCTTCTCTAATTGAAACAGACTGTGATTAAAAGTATCAGCAGACCTTTTCCCTACCTGGTTCCATAAAAGCCATCTGTCATATTTGAAACCAGATGCATGTAGTTATTTGATGAGCAACAACCCCTGGTTCCCGAGGACTAAGAGACTTTCCTCTCTGGCATGCTACAGAGCAGCAGACAACCTCCTGTGAAAAATGCTTGGTCCTGTGCTTCTTCTTGGCATTGACCCACTAGAGCTGCCATGATCAAACACTGCCCACCTAGTGGTTCAAACAACAGAAAAGTACTTTCTCATGCTTTTGGAAGCAAAAAAGTTCATGCTCAAGTCCAAGGTTGAAGGTCTCCCTTCTTAGCTTGTAGATGGCTTCCTCTCCACATGACCTCATGTCGTCTTCTTTCTGTGTGCATGAGCAGTCCCCGGTAACCTCTTCTAATTTTAATTTTCTCTTTAGAGGTCCTGTCTCTAAGCACAGCTGCATTTTGTAGTGTTTCAGTGTTGACCTCTCAGAGCATGACTATTCAGATGACAAATTCAGTCTATTACATCCTCCTATTACATCCTCATCTTCTGTTAAGTCTCAGACGCTGTGACATGTGCTATGAGAATAGAAATCAAGAAACAAACAACCTAGTGCAATATAAATAAATGGCTGAGGGAAAAAGAGTAGAGAAATTTCTTATCTATAATTTCAAATGGGTAATCAAGGTCAACATGCTGGCTACTTTTTGTGTCAGCTTGACACAAGCTAGAGTTCATCTGATAGGAGAGCCTAAACTGAGAAATGCCTCAATAAGATTGGACTGTAGGCAAGCTTGCAGATCATTTTCTTAATTAGTGGTTGCGAAGGGAGGGCCCAGCTCATGGTGGGTGGTGCCCATTCCTAGGATAGTGGTCTTAGAAGAAAGCAGGCTAAACATGTTACAGTGGACAAGCCAGTAAATGGAACTCCTCCTCTGCTTCAGCTGCTACCTCCAGGTTTCTGTGGATTTTCTTTGAAGATGAACTGGTATGGAAGTATAAGTGAAATAAACTACTTTCTCCTCAAGTTGCTTTTGCTCCTGTTTTATTATAGTGATAGAAAAAATCCAAACAAGACAATCAACATCAAAAGTAACTCCTTAGACATGATGTGATGAAAATGGTCCTTTATGTCTGTGATCTTCCTTAGAATCAGATAAGCCTTGTCTAACCATGAGAAGCATATTGCACAAACCTCAATTGTAGGATAGTCTGCAAAAACTGATCAATATTCCTCAAGACTATCAAGGTCATTAAAGAGAAGGAGAATTCAAGAATTCAAAAGGTGCCTAAGGAGATATAAAAAGCAATGTAGCTTCCTGGAACAGAAAAAGGACATCTGTGGGAGCTGGGGAGACAGCTTAGTTGGTTAAATGCTTGCCATGCAGACACGAGCCCTGAGCTCTGATCCCCAGAACCAGAATGAAAGCTGATGTGGCTGCCTGCTCTCAGTGTTGAGGAGGAAATAGAAGCATCCCTGAAGTTTGGGATGGTCACGCTAGTCAAAACAGAGCTCTATATCTACTGAGAGATCTTCCTTTAAAAATAAGGCATGGAGTAGTGGAGGAAGACACTTGGCATCATCCTCTGTCATCAACACCCATGCTTACATACATGCATGTGCATGTATAGATGTATGTGCCCACACAATACATAAACACACACATAATTTTAAAAAGGGGGAACATTAAGGGGAAGCCAAGGACATCTGATTGCACTTTGAGTAAAATCAGTATCTCCACACCAGTCATTAAACTGTAACAATTTGGATATGAGACATTCTGCGATGAAGGTTCCCAATGCTGATGGTCACAGGTGGCTCCTTACAGAAGAGTAGAACACTTGGAGACATGTCACAGGCTCCGTAGGCAGTGCTGCAGGCATGCTGATGAAGCCCAGAGGGAGTGGGCAACAGTGTGGTGATTAAGAGGGAACCTAGGAAACCTTCCAAGGAGAGATACCAGGAATGGAAATAAAGTAGGGTAAAAGGGAAGGGAGGGGTGGAGGTGAGAGGGGTGTTCTATGCAAGGGTGACACTGAAGTATGAAAAGAGCTGAGTGGAGTGTTTGATCCATGAAGGGAACTGGCAGGTACAGTGACAAGGGAACTTGGGTAGGCCACATTCAAGAATTTGGATTTTCTGCCATAAGGAACTATTTCAGGGATGCTGCCCCTGAAATCAATAACTAGGCTTGTTAGGTTAAAGGGCAATGGAAGAGGAAGTTCAAACTCTCACATGGAAGAAAATCATAGTGCAACCCAAACTGTGACTAGTTTTCTAGAGGTAAGGCTAAATCCTAAGAGTCTCAGGGGACAGAAAGATGCTTTGCAGTGGTACTTGCTTATCAGTAAGCCGAGGCGAGCATTTGATTTCCTAGTATAAGACCTTCCCCTCTAACCAACTCAAGCAGCGTGGGAGCAGTTCCCAATGACCTCCATTCATCACATACCCACTGGAGAATGCAGCTATCTGAGAGCCTCTTCTTGGATGTTTAGTTTCAGGGAGCACACACAGTAGATATGACTGGGAGAGAAAGTTCTCATTTGCTTTGCAAGTTAAGGCTTCTTCATTATCAACTAGGATGGAATCTTTATCTCAGTGTGTCTTGTGTTGGTCATCTGTCAAGGACAAGGAGTAGGATGGGGTCAGGTATTCCATGGCTGTTTAAGGTGTTCTTGAAAGTAGAGACGTGAGGAGGTACTTGGGAAAGTAAGATTTTTTCTGGATATTTTTGGCTGGAGACGGTAGGGCATGGGCTAGTGATGCCTGGTTTATGGTTCATGGACATTTTGAGTCAGAATTAGACAGATTGCATAGTTTATGGCAGAAAAAGAGGCTCTAGGAAATCAAAGGAACCCTCAGTAAGGAGGGAATGAAACACAAATCTGTGCTTAAACTGTGTGCCGGAGTTCTAGAGTTCAATAAATTGAACAGATTAACTGCTTTTCAGAGACTAAAGCATGTTGCTACAAATTTAGGGTTTCCTTATTAATAAATTTCATAAGATTTAAAATGACTTAAATCAGAAGGAGAGAGTCTTTTTTTAAGACAGAGAGAATTTTAATCACTACCAGTTACTCCCCCTGCCTCCACCCTCCAGAGTCTTTGTTCTGGGTGAGTGCAAAGGACTTCTGACTGAGGCCCCAATTGCATCTGGGACTTGAACTCCCATGCTCTAAGTGGATCACAATCCACTTTTGAAATGGAAATGAAGTCCACAAGGCAGTCCCAGCACTAAACCCAGAATGAGGTCCACCCAGGGCTCGGGATAGCCTGGTGTTATAAATTTTGCCGTTGATCTGAGAACAGTTTTAGGCCATTGATCTCATGTCACCCAGAATCGAGACAGAGTGATGGCTGATAAACTGCACAATGACAGGCTGTAGCCTTGGAAAAAAAATCCGAATCAGGGGGAAAAAAAGAGAGCTGGTGGATTGCTTATCAGGCTCTGAATTCCCCTCACTCTGAATTCCTTCTGACCACTTCAGAAGCATTTATTTCCAGGTAATTTTACAGTTGTCTCTTTGTCCTTCAGAGGTGCTCTGGTCTATGAAAGCTCTCAGGGAATTTAGATGAAATCATTCTTACATGTATTGCTCCACAGCCCCCAGAAGTCCTATAACACTGCTGCAGGCCCCAGCCTGGAGGAGGCTCTCACCTCCTCAGATAGAAATGGTGCTATAAACAACCATAAGTGTTAATATTCATTTATGATTTCTTACCGGAATGATCCAGCCTCCAGGCCTCAAACATTGCTTGTATTAATAGAGGTCAATGTGGAAAAGTGTACAGGGGCACAGGGCCAGAGTAGGAGACAGGGTTCTTCCTGGATGATATTTTAATGAGTGGTCCCCCCATGACACATTTTGTATCCTTGTTTGAGTCCAACTCCTCTTCGACAGGGTGGCATAACTCTTGTGTTAGCCCAAGAAGGCCTGGGATACTTCCAGAAAACAAAAATTGAGTAGGCCAGGTGAGGAGCCTGGGCTCAGACTAGGGGAGTACAGCAGATCATTTGTGTTGGGGAATGGACAAAGGCTAAATTCTTTTTGCTCTGACCCCAGCTCCCTTTCGGTGTCCAGTGTGGGAACCAGGCATAGGGAGGAACGAGCTGTTCTCTTCATTGAATCTCGAGCCCTCCCAGGCACAGCTGTCCACAGGGCATCAATCTTGCTTTGCTTTGCCTTAGGAGCTTTGTATAGTGGCCTCTCTTCTCAGGGCCGGAGGAGAGGGTTAGATGGTGGGATCAGGGTTCCCACAGGGAAGAATAATATGACAAACTGTCAGAACATGGCGACTGTGTAACTTCTGTTCCCTCAGTGGTCAGGGGGCCCTGCTGGGCCCCGAGTCCTACATGGCTGGGAGCTGGAAGGAGGGAACAATATTCAGTGTATGAAAGATTACACACCTTTCCATCAAACCCAGTGGAGGATTTTGTTGGGATTTTGTAAAAAGAGGGCTGGAGTGGCTTTGCCCAGGAGTGGAATGATGTGAATAGGTGATTTTGGAAGGAGAATTCTATGGGTAAGAAGCTATTGGGGTCTATTGGGATCAAGCAGAAAGGCCATGGGGGTCAACAGTGGAAACAAACTTGCAGGAGGAAACTGAGATGGCCATAGCAAAATAGCATTTGCCCCAAAATTTTGAGAGTATTTTGCCCAGGATAATCGCATTAGCGGGTTCATCAACCGATGCTTCAGGGACAACCAAGCCTTAGTAACTTCAAACCTTCTTTCTTACTCTGTATGTCTGTTGCATTACTGAGGGAGGTGCTCTAGGCTTCCTTAGTTGGAGACCTGGGTTGATGAAGAGCCACCACTTAGAACTTGGTCTCTGCTAACGCAGTCGGTATGTGGCCAGTTGTACACTGGCTTTTATGTTTTGTGCTCTGTTTTTATTTCATTGCAAAGCTCATTAGCCTTTAAAGGGAGCTTGAGGAAACAGAGTAGCACCATTGGATAAAACTTTAAGGAAGCTCAGGTCTAGAACAAGTGCTCTGAGCTTGCCTCTCCTCCTTGGGTCATAGATGAGTCTTTTCCTTTCCCCCTTTTTAAGTGGGAGGAAAATGGCAGTTGTGAGAAATGCTACTCAAAAGGCATATGTTCCTTGAAATTCAAGGAAGGTCAGAAATAAATTAGAAGTGTCCTCATGTGACACATTCTTTAAAGTAGAGGCTAAATTACAGCTTCAGACTAATTAGTGTGAGGAAATCTCCGGAGAGTGAAAGATTGAGTATTGGTAATGGGATTACATGTCCTCTTGCTTGTGCTGGGGGAAAACTTGCATAAAGCATCTTCATTAATCATAGTCCTAATGGCTTTTACTTTTAGCACCATCAACCGACCACCAGGATCAAAAACATTTTACTGAGCAACTTTCAAAGTGTGTAAGGAGGTAGTGCAGCGTGCTTTGTAGTTGGGTTAAACCATCTGCCTTTTAAGAGTCTAGGATCACATGTATGGAACAATTCAAGGCAGCTAAACAAACATCAGGAGAGGTAAACATAGAGAGTGATGCATTGCAAAGGCTGAGGAATAAATGTAGGTAGATTTTTTGTTACTTTGTTTTTGCAGGGTAATCAGTAGAGAAGGGACCATGAGCCATTCTTTGAAAGAATTGAATTTATTTATGTATCATTCACATTGGTAGGCACTGGGACATAATCTCTTTCCTTATCTTTTGTATATTATGATCAGAGAAAGGGCAGCTGCACCCTTGAACAACTTCAGTGGAATGTGTTTACTTATAGAGTACTTGCTAAGCAGGTCTGATAACCTCAGTTTGGACCCCTGGAACCCAAGCTAGAGATCATGGTTGCATGTCTGTAATCCCAGCATTGCTATGGTAAGATGGAAGGCAGAGACAGGAGAATCCTCAGAAACTTATGAGTCAACTCATCTTGAGAACCACACAGTGGCAAACAACAAGAGAAACACTGCTTTAGACAAGGTTATGTGGAAGACTAGTACCAGAGGTTGTCCACTGACCTTCACATGAGTTCCATGGCATGCAGAAGTTCTCACAAACAACCATGAGCACATAAATATCCACAAAAATAAATAAATGTTAACAAAGTAGAGGTTTGCCTAGGAAAGAGAATCAGATTTGGGAATTCATTTAAGAAGGGGAGAAAACATCTCCATGACTTTTTGAGTGAAGGAAGTTAGGCTAAGCATTGGGTGCGGTAGTAAGGCTAGGGCAGGAAAATCACCACTCTGTGTGCCCTGCAGTTCTACTGGGGCTGCCATTTCTCAAAAGAGCTGGGATTGGAAGACTTCTGGGCATGGTAAGTATCATTTCACATCTTTTTGGAAGTCGGCAAGGAACACAGGAAACATGAGACTGTACTTAATTATAGAGTTTAGATAGCTGAGGAAACATGGGGTGCCATTCAGGTGTGCTGGTCTAAATACATTATTTCAAGCTGGTTAAATGATGTAGATAATTCCTACTTTAACTCACTTGTCCCACACTACCGTCTCGCCAGCAAGAACGACGCGGCACACTTAGGATCCTTCTGCAGAACAGCTTTAATGCGTCTTGAGAGGGAGAGCATAAGCTTACAGAGCGGAGACCCGGGGAGTGAAAAGCCCAACCCTTATATAGCTCAGCAGTCCCCGCCTCGGACGTGTCATCTCCTGACTGGCTCCTGCTCTTCAGCCCATATGACGCCACGGGAGAGGCAGAGAGTAAGGGATGGAAAAGTAGCAGGCACGCACGCACCAAGGTTGTTTACTCCAACCGACAACGGATGTCGGCACCATCTTGTAACGGAGAATGTGGGGGCGGCTCCCCACACTCACTCAGAGTTGAAATGAGGGGCCCACGTCTAGTTATGAACTATAGAACATTATAGACATAAACTACAGTGTTATGGAGACGCTGAAACTATGGGGGCACTGAGTCAGCATTACAGAGGCAAGGATATGGGCAGTGGATAATGAGCTAAGGGAAAGGGATCAGAAAGGCAATAAAGAGGCTAGATCTGACATCCCTGGGAAGGTTTCCGAGGCCTTTCAACCAAGGAGTATGGAGCAGTGGAAAGGGGGAAAGAGTAACGTTCAGTCTTCTGGGGATGGAAGAAAGTGGGCATGGATTAGACAACACATCCTTTTACTGTTTTGTACTAACTGCATGGTCCCAAGAACCACAAAGGAGCAAGAGTTGTAGTGAGTGAGTGGACAAGTGAGGGAGTTAGCAAGAAGGCTCATGAAAAGTCAGTCACACTTTGGAGGCTGAGGCAGGCAGATTGCCATGAGTTCAAGGCCCAGCCTATATAGTGAGTCCCAGGCCAGCTTGGGCTACACACCTTTACTAACAAGACAAAACAAAGTAAAACAAAAACCTCAACAAAACTCCAAAACACCCAAATAACATTCTTTCCCTACACATAGAGTCTCTCTGTGTCAAGATTGGAGATCTTCTGAAGCAACAGACCCAGATCCTTGATTTTCTTGTTTTAGGGGAAGAGGTGTCAATTCAATGCCATTTTAATGTGTTCAAGACACCTTCCAGTTAATTCTAACGAATTTATGCTGGTAGAAACAATTAGGCAGATTCGGTGTTACTCAATTTAGCACTGGCATCTCAAGGTTGGTCAGGCAAGGCTTGAGGCTGTACCTTGGACAGCACCACTCTAGCTGCTGGAGGGGAGCTACAGGAGATGCAGGCTGGGAACAAGTCCCATCCATTCTGCGGGCTCTGGGTTCCAAAGGAAGATACATTTGATCCCTCTTCCTTGAAACCCCCAGAATGATTTGTGTCTCTTATAGCAGGGATGGTGGCCCCCACAACTACCTTTGTCCAATGCGGGGCTGGTCAGGTCATCTTCAGTCTGGCCCCTGGGCAGAATCTTCCCAAGGGAAGACAGCAAGATCCCAGTAGCATCATTCCCCCCAGGCTTCAGCTCTCTTCCTGTTCAACCCAGCTGGGAGGCAAGTCAAGTTCAATCACAGATAAGCTCATATTACATGTCATTTATCAAAATCACATTCCCATATTAAATTCTGTCTCTTAGAGGAAAAGCTATAGTCTTAGGACAGAACTTGGGAAATTTGTCACTTATCTTGTGTCCTTTTAATCTGCCCTGGCTGTCTCTTCATGCCCTTCTGCCCTGCTCTGTAGGTGGTTTTCATGGCCTCAAATGTGGCTTTCTGCTGATAATAATAGCAATAATATTTCTAATAATGGTTGTGAGTGTAGAGCACTTGCTTCTTGTCATGCGTCGAGCTAGGCGGTTCACTCACTCATTTTAATTCTCAAAGCTGCTCTGCAGTGTGGGTATTATTACAACAATTTTCAGGGAAACGAAAAGTTCAGAGAAGTTAATGTCTTTAAGGGCTCCCAGCTGGTGAATGGCAAGGAACGACTTCAATTCTCTCTGTTTTGAAGGGATCTTACTGTATAGCATAGACCTAGAACTCATTACATAGCCCTGGATGGCCTTGAACTCCTGATCCTCTCTCCTGGGTGCTGGGACCACAAGTGAGTGTTGCCACACCCAGCTTGAATCAGATTCCCCCCATCTTTTCCATTCTATGAAACCACACCTCATCACAGCCCTGGTTCCCAAGGGCTCTTTGGATTCCTTGGTCTCCTTCCACAGACCACTCGGGGTTTGCTTCTGAACTCCCCACTTTTGTTCACCCCCATGTTGAAGTTGGGGCTCTTATTTGGATACTCAGCTGTACTTTCCCAGGCAGCAGGCAGGCAGATTACCTCACTCCACGACTTTTTTTAAAAACCATTTTTTAAAATTTTACTTCTGGTATCGCTTCGTGTCAGCACTAGTTGCTTAGTCCCTCAGCAGGATGCTCTTCATTCTCTTCTGAACCCTTTTAACCTGCAATAAAAAAATGGCTTATGTAACCTTCATCAAATGAGTTTTGTATTATTTGGAACTTTCAGTGTATGTTTCCATCCTAGTCCTCTCTACTCAGCACTGGGTGATTGAAAGAAAGCTATGACGTTGAGACAGCAGTGGATCATGCACTTTTGTTCCTCCTTTCCTTTGGGTGGTACAGTCCCATACTGGGCATGGGCGTGGCAAGCGGAGCATGGGGCTGGAGTTCAGTCTCATTGGCTTTCCTAGTCATGAGAACTTGTGCAATGAACAATCTGTACATGGTAACACTGGAAGTGAACCTTCAGCTTGTCTTACTTTTCACTTCACTGGAAGCATGATTTCAAAATATCCCACAAATGATACAGTAAATGGTCTTGGACTAATCAGAATGGTCATAACCTTGGAGCAGCATCTACATGCTACTTGCTGACCCGGACACTATCCTTTTATTGCTGTGTTGAGGGAACTTGGAGGGGCCCTGGGTAGTTGCTAGGTAGGGCCCGGAGTTCAAAAGCAGGTGGTAGTAGTTTAACATTTTGACGTCAGGCACAGCTTTTTTGGTGCACATAAGCCAAATAGTAACTGTGTTTATCACACTTGAATTCTTTAGCATCTGATACAAATATACCCATCAATGGTACTTAAATATTTTTCACACTTCACAGTCACTATATTCCCAATGACAACAAGGACCTCAACATAAAAAATTTTTACAGGATATGCTCCTAAAATTTAGGAATTTGAAGTGTATTTATAATGGCAGTTTTTGGTGATTTGCAGATATGCATCAAGGGATCACTTAAGATATCACATTCTCTAACTTCTTCCAATTACTTCACTTCCAATTTCCCTTCAGGAGGAAGACCAGTTCCTGGCTAAGAAGAGGACCAACAGAGACAAAAATGTGCAAATGGGCTACAGGGTAAAGAGATGCACAGATGTTAAACCCAAGAGGTGTTCTACATAGAGGATAAATCTGGTTGCATTCATCTAGACACTGTCTGCCCATCCAACTGCCTGCCCATCCATCCATCCATCCATCCATCCATCCATCCATCCATCCATCCATCCATCCATCCATCCATATGTCTAGCGGATATTAGTCTATCATCTATCATCTGTCTTTCTATCTGTCTATCACTTATTCTATCTGTCTGTCTGCTATCTATCTTTCTTTCTTTCTTCTTCTTCATCATTATCCATCCATCCATTCATTCATCCATCCATCCATGAATGCCTATGTCCCTGTTCCCTGATTATCTATGGATAAAACATTGATTGTAGGATTTTTTTCATTGTGTAGAAAGTAGAAACCTTTGGAAGAACCAGAGGGCATGGAGAGACAGGGTTATGTTTCTGGGGCTGTGGATGAAGGTGAGGTTGAATTTCCTCTCTCTTAGGAAGGAAACAGGTGTGCTATGCCACGTGAAGGGGCGGTGCTTCTAGGGAACCTATCTCCTAAGGTTTCCCAGCCTCACCCAAGGGAACCATATGTTGTTCCTGTGCACCTGCCATGAACACTGATAGACGAGATCATTCCAGAAGCCCCTGGGACCTTTGCTTGAGTCTGCATGGGAAGCTGATACTGCCTGTGTTGTATTTCTGACCTGCTCATCAGGAGGTATGTTAGAATCCTATTTAGTGAAGAAAATAAACTGATGTGGATTTTTCACATCTGTGTTACAAACAACATTCTATATCCTTTTAAAAAGCCTTCTCCTGTGTGCTCCTTCCTTTCCCCCTCCCTCCTTCCCTTCTTTCCCCCTTCTATCTCCATCTCTCCCTCTCCTTCTGTCTCCACTCCCCTCCCCACCTCATCTCATCAATGGACTGATCCCTTGATGAAGCTAGCATTTCATAAAGATGAAGTTAGCAGTTTTGGGTGACATTTTTTGGGTGTCTCTCCACTGAAGACAACAGAAACCAGTAAGCAGCTAACAGCCCAAATGTCAGGGAGCCCTTGGCCAGCTAATTCTGCCATGGTCATTATGGTGGTGGGGGGGGGTTGGCTGAATTTGGGCCTCACTCTATGTTTCCCTTTGACTGGAAACTACGGTGCAGACAATCAAAGTCAATCTGTGGTCCTGGAGGAGATGCCAAGGATGACACTCATCTGGGCTCTGACTTGAGCCCATGGGTCTAATAGGGCCCTTGGGTACCTCAAATCCCATTTCTTCTTCCTTAGTGAAAGGGCTGTAAATCTGAGCTGGGCAGATGGCCATCTAGAATACACTTCATTTCTCAGCCTGCCTTGTAGCTGAGAATGGCTCTGAGATTCAGTTCTGGCAATGGGATACAAGAAGAAATGTCATGTGTAGTTTTTGGGAAACGGCCTGGGTTCCTGTGACTCTCCCCCGTCACTCCCATCTAGAATAAGGGTTGGCAAACTGTTGCTGGAGAGGGCCAGATAGTAAATATTTTCAGCTTTGTGAGCCATCTGGTCTCTGCTACAGCTTCTCTACTCTGCTGCTAAACTGTTGAGCAGCTATAGAATATACTCAAACAAATGGGTGTGTCCCATTTGTCCTTGTATGTTCCAATAACAACTTATTTAGCAAAACAGAAGGAGGGTCAGATTTGGCTTGTGACCTGTAATTTGCTGACTGCTCATCTTTGGGTGTATATGGAGTGAGTAGGTGGGCTGAGGAGGGTGGACTTGTTGGAACCCGAGGTGAAAGCCCTTTCCTGAGAATGGCAGAGAAATAAGCTGGAAGAGGCCTCCACTCCTAGTCATTACAGAGCTGCCCTGCAAGCTCTGTGCATTTCATTTATGCAAGAGAAGTAAACATCCATCTTGCTTATGCTACTGTCAGTTGCAAACGGACCTAATCCCGAGTAATAGATCATTCATGTGTGGGTAAGCCTAGCCCACTAAAGCAGGAAACTATTGAACAATTAGACATCAAAGCCCCAGCAGGAATGAAGTACACATTTTCCAGGAGTGTGGGTCTGTGCTCTGTTTGCCTCCAGGATTTTCCACCTATCTCTGTTAACCACAGTCACAATCAGAACGTTGAGAGTGGTCTTTGTGCAAGCCACACAGTGGGGAGCGGCACACAGGGAAAACTGGTATAACTCAGTTGGGGAGTGTTAGCTGGATGCAGCATCCCACAGCTGGAGCTGCCAGCTCCCTAACCTGGACCCCAGGTGCTCTGACACACGCTAATGAGATTTAGAAGGTGTAAACGCAAGTGTTCCAGAGTTTTGGCACTTTTTAGTTTGGCTGTCAGTCAGAACCCTTGTCTGGAATCAGTATTCCTGAGAAAGCCTACAGAGCCCAGAGGTAAACCTTCCCATGCTTTAGTTTCTTGTGTCCTTGGGACTACAGAGCTCTTAGGAAGATTTGAAAGCACAGCTGTTAGAACAGAGCATCTCATGCAGACCGAGAGAACAAAGACCAGGAATGGGCAGATAAGAACTTTATGGAAAAAAGGTGCAATTTGGCTCAAACATGTTTCTTGCCCTACACCTGCAGAAATGAGTGGCTTGCCCTGCAAGAAGCCTTGTCCCTCTTTCTAATGCTCTAAACAGTGCTACTGCTGCTGTAATGTGCATTTATGTACTGTTTTCAGTGATGTAAAGGGCTCTGTGTGTGTGTGTGTGTGTGTGTGTGTGTGTGTGCACGCACACTGGTGACTTGATTGTGTTGTTCTTGAGCCTAATTTCTGTAAATGATAAAATTGTGTTGCAGGGACAAAGGTTGGATATGCTTACTAGATCATGCTTTGCTGTCTGGTTTCAGACATTGTTGTACCTGGTTTATGACATCGTCTGGCTAACTCCTGCCTTCCCCATCAGACTGTCTGTCCCTAGAGAGTAGGGGCTGTGTCTGTATAGTTACAACAATATTCCTAGTAGTCAACAGAGAACCTGGCATACAATAGGTGCTCTATAAGTTCTCTATCTTTTTTCATTATGGCAAAATACCTGGGGAAGTATAGGAAAGATATTTATTTTAGAGGTTTCAGATATCTTTCAGGGGCATATCCTAGTAACCACTTTCATCCAGCCTCACCTGTTACTTCTACCTTATGGTCTATCTTACTGATGCCACCACATTATAAACCCATCGACGGAGTGATCTCTTGATGAAGTTAGCACCTCAATAACCCTGTCTCCTCTCAATCTTGCCATCAGTCAGGGACCAAGCCAGAAACCACACTGAGGGCCCACATATGAGCCATCTGGGTAATACTTTACATCTAAGCCACGGCACACATGGATATACAGGACCATCTACTTGGAATGCCTTACGTTGATGTGTTCTGTTCTCTCAGATCAATTATGTAACTATTTTCCTAACATGACTGGCTCTGCCCCTTGCCTCCAGCTTCTCATGCCCCTCTCAGGAGGGGCTACACCTCAGCAAACACCAAAACATCTGGTTGTGTGGCAGGTGGCTGGCCAGAGTTTTCCAGAGGGTGTAGGTCAAAAGGATGGGGAGCTGTGAACGGCAAGAGAATTCCGCTTCAGATGGCTGCATAACTATCTGCTTTCACAGGCTGCAGGCTAATCAGAATTTCAAAGGATACTTTTAAATGTAATAGAATTCTACCTGAAAGAGCAATGAGCGGGGCCCTGGAACTGTTTATTCCTCTCGTTTCTATTCTAGGCTTGTATCAAAGATAGCTGGGGACTTCCGATTTTATTTCCATTCCTGCTCAGAATGGAAAAAGCTAATGTGCTGATGGAAGATGGTGGTGGGGAGACCACAGTGATGTACTCCACCGGCTTCTTGCCTCGGGTATACCAGGGGGCAGAGGAGCACAAACAGTGAGCGGAACACACGCCATTTTAATCAACTGCTGAGCAAATTTGCCTCCATCATTTGTAAAGGTCCTGATGCTGAGGTCTAATTGCCTCTCCCCTGTCCCAGGTCAGCTCAGGCTATTCTTCCTGGATTAGATAAACCCTCAAACAGACACGGTTCAGTCAGTAAAGAGCATGCTAAGCAAACACGAGGACCTGAGTTCAGATTCTAGCACACACACACACACACACACACACACACACACACACACACACGTGTTGGGCCTGGTGGCTCATGCATGTAATAGGAGTCCGTGGAGGCCAATTTCTGGAGTTCACTGGTCAGACAGCCTAACTAAATCAGCAAGCCTCAGACCAGTGAGACACAATGGCTCAAAAAGCCAAGTGGATACAGTGACTCAAGAATGTCACCCACAGTTGATCTTTGGTCTACACACACACACACACACACACACACACACACACACACACACACACTAAACAGTCTATACTTTTCATTGTTTGTCTCACTTTTGCTTTTGGCCATAGGAATCTTGGATAAAGTTTGTTATAAGGAAAAAACAGTCTAACTACCAACAAAGCCCTGTCTCAAAATTCTGGCAGGAGGGGTCCGGTGCCGGGAGGCAAGTACGTGCATATGGTATTTAGGAAGGGTTGCACCTGCCTTGTCTCCCACCAGCTGCCAGACTGTTGAGAGCAAAGTGCCGCTCTTTCTGGAAATCCTCAGATGGGGAACCTCCACAAGGAGCCGACAGAAGCTTTCTGGGATCGATTGCACGGAGACTGTGCCAACCACTATTTTTGAAATTTGAACTGAGTTAGCACAGGTAATGTATTTAAAAGCCGTGGTTTTGAGGTTTTGACACCCTGCGAGTCTTACATATGCCCAAGACACGACAGAAACAGCGCACATCTGCTGTACTCTGCCACACGCAGAAAACTGTCATCTCTGTAAGTTGCTTTGTGACTAGGTTGCTGGTGTTGCTTACACTCAGTGTCTCATCTGAACAGTGGTAGAGCCTTCAGGCCACAGCACAGAGATGGCCAGTGTAAGAGACACTCTCTTCTCAGACCTCTCAGCCTACCCTGTGCAAAGACTCTAGGCTACTTCTCCTTACACCTTGACCTTCAGGCGCTGTCTCCTCCTTTCTGGTTCCTGGAGTCTAACCCCTTACAGACAACTTCTGAAGTATGAAGTGGGGTTCCCAGCTGTACCCACATTAAACCTACAAGGCCCATTAGAATCTCAATGGTTATGGAGAGTTGGAAAGTTGCAGGTCCGGAACTCAACTGCCTTGGGCTACTTTAGCCCCATAAATAGGCATTTACTGCCTCATTCTGTGTGTGACGTAGCATGATTGTGACTGCTAGGCAAATCCATGTGGAATGTATGGCTGCACTTCCAAGCTGAGGATGTTACCAGAGAGTGTCTGAGACCTATAACAGATTTCCATATTTTGCTGGAACCTGGCCATGTGATGTTCCTACCAGCGTTTTTTAAAAGTATTTTGATCCCAGATTGATTGTGGGAGGGCCTAGGCCTTACCCTGGATGAAATGACAGACTCTGGAGATCCACCATGGAGGACCTCACCCTCCCTGGGGATCAGAGTGGAGATCGGGTGGGGGGCCTGTTGTCTTGGAGAGTGGGGGAGGAGGGGAGGGAGAGGGAGCTGGGATTGACATGTGAAGCAAGCTTGTTTCTAACTTAAATTTAAAAAAAAGGGAGAGAGAAAGAGAGAGAGAGAAAGAGGCTGAGGGTAAAGGATGCTGGGTTTGAGGCTAGTCTGAGCACCAAAGTAAGACCCTGTCCAGAAGCAGAGGAAGTTTCTTTTAAAATTGGGAGAGATGAGGGTACGTTGCATGGTGAAGGAGAAGCTGCAGTCAGGCTGCCAGATTGCCAGAGGCAGAGAGCACAGAAGTTAACTTTTGCAAAGGGGGGATGCAGAGACAAGCAAGGTCAGTACCACAGGCACAAAGGGCTCTCCAAAGAGCGTGCTTAGAGTTACTGCGTGCACATGCTCTTTCCCAGTTAAAATGAAGGAAAAAAAAGAAGGCTAAACAATAATAAGAAAACCACTAAACATAAAAACTAAAATTACTCAGGATTCCACCATGTCAAATTAGCTACTGTTAGCATTTTGCATGTATATTCAGCGTAGTTTTAAATAATGGCGATAGTGATAGCCTCAAAAAGTATCTTTCTTCCGATGGATGTACTTCAGATTCTCCTCTGCTGACAAACTTAACTTATTTTCCTAGATGCATTTCCTTAAAATAAATCTGAAATTAGGAGTCACTTGGTATAAGTTCATACTTGTTGAATGACTCACATGTCTCTGAAAAAAAAACATTTATCAATATAATCACATAAATGAAACATTTTTAAAAGAAAAAAAGCATTTTGATATATTATTTTCTTTGTTTTAAAACTATAAAAAGCTCATGGAACAGTTGCCATGGAGGAACATAGCACTTGGGGGTCATAATCACTTATATTTGAATTCAAAATAAACTGTCTCTTATTCCCTTTGAGGTGAGAGCTATGTTTTTTAATTAATTAATTTAGTGTGTGTGTAAGAATAGTAGGAAGCATGTGGCTTAATTGATGGTTATCCCAACAATTCATGCCTGAGCATTACTCACTAGAAACTCTAGTTCCTTACAGATCACTGCTCCCAAGGGACACAAGTAGCCAAAGCTGTGTTTAAAAACACTCAGGGCTCTCCTGTGCTTTCTGTTGAGTGCAATAGTATCATCTGATTAATAATCAATGCCCATCTGACACCTGAGGGTCCAAAGAGATAATCCTGAAGTAAGCTTACTGATTTGGTCTGATTTGGTCTGTTTCTACTCTTCACCACTGGCTTCTTTTAATGAGTCCTCTTTAGGTTCTGGCCTTACTTCTGGACAGCCTGAAAATCCATGGGCTCCCATAGCCAAAGTGCTTTAGCCCACAAGTCATGAAGGTACACTGACTGCTGTTGCTATTAGTGCCTTTGTAGCATTCACTCATGTATTTACTGACAAGGATGTAGCTGTGAGAAACTCTGTGAGGGCTGGGTCTGAGGAATGACTGGTTCTGTCCTAAACCCCAAGGACTTGAATTAAGTCCCAGGGCATGGCAGTGACACACTGTGAGATGTTGAGATTTCCTTGGGTCTTTGATGTTGACGTAGATCATGTGTATGATTTCTCAATTTGTAGCCATAGGTCAAGACCTGGCTTTCCTGGGTGCAGGATGTTTCTCCATGTGTTGAGTGATGGGAATACTTAGTTTAGTGCATTGCTTCTGTACTGCAGAAGAGAATGGCTTTCATCTTTTCCCTCCATAGAAGTCCAGGATAGTATGTCAGAGCACCTGGAGGGACGGGACCACCATATTTTATTCATCTTGGCTTCTTCGGCTGCTAGCATAAAGCCTAGCATGTAGCAGGAGCTTTCACAATGAATAGTACGTGAATGGGATGTGTCTGCTCAAAGTGCATACCTAGCTTCAGGATCAGTGGGGTCACCTTCCTAGATGCAAAGAGAACTTTATTCTTCCAGTGTGTGGTGCTGCTTCTGAAATAGAGACCAGCAGGCAGAAAAGAATGGTTTGTCAGTTCCCCATGGATGAATCCAAACTGGAAACGGCATAAACTAACATGATGTACAGACCTGTTCTGCATTCTGCAGTGTGCTGTGGGTGAGGTAAAGACCCTTGCTAAAAGTAGGGTTTTGCTAGAAGAGGCTGTGCAAAGAGACAGATCGGAAGCTTTGGGGACAAAAGCAATGTACCTGTGTCCCTTCTACACATATCCCCCTTGAACTGAGATTATGTTAGTTCACCAAATAGCACATGGAATTTGGGATTAGTTACTGAAAATGTAATATGTGTGTGTGTGTGTGTGTGAGAGAGAGAGAGAGAGAGAGAGAGAGAGATCAATAAAAAACAAATTTTTACCAAGTAGAACTGGCAGAAGATATGGAAATAATAAATTAGGGAAGGTAATAGCAAGGGCTGGTGTGTGGGTGCCAGCTTTAAGTAGGTTGTAGGAAGTTAGCTGAAAACTGATGCTGGTAGGAAAGATCTTACGTTAATGAAATGAGGAAGTGAGCCACCCAGATTTCTGATGGAAGAAAATGACAGAGGGAATGGGGATGGAAAAATATAGGTGCATTGTGTTTGGCATGGAGAGCAGTGTAGATGGCAGTGGACCATGGTGGATCAGGGAGAAACTGCTAGAAAAGGAAAGGAGAAGCAGATTACATGTCTTTTTTAAACTTTTTAAAATTTGAATTAGAAACAAGCTTGTTTTACATGTCAATCCCAGTTCCCTCTCCATTCCCTCCTCTCCTGCCCCCCACCCACCCCATATCCCATCCCCTTTCTGCTCCCTAGGGAGGGTGAGGTCTTCCATGGGGGATCTTCAAAGTCTGTCATATCATTTGGAGCAGGGCCTAGACCCTCCCCTGTGTGTCTAGGTTGAGAGAGTATCCCTCCATGTGGAATGGGCTCACAAAGTCCATTTGTATTCTAGGGATAAACACTGATCCACTACCAGAGGCCCCATAGATTACCCAGGCCTCCTAACAGACTACATGTCTTTCTGTTTCCTCTGCACTTCTAGTTTTCTCTGCCTTGTTCAAGAGCCTACAGCAGGCCAATCACTAGGCAATTTGAGCCAAAAAGTGTCAGAAAGGTAAAATAAGTAGTTGTAGTCTTAAGACTAGACCACACGTGGAGATTTGCCAGCTCTGAGTCTGGTATAGTAGAACAGGAAGGAAACCTGGAGCACTGAAACTAGCAACCATGAGTGGTTGAATAAGACTGCTATTTGAAAAGGTATGGGCAGGTGTCTTAGGGTTTCTATTGTTGTAAAGAGACATCATGACCACAACAATTCTTATAAAGGAAAACATTTAATTGGGTGGCTTACAGCTCATAAGTTCTGTCCATTATCATCAGAGCAGGACATGGCAGCATGCAGACAGATGTGGTGCTGGGGAAGGAGCTGAGAGTTTTACATCTTACAGGCAACAGGAAGTGAACCCTCTCACTGGGCATGACTTGAGCATTTATAAGACCTCACAGCCTGCCTGCACAGTGACATACTTACTCCAAGAAGACCACATCTACCCCAACAAGGCTGTACCTCCTAATGGTGTCACTCCTTTTGAGGGCCATTTTCTTTCAAACCACCACATTCCACTCCCTGGCCTTCAAAAGCTTGTAGACATATCATAATGCAAAAATGCATCCAGTCTAACTTGAGAAGTCCGCATAGCCTATAACAGTCTCAAATTTATTTAAAAGTCTAAAGTTCAAAGTATCTCCTGAGATTCTTGCAATCTCTTATCTGTAATACTCTATAAATCAAAATTAAAAAGCAAAGTACATACTTCCAACATAAAATGGCACAGATATACATTACTGTTCCAAAATGTAGGGAAGGGAACACAGTAAGGAAATACTGGACCAAAGCAAGACCAAAAACCAGCAGGACAAACTCCAAACTGCACTTCCATGTCTGATGTCAAAACATTCATCAGATCTCCAAGTCCTTTCAGCTTGTTGACTGTAACATGCTTCTTTCTCTTGGACTGGTTCCACTCCCTGTTAGCAGTTCTCCTTGGCAGGTGTCCCATAGCTCTGTCATACCCAATATCTTGGGGTCTCCAAGGCAATCCAGGCTTCACCTTCAGAGCTTCACAAAATGGCCTCTCCAGGCTTTCATTTAGGAACACCCTGACACATGCCTGGCCTCAGTGACCTTCCTTAGTCATGGAAGAAGATTCCATAATGCCTTTCTTCTATCCTTGACTCTAAATCCAGAACCACATGGATGAAACTGTCAACTTCTGTTGCTTCCTGGTGCTGGAACATAGCCTCTTATTCAATTACATCTTTACCAACTTTCTGTTTTCCATAGTTTCCTTCATTGGCTAAGCTTGGTTGTCCTTAACTTTGCTCTGTAAACCAGGCTGGCCTCAAATTCAGAGATCTGTAAGCCCCTATCTTCTCAGTGCTGGGATTAAAGGCATGCATTACCATACCTGCTTTTCTTTAATTCCTTTTCACAAGTTGGAAACTTAGCTAGATGGGATCTTTCCCAGAAGTCACTATTGCCGTTATTCATTTTTTAATCTGCTTATCTCCTTGAACACAGGACTTAGCTCCATTTCACTTCCTGGTGCTCTTTTTCTCCTCAAATTGTACATTTTGTATTTTCCCTTGCTCAGCTTGTTCCTTTTCATTATAAATCCTTATTAGAGTCAACACTAATAACCACACAGCCGAGTCTATATTAGGCTGTTTTGAGATTTTCTCTTCCAACAGAATTAATCCAAAATTCTTCATGTTAGCCTCAGGTAGACGTTTTGGACAAGGGCAAAAAGCAGCCATATTAATCACCAAAATATCACAACAGTCTCTAGGCAACATACCAACATTCTTTTCCTCTGAAATATTTTCATCTAGGTACCCACAATTCAAATCATACTCAGCACCACTGTCTTCCATGTTTATACTAGGATGTCCCATTAAGCCTCACTTAGGACATTCAACTGCCTTTCTAACTAATCCACAGTTCCAAGGTCCATAATCCTTCAAACAAAAGCATGGTCAGGCTTATCACAGAAATATTCCAGTCCCTGGTATCAGCTTCTGTCTTAGTTAGGACTTCTATTTGTTGTAAAGACACACCATGACCATTACCATTCTTATAAAGGAAAGCATTTAACTGGGTGGGTTATAGTTTAGAGGTTCAGCCCATTATCATCATGGTGGGACATGGAGGCATATAGGCAGATGTGTTCTTGGAAAGGGAGCTGAGAGTTCTCTGTCTTGCAGGCAACAGGAAGTGAACTGTCTAACTGCACATGGCTTGAGCATATATGAGACTTCAAAGCATGCCTTCACATACTTCCTCTACAAAGACCACACCTACGCCAACAAGGTCACACCTCCTTTCAGGTGTCATTTTCTTTCAAACTACCACAGCAAAGTACAGGGACAGGAACAGGGGATAGAGCAGTTTCTGTGGGCCAATAATTTCAGGAGCCATTGCCTGGGAAAAGTATGAGGAGTGAACAGTTATTGAAGCCATGAGGTCAGTATAGGAGGCTTACCTAGAAGGAGCTGGGAACCCTGTGGCAGAAGCCTCATGCTCATCCTCCCCCGCATCCTTCTGATACTGACTCCTAGGGACTGACTTCATGTGCAAACTGGAGGTCAGGCAAACTTACTGATGTGGTTCATGTGGGCCACAATAGCCCTGTGGAGGAGGTGATTCATAGGCATCCAACCTGAGTAAGACTGAACAGAAGATGAGAGTGAGAAACCACAGCCTAAGTGAGGTGGAAAATCTCAGATTTGCAGAGTGGGAGATGCTCTGATGTACCCCTGCTGCCTAGAGAAGACAACCGATTGTCAGCTTATTAGCTAGTAAATGTTCACACTGGAAGCTTGAGTGTGTGTATGTGTGTGTGTGTGTGTGTGTGTGTGTGTACATGTGTGTGTGTGTGAGACTCTGATGTCCCCTCTTCCTGTTACGTGACAAAACTTCTCCTGGGGAGACCCAATACACACATCTACTCATTCCAGATAGGGAACCCTTGATAGAACAAATTACAGATACCACCAAAGTTCAGTTTGGTGAACCATGAGTTGTACTGGGGTTACTTATAGGGATACAGGTGAGGGGTTACTAACAGGAGTATAAATGGCTCAAAGACAGCTGTATTACCAATCTCAAACTTAGCATGGGTGACATCTCACAAAGTGGAGAACCTGGAGCACACTGCCTAGCCTGAAGTCACGTTGGAGAGTGTCCTTTCTGGGTGGCCTCAGTTGGTCTAAACCTCTTCCAGGCAGCTCAGCTGGCTTCTGCTTCTTTCAGGCAGCTGATCTGGTCTCAAGCCTTTTTTGCATCTTGGCTTCCTTAGGGTCAAGTTCAGCTTTTATTGTTTACTCCAGCAGGGAGGGGCCTCGTGAATCTGGTCAGTTTCAGAGACTTCCTGAATCTGTTTTGAGCCATTTACCTTCATGTTTAAAGAACTTCCCTGTAGGGAAGTTTCAATCTCTGAGAAAACTGTTGCACCACACTGCCTGATCTGCTACTGCTACACATGCTCACAAGGTAGAAGATCGCCTTTTAGAGGGATGATGCTGGCAGAGTCTAATCTCTGGCCTATGTGGATCAGAACAGTCCAGTTATCTGCACTGCCGCTGACTGTACTGTTTCAGTTAATGTGACATAATGGGGGCTACTCCTGGGAAGGAGGATGAATTGTGAGAGCCACAGCTGCTGAAGGACTGAGGATTCACTCCAGTCAGTGGTACTGAAAATCGGAGGTGTTTGTGGATTTGTTTCATTCTGTTACTGAAGCTAACTTTGAAGTTGATGCTACAGGTGACCGGGAATCTTTCAACTTCCACTACTTTTTAGACAGAGCCTCAGTTCTCCAGAGGCCTGCTGGGTTGTACAGAAACAGAGTCTTGCCCACCTGCAACATTCACCCTGTGTGGGTCCTCTGCAGCCTCAACCACTCTGGAGCCTCTCTGATTTTTCTGTCTGTCCTTTAACTACGTTGCTTTTAAACGTGTGCTTTAGCTCAAAATTTTCTGGTGGAAGGCCTCTCTGATGCTTGGATCAGATGTGGTCCTCACTTGCTCTCATAGCACTTTCCTTGCCAAGGCATTCTCAGGTTTGTAGTTGAATGTATTAGTTGAATAATTTGTTATTTACTGTCTGCTCCCTTCACTCCTATTTGACTGTAACCTCCGGTATTTGCTGCTGACAAATGCCTGTGCCTAGGAACTATCAGTAAATATCTGAAAGAATTATTGACCACAAGAAAAAATGAGCTAAGAGTGGGTGTACACACCCTGCAGAGGAAAGACATCAGAGGCATAGATTGGAGAGGACACTCCCGCCCGCCTTCTCTCCTCTCCGCTGGTCTTCCTTGGTCCTGGGAGGAAGGCAGACGGAGGCAGCTGGCAGGAAGCAGCAGCGGACAAGAGCAAAGGCGCAGGAGAGCTGAGCAGCCGCTGCCTGGATACCTGGGGAGGATGAGAGAAGCTGTTGTCAGATGAATCAACACCGAGCAGATGCTCTCCAGCAAAGGCATGCTCACCCAGGCAACATCAGAAGAAAGACTCAAAAGGGTGAGAACAGAGGACTACCCACTCTGCTGAGTGATCCACAAAGGTCCAGGCTGGAGGCCTCATGTGATTACAGGTTCAGGCCATCAGAAATTATCGTAACAAGAGGACTGTTGACATCTGGGGAAGTCAAGGGCCAGCAACATCAAGCTGGCTATTTATAAGATGTGTGTAGCTCTCTAGACCATCATAACAACAAACACATCAAGGCTTTGATAGCCTGTTATTAGAATTCACCAGTCTCAACCTAGGGAGTCATCAAGGGCAAAGAATAAAATGTCAAGACTAGAGTCTATACCTTTATTTTATGATGACAGATTTATACGCCGGGATGGGCTGGGCTTCACGAAGGTGTTCACATGACAAACCTAGGCCTGACAGGTTCTGAGAAATTATGTCTGGCCCTGAAGGAGGGTAGAGTTAGAGTTTACAGGGAGTCCAAAGAGATTAGTTAGGGGACCCACAGGAGGGACAGGGACAGTTCTGGTGAGAAGCGTGAGAAAGGTCGTGGGGACAAACCAGAGAGTTGAGCATTAGGAGGGAGGCAGGCAGACAAAGGGGGTGTCCCTGTTTGCACAGCCATCACAGAAATCTTCATTCTTGCCTCAGGTTTTGACCTAAGGGTCACTAATGGCAACAGCTATTCTTTGATGTTGGCCAGTTAAAGAACTTGGCTGCTAAAGAGTTATTGTCCCCTGCTTTTACTGTTCTGGAGTTGGAGGCTTCCTTCTTTTCTGCTCACCTGTTGTTGTTATGGGGCCATTTTCTCCAATCATAAGCTATCATGATTATAATACAGTTGTCACTCTGTATCTGTGGGTTCTGTGCCCCCAATTCAACCAACTGTGGATCAGGAAAAAAATCGTGTTTGTACTGGACATGTTTGGACCTTTTCCTTGTCACTTTTCCTTAAACAATGTAATATAATATTTGCAGCTGGTGTGTTTACACTGTGTTCGGTGTGAGGGGGCCACCTAAAGATTTAAAGTATGCTGGAGGATGCTGATGGGGTATGCTCACACACTGTGTCACTTACACGAGGGCCTGAGCATCTGAGGTGGATGTTGGCAGCAATTCCCCAGAAACCAAGGGACGATTGTAGTCAGTACAATAACAGCATGCCGTACAATATGCATGTTTTAGAACCATAGTAAAACGTAATTGAAGACAACAAGCAGTGAAAATAACTGGTAGGACGTGAGAAACAAAGCGCGTTCTTGTGTGTTGCGGATTCTTGAGGAAAACAAATGCTTCTGGTGAAGTGGGCACTGAAGCCCGAAGGATGGGGCCAGGCCTGGTCACACCCGTCAGCAGTCAGCACTCACTCTATTTGTGACCTATAGAGGTGGGGGCCTGTGCTCGTTTCAGACCCCACAGCCTAGCATTTCAGCGTGCAATAGCCGTTCTCCTAGTTGTGAGGGCTTGCCAGCCAAATCCGAACGTCTGCCAGGAGGCTCACACCGCGCGCTCCCACTGTGTAACCTCGCAGTAGTTGGGCAGCAGAGTCGTAAAATACGGCTCTCCTTCCCCCAGCCTTGAGCTTCTCACCGCCCACTCCACACTTGGACACGCCTGCTTCCTGCTCTCACTTCACACAGCTAATCATCCGATGTGACCCCGGTGCCCCCTCTCCCAGGCTAACGTGCCTTAGTTTTTACGAATTGTAAAAACCTTCCTTATGGTGTTACTATTTGCGCTTTAAATAGCTACAGAGAAGAAATAACACCTAGTGATCTGTTTGTTTGCTTATTAATTCTGTGTCCCTGTTCATTCTTTCTCCCTTTCGTATGATAGTTTTTACTTCCCTTTGAAAAGTTCACACGTGTATGCAATATATTCTGATCTTGCCCATTCTCACACTTGCCCCCTCTGGGACCCGGCAACCTATCTCCCTCCCGACTTCATGTTCTTCTTTTTGGGGTTGGGGGTTCGAGACACGGTTTCTCTGTGGCTTTGGAGGCTGTCCTGGCACTAGCTGACCTCCAACTCACAGAGATCCGCCTGCCTCTGCCTCCAGAGTGCAGGGACTAAAGGCCACCGCCCGACTTCATGTCTTTTTTAAAAACAAAAATTGTTACCAGTAGCACCTCAAGTTTAATTAGTGCTGACCACGTATGCATGGATGTGGGTCCATCGACTGGGTATGGACAACCTGTCAGTAGGTGGCCCTCAGCTCCTTCGTGTTCCATCTGGCTTCAAGTCAGAGTGTCACCCTCTGCTATCTTTAGTTTGAATCTGCTAACCACATAGTCTCACAGTCTCTCTCTCTCTCTTTGACAATATTGGTTTCACTCTTAACTTTTAAAGGATCTTTGTTCTGGCTATGGAACTGTGGGTTAATGGGGTCATTCCTCTGCCCCACCCCCACCCACGCCCAGTGTTTTAGAGGTGTGATTCCATGGACTTCTGGTCATCCTCCTTCCCCCCTTCTCCCCCTGCTTCTCCAGTCCTCTTTTCTTTCTTCCCATTTTCTGGCGATAACTCAGCCAGCATTTCTATTATTGCTCCCTGCATGTGAAATCTTATGTTCTCTGATTGTTTTCAGAATTTCCTCTTTACTGTCAGTTTCCAGCAGTTTGACAATGAAGTACCTACATGTAGCGTTCTTTGTATGCTGCTTGAGGCTCACAGAGCTGCTTGGCTTTATATGCTGAAGTTTTTCATCGAATGTAATTTTCAGCTATTCTTTCTGAAGAGTTTGGCTCTTGATTGAAAACCCATGTGTTAGTTTTCATTGCAGACTATGGGCTAGGAGAAAGAGTTGGCTCACAAGCCTCTGGGGGAACTCTCCCTTCCTACAGCCCCTGCCCAGCCGGTCTATGACAGCCTATGAAAGAGTTGTGGTTAAGGACTCAGGACTCTCAGGCGGGTCGGGCGTTTTGCAGCTCTGTATTGCTAGCCTTGTGCCATTGTCTGGCTCTCTCTCTTTCATGCCTCATGCAGAGACATCTTCAGACGCCTTCGCTGAACCACTCTGCTATAGGGGAAGAGGAAGCCTTGAAGATGCTGTTCTTCTCTTAGTGCTCACTGGTCTCCTACTCTGGTCCTTTCTGTTTCTCTTCCCTGGAACACCCCTAGTCCAAGAGACCGTAGGAGCCTTTTACTGTGGACTTTGTCAAAAGTGAGATAACCTCCAGTTGCTCTGACCTGCCTGCCCAGAAAATGGTTTGCTATTTCACAGGTAAATGAAGAATTAAGAGAGGCAGATGAAGTAAACAGGGGACGCCGTACCTTCTCTAGTTCTAATTCTTTCTATTGTTAAAGTGTGACTGGAGACTTGTAAAATTACAAACACTTTCTTTTCCTTGAGGATTCCATAGGTGAATACAATAAAAAATGATTACATCTGTCCTAGTTTGGGTTTTTATTGTTGTGAAGAGACACTATGACCACAGCAACTCTTATAAACTAAAACATTTAATTGGGGGTTTTACTTACAATTTCAACAGTTCAATCCATTGTCATCATGATAGGGAGCAGGCAGACATGGTGCTGGAGCTGAGAGTCCTGTATCTTACAGGCAACAGGAAATTGACTGACAGTCACACCGAGGGACGCTTGAGCACCCCACAGTGATACGCTTCCTCCAACAAGACCATAGCTCCTAATAGTGCTATTCCCTTTGGAGGCCATTTTTTTCAAACCACTTCTTGAACTACTTCTTTTTCTTGCTAGTAAGTCCAATTAGTGCTGTGCGTGGGTGTTGGGTCATTCTTTGTATCATGGGAAGTCTACCAATGGGAACACTGTAAAAAAAAGGCCGGTTTCCCTCCCTCTGTAGCTATCAACCGTCAATAGCTCCTCAGCATGTGGTGGGACCTGAAGACCTCTTCCCTTATCTATGTTGGAATTTTGAATATTGGCTGGTTTTGCACAGATTGTGTCCTGAAACAGCATTTCACAGAACTTCTTTCCATCCTTTGGCTCTTACATTCTTTCTATTTCCTCTTCTACAACGTTCCCTGAGCTTTGGTGGGAGGAGGGGGGTGAGAAAGATGGCCCCTTCAGAGCTGAGCATTCAATATCTTATTCCTAGCACTTTGACCTAGGATGTATCTCTGCATTGATGGCTGCCCAGTGCGAGAGACTTCTCTCTTAGCTCTGTTTTTTTTTCTGGGTTTTAAGTCCAAGGCCTTGTGTCTGTGCTGTGTCCTCCACCACTGAACGACAAGCCTAGTCAGTGCTTTCATTCTGGGCTTGTTCCTTTGTCTCCTCCCACACCTAAGAGCTCAGTTCTTGTTTCCCAGCTGAGCTAAGGTCTTGGTATTTCTTCAGTAATTTCCCTCCTCTGCTATCATCATCTTCTCCTCAGGGGAATCCAAATTGCACCAGGTAGACTGTTTGATATTGTCCTTAGGACTTGGAGGCTCCATTCATTTTATCAGCTTTTCCTTCTCTTTTACAGATTGGATAGATTTTTATCGATCTGTTTCCCAATCTACTGGATTTTTCTTCTGTTGCCTTCAATTTACTCAGAAGTACATGCAGCAAGTTTTGATTTCCAGTTTTAAGTGCTCTCTCCTTTCTCTCTTGAAAGTCTGTCTTTTCATTTATGAAGATTTTATTTTACCTTGATGATTTTGATGTATTTCCCTTTATTTTTTTGAGTTAGTCTGTCTGATAAATTATAGATATGCCACTCTTCTTGCCTTTACTTATAACTGTATATATTACATTGTGATTCTTGGTGTATCTACTAATTTTTGATCACAAACTGATATTGTGTGTGAATCAGTGTAGGGAGTGTAGTTTGTGATATCTCTTAATACTAACGTTGTTGCTTATGTAGCCCAGGCTGGCCTTGAATTTGCTATGTAGCAGAGGATGGCCTTGAATTTCTGATGGTCCTGTCTTTACCCACTGAGTGCGATGATTAGAGGTGGGCTGCCATGCAGATTTTTGTGCACTCTGCCAAGTGAGCTACATCCTCCACCCCTCTTCCTTTTAAAATTATTTTTGTTTTAGTGGCAGTTAATTACTTACAGATCAAAAATGAACTTGGGTGGGTCTGCTTTAATGCTTTCTCAGGGAGTATCTGTGGAAATCTTAAGACTTTCAAAGACTTTTAAGTTGTGGAATTTAACTTTTTAACCTTTTACTTAGTTTGTGAGAACTTGGCTGTCAATTTGGGAAGGGTAGACTATTGTAAGCTGGGGTGTGAGCTTTACTCCTGAATCGACTTCCAGTGTTTCAGCTGGATGCTTGGACTGTGAACAAAGTGTTATCAAGGTCTCCAACTTACAGACTCTGCTTAGCTTTAGCATGTCAATTCTGATCCAAACTTTAGAAAGGTCCCATTATCATAAGCCTGTCTAGATGCCTTTTACTCATGTATAGTTCAGCCCTGGGTTGAGCGGTTGCCGAACTTCACCACATGGACTTACGAGGACTGCATTGCTTATATCCTTCAACTTTTCTGCCTAGTATGTTACACTGATGTCAGCTGCTCCAAACTACAACCTCTGCCTAGGCAGCTCATCAGGACCACAATGCTTTGCTTGGATTCCTTTACTACAACACTGCTGGAAATGGTCCTTTGGCACCAAGCTTGGATTTCAGCTAGTCAGTTTGCAATCTCTCAAGAAACCATAGTTGTCCCTGCTCTACAAGTATGAGGGCATGAATTTGAACTCCCAGCACCCTCCTATAGCATTAGGACATGGCTTGTGCTTCTGTAACCCCATCACTGGAAGATGGGAAAAGGTGGATTCTGTGAGTTCACTGCTCATCCAGCCAAGCTGCGTGGTGAGCATCCACTTCAGGCAACGGGGGACAGGGATTGAAGAAGACATCTAATGTCCTGCCCTGGCCTCTGAATATGCACACATGGACATGCATATGGATACACTCACATACATCACATACACACACTATAGCACACACACACGCACGCACGCACGCACGCGTGCGCGCGCGCGCGCGTGCGTGCGTGCGTGCGTGTGTGTGTGTGTGTGTGTGTGTGTGTGTGTGTGTGTGAGCAATACAGTGATTCTGAGTTTTTGAAAATAGTCACCTGATATGATTCGATAGTTTTAAGTTGTTTGGGCAACAGACATAATCCAGCCACTATTGCATTTCTTTTCTTTTTTTCCTTTGGTGCTTGGAATCATGCTCAGGGCTGTCATGAATGTAAGCAAGCACTCTCCCACTGAGCCACACCTCCAAACCATACCATGACTCTTTGAACAAGAGAAAGTGCTGATGAGTGTGGGGAGAGCTTAGAGTCGGAACACGAGGAGTATTTTCAGGCTTCTAACCTGGAAACTAAGGTCAAGAGGATGAGGCTTGCAGAAATGCAAGCAAAATTAAAGCACAATGGAAAAGACTCCTGTGAGCTATTTATAAATTGAATAGAAAGGATGAAGAAGGCTGAAAATAGGGCCAGAGAGGGTCTAAAAAGTCATTTCTTAAGCGGTACATATCGCAATGTTGGCAGATGAAACGGTATGATTTGAGCCATTTATTGAAAATAATTCAGTGTAAGGATGAAGATGGGGAGAGGGTGGGTTTTTGCTGTGACCACACTGGCCACAAGGTGAGCATTGCCAAAGCTCGATTATGACACGTGAACATGTGCGATAGTATTTTTCTACTTTTGCAAGTGTTGGGCATTTTCAAATTTAGAAAAATTAGAGGAAGGAAACACGCTAGAGCTGTGAACGTAAGGGATAGAGGTATGGGTGAGTTTGACTGTCTCACGCTTCGCTTCAGTGATGTCCTTAGGGACATATGTGCTTGAAGATGTCCCTGAAGATGCAAGTACACCAGAGCTGAGGCTGCAGCATCCATGCTGCTGCCTTGACCAACCCTGATTCAGGGCAAGCTCTTTATATCAGCTGGGAAAGCACTGAGCAGTTCCAGTCTAGACTGCAATAGAGAGGTTTGGTCAGACCTTATTCACATCTACCTGAGTGGTTCCTAGAGTGATCTTTTGATGTGTTTTATTGTATCTCCGTTTCTAGTAGTATTCCCAACCAGCTGTGTTCTGGGATCTGCCTGGAATCTCCCTAGGTCTTGCTGTCACGAACTGGTTTCCCTACAACTAACCATGGAGTCTGTAATTGAGCCCATCAAGCTTGTTTCTGAAGGCGCAGAAATTTTATTTTCATTAGTATTTTTGAATTTTAATTTCTTTTGTGTGCACGGGGTGGGGCAGTGCATGCTGAAGTTAGAAGACAACTTTGGGCATCAGGTCTCTTTTTCACCATGTGGATCCTGGGGATCAAACTTAGGACCTCAGGCTTGGTGTCAGGTGTCTTTACCTGCTGAGCCACCCTGCTGGCCCCCTCAGAAAATGTAAAGCTAGGGATTTTTCTTTAAGTGATTGGGAAACAAAGAACAAAGGCATCACCATTTTTTTCTCTTGCTGTTTACTTTCTTTTCCATTTATTCAACAAATTTTGCTTAGGTAACACTATATATCAAGTTTTGTGTTATTTGCTGATTGGGAGATCAAGCTGATCAAAGGACAGACCTGCCCTCAAGAATATGGGAAGGGGAAGGTAGGTATGGGGGCTTTGAGGAAGAGTTACAGGTACAGAGATAGATGTTTGTATGGGGAGTTGGATACAAGGGGCAGTGGTGATCACCACTATAGTCTTTTTCCTTGGGGGTCAGTTTCCCACTGCTTTTTCTACTTATGCATTATCCAGAGTCCTTTGAATACCAGTTTCCTCATTTCTAAATAAGGCTACTTACAGCTTTTATAAGTATCAACGTTTTTTATGTCTAAAAGGAATTTTGCAGACCGTGGAGGATGCTGCTGACACTGTTGATGGAGATGGTGGGGGGATAACGATGCTCTTTCCTTCTTTCCAGGCATGCTCAAGATGGATCACTGTGATCACTGATTTTACCAGGTGACATTCAAGGGACCATTGCCATGCACACTCAGCCACAGTAAGATAACCTGGGGGCTGCAGGCATTTCCAGGAAAGATCCATAAGCAAGAGGAAATTTCTTTTCTACATGGGTAATAAATCTTCTGACTATTGACTTTTAAAAGCGTAGAGCAAAATGTCTTTTTTGTCTGTTTAATACCAAGCACCACCTTAACATTTGTTTTGCTGCACAGTTTACTGAGGGCTTCCACAGTCATAAATCATCAATGGCTCATCAGAACCCCTTCACTTGGCAGGATAGATTTAATTTTGACCCTCACTCACAGCTGCGGAAAATATAAGCCAGAGACGTTAAATAATTTGTCCAAGATATATAGCTAGCAAGGACAGAACCAGCGCCTGAATTCTGGTCTTTTCTTTTCTCATTTTTGAAATCATCAGTTCCTCATGGCAAGTATCTGTAATGGACAGGACTCCTCTTTGATGTCTATAAAAGGTTTCAAACTGTTTTTTTAAATGTTTAAAAAATCATCCCTATTTTGACATATCTTGGATGTCTGAAATGCCCCAGTCTCAGTGCAGTCACAATAAATCAAGCAAACAAATAACCCATCCCCATTGTGCTGTGGATTATTTCCCCATGAGGCAGATGTTTACTTTTTATAAATGAAAGCTCATTGTTGTCAGGAACATTTAAGAGGCTTAACCTGTCTCCTCTGGCATATGGCGCTGGCTTTTCATGATAAAAGTCATTGTGTGCAGTGGTAGACTAAATTGCAAGGCTTGTTCTGAAACTTCATCAGTTACTGCTTGTGAACAACACTGTTTTCCTATGCAGAGGCTCATCTGGACCTCTTCCACTGAGAAGGGGCGGGAGGGGGTGAGGCTGTTTCCTTTGGTAGAAAATACTCATATTTTAATGGGTATGATGTCATGAATTATTAAAGTAGCTCAACTTTAAAGCTGAGCCGAAAGAACACATAGTGAAGAATGACCTTGAGACTCCTGAAAAATGGGAACGTTGACTGCGTGCCTGCAGACTCAAAGATGGATTTCTACTTTAGTTTATATTTATGCAACTGTGAAACTCGGTCCCTTGTTCCCAAAGAAATCCTTTGTGCAGCCGTGTGGAGAAAGTTATTACATTTTAGAGCAGAAGAGCTGTAAAGTTTCTTTCCCCGGGTCTCATGAAAGCTAGAGTGTGCTGGCGAACTTTGTGCTGGGGGAATGACCCTGAGGAATGAGATGTAGAGTCTCTCAGAAGACAAAAGGAAACAGGCAGGCATTGTTCTTTCTTTCTTTTTTTAAAGAAAGTACCATTAGGTTCTTAGAAAGAATTTGTGTGTAACCCAATGTCCCTCCCTCTACAGTGTTCACTTGCTTCTGATTCAAGGTGAATAAAAGGAAATAAACCCAGAAGCATGAAGGTCTGCCAGCTGCTCTGTTGCCTGAGCACATGACAATGCCTGTAGCAATCCCCACCATAACGAGTGCAGGTGCCCAGGGAGGCTGCCAGAGTGCTCATGATGCGACAGGGAATACTTCAAAGATTTGAGTTAGGCTCCAGGCTCATTCTCTGGACAATAGTTTGCTGGGAAAAATCATAGAAACTACAAGTGGAATGAGGTGTCCTTGCTACTTCCAAAATGAGGCAACGCTATGTCTAAACCTACAAAGAGGTATGACTTGTCTCCTATGCTCTTTGTAACATGATTGAGTTGAGTTTCTGTACACTTTGGGCTGTCACTTGGTGGTAGGTTGCTTTTCTCAGCACTGAAAGGCCTTGGGGTTTTATCTCTGTAGTGATGATGATGATGGTGACGATGATGATGATGACGATGAAGAAACCCATAGGAAGGGAAAGAGTATGACTGGAGAAGATGGAAGAAGCAGGATTTGTAAGTCTATTAAATGTTTGGTATTGTCTCCAAAACAATGCCTAAACATAAGCTATAACCCTATTAGAGATTGCAAAGTTCAGTGTGTAAGCTTTTTCATATCATACAGTAGACAGCAGAGCAGAACTTTATGTGACCCAATACCTGACACCAGATACTGAATGGTGAATAATGAATTCAACATTATTTTTATTTGCTCATTTATGATTCTTTGAGAAAGAATCATTCTGTGTAGCCACAGGCTGGCATCAAACTTTGATCCTTCCATTTATACCTGCTGGGTGCTGGGATCATAGGTACATGCCACCATGCTCAGCTGAATTCACCATTTTTACTGTTTGGCTCAGAATGACGGTGGCTGCCCTTTCTGTTTTCTTGTTTGTTTGAACTCTTTGGTCCTTACATGTAGGATGTCTTCTTGTCCTTGTGGATCCACTTCTCCATCCTTCTCTATTCTCTCTCCATCCTTCTCTATCCTCTGTGCCCTGGCAGATGACAGGCTCCTACTTTATAGGAGCCCTGTCTTCTGGCTTATAGTTGGGTTGGGTCAACGAGAGACACAAACAAGGCTTTGGTGAAAGCAGATGTTTGGAAATGAGTTATGTATCAGTTTTCCTTTGTTGGTTTTGTTATCAGGACAGTATATCTTATTAATAATGTAGCCCAGGATGACCCATTCCTGATCTTCCAGCCCCCACTTCCCAAGTGCTGGTTATAGGCAAACCCTGTATCTTCCATCTTTCTGATGGCTTTTTTTTCTTGAACACTATGATGCCTTCCCTCTTCATCCTGTTTTCTTTTCTGGGTTGTAGCTACTGCTGCTAGAGCTTGCTTCTTTAGTCTTCAGTAGTTCTCTGCTGTTGCTAGCCTGTGAGAACTTTGTGGATTAGGCCCACCATAAAACAGTTGGATTAGCCAAATAGATTACTACTTTTTGAGACCATAAGTGATAGAGGCATATGGTACTTTAGTGATGATGTAATGTCCAAGTTTTGCACACATCAATGACTATTTTTTTTGTTTTGTTTTTCGAGACAGGGTTTCTCTGTGGCTTTGGAGGCTGTCCTGGAACTCGCTCTGTAGACCAGGCTGGTCTCGAACTCACAGAGATCCGCCTGCCTCTGCCTCCCGAGTGCTGGGATTAAAGGCATGCGCCACCAACGCCTGGCTTCAATGACTATTTTTACCATGAGAATGATGACTTTTTTTGTGTCTTGTTTACCCCTTAAGAATTTCCTATTTATAACTTGCACCTGGGCTATTTTTCACCATTCATTCCTTTTTTCTTATTACATGGTGTCCACATTTTCTTTACCCCACCACCTCAATTTGAGTCTGGTGGACCAGAGGAAGCCTATTTCCATCAATGTTTTAAGACTGAGTCTCTGTGGTCTCTGGGCAGGAGTTGGTCTTTATTAGCATTTCTTTGCAAAATCATCTTTGAAATTGTCTTGAGAAAACAATGCACAGTTTTAGACCTTCTGGGGGGGGGCGTGGGGGGTATGGAAATCATTATGTCTCCAAAAAGAAGAGAGATAATGAAAATATGTTCAGTAAATAACATTTAGGATAATAAAGGATTCTAAAATAGGCAGAAGATTTAGATTCAAGGTCAATTTCTTCTTTTGTTGGATTGCAGCAAGAATTTAATGGTAATAAAATCTTTTTCCTGTATAATACTTTTTATATTAAAACTTGAGGCATTTAAATGAGGGATTTTATGTCTGCATGGTCTTTATTGAGCATGAAGGCTTAAAAAAAAACGCCTTTTCTTTTCTTAATACCTTTTTTTTTTTGAAAAGCCACTCCATGCCTCCTGAGCCCACAGAAGTGAGGATTGACAGGTTGGAGGTGACCAGAGACACTCACCAAGTGCCTTCTCTACACTGTCTGACCTCGGACCCTGTCACTCTGGGTATTTTTGTCTCCTGGATAGACACTACATCTTTGTTGGTGGCATGACAGCTTTATGAGGTGGACTCATGTCTATTTTAAGAGGAGTATGGGAGCATTTTAATGTGTTTTCTTTTCTGCTACTGGCAACTTACGTATAGCTCGTGTCTGTCAGTGGGGTAAGGCTGGTGGTCCAGCAGCACCTGGTTGCAACATTCAATAACACAGGTGAACAGTCTTATGACTCCAGGGGGGAAAGGCAGTGGTGTTTTCTCATAGTTTGGATTAAAATAGTTTAATCTCTTGAAGGCATAGTATAGATACTTACTGGAAAATTTGGTGTGTGTGTGTGTGTGTAGTGTGTATGTGGGTACATGTATGTTTTGTGTGCACACATGTGTGGCAGTCAGTCCGATTATCTTGCTAAATCCAGTATTCTAGTCAGCCAGCTCTGGAGACCCTTTTGTCTCCACACTCTCACTACTGGGGTTACAGATGTGCATGGCCATACCTGGCTTTTAATGTGAGTTCTGGGGGTCCTAACTTGGGTTCTCATGCTTCACTAGCAGGCGTTTTGCCGCCTGAACCATTTTCTTAGGCCCTGTTCTTTAATATAGAGGAATCCACGATCCGCTCCTGATGCTAAGATATCAAGATAAAATATCAAGACCTGGGTTAGTCTTACAGGTGGTGCCCTGTAAAAGTCTGTTAAGGGAGTTCAATTTGGGTACATTGGAAGTGAGCTGTGAAGGCTTAGGGGTAGGTTGCTGTCAGGTGTACCTGGTAGGAAAGCTCAGTCACACAGCAACTACATTATTTTTTCTTGGCCATTGGTGATTTTTGTGGATTAAACCATTGAATTTAGAATATTCATTACCGAAGTGAATTTAATCTAGAAGAAGCAAAACCAGTAGGCTTATAGCTTAGGAGTGTTTAAATTTCACATCCACAGAGGGAATTCTTTGCCTATAGAAGTGGATTATTGTTGGTGGAGATTTGACCTGTAGCAGGATGCACCTTGCAGTCTATAAATAGCTGCTCTTTGTGTTGGAAGACATTACCTGAAGAAGACAGGCCCTACACTTTACATTTTAGATTGCCAGAACTGCATTTCTCATTGGGTGGTTAATAACACCTTTTAAAATCTAAACATCGCTAGTACATTAACCTGACCTGACTGTTCTTGGCCACAACTTTATGCTTTAAAAATAGCCCTGAAGCAGGCACACTGGAGACAAAATTATTTAAACAACTGTTTTCCCCCTGCAACATCATGTAGACCTAAATTGTTTCTGTGTCTCTCTGTTCCCATGGCAGCACACAGTATGGATATCACTGTGGGAAGTTTGAGGGGTAGGGGTATAGGCGAGTGGATGCTATACTCTTTTGAGCCCTGAGACCAAAGTTTTCTTCAGTTTTATTTTCTAACAGGCTCAACCATTTCTGGAGGTTTCAGCGGCTATTCTTTAATTTTTATTTCTGATATTGCCAACTAGGTGTTTACCCATGGCTTCTGGAAATTAGTCAGAAGGGGTTTCCAGGAAGGGGAAAGATGGACAAACACTGCTCATTTATTTAGTGCCGAAGGCACTGGCTGCCAAAGAAAGGCCACTGGTGGTCCTTTTGCCTTTGTATATGTCATTGGACTTTAGGAAAAGACGTGACAAAGAAGAAACAAAAGAAATGAGAGAAGAGAGCTGAAGGCAGAAAACAAAGCTTGCTAAAGTTGGGAGGTGGTCACTATACATCCATCTATCTATCTATCTATCTATCTATCTATCTATCTATCTATCTATCTATCTCATAGGACCCAATGAATGCTATTTGCTTGCTTCCTGAGCAGATGTGGGACACACACACCTGCACAAACACTCACCCCAAAGGAAAGAGGGGGTGTCCCAGCAAGAGCCAGTTCACTTTAGAATTCTGGGTTTGTTTTTTGGGTTCTGAATTAATTAGATACCATGTTGAATTCCAAATGTGATAATTAGGCAAATTAGTGCTGCAGTGAAGTTATTAATGAGGCAAAATATGCTAATATGCTTTTGATAAAGAGCTCTTCTTCTGCCTTACCAAGAAATTGGCAAACATCTTTTATTTGAGGCCAGACAGCTTCTCAAGTGATTTACTAAAAAGCTTCTCGGCCGTATGTTGTGAACAAATGCTGTAGATAGGGGTTAATGTCTACATTTTTGATGTGGATAAGCCTCATTTCTACGTAGCAAGCCCTGATGCTCTTTGCCTGGCGTCCAAGCATCAGCAGTGTCCAGAAAGGCCAGAACCTTTCCTGTGTCCCCTTGATGCTGGCACGAAGGTGGCAAGTCCTGCTCACTGGGCTCATTCCTCCAGACAGCACCACCCATCAACACTCAACCCAAGGTGAATGGTGGCTGCCACCTCCTCCCCCAACGCACTCCTTTCTCTTCAGCAGACTTGGTGTCTCCTTTGGTTTTCAGATGTTCAAAAGTCCTTAGCCCAGAATCATTAGGGAACACATTTAGTGGTTTGGAAGTGATATGGCAGAATTTTTCTTTCCGATCTGAAGTTCACTCTGTAGATCACATTGTGCATGAAGAACTCTCCTGGGACCAAATGCAGGCGCATCCTACCAGAGAGAGTTGGTTACTAACAACAAGATGAAGGAAGGTATGAAAAGCAGCTCTCCCCCCCACATGGTTATTTCAATCCCTTCAGTCACAGGCACCATGAAGGCATGGCCTGTAGAACTTCTATTCTCTTGAAAATGTGACATTTGCTGCAGGTTCTACCATGCTTCCCTCATCCTCCAGGATGGGTTTGCCTTTTGTAAGTGTGCAGAGGGAAGTCCCTGACACTGTTTAGTTACTGTCACCCTTGCTTTGTCCTTGGCTGGTGTGCTTCTGGGTTGCGCCTGATAGCAGGAAAGAGGCCTTTTAGAAGAAGTGATGGCATCGGACATAGAACACCTTACAAAGAGGTGGCAGCAAATATGGAGTTGGCTTTCTCCTCAGACTCAGCAGGCCAAGGTAGGTGGCTTGCAGTTGAAGCACATCTTAGTTGTGTATTTTCTATGTTTCCATGACAATCTTTTTTATATTTTATTTAAAATGTTCTATTCATTTTACATACCAACCACAGTTACCACACATTTCCCAGTACCTTTAAGACATAGGCTTCTGGTAGGCACAATTGCCCTCCTGTTGGATGGATTGACAGCACGGAGGATGTATGTTTGAATCTGCGAAGTCTGTGAGGTGGAGACATCAGGGAATGGGGAAGGGGTCAGAGCAAGGACGAGAGGGCCCAGGCGGGATGCTCATGGGTCTTTGGCATGAAGCTGCTCCCGAGGTATGTAAACCCATCCTCTGATTCACTTGGGAAGCCTCCAGGGAACATGACTGAGAGACACACTGGAGTGAGAAGGCCTTTTGGTGACTACAAAGTGGCAACTGTGTTGGCAGGAGGTGGGTGTGAAGTTACAGCTGATATGCAGTTTCTAGAATATTCATGCCACACGAGTCCGGCACCCTGTAAAAGGGATTCAAAGGCGACACTAACACAGCCACACAAAGTACACACGGAGAAGAGTCGTGAGTTTAGCGGGAGACCGTCATTGCCTCCTGTGGGTGAGGGTCTCCTTCCGTCCCACTGGTGAGGTGTCCAAAGGGAGGTGGACGCGGAACATTTTTCCTTATTAGTCCCTGGCTCCTCTGTGGTGAAGTCATAATGACATGTGTGCGATTCTAGCATCCAAAGATGAAATAACTTATTTTTAATTTTTTGAACAACATATTTCTAAACAAAAGCCAATTACTATATTTGGTGCTAAATTGGGAATTAGAAGCCAGCAATCTGTTTCGTAAGTTGGAGGAAAATCTGGCTGTTTTGAATTTATTGAGTGATGGCACAGTACTATATTTTTATGAGCAAATTAAGATATTTTCAGGGTCAATTGTGAATATACTTGGTTTTCACGTCATGAGCCGATATTAGAACTTAACCCTTGAGTAAAATCTGAATTTACTGGGTATTAATAAGCGATGAACACATTTGCATGTAGCTGGCATGAATCAGAGACCTTAAACTTAGTTTCAAAGCAATATGATGCCTGTCCCTCCAGTCGCTGCAGGATTGCTTATCTGAATCCATTGCTCCAGGAGCCAGGGACTTTGCTGAAGCAATCTGCGATTTTCTTTCTTGGCTGGGATAAGGTTTTAACTAGGGCTGGGGGATGAGGATCTTGTCACAGGTAGGGGAGGTCCTGGCTCTGGGCTAACATCTATGTACACGTCTGCTGGATGTCTTGTCCTCATTCTCGTGTGGTGACCACTTGTCCACCCTGACTGTTCCTGGCTGGTGTCCTTGTGTGACCCTCTGTTCTGTTCCTGGCACACGCCAAGGAACGCTGTTCCCTGGTTCTTCCAGAAACACAGGGAACCCACAAAATTCCCATGGTCTTCCGTCTTCACACATCATGTGGTGTGCCTTTTGTCCCTGGCCCCCGTGGGAACTGGATCCCTGAACCTTAGCCATTCCTCAACATGAAGTTGGACTCTTCTCTCTTGGAATACCAGGTATGATCTGGGCAGGGCAGGGATAAGAACCCTCCCTAGAGGTCTAGAAGCTTCTAAGCCTCAGATTTCTCCTATGGTATCCTTTACCTAGGTGAGATACCTTTTTTTTTCCTCCCAGGAACAGGAGAATCTCTTGTGACTGATCACACTGTGTTCAAATCTTTTGTATATGCCCCGAGTTCCAGGCTTTTGAAACCCCAAACCTCTTTGTCTAAAACCATTTTTTCCTTCCATATCAGCCCTTCCCAGAGGAAACGGAACTAGAATTCTTATCTGGTGGCAGGACAGAAAGTATGGCAATTGCTGGACACACTGGTGAACACCAGGAAATGCTCCAAGAGACTACCATGACTGATAGCACTCAGCACAAAGAATTACCCACATTGTGCCCAAGTCCCTGAGGGGCCTTGTTTCTTTCCTGTATGCCACTACCACCAGCTTAGTGCTCTCAGGAAAGTGAGTACAACCTGGCTGAAAGAGGCCGGCACACTTACTCTTACTCCTGAGAGTAAGAGGCGGGGGTCTTCTTCCTTGCAAAATTATAGAAACTGTCTCTCCCAACAGTTCATGGCATCCCATGTCTAAGTACCTCTATGCAGCAAATCACACTGTTTATTGGCTGATAACAGTCTTTTCATGTATTTCAAAACACAGGTGCTAAAACGTTTGGTGTTGTAGGTAGTGGCAGTCATCTGGACAATAACATTAGAAAACAGATATCCCTGACTATGGAAGATACCATTTGCCTCCTGTATTAGTCAGTTTTCTGTTGCTTTAAGAAAATATCCAAGGCTGGGTACTTTATATAGTGTAGAGAAGGAAAAGAGGTTTTGTTTAGCTTATAGTTCTGGTGGTTAAATAGTCAAGATCATGTGACCTTACTGGATTGGTCTATGGCGAGTACCTACCCCTGCAGAGAAGAAAGGGAAACAGAACCACAGTGATGTGCAGAAATATCTTGGAGAGATGGGAAGCCAGGAAAGCAGGCAGGACCTGTCTTGTTATGTTACTGATTCCCTCTTGAGGAAAGTAACCAGTGTTCTGTAATAACTATGTTAATCCCACCTAAGGACAATTCTTGGAGTGACTTCCTACTTAAACATCCCCCCCCCCCCGCCTCTCTCCCTCCCTCCCTCCCTCTTTTCTTTCTTTCTACATTTTATTGATTCTTTGTGGATTTCACATCATACAACCCAAATTCCATTCATCTCCCCATATCCACCCTCTGCTCTTGTATTACCCAACAAACAAAATAAAATTTAAAAGAAAACCAAAAACCAAAACCAAAACCAAAACAAACAAGCAAACAAACAAAAAAGATCTCAGTGTGAAAGGTATTTGTGGCCCAGCAAGTCACACAGTATGCCCTGTAGTCCTTATATCTTTGCTTGTGTTTATTGCAGTGAGTCACTGGTCTGGTTCTGGGCCTCTGGCTTCTGCTACCGTATCAATACTGGACCCTCACTGGGTATCTGTCCTGTTGTTGCCTTGTGTCATGGAGACCTTGCAGCTTTGGATCTTCAAGTCTGGCCCCTTCATACACTCCAGCAGTTTGTAGATAGCTGAGGTGGATGTTGGGGTGGGCTAACTCACAGGCCTGGCTTTGGGCCTGGGACCCACCATTTCTTAACACTGGCATTCTTGAGGCCAAGATTCTCAGTCCCTTGAGGGGATACACTCGATCTGTATCCAAACCATAATGCCCTGCAAACCCTGCTGAACTCTCTGGAAGCCTTTGAGAGCTAAAAGATCATAGGCACGAGTCATGGAGAGATAGA
This sequence comes from Mesocricetus auratus, assembly GCF_017639785.1. Classification (NCBI taxonomy): domain Eukaryota; kingdom Metazoa; phylum Chordata; class Mammalia; order Rodentia; family Cricetidae; genus Mesocricetus; species Mesocricetus auratus. The sequence goes on along the minus strand of NW_024429180.1, from coordinate 41,664,598 downwards.
CTCTGTAAGCTTGGGAGACCCAAGACAGCAAAGAGTTAGAAGATGTGGTGCCAATGGAGTCCCTTATATTTTTTTGTGACAAAGAAAAACCAAAGCTTTTAGTTTTTTCCCATTGGAACTTTTGGTTTTATATTATGAAAAACATAAAAATCATAAAGCTTACCATTTTATCTAAGTGTTATTAAATATATTAAATATTTATATATATTATATATATATCAGCCACTCTCTCTTCAGAACCTTGACATTATTCTGTATTGAAAAGTTACCCATTAAGCAATGACTACCCATGTTTTCTATTCTTGGTCCCTAGCCTGACTGATAACCTCTGCTATAATTTCTGCCTGTATGAGTTTGGCTTCTCCAGGTACTGCGAGTAAGTGGAATCATGCAATGTATGTCATCTCTGCTTTCGGTCTTCTTACCTAGCACATTGTTTTCAACACTCATCCATGGTCTAATGTGATCTGAACTGTCTTTCGTTCTGTTCTATGTTTTGAAGGGAAGAATGTTTTCCATTGCATGCTGTGCTGTATTTTCTTTGCCCTTTCTTCTGTTGATGGACATTTGGGTTGTTATGTTCTGTTTGTTTACAATGCTGCTAGAAATGTTTATGTACGAATGTATGTCCATGTCCCCACTTCCTTTAAGTTATTTACCCCAAAGTAGGGACTGTGGAACTCCATGGCATTCTGAGTCTAAGTTTTTGAGGAGTCATCATCTGGTTTTGCGCAGTATTATTACTACTTTGCAGTTCTACTGGAATTTCACTTTTTTAAAATGTTTTTTTACATCCTCACTTGCCACTTCCTGCATCATAAAAATGTGTATGGAATAGTATCTCATTGTGGTGTTGCTGTGTCTTTCCTTAAGAAACAGTGGCGCTGAATAACTCTCCAGCAGCCATTCCTAACCTGTGGTTGAATGACCCTTTCATAGGGATCCCCTAAGACTACCAGAAAACACAGATATTTACATTACGATTCATAACAGTACCAAAATTACAGTTGGAAAGTAGCAACAAAAATCATTTTATGGTTGGGGTTCACCACAACATGCAGAACTGTATTAAAGGGTTGCAGCCTTAGGAAGGTTGAGAACCACTGCTCTACAAGCTTATTTGGAAATGGCTATTCAAGTTCCTTGTGCACTTGAAAGTTGTTTTATATTTTTTCTGTTGTTTGCAAACCTCAGACATTTTTTAGTTCATCATACTCTGTTGCCCTTAATGTAATGTCTCTCTGCAGGGTGAAGAGGGCCAGAGGACTCGGGGAGACAGAGCACTGAGCTCTTCACCACACAGGATCATGTCCGGTGTTCCCAGCATGGGAGGCTCTGCCCAACCTGGCCTTGTAGTTCTGTCTGCTTTGTTTTTCTGTTGCTCGAGGGCACTCCTTTGTCTGTCCAAGGAACTTTCACTCCTCCAAGCCTTTGCTGGCCTTACCTCTTCTCAACCACTCCCACGTGTTTTTAGGACACCTCATTCGTTCACCCATTCATTCACTCATGAAATGTTCTAGTACACAAACTATCACCGGGTACAATGTATTGTGCCAGATTCTGGGGAAATGTCAGTGAGTAAAGCAGTTTCTGCTTCCAGTGAACTCCCTGCTTACGGGAGGAAATGGCAAGTTATCTGGCAATCACCATTCATTGTGAGTAACTGCTCAAATGGAAGTGAAAAGAGTACGGGAGATCATCTTCCGGAGCTGAGAGCCGGTGTTAGAAGTATTTATGGGCTGTTGTGAACAAACTCATCTTCTACCCATTAAATGTAAGCTTGTGTTTCATTATTTTTATCTTTATTTTTATTTTTATGCCTCTTAACCAAAAACCATTCCCAGTCAGTCTCTGGCGTCTGTAAAACATAGCCTGTCTTTGTGAAGAGTGTGGAGCTGTTTCCCTGCACACCGAGAGGCTGGCTACATTCAAGTGGAGATTGGAGGGGGCATCTGGAGGCTCGCTGGACTGACTAGACTTACAGAAAATCCACAGCCACTGGGTAAAAACATGTGGTTTTCATTCCAGTACCATCCACAGTGTGCAGCACTGAGCAGGGACTCCCAGTAGTCTTGGACTCTACGAATCATGGTGGGAAGTATTAGTTCATTTACCAACAAGATAGAGGGAGTAAAGTCCTTCTAGAGGTGACCTACCATGTTGAGTCTGAGCCAGAAGAAGCACATGGCGAGAGCTTTATTTCTCTTGAGAAGATGGCTTGTCTGCTTGTCCGGGCTTTGGCATCCCTAGAGGAAGGTGCGAGGATCCTCCTGAAAAACTCAAGAGGGAGTCATTATAAAAGCAGAAAGTGTATGTGTTGGGGGGCATTACAGAGAGACCAGATCAGTGGTTATATAGACAGCTTCATACTTGAATGCAGGCTTTAACTAGGCAGCAGAGAAAGGACACTTTGGCGGATTACCGTGAAGGAAGAATCAACTGATATGGATTTTGAGGGGTAGGAAGTGGGAAAAAAATAAAAAGGATTTAAGATATTGGTTTTAGGATTAAAAGGGGGGATTTAATTTGCAAGATAAAGGATTTACTGTTAGAATAGTGACAATTAAGCCCTGAACGCATGCAGTTGGAATTGCAGCCCTCAGGTGGCCCTCAAATGCCCCAGTGTGGGGGAAGCTGCACTCTCCTTGGCATCTTCTGCTTTGTGAGGACAGGATGCACATGACGGAAGCTGCGTATAACTGATTGTACAGAGAGAAACTCTCCTTTTAGCTAAAACTTGTTATTTAAAGGATTATTTATTCTCTCCTTTGAAATAGCTCCTTCCCCGGCTTTGACAGGGCTCCAGTGCCTGGCTGACATCAGTTCCAGCAGGCAGGATGAGAGGCTTAAAATCCGACTGCAGGAAGCCATCAGCTCATCGAGCAAATGATAAATCATCCCAAATGCATATTGAGCAGGGATCTGTGATATTTCTAAAACACAAACAAAACTGCTGCTAGATCTGTCCTTCCAGTTACCTGCACTAGCCCTGGGTCAAGCATGAGCGTGACAGCATTTGGGGGCTCTCAGGCTGCATGGGTGTTTATACATGGCTGGGGAGAGCAGTGCGGAAACGTGGATGTCCTGGGAAAGGCACACTTTCCACTGATGCTGAGTCACTCGGGTGCTACCCCACAGGGAAGTGAACTCGGTTATGTGGGCTGAGTGCCGAAGCACAGCCCTCACCAGTGTGCCTTGCTTCAGCAGACGATTTTCAGCACTGTTTTCTACCCTTCCCTGCTGCTTAGGGGCTGTTCCAGATCCATTATTCAAGCCAAAGCCACTTGGCTGTGCCCTAGTGGGAGAAAGACTGGGAAAATCATGGATCTGCCTTTTAGTAGCTGTGAGATTTTGGGCAAAGTACTAACATCTCTGCTTTGGTTCCTTATTTGTTAAGGAGAGGAAATAATATGCCCCTTTAGAGAATGATTGAGAAGAACAAGTAGGGCATGTTTGGTAGAATGTGCCCTTGATGGTTGGCACCTAGGAAGTGGTTTCAAGAGAGATCTCTACCATGGTCAGGTGAGCAAAACGTAGAAGCGTCTTCGTTTCTTTGGAGTTCTTGGTGTCCTGCTCCTCTTCCTTCCTCTAGACTCCATTCTGCCAGGTAGTGGCAATGGAATCTTGCTCTCAGTAAAACAATGCAAAACCAAAGCCAGCAGGAGCAACAACTTGTCCCGCAGAGATAGGGGTGGAATGAAGATAGGAGATGAAAACTTACATCTGTAATCCCAGTACTCTGGAGGCTGAGGAGCTGGTTCTGGGTCATCCCGGGCTGTAGAGGACAGTGGCAACAGAAGGAATCCTGATCAGTTCAGGGTCTTGCGCTGTGCACATTGTTATGGAGGAGAGCTGGTCCCTAGTAGCTGTGACCTCAGGGCTCCTCTCCCCTGCATTTTCCATCAGCCCTCTAAGCTTCTGTCTGCAAAGATGGCAGCTGCGTTTTATTCCACCTGCCAGGCTCTCCAAGCCTGCCTTTTACTCCTTTTGTTTACTCATTCTGTGGCTGATGAGTAAGAACTTGTCCGCTTCACCACTGACCACCTACAGTCCCTCTTCCGCTTTCCCCGGTGCTACTTTCTGGCAAGCTGGCTTCCTCTGGAAAGCTTGTAAATGCCCTCCAACCTTGTGAGGTCTTCACTGTGTCTTTTCCGCTGCACGTGATAGCCACATGGGATGTCTAGCTACCTTTTCTCACACTCGATTTTTCTGTCTTCCTTGTTGTGCCCAGCCCATCGGAGCAAGAGCTTTCTGGAGATATTTTGCAATGTAAGAAGTCTTTGCCCTTGACTGAAACTCCCAAGCCAAGAGTTGACTTTTTCTTTCTCATGGCATTTCCGAGATGCTGTCTCTTTCCCAAGGCAGTGAGTACTGGATGCTGAAGTGTCTGCCTGGGGAGACAGGGGTGGGCAGAAAGAATGAGGGTGTTTGCAGCATGTGTGAACGTCGCTTAAAACCTCAAGGCGTGTTTCTAGCGCATGGCCGTTATTACATCTGCCCTCCACGCAGTTTCTGCCCCACGGGGCTGACTGCACATTGATTTGCTTCAAGGCTGGAGCATTTGAAGATGATTCTGTTTTGACCTGTTGTTGGTAAAGTAAAAGAAAAGAAAATTAAAGAAGCAGAGAGAGAAGCTAAAAAGAAAAGTCGGACCCTTTCGGTCTGCAAAGCATTGGCTGAACATAGAGCTAAATGCAACTCTAGCCTCATTCTGCTTTTCTGTCTCCCAAAGGTCATGCCATTTTTCTTGATCTGTTTTCCTATTTCCCTGCTCCACTGTTCATCATTGGATGCTCTGCTACCTAGGCAACAGCATTCGGGGCAGTTCTCAACAAGTGAATTACTGGAGAATATTCTGAGATCCATGAATGCAGAATTTTCTGTAATCTGGAATTTGTCTATTGTTATTACTATTTTTACTGTCACTGTGAAGCCTCGTGTTCGCTCAGGGAGTCCGTTTGGATCCCTGTGTGTATCTTGGGTATTCAGGAGACCAATCATACTGATGCCAAGGGCATTTCACTTCATCTTGTTTTCTGTTGTCTGATCAAAGTTCTTTTGAACTGTACTATTTTGTCAGCTGGACATCAGGGGTCTAGGCTTTGGCTTTTACCTGTGTGGCAACCATGGGGAAAATGTAGGCAGCATTATTTGGACACTTGCACAGGATTTGCTATTATGCTAAAACAAGATTTGTAAAAATTGAACTATGAAAGCAATTCTAAAAGGTTTGCCAGGGGCAGCAGCAGCAGTAGCAGAAGCAGCAATAGTTTAGCTTTGGTTTATCAATCAACTATTTTACATCTGGTACTCTATTATTTATAGACATGGCCCCATTCAGCTTTACCAACTAATTTTAAAGGCTGATGTCTTTCTTTTATTTTATAAATAGGAAATGGGCACTAGAAATTAAATGACCTGTCTTTGGTCACAGAGTATAAGTGGAGCCAGCATTTGAAACCATGTAGGTTTAACCTCGGAACTCTTGTCCATTGGGCTGGAGTGGGGCCATGCTGCAGTTCTTGCTGGTATCTTTCTGGTACTTTTGAATTACTAGACTGGTCCATGCCCAAGAGATAGCAGGCATACATCAAAGCTAGAAGAAAGTGATTGATGGCTTAGATTGGAGGTTAATGTTCTGTGTTCCTAGGCATTTCCTTTCACCAGGGGCATGAAGATAATAGGTCTAAGCTCTCCTTCTCAGTGGTCCTCTGTCTCCATCTGTCCTCACTGCTTGGTTCAGATTTAATGCCATCATACCTCAGAGTGCTGGGAGGTGTCCTGAAGCCTGTTTTGTTTACCTCCAATCCAGGTTGTTAATAGCAACCAACAGAATCTTTTTCATCTGAAAACCTGTTTACAGCCACTCACATTCGTCAGGGAAGGTTTCACTTTTCCAATGGCCTCCCAGGCCTCTAATGGTCTGGTGCCTTCAGCCTTAGGCTTCTTTTGTTCACAATGCACAGTTCTCTGCTTTGAGCCTTGAAAACAGAATCTCTCTCCTATCTCCAGGCATTTGCATGTTCTGATCTCTTGACAACAGTGGTTCTCAACCTTCCTCATGCTGTGACCCTTTAATACAGTTCCTCACATGGTGGTGACCCCAGCTGTAGACAGAAGTTTCTGTCCATCCTGGTCCTGTAGCTATTCAATCCCAAATAAACACACAGAGGCTTATATTAATTATAAACCGTTTGATCCAAAGCTCAGACTTCTTATTGGCTATCTCTCTTAATCATTAACCTATTTCTATTAATCTGTGTATCTCCACATGGTCTTGGCTTACCAGTGATGGCCAGATCTCTTGCTTCCTTGGCAACTACATGGCATCCCTCTGACTCCGCCTACTAACTTTCTCTATTCCTGTTTGGACCCCCCCCAATCCTGTCTGTCCATTGGCCAAAACAGCTTTATTCATCAACCAATGAGAGAAACATATATCCACGGCATCTCCCGTCATCCAGTCACAAAATTATTTTTCGCCACTACTTCATCACTATAATTTTGCTACTGTGTTTTCTGATGGTCTTAGGTGACCCCCATGAGAAGGTCATTTGACTCCAAAGGGGTCGCAGCCCACAGGTTGAGAAACACGGCTCTGCAGGTGTACCACATTTCTGTTATGACCCATCTAGCTTTGGTCATATCACAGTTGTCTGTGTGTGTCACTCCCCTGGGCAGTTTTCCTGAGCTTCTCTGACGGGATGAGGGGTACTTCTGGTGTGCCCCACCACACCTTGTCCTACAGCACAGCATATGCTGTAGCCCTGTTACTGTCCTTCTGTATTGATCTAGCATCTGCCATAAGTCCCAGTGAACAGCTCTGGGCCTGATATCTGGTCACCATTGAACACAGCTGTCCCATGGAATCTCCAAGAAGATTGGTTCTGTCCTTGGCTATGGAGAGATAGCCAAGTCTGTATAAGAAAATGGTACGGGGTTTGCAAAGAACTTCTGCAATCTCCCTCATACTCTTATCTACCTCTAATTTTTAAAGATTTATTTTATTTTACTGTGTCTATATTTGTCTGTGTGTGGGCATGTAAATGTGCATTTGGGTATCTGTGAAGGCCAGAAAGAGACAAGAGATCCCCTGGAACTGGAGTTACAGGTGGGTGTGAGCTGCCTGACATGGGTGCTGGAAACTGAACTCAGGTCCTTTGTAGGAGTAGCAAGGACTCTTACACTGAACAATCTCTCTAGCCATATGCCACATGCTTTAAATCACAGATTACTCATAATATCCAGTACAGCACCTATGACACATAAATGTTTCTGATTTTGTGTTGTTTAAGAGTAATGGCTGGAAAAAAGACTTACATATGTTCAGTACACATGCAATTGTATTTCAAATATTTTTCTATCTGGTTGACCACAGATGGAGAACTGTCAGACAACCGTATGTTTTTGTTGGATAAATGTGGAGTTAGAGGTGATGTTTTTTTGTCACATTTTCTGAATCAGAATAGCATGCTGAACCTTGGGTTTGGGAAGGTCATTATCTTGAGAATCAGTTTCTCAAAGCAACAGATGAAAACGGCATCTGAAGTCCTTGATATGGTCTTTCTGGAACTGTGGGCAGGCTTTTATTAGATGGTGAAAATCTAAACATTTCAAAAGGCAAGAGATTCAAAATGACACTTAGAAGTACAGATCCAACAACTCTCATTTTTTTCCCCATTTCTAAAGTCAGTTGGTTACCAAGCTGAGAGGCCCAGGAGAGCTCACATCGCAACCTGATTCATGAATATTCCCTCATCCCATTTTACAAGATTAAAAGGGGGGAACTATAGCTCATTGCCACTTCCTCACTGCCCTCCGTTCCCAGGACTTAAGCCCCTGAATACATCTGCTCTGGGTCTTCTTTTTGAGTAGATAGCCAGAGTCTGGAAAAGGCCCCACGCTAGGAGGACCAGATGGGACCATTGACTGCGTGGAAGAGTTAAGAGAGCTCTGACTCCTCTTCCACAACCCCCTTGGGATTTTCATACAAATTAAGTCTCCCCGGCCCCTTCTCTTCACCCTCCTGCTCTTCCCCAGTGTGGTTTCCCAGGCTTCAGGCTTTGTGTCTATTTGCAAGGCACACACAGCAAAGGCAAAAGCTCAGACTCCTGTTTGCTGTAAATGCAGTGTTCAGACGGAGCCCCACAGCCCCGCCCTGGATGCGCAGTCTTCTCTTGTTGCTCTAGCATCTCCCTGAGCCCTGGGAACAGGGCAGGACAGCCAGCAGAGGGTGAGCAAACAGACAGGAGCTGCATTTAGCACCATCTGCCGCTTCCACCGAGGTCACTGGGATAAACCGATTTGCTAGACAAAATGGTTAACAACTCATGAATAAAATCCTGAAGAAAAATTCCAAAAGGGATTTCCATGCTGTTTGGTGTCCTTCATACCCCATGCCCCAAACTGCTTTTGAACATGTGTTTTCCCTGGGTTCCAGTAGGGGGCAGCTGCCATTAGGCCTGGAGAGAGAACTCTTTTTTTTTTTTTAAACTTTCTAAAAACTATGTGAGATGTTTGTTTTCCACAGAAACAAGTCCCCTAAGTGGTTATCAGTACCAAGTGGTCAGCTTGAAAAACATACATATACTAAATGGACCCAGCAGGCTGTATTTGTTTATATATAAACAATAATAATTAAAGAAAAAGGAGTCCTGAGTTTGGAAGGGGGATACCTCTGGCTGAGTTGGGGAATCGGGTGAAAACAGTAGGGGTGTACAGAATTTTAAAAAACAAGCATATAAAGTAGAACATATCAGCAGTAAAATGCACACTAGCATGCATGTCCCCTAACAAACTCTTTGAGGTTAGGAAGAGCAATGCTGTCTACAGTTTATATGGTACATAACTCCCAACTTCCTGTAAGACTCCTTCCTTCATGCAGAAGGAGGAACTCTGGATTGAGTTTGGGTAATGATTTTCTTGAACATTCAACATATTCAAACATGCCCTTAAACACTGGTGTTTGTGGAACATTCTGCCATTCTAGTGGTTGGGAGCATTATATACATATAATTGTATTTTTTCTTCTGTTTTCCTCCAAGATTATGTTTATTCACTTTTTTGTTTCTCTATAACGACAATAACAACATTGTCCTTGGTGTAGTTTATTTACCTGTTCTACAGACAATGGGTGTCTGGGTTGTTTCCATTTTTTTTTTTTTTGGTAACTGTGAATTACACTGTTGAGATTATTTCTAGTCTCTATAGCAGCACAATGGGTATGTGTTTCTATAGGAAGCATGGGAATAGATGTCCTCAGTTTGACTGGGTAATGTCCTGCACTTTCCCAGAGTGCAGACTCTAAGATGTCCAGACAAGCCATGAATTTGCTAATACTTGCTCTTGTCAGATTCGAAGGCTAGTGTCATTTCACCACTGTCCGGTCACTGAGTGACCGTGATTCATACGCTGATCACCTGGTCCTTGCCTGGTGCTCACAGTCATTTTATTTGTAGTCTTTCCTCAGGCCGGGCACACCTGAGACACACCATGTTGTCCTAAGTCTGGGTGGGTAGACACAGAGGTCTGCTAAAGCACACCAACATGCTGTCTTTCTCCAGGTTAGATTCCTGCCAGGCTCCGATGACATGACGGAAGCCAATCAACCCAAGTGTTCCTGGGAGTCAGGTTAAAACCCGGGGTCTGGTTTGGTAGATCTGGCATGGAGCTTAAGATGCCTCACTTCTAACAAGGTTCCAGGTGACACTGTTGCTAATGGCCCAGGGTTTCTGGGGCTTTGCGGGGAAGGGCTTCTCCTGGAGGTTGAGAATCAGGTCTTAGAGCAGACTGAAGACTTCCTGTGAGTAGCAAGCTCCACCCACTACTCGCTGGTACCCAGAACTGAGTGGACACTAGACAGACATTCATCTCTTTCTACAGAAGTTGAAGTCTAATTGAGAGTTATAGATTTCCCCTTTAGTGTAGCTCATACCATCCATCCATTATGCACAGGTTAGCTTTCACCTTATCATATGTTAGGCCAGATGACAACTTTGTATGGTTTGTTTGTTTGTTTGTTTGTTGAGATAGACTTTTGGATTGGGCTCTGCCTAGAACTCACCAAGTAAGCTGGAGTGGGCTGGCTGGTAAACTGAGATGAGCCAGTTTCCACGTCCTTAGTGTTGAGATTACAATGCCACAATGCCTGCCCCTGCTCTTCTGTATGTGTGTGTTTTCTGAGGATCAAACTCAAGATCTCATGCTTGCCCTTTTGACTGAGCTATCTCCTCAGTCCTGATTGTATTTTAGACGCCCTCCCTCTACCCCTTATGAGTCAGCTGGGGCCTTATAGCCATTTCCTCTTAAACACAATGCTTCTCAAAGCATTCTGAGCCCCAAAGCATCACTGGGAATTTGTCAGAATGGCAAAACCTCAGCCTTACCCTAGACTTTTGAGTCAGAAGCTGGGAGTGAGGCCAACCATCTTGGGTAACTGTTACTTCAGGTAACACCTATGAATACATGTTGTAGGCTAAGACCTGCCTTTCTAAGATACCTAGTATTAACCTTAGGCAAATTTCCAAAGCAGAAGGCCTTGGGACGCAGAAGCCTCTGAGGGGTCTGCTCAAGTTTCTGGAGCTTGTTACATAGTGGATGATTTTACACCTGGGAGCTTGGGCAATGATTCCAAGAAGGAGGTTTGAAGGATGGCAGCTCCAGGTAAGGAAAAGCAGAGGCAAATGATCTACCCCCTGGGGATAATTGTTTGGCTTTATGCAAATGTTCTGAGCCATAAAACCAGCCAGTGATGTCCGGGAAATATACATTTCCCATGCAGCATGGTCTAGAGTGTTATCAGTGCTGGGTTTCCAAGCCCCTATTACACAAAGCCTTAACCGCATGAAATACGCCACACCTGCTAAACGAAACGCACATGGGGACATTATGTGAGTTTCCAACAGCATTTTATTTTGCATAATATAGTTTTTTTTTCAGTCTAGGAATGGTATATTAAAAAGTCAGCAGGCACAGAGAGCTTGCTTTGAAATTATTATTACTTCGCTCTGGTGCAGCAGACTTTTATTTTCTTCTTCCTGCTGCTACCGCGCAGAATCACAGACTATTCTGTCCAGAAGGAACCCTGGAGATCAGCGGCTGTGTCTTTACAATTCATGGGTGAAGATATTGCTGTCTGAAGGTGTAGGTTGATTTGCTCTGAGCAGAGCACTGTCTGTGGGCTGGTACCTGCACTACTGATTATCAGCCTATGCTAAACCTGTTGGTCCTACCTGCCTCCCCACTGGCCCACCTGGAATTCCAGACCAGGTGAGGGACCTGGGAAAGGAAAATTACCTCATGCTTTCTCTTGTGCATCTTAGCTTCAGAGGGCTGTGTGTGTGTATATATCACTGGTCTTAGCTTAGATGCCCTGAGTATCTTGCCTCCTTGAATTTACAGGTCATTTTGAAGTATAATTCAGGCACAAATATGTTCCATTTGCAAAAGAGCGCAGGGGAAGGTTTTGGTCTCTAGGAAGCCAGTATCATTCCTCTGGCAGAGCAATTTATCAATCACGTGTGTGAAAAGGGAGCTGCCTGTGTGTTGCCCAGCATAATTTCGGAAGGGTGTGGTACCAGCCTTGGTGTTCTGTTGTCAACCTCGTGAAAACCTTAATAAGTTTGGAAAAGGGAGTCTACAATTTCATTTTGTACAGGATTCTGCAAATTATGTCTGGGCTCTTCTCAAATCTTTCCTATTCTTCACTCCACATCCCTCACAACTCAGCTTCTCCAAGTAACCTTTAATGATTTCCCTGGGGAGTATCGCTCGAGCTCGATTATGCCTCATCTGAAATGCTTGGGACCCAAAGTGTTTTACACTTTGGAATACTGGTATAAACATAATGATACATTTCAGAGATGGGACATAGGTGTAAACATGAAATTCACTTAAGTTTTATATATCCATCATACTAATAGCTTGGAGGTAATTTAATTTAGTTTTAATAATTTTGCGCATGAAACTAACTTTGTGTGAATCAAACCTTAGAAAGTAAAGTGGTCACTCACAGCCACTCATATGGATTGACTGTCTGGGCATTTCCACCATTATTGACTCAGAATTTATGTTATCAATAACCAGTCAAAAATTTCACATTTTTTCACATATACTTAGCAGTATAAAATATGGCTGCAGTTATTTCATGGGAATAAACATGAATTTTCTACTTGTGACCTCATGTTGATGCTTGAATAGTTTCTGATTTTTGAATATCATAAGTTTTACATTTGGAGCAGGGATGTTCAATCTGCATTAGAATGTTAATTTTGTATTAGTGATGAAGATAATCTCTAATGTTCATTGCTCTCTACCAATGCTGTGAGGTTCCTCAGGAAAATGGGCATCAGTCTATCTCAATATTCAACAATTCCAATCTTAGGCATATACCCAAAGAATGCACATTCATACCACAAGAACACATGTTCAATTATGTTTATAGCAGCATTATTTATAATAGCCAGAACTTGGAAGCAATCTAGATGCCCCTCAACTGAAGAATGGATAAAGACAATGTGGTACTTTTACACACTAGAGTACTACTCAGCAGAAAAAACAAAGGAATCTTGAAATTTGCAGGCAAATGGATGGAACTAGAAGAAACCAATCACAAAAAGACAAACATGGTATGTACTCACTCATATATGGATATTAGACATGGAGCAAAGAATTACAAGCCTACAATACACAACACCAGAGAATCCAGGAAACAAAGAGGACCCTCTAAGAGAGACATACATGGTACCCCAGAGAAGGGGAAAGGTGCAAGATCTCCTGAGAAAATTGGGAGTACGGGGTAAGAAGAGAGGTAGTTAGGATAAAGAGAAGGGGAGAAGAGGAGGGGAGAGGATGACATGAGGGAGCAGGAAGATTGAGTTGGGGGAAGAATAGAGGAGAACAAGAAAAGAGATGCCATAATAGAGGGAACCATTTTAGGTTTAAAAGAAATCTGGCTCTAGAGAAATGTCCAGAGATCTACAAGGATGACCCCAACTACCAATCTAAGCAATAGTGGAGAGGCTACCTTAAATGCCCTTCCCCAATAATGAGATTGATGACGACTTATATGCCATCCTATCATAGTTAGGAGGCCTGGGCAGTCTATGAGGCCTCTGGTAGTGGATCGGTATTTATCCCTAGTGTACGATTGTACTTTGGGAGCCCACTCCACCAGAGGGATACTCTCTCAGCCTAAAATATGGGGGTGGGCCTAGGTCCTGCTCCAAACGATATGATAAACTTTGAAGATTCCCCCATGGAAGGCCTCACTATCCCTGGGGAGCAGAAAGGGGATGGGATAAAGGGTGAGTGGGGGGCAGGGGAGGAGGGGAATGAGAGGGAACTGGGATTGACATGTAAAACAAGATTATTTCTAATTTAAATTAAAAAAAGAGAGGAGAAAAAAGACTAACCAAAGCAAAACCCCCTAACCCTTTTCAGTTTACATTTTATTATCTACCTATCTACCTATCTATCTATCTATCTATCTATCTATCTATCTATCTATCTATCTTACATCCCCATGCAGCTTCTCCTCCCTCCTCTTTCTCCAAGTTCCTCCCCCAGTCCTTCCCCAACCCTATCCATTCCTCCTCTCCTTCTATTCAGAAAATACCAGACCTCCCATGGTTATCCACAAAACATGATATATCGAGTTGTAGTAGGACTAAGCACCTTGCCTTGTATTAAGGCTAGGCAAGGCGCTGCAGTATAAGGAGTAGGGTCCCAAAAGCCAGTAAAAAAGTCAGAGACAGCCCCTGCTCCCACTGTTAGGAGTCCCATAAGAAGACCAGGATGCACGACCATCACATTTATGCAGAGGGCCTAGGTCAGTCCCATGCAGACTCCCTGGTTGTTGGTTCAGTTTCTGTGAATTCCTATGAGCCCAGCTTAGTGGATTCTGTGGGTTTTCTTGTGATGTTCTTGACCATTTTGGCTCCTACAAACTTTCCTCCCTCCCTGCAGTAGGATTCCCTAAGCTCAGCCTAATGTTTGGTTGTGTGTTTCTGCATCTGTTTCCAAGAGTTGCTGGATGATACCTCTCTGATGACGAGTGGGCTGGGCACCAATCTTTAAGTATAGCAGAATATTGTTTGTATTCATTATATTGATTTTTCTCCTCCAGTCATATCGGTTTTATCCCAGGTCTCTGGGCCATTGGGGTGGGTTCAAGGTCATGGTATGTGTCTCAGACTGGACCAGTCATTGGTTATCTATTCCCACAATCTCTGTGCCACCCTTACCCCAGGACATCCCATAGGCGGAACAGAGTATAAGTTAAAGGTTATGTGGCTGGATTGGTGTCTCAGTCCCTCCACTGGAAGTCTTGACTGATCAATAGGAGAGGACTAGTTCAGGCTACATAGCCACAATTGCTAGGAGTCTTAGCTGGGGCCATCCTTGTAGATTCCTGGGAGTTTCCCCTGTACCAGGTAACTTGAAATACACACTCTTCCAGTTGGTTCTTTCAGTAATCTGCCCCCAACCCACCCGCGCCATGTTCCCCCATGTTCCTATCTTAACACTCCCAGTCCACCCATGAAATATCTCCTATTTCCCTTCTCAGGGAGATCCGAGTGTCCCCCTTGGGCCCACCTCATTATCTAGCCTCTCTGGGTCTGTGGGATGTATCATGGTTATCTTTTACTTTACAGCTAATATATACTTATAAGTGAGTACATACCATGTTTGTCTTTCTGGTTATGGGTAACCTCACTCTTAATTTTTTTCTAATCTCATCCATTGTGTTAGAATTTCATGATGTCATTGTTTTTAACAGCTGAGTAATACTCCATTGTGTAGATGTACCATATTTTCTTTATCCATACTTCAGTTGAGGGACACCTAGGTTATTTTGAGTTTCTGTCTATTATGAATAAAACTGCTATGTACATAGTTGAGCACGTGTCCTTGTGGTATGATTGAGTATCTTTTGGGTATATGCCCAAGATTGGCATAGCTGAGTCTTGTAGTAGATTGATTCCCTTTTCTGAGAAACTGTTATACTGATTTCCAAAGTGGCTGTACAAATTTGTACTCCCACCAACAATGGAGGAGTGTTCCTTTTGTTCCATATCTTCTCCAGCATGAGTTGTCATTTATGTTTCTGATCTTAGACATTCTAACAGGTGTAGCATAGAATCTCAGGGTTATTTTGATTTGCATTTCCCTAATAGATAAGAATGTTGAATATTTCTTTAAGAGTTTCTCAGCCATTTGAGATTTTTCTGTTGAGAATTCTCTTTGAGATCTGTACCCCATTTTTAATTGGATTATTGGATTGTTGAGTTCTTTATATATTTTGGAGATCAGCCCTCTATCAGACATGGGGATGGTGAAAAATTTTCCCCATTCTGTAGACTGCTGTTTTGCCTTATTGACAATATCCTTTGCCTTACAGTTTCATAAGGTTCTACTTATTATATTGTTGATCTTAGTGTCTGTGATATTAGTGTTCTGTTTAGGAAGTTGTCTCTTGTCCAAGAATTGGCTATTTCTTACTTTCTCTTCTGTCAGGTTCAGTGTAACTGGATTTATGGTGAGGTCTTTGATCCATCTGAACTTGAGTTTTGTGCTGGATAAGGATCTATTTGCATTCTTCTACATGCTAGCATCCAGTTATACTACTACAACTTGTTGAAGATGCTTTCTACTTTCCATTGAATAATTTGGATTTCTTTGTCAAAAACAAGGTCCATAGGTGTGTAGATTTACCTCTGGGTTTTCAGTTCGATTCCATTGATCTACCTGTCTATTTTTATGCTAATGCTATAGCTCTATAGTGGAGCTTGAAGTCAGACACAGTGATACATGCAGTAAGTTCCTTTATTGTACAGTATTGTTTTAGCTATCCCAGATTTTTTTTTGTTTTTCCATATGAAGTTGAGTATTGTTCTTTCAAGATCTGTAAAGAATTGTGTTGGGATTTTAATGGGAATTGTGTTGAATCTGTAGATTGCTTTTGTTAAGATGACCATTTTTACTATGTTAATCCTACCAATCCATGAGCATGGGAGATCATTCCATTTTCTGGTATTTTCTCCAATTTCTTTCTTCAATCATTTTGAAGTTTTCTTGTCATACAGATTTTCATTTGCTTGGTTAGAGTTACACCAAGATATTTTATATTATGTGTCACTATTGTGAAGGGTGTTATTTTCCTGATTTCTTTCTCAGCTTGTTTATCATTTGTATATAGAAGGACTATTGATTTTTAAAAAGTTAAACTTGTTTCCAGCCACTTCACTAAAGGTATTTATCGACTGTAGGAATTCCCTAGTAGAATTTTTGGGGTCACTCACGTATGCTATCATATCTGCTGTGAATGATGATACTTTGACTTCTTCCTTTGCAATTTGTATCTCCTTGATCTACCTTAACTGTCTTATTGCTCTAGCAATAAGTGCTATATTGAATAAATATGGAAAGAGTGGACAGCCTTGTCTTGTTTCTGATTTTAGTGGAAGTGCTTTGGGTTTCTCTCCATTTAATTTAATGTTGGCTGTTGGCTTGCCATATATTGCTTTTACTATGTTTAGGTATGTCCATTGTATCCCTGAGCTCTCTAATACTTTTATTATGAAGGGGTGTTGTAGTTTGCCAAAGACTTTTTCAGCATCAATGAGATGATCATATGGTTTTTTATTTCAGTTTGTTTATATGGTGGATTACTTTGATAGATTTTTCACGTCCCTGCATCTATGGGATGAAGCCTACTTGAACATGGTAGATGATGGTTTAAATATGTTCTTGGATTTGGTTTGTGAGTATTTTATTGAGTATTTTTGCATCTATGTTTAGTGGTCTGCAATTCCCTTTTTTGTTGAGTCTTTTTGTGGTTTGGGTACCAGGGTGACTGTGGCCTCATAAAATGAATTTGGAAATGTTCCTTCTGTTTCTATTTTGTGGAGTAATTAGCTGTGGTATTAGCTCTTCTTTGAAGGTCTGGTAGAATTCTGTGCTGAAACAATCTGGCCCTGGGCTTTTTTTTTGGTTGGGAGTCTTTTAATGACGGCTTCTATTTCCTTGGGGGATATAGGTCTACCTAAAATGTTTATCTGATCTTGATTTAGCTTTTGTAAATGATATCTAGTGATAAAATTGCCCATTTCTTTTAGATTTTGCAATTTTATCAAGTACAGTTTTTTAAGTATGGCCTAATGATTCTTTGGGTTTCCTTAGTGTATGTTGCTATGCCCCCTTAATTTTGTTGATTTGGATATTCTCTCTCTGCCTTTTAATTAGTTTGGATAAGGGTTTTTCTATCTTGTTGATTTTCTCAAAGAACCAACTCTGTGGTTTGTTTCTATTTTATTGATTTCAGCCCCGAGTTAAACTATTTACTGCTATATACTCCCCTTGGGTGTGTCTGCTTCTTTCTGTTCTAAATCTTTTAGATGTGCTGTTAAGTTACTAGAACTAGAATTCTCTAATTTCTTTGTGCAGGCACTTGGTACTATGAACTTTCCTCTCAGCACTCCTTTCAACGTGTCCTATAGGTTTGGGTATTTTGTGTATTCATTTTTATTGAATTCTAGTAAGTAATTTATTTATTTCTTCTCTGACCCATTGGTAATTCAGTAGAGAGTTGTTCAGTTTCCATGAGTCTGTAGGCTTTCTGTTATTGAAATTCAATTTTAATCTACGCTGGTCTCATAGAACACAGGGAGTTATTTAATTTTCTTATATTGGTTGAGACTTGCTTTGTGACTGAGTAATGTGGTCAATTTTGGAGACAGTTCCATGAGGTGCTGAGAAGAAGATATAGTCATTTATGTTTGGGTGAAATGTTCTATAGATATCTGTCAGGTCCTTTTGAGTCATAATGTCTGTTAGTTTTATTATTTCTCTGTTTAGTTTCTGTCCAGATGACCTGCTGTTGGTGAGAGAGTGAATTTTTGAAATCTTCCATTATTAATGTATGGGGTTTGATGTATGATTTAAGCTTTAGCAATGTTTCTTTTAGGAATATGGGTGTCCTTGTATTTGGGGGCATAGATGTTCAGAATTGGGACATTATCTTGGTGGATTTTCCCTTTGATGAGTATGAAATATCTTTCTT
The DNA here is from genome assembly GCF_017639785.1 of Mesocricetus auratus. Taxonomy (NCBI): domain Eukaryota; kingdom Metazoa; phylum Chordata; class Mammalia; order Rodentia; family Cricetidae; genus Mesocricetus; species Mesocricetus auratus. Next base: position 41,646,537 of record NW_024429180.1, on the reverse strand, counting down.
TGTCTCTTTTGATTAATTTTGCTTTGAAGTCTGTTTTGTTAGCTATTAGGATAGCTACACCTGCTTGCTTGTTAGGTCCATTTGATTGGAAAATAATTTTCTAACCCTTTACTCAGAGGTAATGTCTATCTTTGATGTTGAGTTGTGTTTCTTGTATGCAGAAGAAGGATGCATCTTGTTTTGGTATCCATTCTGTTAGCCTGTGCCTTTTTTATTGGGGAATTGAGTCCATTGATATTGAGAGATATTAATGACCACTGGTTGTTTGTTCATGTTACTATGTTGTTAGTTCTAGTGTGTGTATGTTTTCCTTCTTTTGACTTTGTTGGTGTGAGATTGTCTATTATCTGGACTTACGTGTGTGCAGTTAACTTCCTTCGGTTGGAGTTTTCCTTCTAGAACATTCTGTAGGGCTAGATTTGTGGACAGATATTGTTTAAATTTGACTTTATCATGAAATACATTGTTTTCTTCATCTATGGTGTTTTAAAACTTTGCTGGGTATGTTAGTCTGGGCTGGCAACTATAGTCTCTTTGAGTATGTATTACATCTGTCCAGGTTCTTTTGGCTTTTAGAGCCTTCGCCTAGAAGTGTCTGTCTTTATATGTTACTTGGTCTTTTTCTTTTGCAGATTTTAATATTCTTTCTTTATTCTGTATGTTTACTGTTTTGATTATTATGTGACATGGGGAATTTCTTTTCTGTTCTAGTCTGTTGGTGTTCTGTGAGCTTCTTATACCTTCATAGGCATGTCCTTTAGTCTAGAGAAATTTTTCTTTATGATTTTGTTAAGTATATTTTCTGGGTTTTTGAGCTGGGATTTTTTTCCTTCTTCTATTCCTATTATTCTTATGTTTGGTTTTTTTCATGGTTTTCTAGATTTCTTGGATATTTTGTGTTAGGAGTATTTTTTCTTTTGCTCTAATGTTTTCTTTAACAGATGAATCTATTTCTATGGCATCATTAATGCCCGACATTCTCTCTTCCACCTCTTGAATTTTGTGGGGGATGCTTGTATTTGTAGTTCATGTTTCCTTATCCAGATTTTCCATTTTCTAAATTGCTTCAGTTTGTGTTTGGATTTTCATGTCTTGGATAGTTTCCTTCACCCATTTGTTTGTGGTTTTTTTTTTCTTGGATTTTTTTTTGGGGTGGGGGGAATTTGTTGATTTCCTCCAATCTTTTATTTGTAGTCTCTCAATATCTTTCCCTTTTTCTTCTTTTTCTTTGTCTTTTGACCTTTCAAGACAGGTTTTCTCTGAGAAAAAGTTTTGTCTATCCTGGAACTCACTCTTTAGACCAGATTGACCTCAAGCTCATGGAGATTGGCCTGCCTCTGCCTCCTGAGTGCTGCTGGGATTAAAGGTGTGCACCACCACCACCTGGCCTCCTTGATTTCTTTAAGAAAGTTTTTCATCTCCCCTTTCAGGATCTCTATCATCACCAGAAAGTTGGTTTTAAGGTTGCTTTCTTGTACTTCAGCTGTGCTGGAACATTCAGGGCTTGCTGTAGTGGGATGCCTGAATTCTGGTGGTGACATATTGCCCTGGCTGTTGTTGTTTGTGTTAGACACCTGGATTTGGAGTGATTACAGGTCTAGGTACTAATTTCTGGAATTGCCTTCTTTGGATGTGTGTCTTCTTCCTTAGTTTCTGTTTTGTCTTTGGTCTTCTGGACTCCATGGCCCATGGTTCAGTAGAGAGTGTCTACATGCCCTGGGGACTGGACTTCTGATGGCCTGGACAACCTCTGGTCCAGCAGAGCGTTGCTGCCTAAATTTGGGACTGAAGTTCTGTCTATGTATGTGCATGCCTTCTGAACCGGTTGGGGATCCTGTGGGGTCCAGATGCCAGCTTAGCTTCTCGTGGGGTAGGAGGCTTCTGTGGGCACAGATACGGTGATGAGGAGAGGAGGGACAGTTGGATTATGCACAGGTGGCAGTGTTACCTGGGAGTCAGGATGCTGGCCTGGTCTCTGGAGGAAGTGGAGGATACTTCCAGGGGTGTGGGCCAGGATGTGGTGACCAGGAAAGGAAGGTTGGTTGGGGTTAAGTTGGGTGGGCACAGGCAGGGTGTGTGTGTGGTAGGTGATCTTACCTGGGATTCAGGATGCTGGCCTGGCCTCTAGGTGGTGGGAAGCTTCTGCCAGAGGCATTGGCTGGAATCAGGTGGCCACCCCCTCCTATTCTGAGATAGCATCTCTCAGTTGTCCAGGTTGAGCTTGAACTGACTGGCCCACGCAGGCCTTGAACTTCCCCTGTGCCATCCTCATGAGCATCTGGGGTTACAGGTCTGTCCCACCAGGCCAGGCTCTAGGTAGATACTATTACCATCATACCACTTAACTTAAGAGCAGGTGGAGACTTACAGGTATTAACTGGCTTCTGCTGACACAGGTAGGAGTTAGAGTTGGCACTCACGTTAGCCTGCACGGAGCAGACCTACCCTCCTGCACTATACAATCTTCAGGTGTTGTTTGAACACTGCCATGGTTCTTGTCTCTCCACCGTAACTGTAGGGAAGACGTTGTGCCCTTCATTGCAGAGATGGGCCTTTTATCTAGTTTCACCAGGTGCCACGCCCAGCGCAAGCAAGGCCCTCCACGAATATTTATTCAAGAATGCATTTGGTGAGCTGGGTGGTGGTGGCGCACACCTTTAATCCCAGCACTTGGGAGGCAGAGGCAGGCAGATCTCTGTGAGTTTGAGGCCAGGCTGGACCGACAGCCTCCAAAAAACAATACAGAGAAACCCTGTCTCAAAAAACCAAAAAAGAATGCATTTGGTGAAATGTAATGTATATTTGCCATATCAGAACTTCCTGCAAATTAATGAGGCCTTCAGGTTTCTGCTTAGATTTCTCTGTGAACAAAGCTGCACAACGTGGATGGTGAGAGGGCTGTGATACTTTATGTTTGACTTCATGAATTATTTATGGAATTAACACTGGAATCATGATTAATTTGTGGAGGTAAAGAAGTTGCTGCGTGGCTTGGTGCCCAAATTTTCCTGGCAGGGATAAATTACTTTCCCAGGGGCTGCAAGGTGAAGCTTTGGGATGTTGGTTTCCAAGGGCAACACATACTTGGACTTCCGTCTTTCTTCTCTCTCTCTCCTAGTAGAAAAGCCAAGGAAGCACAAATTATACCTAGACCAATGGTAAAGGCTCTGTCTCTCAGTAGTAAGCCAATTTGGATCCCCTGGACATTTGACTAATGGGTGTCTTTTAAGATCACTGGAGGAGTGGTCTTAAATCCAAGGATGCCTGTTGTGTCCCTAAGAGGGGGCAGAAGTCCCTGGCAGGGTAACACAGGCGTGGAATATAGAACTTTACTGTAACGGTGACCAGTGTCAGAAATTCATGTCCCTAAGAGTGGTAGTGTGGGTCATCCCTGCAGGCAATGTTCATCATGTACAAGTCCCAGAGAACAGAAAGGAATGAATAGCTAGGGACAAGGACAGAAACAGGGCAGAGAGGAACGAGTGACACCAAAAAGGGCAGGGGCAGGACCTGGGAAAAGTAGAAAAGGCGGAGGGGATTCAGGAAACTGACAATGGGAGATGGAGTCTGTGCTGTCTGTGGCCATTGTGACTTGGGGTTCGTCGTGACGGTACCTCTGCTAGAAACACGCTCTCTTTTGCTCTAGGTCTGCTCTCTTCTGCTCCAGGTCTGCAATGGCTCTGTGTGCTCCCAGTTCCCTGCTGGCCTTCAGATGAGCAAGAGGCCTGTGTTACCCAAAGAGGGGAGAGCTGGGAAAGCAGGGAGGGGCCGCAACTGAGTGGAGTCCCGATCCTGCTCCATCAGCAAGCTTGCTTTCTGAGACCCGCAGTCTAACCATAATCTCTTTTCATTTCCTCAACGTATCGGGAGGAAATAACTGCGGCTGGGTTCAGCAGCCCTCACTTCTGAGCAATAAACTACAAACGATTTTAAACTACAAATGATCAGTTTACTTTGATGCTGCTGGAATTCCCTCTGCTAGTCTTAGCGGTCCCTCACCGTTCACTAGCTGCCGAGTCACACCGGCACACAAGCTCCACCTTGGCAATGAGCCCTTGACTCTCCCTGCCTGTCACAGTGTGTTAATTTATTCTGCTGCTCCTCTGCAGGCTTGAGCCGTGCTCTGGGCTGACTTGCCGTTGTGACCATACTCGGGGCTCTAACCCTGTTGTCCCAGCCTTTACAGTGGAAAAGAATTATTCTACACTCCATTTATTTCCATAGAAAAGAACGAGGGAGCCCTGCAGGGTGAAGGCGAAGGCGAAGGCGAGGGCTCCAGATAAGTGTTTTCCCCTCCATATTACTTATTTATTAAAGCCAGTGAGGCATAACTAAGAGAAAGGAAAGGAACCAAGGAAATAGAGAGTACAATGGCCCCTTAGTTTTTAATGGGAGAGATGGCTGGAAGTGATTCCTAAATTATTAAATAAATCGATTTGATTCTAGAAGCTGGCCTCCAAGGTGTGTTTGTCAGTTTCATTATCATTGTCTTCAAGGGTAACCAGAGTCACTCACAGAGAAAGTTTTATTTTCCCCTCTGTTTTCTACGAAAGACTGCAATTCATAGCCCCCTGCCTAATTAACCACTCTGTCATGTGGTGGGAACAGTGTTCTCTTATTTCTGTTTCCATTCTGATCCTGTTTTTCTCAGTGGCTCACAGATGTGTAACGAGATCTGGTCAAATGTAGGGCAGACACCCTTTGGAGGCTCCCAATCCCATTTCAATTACAGGACCGTTGGCTGTAGACAAGTCCTATGGTAATTTGTCTACACAGGAGAGCTCTGTCATTTAGCTACCTGCCAAACAGAAGCCAGCGAGTACCGTAATCATAGATTGCGCCATCCCCGGTGATAAGGACAGCAGCACCTTGGTGCACTTTAGGGGAATGCTAGGTTTTATTTGGGGGGCTGGTGGGGACTGCAGTGGTGTTTGTTGCTTTCCTTTGCCCCATTTCCCCTGAAACGCTCTGACTGCTTCCAGCCCAAGGGTACACACAGAAAAAAGATGCCTGAACATCTACATTTTTTTTCTTAATTATCCTCCCGAGGAAAGCAGGCCAAGCACCAGGGTGCAAAAAATTTAAGCCATAAATAACAAGCCGAAGGGAAATAAAAGAAATGGCACAAGAATAAACTAAGCTATTAACTGAAAGCTTTGCACCACCGTCCTCCTCCTGAAAAATCTACGGGAAGGTAGTTAAGTATTTATTTTCCAAAGGGTGTCATTACGACCTGCAGCAATTAAAAATGGATGAAGGAAACACGGGCCTTGTGATTTCCGGAGGTACTTGAGGCCCTTTCGGGTAAACTGTTCCCACTCCTGCCCTGAGGACAAGAGGTGTTGAAGGACAAGGTTGGGTCTTTTGGGGATACTACTGCCACTCAGGACTCTGGTTGAAGGCAGGGACAAGAGGATTTGAGCAAAGTCCTGGGTAGAGGAGGGGCCCCTCCCTGCATCACCGCATAATTGTTTCTGTCAACTTGGTACACCTGGCGTAAAGAACTCCATTCACACCTGTAAACCTGTCAGGTTTCCAATTATTGGTTGACTTTCAATTTTCCAGATGCTCCCCCCAGCCTTGGGGACGTGGAACAGTTGTGCATGCCTTGGCAACCTGGATTCTTGGAGAATGGTGCATGCGGTGGGTATATGGGGGGGGGGCTTCTCTATCCAGTGCTGCAGGTAGCTAGCATTACATACTCAATCTCACTGAGCCTCAGGAGTCCTTGGGATGGTATCTCTCCCCCCTCCCCCCGCCCCCAGGAGCACCTGTTTTGGTGGTTAGGGCTGGGCAAAGTCTGAAGGGGTCTGTCTCAGCAGGTGTTTAGCCGCCAGAAACCCAGCCCTTTGCCAGCTGCTGGTCGCCATTCTGGGTGCAGAAGGGAATGTGCGGTTAAAGTGTTCTGAAGGCTTTGCTCGTCACTCAGCTCGAGAAAAATGCTGTAAGAAAAGCTGGCTGCAGCAAACTGTGCATAAGAAAAACTGAGTTTTGGAGAATGAGCCATGGCAGACTGTTCAAACTCTGGGTGTAAGTGTGCGTATAAAGGGCTGCGATGGCTTACATAAATTCCAGGATGCATGCTGGGCTCTTAAAATGAAGTGCAGGGGTGGGGTGTGAAAATAGGATGAGGAAGCTGACATGAGGTAGGGGAAGGCAGCCATGCTGACAACATTTATCCCAGGATCTCACTTATGCAAAACTAATATTTCTAGGTATATTAAAGTTGAACAGCTTCACTCAGCCCATCTTTCCTCCCAAAGTGCCGCCGCTGCAGAAAACCTCCTGGTGCCAGGTACCAAGCGATCAGTTTTCTGTGGGCCCCTTTTATGCAGTATTTAGCCCAGTTGCTCCACAGCTTCTGTGTGTGTGTGTGTGTGTGTGTGTGTGTGTGTGTGTGGTGAATAAGAGGCAGACAAGGAACAGAGCATTTGCCACAGCGCAGGGGAATGCCTTTAGTAATTGCTTTTCTTCACCCCCCAGTCCCATGTCCTGATCAAATGGCCAGAGGTAGGGAACCTTCTCAGAAGGCCTGGGCTCTCTGCACAGGATGTGGTGCCCTTTGGGCAGAAAGACTTACAAGAAAGAGATCTCCAGAGACCTGTCCTGAGAGTGTCTGGACTGCCAGCCCTCTAGCGACTGTATGGCTGTCTCCTGTCTCCTCAGGGAGGGACTGACCTGAGATCTAAAGACAGAAATGTCAGGGTGGCGCTTTTACCTCAAAATAGAGAGGAACTGTCTAATCAGTTGAGTTCCCAGATGTCTGGCTGAGCCACCTCCCAGATGCCCAGTTCAGAGCAGTGGGTGCCAAGGACACATTGTCTGTCTGTCTGTCTGTCTGTCTGTCTGTCTGTCTGTCCCACAGGGATCTTGAAACAAGACAGGAGCAGATGAAGAAGTGCTGCTTTAAAAACCCGAATTAAAGTTTAAATTTAAAAAATGAGGCAGAATAAAATATTTCCCCTGTCTCATGTACTTTGTGTTTCCGGAGGACTTTGTTTCACTTCATCAGTTGAAAATTTCGTAGCCAAGTCGAGATGCGTAAAAGACAAAATTTCAGAGTTGGAATGCAGAGCAGAGTCAGACGTTTCAGCAATAATTTTTATATTGATTATACATCGACACGTCACAAATGTTGAGTTAGAGCACACTTTTAGATCGATTTCATATTAAAAAATGTGGAAAAAAGTTACTGGCAAAAGGAAATTCCATATGGCGCTTATGATGACACATGTGCTCTTGGACAGCTCTCCTTCATATCCCTGCCAACACGGGCAGCTTGTGATTCTCTAGAAGCCTGCCAGTCCCTCGTGTGGATTCGTGCTTCCCTTTAGATCAAAAGATCTGAAAACACAAACACATGTGGCTTCCATGATGGCCACCCAAGACATTTTCTTGATGACAATGCTGGGAAGCATGGCAAGGGCCCAGACTGCAGAGAAGCAACCAGAACATCTATGTCTGGTGCTCTGAGAACTTCCAGTGAAACTGATTGCATAAGGGCTTAGCTCGCACATTCAAAAGCGGGTATTTAAAGCGATAGGCTGGGGCTTCTTTTAAAAATCAGAATATATAACCTGACTTCTACTCACAGCCTTTCTGAAGCACTTAAAGTTGAATAAAGATCTTTTATCGTTCTGTGCCATTAAAACACAGCCCGAGAAAGGCCTGGAAACACAGTGGCAGACTCTAAATTAAGCAATAAGATATGCACTTTTAGTTTCCCTAATTACCTACCATTGAAAGTAGGTTGGAGCTAAAATAAACACGTTGTCTTGAAATAAGAATTAGTATGTGCCAGTGCTTCTGGGGGAAACCCCATTAAACAATTGAATTTTAGAATATTTTGCATTGTCAAAAAACCCAAAGGCATTCTTCCCTTTAGAATTGAATCTTCATTTAGAAGGTTTTTTTTAATTGCTTGTTCCATGTGTTTTACAAAGTGCCTTTATCGAGCTATTATGACATTTTGCTCATTATGTATTGAACCCTGTCACATCCCATGAAGGAAACAAGCACCGTGCCTGTGGCTCCTTGAGAGGCCAAGTGTAAACACATGCTTCCACTGGGGAAGAGCTGGGCTCATTTTGAATAATTTTGTTGGGAGGACTGGAAAAAGATCCTGCCTTTTCAATCCACTAGGAATATTTTAGAAATGGAGATGAGAAGAGGAGAGCAGACAGCAGGGTCCACAGTGGGACAGGGCTTGCAACTGAGGATTTAGGGCCAGGTGTCCTAACCTAGACCTCTGTCTCATCCTGCTAGAGTTACACGACATGGCTTTCAAGTTAGAGGTAAACAGTAATTGCACCATGCAAGGAGATGTATTAGCTTTTCTTATCACAGTGGCCAAATGCCTGGGAGAGACTACTATCTATTTTAACTTACGATTTCAGTGCATGGTTGTTTGGCCTCATTCTTTTTGATCATCATAGTGGTGGGGGCATGTGGTAGAACAGAAACCAGAGTAAAAGGGAGGAAAGCTAGGACAAGATACAACTCCTAGGGACATGCCCTCCCTGAGCTATGTCTGCTAGCTAGCTTCTACCACCCAAAGTTTCTAGACAATCTCAAAACATCACTATAAGCTAGGGACAATGAGTTCGACACATGAGCCTGTGGGGGAAACATTTCATATTCCAACCACAGCACAGGATATTCTCCTTTTAGAGAACACTGAAGCAAAGATGAACTCATTATAAACGAGGCTATGGGTATCACGGCATGGACTCATCACTACTTCATGATTCCAAAACTTGTCCCCTCTTCCATAAGTCAGACACGAATAGATCAGGAGAGCAAAGAATCCTAGAGACTTGGGATCAAGGCATATCTTACTCTAGCTGAGAGAAGAAAATAAGAAATACAATTCAATCTGGATTATAAACCCAATCCCAGAGCTTGTTATTGGAAACTGGATCAGGGGAGGTGTTGATGTTAGGGCTGGGGGAGACAGTTTAACTATCGCCTTTTATAGTGGAAGTTTGAGAAGACAGTTTAAGTATCACCCTTTAAAGTGAAAATGCTAAACAGTTTAGCCTAGGCTGTTATCAGGCTCACAAGTGACATGTCTTTTTAAAGAGGAAAGAAAATGCCATTGTGAATACCTGGTCACAGGATATTTTAAAAAAATGTACCTTGCATTATGACCTTGTTGTTTTGGACAGGCTGACTCTAAAGAGAGGGTTTCAGAACCTCTCACCTCTTTCTCCAGAGGAACACTTAGGGCTCTGTCATACAATAACCATAAAGGAGCAATGGCCCCATAAAAGTCCCTAAACTCATGCTCCACTTTAACCTATAATGGTTGTACAATGTAACAAGCTGGGAGAAGGAAGGATCTCCTATTTTAGTTCTTTGCTGATCTAGGAGAAGTAACTACCACGTGTCAGGGGCTTTACATGTCCCACCTTCTAATTCTCACATTAATACATAGTGTAGGTATTCCATTCTGGAAATGGGGACATGGTGATTAAGTAACATGCCTGCATTAAAGGCCATTGAGCAGAGGAGTTAAGATTTGTTACTAGGTCTTCCTGACTTCAAAGCCGTGCTCTCTTCCCAGTACAGTATGTTGCTCTTCCCAAGTTCCTTTCAGTCTCTAATCAGTGTCTTTCTGGCTATAATTTCGGCTCATTATCTCAGTGCCTGGAAGAAACTGAGTATTTCTTCTTAATATTCCATTAAAACTCCTTTTCTGTGTTTGAGGATGGCTACCTCAGCCTTCTGCTTTTTAAAATTGGCTGTACCTGTGCTAGAGAACAGTAGTGCTCCTGTCCTTGAAGCAGCTTTCCTGGACTTCATTGGCATGTCATGTGTATCTACAACTCCTGCTTGTAGCAAACCAGCTGTGCTTTTCTTTCGTTCCCTCATCCATCCAGAGGAAGTGGTGGAGTATAGATTATGCGTCAGGCACCTGACTGGATGCTAGGCAGCCAAAGAATGATGCTGTGCTAAAGAGCATAAAAGAGGCAGCCAGATGTGTCTGAATAGGATGGGAGCCACATCACAGGCCTGAGTCCAGTGTGATAAGTGAAAGCATGACCAGCGGATATGGGGCTGTTGGGAGGAAGGACAGGCAAAGCATATCTTACATGCAGAGTCTGGGGCATGGTCATGCATTGTGGGAAGTGTTAGAGGTAATTTGGTTCTACAGGAGTATGTAAGATACACATTGGAGAAAGGCAAAGGACTATTTAGTACAAAGGTCAGATGATCATGGGCACTTCATATGTCAAGTTCAGGGGCTTATACTTGTAAATTTTTAATTAAGAAAAGAAGAAAGTAGAGGATCTCCTGGCCTGGACACTTCAGGTAGGTAGACTCACCCCCAATGCACCAAGCAATCACAAGTCTGCTGATAGCACTGTGCTAGTCCATCTCCCATCCACTGGGAGAGGGAGTGCCTCAGACCTGCCTGCACCCACTGTGAGAACCATCAGAGTATTGGACTTGCTTGTACCCACAAGAGAACCTTGAACCTGTACCCACCTGGAGAGGAAGAAACCCCACCTGCACCCACTGGAAGAAGGGATGGGAAGACAATAATATAAGAACACATTCAACAACAGAAAAACCAATATGACGCCACCAGAATCTAATGACTCTACACCCGCAAGATCTGAACATCTCAATACAGATGAAGCAGAAGAGAATGACCTTAAAAATAACTTCATGAAGATAATAGAGACCCTACAAGAGGAAATGAGCAAACCCTTTAAAGAAATGGAAGAAAAGCAAACCAAAAATTGCAAGAAACAATTCAAACAGTACAAGGGGTTGAAAGCTGAAGTGGACACAATAAAAAAACACAGTCTGAGGAAATTCTGGAATTAGAAAAGATAGGTAACTGATGAAGAACTACAGATACAAGCATAACCAACAGAATACAAGAGATGGAATAGAAAATCTCAGGTGTTGAAGATGCACTAGGAGAAATAGATTCATCGACCAAAGAAAATCTTAAGTCTAACAAATCCTTGACATAAAATATCCAGGAAATAAGGGACACGGTGAAAAGGACAAATCTAAGAATAATAGGTATAGAAGAAGGTGAAGAAACCCAACTCAAAGGTGCAGAAAACATATTCAACAAAATCATAGAAGAAAACTTTCCCAACCTAAAGAAGATATGCCAATGAAAGTACAAGAAGCATACAGAACACCAAATAGAGTTGACCACAAAAGACCCCTCATCACATAATAATTAAAACATCAAACATACAGAATAAAGAAAGAATATTAAGAGCAGCAAAGGAAAAAGGCCAAGTAACATATAAAGGCAAACCTATCAGAATGACACCTGACTTTTCCATGGAAACTCTGAAAGCCAGAAGGAAATGGATAGATATTCTACCAACACTAAGAGACCACAGATGCCAGCCCAGACTACTATACCCAGCAAAAGTTTCAATCACTATAGATGGAGAAAACAAGATATTCCATGATAAAGCTAGATTTAAACAATACATATCCACAATTCCAGCCCTATAGAAAGTACTGGAAGGAGAACTCCAACCTAAGCAAGTTAACTATACTCACAAAAACATAGGCAAAAGATAATCCCACTTTACTAAAAGACAAAAGAAAAAAAGGCAAGGAGAATCCACACACAAGACTGCTACCACCACCAAATAAAAAACAAACAAGAATTAACACTCAGTGGTCCTTAATTTCCCTCAATATTAGTGGTCTTAACTTGCTTATAAAAAGACACAGGCTAACAGAATGGATACGAAGACAGAATCCATCCTTCTGCTGCATACAAGAAATACGCCTCAACTTCAAAGACAGATGTTACCTCAGAATAAAGGGTTTGGATAAGTTTTTCCAATCAAATGGACCCAAGAAACAAACTGGTGTGACTATCCTAGTATCTAACAAATTAGACTTCAAACTAAAATCAATCAAAAGAGATGAAGAAGGTCATTTCATATTCATCACAGGAAAAATCCATCAGGAAGAAGTCTCAATTCTGAACATTTATGCTCCAAATACAAAGGTACCCATGTTCATAAAAGAAACATTATTAAAACTCAAATCACACATAAGACCTCACACAGTTATAGTGGGAGACTTAGACACCCCACTCTCACCACTAGACAGGACCACCAGACAGAAACTTAAGAAAAAAGAAAACAAAGGAACTAACAGAAGTTATGTCCCAATTGGATTTAACAGACATCTATAGAACATTCCATCCAAAAACAAAAGACTATACATTCTTCTCAAAGCCACATGGGACCTTCTCTAAAATTGACCATATACTCACAACATAGGTACAAAAAATTGGAATAACCCCCTGTATCTTAACAGACCATCATGCTTTAAAGGTAAAATTCAACAGCAACATAAATTGAGAAACTCTACAAACTCATGAAAATTGAGCAACGTGCAATTGCACCATTCCTGGGTCAAGGAGGAAATAAAGAAAGAAATTAAAGATTTCCTAGAATTCAATGAAAATGAAGACACAACATACCCAAACTTATGGGACACTTTGAAAGCAGTACTAAGAGGAAAGTTCATAGCACTAAGTGCCCACATGAAGAAACTAGAGAATAGTCACACTAGAGAATTAACAGCACAACAGAAAGCTCTAGAACAAATAGAAGCAAACTCACCCCGGAGTAGATGCCAGGATATAATCAAACCGAGGACTGAAATCAATAAAGTCAAAACAAAGAAAACAATACAAATAATCAATGTAACAAAGAGTTGGTTCTTCAAGAAACCAACAAGATAGACAAACCTTTATCCAAACTAACCAAAAGGAAGAGAGAACATGCAAATTAACAAAAACAGAAATGAAAAGGGGGCATAAGAACAGACACTGTGGAAATCCAGAGAATCTTCAGATCATACTTTGAAAACCTGTACACCACAAAATTGGAAAATTTAAAGGAAATGGACAAATTTCTGGATAGATATTATTTACCAAAATTAAATCAGGAATAGATAAGCAATTTAAACAGCCTTATAACCCCTAATGAAATAGAAGCAGTCATCAAAAGTCTCCCAACTAAAAAAAGTCCAGGGTAAGATGGTTTTAGTGCAGAATTATACCAGAAATTCAAAGAACAGCTAACACCAATACTCCTCAAATTGTTCCACACAACAGAAGCAGAAGGGTCATTGTCAAACTCTTTTTTGAGGCTACAATTACCTTGGTACCCAAGCCACACAAAGATACAACTAAGAAAGAGAACTATAGACTAACATCCCTTGTGAACATTGATAAAAATACTCAATAAAATACTGGCAAATCAAATCCAAGAACATATCAGAAAAATCATCCACCATAATCAAGTATGCTTTATCCCAGGGATGCAAGGATGATTCGACATAGGAAAAATCTAGCAATGTAATCCTCCATATAAACAAACTGAAAAAGAAAAAACACATGATCATCTCTCTAGATGCTGAAAAAGCCTTTGACAAAATCCAACACCCCTTCGATAAAAGTCCGAGAGATATCAGGGATAACAGGAACATACCTGAACATAATAAAAGCAATATACAGTAAACTAACAGTCAGCATCAAACTAAATGGACAGAAACTCAACACGATTCCTCTAAAATCAGGAACAAGACAAGGTAGTCCACTCTCTCCACATCTCTTCAGAATTGTACTTGAAGTTCTACCTAGAGCAATAAGACAACAAAAAGATATCAAGGGGATACAAATTGAAAAGGAAGAAGCCAAACTTTCACTACTTGCAGATGATATGATAGTTTACATAGGTGACCTGAAAAACTCTACCAGGGAACTTCTATAGCTTATAAACACCTTCAAGAAATGGCAGGATACAAGATTATCTAAAAAATCAGTAACCCCATTATATGCAGACAATAAATGGGCTGAGAGAGAAATCAGAGAAACATCACCCTCTACAATAGCCACAAACAACATAAAATATCTTGGGGTAATGTTGACCAAACAAGTGAAAGACCTGTATAGCAAGAACTTTGAGTCTTTAAAGGAAGAAATTAAAGAAGATACCAGAAAATGGAAAGATCTCCCATGCTCTTGAATAGGTAGGATCAACGTAGTAAAAATGGCAATCTTGCCAAAAGCAATCTGCAGATTCAATGCAATCCCCATCAAAATGCCGGAACAATTCTTTACAGAACTTGAAAGAACAATTCTCAACTTTATATGGAAAAACAAAAGACCCAGGATAGCCAAAACAACCCTGCACAATAAAGGTACTTTTGGAGGCATCACATCCCTGACTTCAAGCTCTATTATAGAGCTGTAGTCCTGAAAACAGTTTGGTATTGGGACAAAAATAGGCAGGTCAATGGAATCAAATTGAAGTCCCTAATATTAACCCACACACCTATGAACACCTTATTTTTGACAAAGAAGTTAAAATTATACAATGGAAAAAAAGAAAGCATCTTCAACAAATGGTGCTGGCATAACTGGATGCTGGCATGGAGAAGACTACAGATAGATTCATGTCTATTGCCATGCACAAAACTTAAGTCCAATGAACCTCTTAGAAGAGAAAGTTCGAGGTACCTTTGAACAATTCAGTACAGGAAACTACTTCCTGAACATAACACCAATTGTACAGACACTGAGATTGACTATTAATAAATGGGACCTCCTGAAACTGAGAAGCTTTTGTACGGCAAAGGACACAGTCAGCAAGACAAAATGGCAGTGTACTGAATGAGAAAAGATATTCACCAACCCCATATCTGACAAAGGGCTAATCTCTAAAATTTACAATGAACTCAAGAAACTAGTGTCCAAAGCACCAAATAATCCAATTAAAAAGTGGAGTATAGAACTAAATAGAGAATTCTCAACAGAGGAGTCTAAAATAGCTGAGAGACACTTAAGAAAATGTTCAACATCCTTAGCCATCAGGGCATTGAAAATCAAAACAACTCTGAGATAACATCTCACTCCTGTCAGAATGTCTAAAATCAAAAACATCAATGACAGTTTATGCTGGAGAAGATGTGGAGAAAAGGGAACACTCCTCCACAGCAGGTGGGAGTGCCAACTTGTACAGCCACTATGGAAATCAGTATGGAGATTCCTCAGGAAAATGGGAATCAGTCTACCACAAGACCCAGCAGTTCCACTCTTAGGCATATACCCAAAAGATGCCCATTCATACAATAAGGACGTCTGTCTGTTCCACTATGTTCATAGCAGCATTATTTGTAATATCCAGAACCTGGAAGCAACCTAGATGGCCCTCAACTGATGAACAGATAGAGAAACTGTGGTACATTTACACAATGTAGTACTACTCAGTAGGAAAAAAACCAATGAAATCTTGAAATTGGCAGGCAAATGGATGGAACTAGAAGACACCATCCTGAGTAAAGTAGTCCAACCACAAAAAGACAAACATGGTATGTACTCACTCATATATGAATTTTAGACATAGTGCAAAGAGTTACCAGCCTCCAATGCATACTGCCAGAGAAGCTAGGAAATAAGGAGGACCCTAAGAGAGACATATGTAGTTCCCCAGAGAAGGGGAAAGGAACAAGATCTTCTGAGCAAATTGGGACCATGGGAGGAGGGGAGAGGGAGGTAGGAGAAAGAGAAGGGGAGAAGAGGAGGGGAGAGGAGGACATGAGGGAGCAGGAACGTTGAGTTGGGGGAAGCATAGAGGAAAGCAAGATAAGACATACCATAATAGATGGAGCCATTTTAGGTTTAAAAGAAATCTGGCTCTAGAGAAATATCCAGAGATCTACAGTGATGCCACCAGCTAACAAGCTAAGCAATAGTGGAGAAGCTACCTTAAATGCCCTTCCCCAATAAATGAGATTGATGACTACTTTATATGCCATCCTAGAACCTTTACCCAGTAGCTGATTGAAGCAGAGGCAAACACCCATAGCTAAACACTGAACTGAACTCCTGGAATCCATTTTCAGAGATGCAGGAGTGATGGGCATAGGGGCCAAGACCAGGCTGGTGAAAACCACAGAAACAGCTGACCTAAACAAGGAGGAACACATGGACCCCAGTCTGATAGCTGGGAAACCAGCATAGGACTGATCCAGACCCCCTGAACATGGGTGTCAGTGAGGAGGCCTCAGCAATCTATGGGGCTTCTGGTAGTAGATCAGTATTCATCCCTAGCAGAGGAATGGACTTTGGGAGCCCATTCCACATAGAGGGATACGTTTTCAGCCTAGACACAGGGGCAAGAGCCTAGGCCCTGCTCCAAAGGATATGACAGACTTTGAAGATCCCCCATGGAAGGCCTAACCCTCCCAGGGGAGCAGAAAGGGGAAGGAATAGGGTTCTAGTGGGGGGCATGGGAGGAGGGGAGGGAGAGGGAACTGGGATTGACGTGTAAAACAAGCTTGATTCTAATTAAAATAAAATCAGAAAAAAAGAAAAGATGACAATATGAAGAAAAATTTAATAGATGAACATATCTGTCTTCTTTTTTGTTTTGTTTTGTTTTTTTGTTTTTTGGTTATGGAGACAGAGTGAGTGTGATAGCTCTGGCTGTCCTGGAACTCACTCTTCAGACCAGGCTGGCCTCCAAATCACTGAGATTCACCTGCCTCTGTGATTAAAAATGTGCACCACCACCACCTGGCCCCATTTGTCATCTTATTGCCAATAGTTTAAAAATGTTAGTTACTACGGTTTTTTTTCCATTTTACAAAGAGATCCAACAATACAGACATATTTAAGGTCCCTTAGCCAGTGTGTCTAACCTAATTCTACTCTTTGTGCTCCTTTCCCTAGGCAATTATCATTCATTAGATATTTAATCTTTCAGGCCATTTAAAGCATGTTTCATACACAAAAGCATTAATTTTGATTCTTGCTTTTTTTCTTCAACTCTTTCAAGCTCTGTTCGCACTGATAGGTCACCTCATTCATTCTGAATGTTGCATAAAGTCCCATTTTATGAGACGACATTTTATTTGTCCATTCCTTTATTGATGAGGTGTTGGTTATTTCCAGTTTTGTGCTATCAAAATGAAGTTGCCATCAGTACCTTACTCTTATTCCTCTAGGGCAGCAATACCCATTTTCCTTGATGATAAAGGAGTCGTTTGGAGAGGCAGGGTATTCATCAAGAAAAAAAGAAAACAACCCAATGGAGTAACATGAAAAAAGGAAAGAAACACAACAGAATAACAGGAAAAAACCTCCCAGATTTCTCAGACCTTACTGTAATGAGATATCCACCCCTTCTGCACCTGTAGCACTGACCTTTTGGGCATGGTCACAGGTGCAGATGTGGCAGAGAGTGGGTTTTAGGTCTGGGGCGGGACAGGTGGCTTTCTTCTTGCTTCTGTTCGGGTCACAGACAGCATTCTGGTTGAATCCTTGGAGCTGCAACTTGCCTTGGTCACCTGCTTCTTGTGTAAGTGCATTCTCCCCAAATAAAGTTACATTATCCTATTTTGAAACTAGTCCCATGCATCTTGATCAGTGCATCCACACCTTACCCCTGAAGACCCTTACTCAGAAGCCTGGTGATTCATGGGAAGGTTATTTTTGGTAACTGTGGCTCTGGTGACCCTTTCCACTCCCAGGTTCTGGTTTATCATGTCTTTTGGGGTCACCCCAACCTAGTTCACTCACTAAGAGGTCTTATCTAGGTATTGTAATCTAAGCAGAGAGATTTTAGAGCACATCCCCGCTTCTTACCAGGGAGGAAAAACAACTTACAAGAGCAAAACCCTTGAAGCCAACGCCATCCGGAGAGTTGGTTAGAGAGCTGGGGTTGACTTGGTGATCTCCTGACTTCTGAGCCGTTGCTCCTTCTGTCTAAACTACACTTGTAAGCCACAAGACAATCTTCTGTTTCCACAAATAAAGCTTACCCCTCCCATCTCTAGGAAATAGTTGCTAGGAAATCAGCCCACTATGATGGACGTACAATAACACTGATGTCATTCTCTATTAAGGAAGGGGTTCAACACAGTTGACCAAAGTGCATGAGGCTACTCAACATCTGTCTGTCACACAAAGCTCTTTCCCTAGCCTTTGTTACCAGAATACACACCCATCTCTCCTGTGTCCTTGCCTTCTGTGGCTAACAGAAGCTCATTTTTTTATAAAGTTGATGGCAGTGGCTTCCTGGTCAGAAAAGCTTTGAGGGAAATGATGCCAGGGACTGCAGAGGAGCCTGCTCTGACCTGCGGAGAAGAGGGGATTTTTTTAAGTCAGGAAAGAAGATATTGCTCTCAAGTGGAAACCTTTTTGAGCCTTTATGACAGCCTCTTGGAAGGAAATTCTTTTGTGTTGAATGTATTGATACAAATTCAGTGCCCAAGTCTAGATCTGCTTTTTCAGAGGGCAAAAGTCCTTTCAGTGTTGCTATTTCTACATGTTTAGTCAGATGTGCCACCGGCCTCCTAGGCAGAGTAATTCTGTAGATAGTGGCAAAGATCTTTTATGTGATTTGGCATCTGAAGAATAGGGTTTGAGTCCTGGCTCTGCTGCATCTGAGCTGTGTGACAATTAATTGTGTGTCCTCATGTGTCAACTCAGCTTCCTGGGTTTAAATTGGCAATGCAAGGGCCAGCTCCTCAAGGACGTGGACTGCTCTTCATCTGTTCCTCTGCTGTGGGTTGGGCACAATGCTGGGAACTGGAAATGTGAAGTGTGGTATGGTCTCCACTCTCCTGGTGCTTACAATGTACATGAAGAGATAACCAACCAATCAATTACATTAGTATGTAAATCAAATGAATAGCTGCCTTAGGGGACATAGAGTATACAGTTGTCTGAAAGTACAGAATTCTCCCTTATCATCAGGGATACTGAAGCCTTACACAGCACTGAACTCTGTGCTGTTTAGACCTATGCAATCATGTACACATTTAATGCTTTTCCCTCCTAACTAAGCGCTTACCACACATATGCAACCATATATTTGCAGTTTGATATGCATCAGCAAAACTCATAATGTTTTCCTTATTGTAGATGTTGGAAAACTCAGCATGTGAATTTTTCATTATTAATCAACAATGTGCCTCTTTCTACTTAGAGGAAGCATTATATGACTTCTTTTTGGCATGTTCAAGTTGCCAGTGTCTTGCTATGGGGGCTTTTCCTAACCCAAATAATGGTTTCTTGAACAACAGTGATGCAGCTTGGCAACGGCTGACCTAATAAGTGGGTTGACTTCTGAAAGACTAAAGAGCAGGAGGCATATGAGCTTTAGATACACCAGTCAAAGGGATGGTTCACCATACCACTTAGAACAGCATGCAGTTTAAAACCCATACGTTGTTTTTTTTTCTGACATTTGCCATTTAATAATTTGGACTCTGGGTAACTGAACCTACAGAGAGACTGCAGAGAAAGAGGACTATTGTATCAAAAGAACCTGAGCCACCTGAAAAGGTAGAGTGAGGATGGAGACAGAAAATGGTTTGGGGAAGGCCTCCCGGAAGAAAAATTACGTGAGTGAATAAAAAGTGAGTCAGGGAGATTTCACAGTTCAGAGTGGAATTAGCATATTCTTTTAGAAGGAATAGCACGTTCAATGTCCCTGGGTTAGGGGTGTGTGCAGAACATTTTAGTCAGTGAAAAATGCCGATGTGCTGAAGTTAAGACAGAGAGGGGCGAGTGGTACAGGGGGAATGTGGAAAAGCAGGCAAGAGCCAAGCCAGGGAGGGATTTGCAGGCGACAGCAAGGATGTGTATGCTGAGAGCAAAGGGTGGCAACAAAAGGCCTTTAAAGTTTGTATGTGCACACTGTGAGCTCACACATGGGCACACACTTTGTCCAGATGTGGCTGAATGGAAGAGTGGCCAGAGGGGATGCTAAGAGCTGAATCACAGTCAAAACAAGAGACTGCCATTTGTCAGCTTAGGTGGATGGCACGGAAGACTCTGACAGGGAGGGAGCAATGAAAGGGACAGCTTTCTTGGTTTCTGGTTCATAGAGCAGGCTGGACAGTGGTGACATTCTCTGAGACAGAACCAGGTAGGAAAGTCCAGTTTTCAGAGGAGAAGGTCCTGAGTTCAGTCTCAAATGTGTTGAATGTAAGCCTCTCAGTTTTCATTAGTTCTCATTATGTAAATTTAAATGGGGAAGTTGAGGGGGCATAATCTCTCCCCTCCACTTGTCTCCTCTGACACTGCTTCCTTCCAATGCCATAAAATGAAAGAAAGGAAAGATTTTAGATAAAAATGTAGGTCTGACACTTAGAAGTGGACCTGACCAGGAGGTGAAATAGAGTGTGTCTATTGGGGGATAGTGGTGGCTGCAGTCATTACTGGGAACCTCTGCAACACATCCATGTGAACATAACTCACCCCTTACATTCTCTGTATAAGAACTCCAAGGTGCATACAGCCTCTGTAACTTACCCGTAGTCACACAGTAGGTAATTTGGGAACAGAGACTATGGCTCCAGGTCATGTATCATCAACCACTTCTGTATACTGCTCCCACTAAGCTGTCTACAAGTCTTTGCTAACCCTCCCAAAAGTTGCTTAGGTAGCATGCATTGGGAAGAAACAAATCTGAAATCCTTTCATCTTCTGCCTTCTGCCTTCTGCTGTAGATTTCCTTGCCATGAGATTGAGGTCTGGATCAGTTACCTTTTATTTCTGCCATAAACCACCAAGTGACTTAGAGAAGGAAGGGTTTATTTGGACTTATGGTTCCAGAGGGATAAGATTCCATCATGGTAAAGAACCTGCCAGCAGGCAATAGGCATGGCAGCTGGAGTGGCAGGCAGAGGGGTGAGAGGTCACATCTTGAGCCACAAGCATGAAGCATAGACAGAGAGAGACAGAGAGAGACAGAGAGAGAGACAGAGAGAGACAGAGAGACAGAGACAGACAGAGAAACAGAGACAGAGACAGACAGAGACAGACAGAGAGACAGAGACAGAGAGACAAAGAGAATTAGAAGTGGTGTAAGTCTTTAAACTTGAAAAGCCTGTCCCTAGTGATATATTTTCTCAAGCAAGACAACTCCCCCTAAGCCTCTGAAGAGTTACTATAGAAGCAAGGTATACAGACAGCATCCAGATCTTCATAGTATACAGCAATGACTTGGGACCAAGTCCTCAAGTGTCTGAGACTATGGGGACATCTCATTTAAACCATCGTGAGGCCCTTCCAGGTTTCCTAACTCATGTGTGATAGATGCACTTTCAGTCATGTCAGAAAGTGCTTTGTTGCTTGCTGAGTCACACTAAGTCACAGGGGGTAGTTTGTGGGGTGGCTTTTAGTAATCCCATAGCTGTAGTAAGTCTATATTTCAATTTTTCTGTGTGTTTTTTTAAGTTTATGTGTGTTCTGGAATAATTATGAATAACTCTTCCATTCACTCAGGAGCGTCTCAGTCTAGATGGTAAACAGCATGGTCTCTTATGATGGTCAGTGATGTGTCAACTTGGCTAGGGTAGAGTGCCCGGCTACTCAGTCAGACAATGACCTAGGTGGTATTGGGAGGGCATTTCGTAGAGGTGACTCAAGTCTGTAAACAGGTGCTATAGGTAAAGATTATCCTAGATAATATGGCTGGCTAGCTTTAATTGAATGAAAGACTTTAGAAGCAGAACTCAGGTTTCATAGAAGAAGCATTTCTGCCTGTGAATAGAGGGACTGACCCACACCCAAATGTCCTCATCTAGTCTCTCTGAGGGTTTGCCCTGTGCCAGTGATGGAGTTTTGGTGCTCAAATGTTTGAAGGAGGAACACATTGATTTCACAGTAATGCTTTACAGTAGAGAATTGTCTTATCTAGAAGTTCATAACACTCTCCATAAGGATACTGGGGATTCTGAAGATGGGGAATAAGGAGAGAGTGGCCGTTGGGAGACCGGTAGAGGATGCTGCTGTGAAGGGCCATGGAGCTGGAGAGGGTTGAGAGGTAATTGAAAACAGGAAAGCACTGAAAGGGTGTGTGTCAAATGGTGGCCCCAATGAGGATGAAAATGACCCTACAGGAATCCATGAACAAGGAAGTCAGAAGGAGAGCTTGTCAACCTGGAGCACAGCATTGGAGTGACAGGTTTACAAGGTGATGCAGTTTCCACTGACAACAATGTGTGCGGTGCTGGATATGGGTGGTAGGGACTTAGTAAAGGACCTGAATGATCTACACAGATATTTATGGTACAGAAGAGAATTCAAGGTTATGACAAGATAAAAGGATGGACAATAAGAGCAGAAAACATGGGGAAGGAACCAAGAGTTCTATATCTGGATTGGCAGGCAGCAGGAAGAGAGAATCACACTGGACCTGGCTTGAGCATGTGAAACCTCAAAGCCTACCCTCTCAGTGACACATTTCCTCCAGCAAGACTATTCCCACTCCAACAAAGGCACACCTCCTAATAGTGCTGCTCTCTATGAGCTTATGGGGGCCATTTTCATTCAAACCACAAGGACATATCCTAAGCAGTGAAGGGAACTAAGAATCAGAAAGCAGAAGTCATTATCAGGTTGTTCTCCCATCTCTGGGTAGCCCAAGATCACTCAGCATTTGTGCACAATGTCAAATTCAGAGGGGGGTCTAAACCATAAGAACTCAATGCATAGTCACAATCCAGTGATACTTCTATGTGTGACTTCTGTGTTTTCAACTTAGAATTTATCTTCTATTGGTCATGGGATAGCAGTACTGTGTGATGGCATTGTCAACTGAAATTCAAGGCATTTTGAATCATATTAAGGCTTTACAGGGTAAAGGGGTTTCCCCATCCTATGGTATTAAGAAAGCTTTTAATGGAAGACAAAACGACATGCTCTTTGTGCCTTCTTATTCGTTTCTCCTCTGACTGCTCCTTTGTGAGCTTTGTATGTTTAACTAGAGCACTAGTGTCCATCCAGACTACTGGACTCTTCCAGGGCTCCTCTGAGGGATGATTTCACAAGTGTATCACAGAGCGTCCAAATGTAATTGTAAAGACATTTGCTTCATGGTAATTTAAAGCATTAAGGAAGGATAGTAATTTCACTTCTTAGCTAAGGAACTAGGTGTAGGGAAGGTCAGACTGAAATGAGATCACGTACTGGCGGGTGGCAGAGATTAGCTGTGAAGTTGCAGGTACCATCTAATAAGTATGATGTTTAAAGTAGCCCAGGACCTTGCATGGCTTATTTTAAATATTGCTTATAACTATCTTATCCTTGCCATTTTCATCACCACTGTTCCAACTTGTATATACAGGACAAGGTGCTGATAGGAAAGTTATACTTCCCCTACAGGTGGATACTTGGCAGGTGGCAGGATGGGAATCCAAGCTGCCTGCCTCCTGAATGGCACGGTGAGCACCTATCCTGTTCTGCTCTATGTTATGCTGCTCTCTTGTACTATTCTGCTGCAAATACATAGTAATTCACCTCTGCCAGACAATGATAGCTATGACTGCCTGTAAGGTACCAGAGAAACTGATAAAACTGATTGGAAGGGTTTTCAGGTTGTTGTGACTCAGCCACACCCTACTGCTACATGTGAGAACCTTCTAACTGATTGTTGAGCCATGTGGTAGGCTCATAGGTATCCTATGGGGGCTATAGAGGTTCGTTTAGATGGCTCGTTCTTGTGAAATAATCCCCTATGTCTATCATTTTAGAGAAATTCTTTGGAATCAAACCAAGAGGGTGGAGAAAACTCAACCCTGTTTTTCTCTACACTTGCTAGACTCTGTAAAGTGATAGGATTATATCCCCCAGTGGTGACGAGTAAATATATCTAGATGACGGAACAGACACAAAGAAGGCAAGTGTTATGGCCGTCTGCTGACTGAAGGGGAGAAGTAGTATTTTTTTAAAGAGGGGTGCCCTAGATTTTCATTATGCCCCAGTCATTAATAAAAGCTATTTCATTGTCCCAGTCTAGGACCAGCTGTGCATGACAAGAAGCGTGGACAACCCATTAATACCTAGGCCAGTTATCAAGGGTGAGATGGAGTTCACAAGAAATTTTTCAAGGAAATCGCTCTCTTTTTTCCTGGTTGAGAATCAAACCCGGGGCCTTGCACATGCTAGGCAAGCACTCTATAACTGCTACCACTGAACTACTTTTACAGCCCTGAGACTTTGTATTTCTTATAGGTACAACGGCTTTCTACCAGACTAAGCCATTTGCCTCTTGCTGGCTGAGAAGTTGTTGTTTCAGAGGCTTGGGTTGCCCTGAACTGCAAGGTCAGAGTTCCTCCCAGAAAGACATATTGCAGAAAGAGATTTTAGAAATGTAATTATTACATGGCTTCATAACCACACACACACACACACACACACACACACACACACACACACACACACAGAGGAGAAAAATATTCTCACAATCCTGCCATCTCAGAAAATCAAATTCTCAAGTTTTTCATGTTATTATACTCATAGATAAAATATAGTTTAAGGTTTTCTTGTGTATTTGTTTAGGGTTTCCCCCCTCCATTATAATGTTTCTCTATGTGTTTTATTTCCTATAATGGAACACATCTCTATTTTTTTCCATTGATGTTTTTCCCTTCAAAAGTCCTCCAGAATTTCTGGAACAATTTTCTTTTTTATCATTTATGATTTCCAAATCAATTAAACATATAGTAGGATGTGATTTACTTGTATTCCCTTGTAAGACGAGGGAAATAAATCCATGCATCAGAAAGAAATACTTTGCTATTCTCTTGTAATATTTAATTAAGTTTTCCATATCTCTGCCAAAGCTTTATGTTTATAAACACAAGGATTCTTTGCTACGAGTGATATTTTGTCCTGTGGGGGATGTCTGTTTATGTCTGCAGGTAATTTTGGTTGTCATTATGACTAGTGGACACTCCTACTACCACCTACTGGGGACAATCCAGAAATGTTGCTCCACAACCTAAAGTGCACAGGATGGTACCCACTGAAGGGAATTAATTATCCAGCTACAAATGTCAATGAAACTGAGGCCAAGAAACAGTTCCAGTGTAAACAGGTACTTCACAGTTCCACAAGCAGATGTCTGTTGTACCTCTGCCCTGTTTGGTGGGTAGGGCTATTTCCTTGGATTCTTGGCAAATTTCTTATACATCAAGTTTTGTCTTCCTTAAAAAGCTTACCCTAATGCGAAGGGGTTGTGAAGGGTAACTAACACAAGAATGTTGGAAAAGCCATATGAAAGGATACTGTTTTATATACTTCAAACATAATATAAAAGTTTAATTGAGTTATATTATATAGAGAACTGTAATCATCCCAGAAGCCATGGATTGCCAAATAAAAGGCCCAGTGCCAGGACAGACTATCTCTCCTTGAGTTGTTGTTCTAAATTATCCCCAAACCTGCACCCTTTCCCCCAACAATATATGCTATTGCCTCTGCCTTTGGTTGTTCTCTAAAACTTGATGGTAAAACCATATTGCTGAAGATACCATACACATTGGTCACAGGACATGGAGAAATGAAGTTGGTACAGATAAGGAGGTTTCCTTCTTTCTGTCTAACTTTCTTAGTACTTGAAGGTACTGTGTAGGCTACTGGAGAGGAAGAGTCATCAACAGTCTTGCAACTGTGAATCCTGTGAACTTCAGTAATGACTGACGTGAAAAGACAGGCCCACGGATGTCATAGTGACATTATGTCATAGTGGCATTAGCATTATGGGTGTAACCAACTGTGTTCTGATTGGATTTAAGGCCCATCCACAGAAGGTATCACTTGCTTGGTACCTCGAATCTAGTCAAGAACTCTTGGAGAGCTGAAAGGCCCCATAGGCTAACCCAACACTATTATTCTGCTTAAATGCATACGGTATCAAGCTGTTCTCCAAACTCATGTGTCTGCACCGATAAGTTAGTGCTACCCTCAAACCCCATCAAAGCAATTTCTTTGTGCTTTGTGTGGACAGTGATTAACTCAGGAACGCATAACTGGTGAGAGTGTAGAGCATGTCTGTGGATTTCTCAGACACAAATGGGACCCCATCCCCAAGGCTCAGAGACCAAGACTGAAGAGAGGGTGGAAGAATTGTAAGATCAGATGTTGGGGAAAACTGAAGTGAAACAGTGTCTGATGTGATACTACCCCTGCGCTTGTGGACTCACAGCAGCTGCGGTTGCCTGAAGAATACATGCACAAGACAAGCCACTAACATTCTGGCATGGAGTGAGAAGGAGGTCCTTAAGGCCCGTCCCTAACTGAGGAGCTGTAGACAGTTGATGGTTTCTGGGGGAAGGAGAATAACTTTTCTTTATGGGTGTTTGTGGCTCCTGGTAGATTGACTCCCCCCCCCCAGCAGATGGCCTCCCATTCAGGAATATGGGGGGAGCAAAAATTGGAGTTGATAGGTTATCATGGGTCAAAAAAAAGAGGACACCACATTTGTCGAGGGTAAGAGGCTTGGAAGAATTAAGAGGAGGGGTTGAGGGTGAATACGATCAAAGTACACTGCATGATATTCTCAAAGAATGAATTAAAACAATTTAAAAGTACACCCTGGGTTAACAAAGACAATTGCCAGGCCCTTCTAGGAGTAGGAATCATCCTTCGACTGGGTACCAACTTTCTGACACACAGCAAGGCTGTTTGTGGTTCCAGATACTGAAGTCTAGATGAATGAGGCCCCTCAGGCAACAAGAACGCACTGGAGAAGACGCCACACCACATTTTGTTTGGTGAGTCAGTCTGGGCTGCACCCAGAGAGCTCTGCAGCTTGGCCCACACTGCTTATCCACATTTTCTGTTGTGAGTTTTCTCTTAAGTACTCACTGCTGTCTTGCTTGCTGCCTGTTTTTCTGAGTTTACCTCTGTCTCCCATGAAGGAAGGTTTTCTGTATGTTTTGTTTGCTGCTGTTTCTTGGCACCCAGAACAGTTCCTGGCCCATCATAAAGCACACTGTTTAACTATTAAAAACAAAGCAAAACTAAAACAACTGAATGGCCAGTTTACCAGCACACATAGAGCTGTTATTCTAGAGCCTCACCACACCTACTCACTCCCTGGGGAGAAGAGCCCAGAGAGGAGAGGGAGCCCTGGGCAACAGCCATCCATCCTCCATGGCAGATGGCAAAAGACATCAGAGGGAGGCACAGATGGGAACAGCTGCAGGTCGTCACTCTAGCAGTCATTATTAGGTATCTTTTC
This sequence comes from Mesocricetus auratus, assembly GCF_017639785.1. Lineage (NCBI taxonomy): Eukaryota > Metazoa > Chordata > Mammalia > Rodentia > Cricetidae > Mesocricetus > Mesocricetus auratus. Next base: position 41,619,487 of record NW_024429180.1, on the reverse strand, counting down.
CCTCTGGGGGGCTGTGCTCAGTGTCTAGGGGCCTGTGCTGAAGTGTCCTTGTATGGCCTCTTGGAGGCTATGGACTTCCCTTGTTGCCTCATCTGAAAGCTGACAATCCCGTTGTCTCATGGCCTTTGGACTTTTCCCTTAGACCCCTTACAAACCAGAATCGGTGAACTCAGTGTGTGGACGGCATATCTTTTGAAGGCCCACAGTCACCTCTGATAGTCTGTTTCTGAGTGTGTGTATTCTGGACTCATGGGAAACAAGACTTCTAACAGCTTCTGAGCGCATGTAACCCACACCATCCTTCAAACATCACCACCACCAAGTAAATGGAGGCAGCGGGGACGGGGTGGGCAGAGGTGATCTGGCATTCCTTGGGCGGACGATGACAGCCCTGCTGCCGGCCTTGCAGCCCATCAGCTGGCAGCCTTGGAGAGCAGCATTATGTTTCACGTCACTCAAGGCAGGTGAGCCAAAGGCATGTTTCACTGGCTGCCTCTGCAGCTGCAGCTGCAATCAGGTGGCCCTGTCTGCCTCGCCTTGGCAGCTCAGGTTCTTGAAAGGCTGGTGACAGGGGCAATCATCTATACTTGGCATAGCAAACCCAAACACACTCTGAAAGGCACAGCTGGGCCAAGCTCAGCAACTTTATTCATTAGGCAGTTAATCTCGAGGCTGTCAGCCTAGGCCACAAGGGCAGGCTCAGCCGGGGAAGCTGTGTTCGAAACAATTCAATCCTGTGCTGCAATACTAAGCCTGTGCTGGGTACAAAGCACTGGAGGTGGCTGCCTAGGAAGGAAAGGATGGGACAGTTCCTTCCCCAGAGAGCTCAAGTGCTAACTGCTGTAGGAGCCACAATGGAGGAAATGAAGGATGGCTGGAGTTCAAGGTTGGATGCGAAACTATTAATTTGAACAGTTGGGACAAATAGAAGTCCCAAAGCTTGGATACAATTTCTTCTTACTTCCTTTCCCGTTTTTTTTTCTTCAGTGTAATTGATGGGGAGAAAAGATCTCTCATTACCTTTAGGGATGTCCTCCTCTGACTTCCCAGAGCCTGTGAAAATATTACCTTGGCAAAAGACATTTAGGAGCTGTGGCTCAGTTAAGGATGTAGAGATTGCCCGGGACCATGTGAGCCTGCATGGAATTGGAAGAGACTTTGTAGTGGGGAGACTGGAGGCCCACATGAGAGACAGGGTGGAAAATCCTACACCACTGACTTAAAGACAGAGGATGGGGTCCAAAGCTAGAAGCTGGGGAAGGCAAGATGGCAGATTCTTCCCATGAGCCTTCAGGAGGGGCACAGCCTTCCGATGTCTGTGGACTCCTGACCTCCAGAGCCATAAGGACATAAGAGTGTTGTCAGACCAACTAACTCTTGATGCCTTGCAGTTGTAGCAATGGGAGACAAATGTAGGCATATTCTCCTTCCTTTTCTTTTCCTCTCCTCTTCTCTCCTCCCGTTCCCTCCCTTCCCTTCTCAATTCTCACCTGAATTTTCCTTCTCTTCACCCCCCCAGTTACAAAACTAATGCATATTAATTTTGTGAATTTCAAACAATAGGAAAAGGTACAAGTTCAAGAAGAATTTCCCAGATAGTCCTGTTTTCCAGCTTGATGAGAGCACAGTAGCCCAGAGTGAGCCTCTTAGGTTTACCGCTCAAGTCACTAACTGCTTACATGATGTTAGGCAAAATTTGCCTTGGTTTGTTCATAGGACTGCTATTTTATTAGTGCCTAGAAGAATTAGTTGTAGAAAACACTTGCTGAGCGGCAACTCTTAAGAGCATTCTGTGCCTTATTATGTTGTGTTCAAACACAGACAGATCGACTTAGACAAACAATACATATGGGCTTGTTTTTAATAAGGTGATACAGTATAATAGGTACTATTATGCAAGGACCTTGCTTGTTGGGTGAAGGGGGTGTATTGGAGTGTTCTGATAAAGAACTGAAGGATTAGAAGAATGAAATCTCTCCTTAGTTACCTACTGAGGCCTCAGAGGCAGAGTGAGACCTCTGAAATATGGACAAGAATGCAAGGCAACTTGAGCTGAGAGAGTATCAAGAGGAAGGAAGGTAAGAAGAGAGAGACATAGAGAGAGACAGACAGAGACAGGGAGAACATGAATGAGCCAGGGTCTCGTGTATTTCAGGCTATCCTCAAACTTGCTATATAGTCTGACTTGACTTGATCTTGAACTTGACCTTAGGATCCTGCTGCCTCCACTTCTCTAGTGTCTAGATTACAAGCATGCATTCCCATGCCTAGTTTATGTGATGCTGAGGATGGGATCCAGGGTTTTGTGTTAGCTAGAGAAGCACTCCACCAAGTAAGCCATATCCCAATCCACAGCTGAATAATTTCTTGAACTATGGAGCAGACAGTGTAGGTAGCAAGTAAACATTACTATGCCACACCACAGTACCTGGGTGCTGGCTAGTTTTAATGCCAGTTTGACACAAGCTAGAGTCATATGGGAAGCAGAGATCTCAATTGAGAAAATTCTGCTACCATGGGCAAGCATGTAGTACTTTTTTATTGATTGACAATTGATTTGGGAGAGCCCAGCTCACAGTGCGTAGTCATGTGCTGGGCAAGCCTTGAAGAGTAAGCCAGGAAGCAGCACTCTTCCATGGCCTCTGAACTGGCACCTGCCTCCAGGTTTCCACCCTATCTGAGTTCCTGTCTTGGCTTCCCTCCATGGATATATAAGCCAAATAATCCCCTTCCCCTTCAAGTCATGATGTTTTATCACTTCAATAAAAACCTTGACTAAATCACTCGGCTAGACTCTTAGGTGTCTTTCTTGACTTTCATTTTTGTCACTGCTAATGTACAGTTAATACAATACTGTGTGAATTTTGCTACTAGCATCCAGAGTTTCCTAGGCTCCCTCATCACTCTTGTTCTCTAGATAGTAAGTGAAGCATCGTATCTTTGTAAAGGGCTCTCACATCTCTCATCCACACACTGGGTTGTGTTTTCCAGTTCGACATTCCTTTTATGTGCTTCATACGATCCTGTGGCTGTGTGTGCATTTCCACACTGCTCCACTGCTCTGCATTCGCCTAATTATGTGTACATTTCTTCCACTAAATTGTGAAGGCCTGAGTATAAGGCCTGGATTTTACTGATCTTGGTATTTGCAATGCCTACCCTATTGCTTGACCTTCTAAAACACACAGGGATGCTATTTTGAATGACCTTGGGTAGAACAGGTAGTTGACCAGAGTTGGAAACATGGGTTGGGGCTCTGGTCAGAGGTCAGAGGTGCAGAGACAGAATGTGGGTATCCTTCAAAGATGCAAAGTAATGGTTCTGGCTACAAGAGGATCCACCAATGATGCTGACTTAGGAAGTGGTTTAAAATTTAGGGATTGCAAGATAGATACCATCAAAGGCAACCAAGAAAGTTTTCAGAGAGTTGGTTAGGTACCCAGGCTGGTTACATAGCAAGGAAACTAGCCTGTCTTGAAGAGGAGGGGAACAGGTGTGATGGCTATTCTTTCCATGTCAACTTAACTACATCTGGAATTCACCAGTACCCAGTGGCAGGGTACACTTGTGAGATTTTTTTTTCTTAATTAGATCATTTGAACTGGGAAGATTTACCTTTAATGTGGGCCACATCTTCTGCTGGCATCCTATATAAAGGACATGGAAGAAGGAAGCTTGCTGACCTTTGCCTGCTTTCTCTTGCTATCTTACTAGTAAGTCCATCCCTTCACTGGCAAGTCTACTTCTTCAGGATTCCAACACATACTGAAGGCCAACTGAGACATTCAGCCTTATGGACTGAACAACCGCTGAATTCTTCGACTTTCTGCTGGCACACAGCTATTTTTGGACTAGCTGGACCATAGGATGTAAATCATTCTAATAAATCCCATGTTTATTCATATTATAAGTTCTGTGTCTCTAGAGAATCCTGGCTAATACACTGGGCAACAGAATGCTGTATGAAAGTCAGGTAGTTGAGGAGTGTGTTATTTCTTACATTATGACAATGCTGGAAGCAACATTTGGGGGGTAGCACTGATGGTTTCAGAGACACCAGTCTGTCATGGTAGGAAAGGTGTGTCAGAGCATGGAGGTTCACATCCTGTGGGCTGGATGCAGAGACAGAAAATGCCCGTATTAATGGACCTTTTCCTTTTGTGCCATTTAGGTTCCCAGCGTAGTGACACCCACATTCAGGGCATGTCCTCCCCATTTGGATAATCTTCTCCAGAAGTATTCTCATGGATACACTAGAGGTGTGCTTTATCTCTCAGTTCAGTCAAGTTGGTAGTCAAGATTAACTATCCCACAGAGGAATGAAGACGATTCTCTCTGTGGTGTTTGGGGAATCATTCCTGAACTTTTGTGAGTTGTGGCAGCGGGGATAAGGAATAAAACAGAGCTGGGTGATGGGACTTTAAAAGCCTCTGTGACCCAAGGTGCCACAAAAGGAAAGAAAAGGAGGATGGGAAAAAATCGTACCTGAGCAAATAGCAGGGTGACTTCCCTGACTGCAGGATGAGTGGGAGGGCTTGGCAGAGGCTGAAAAGTGGAAGAGATGGGATCAAGAGAGGGGAGGGAAGCTCAGGGGAGGAGAAAGAGGTCAGCTTCTGTGAGAAAGAATGCTTTCTCACCAGGTAGGCTCTGCTCATCTCCTGGGCACTTCCCTGGGGAGGGAAGGAACAGGGACAAGGCTGGTGAGACAGTAGGCAGAGCTGAGGCACCACAGTGCCAGAAGTGTGGGTGGTGCAGGAGGGTGGTGTCAGCCACCCTGGGGACTTTAAGCGGTCTCACATGACTCGTGATTGTCTCTGGTAAGGACTTGCTTTTCTAGCCCTGTTGGACAGGAGGCTGAGGAAGAAGGGGCAGGAGGAGGTGAGGAGGCATGATTTGAAGAAGGAGGGTAGGATGGGGAAAGCAGAGAGGGTCTCCTCCTCTTTCCTCTTCCTCCTCCTCCTCCTCCTCCTTTCATTTTCTCTGCCTTATCCTTCCCCCAACTCTGTCCTGTCTCATCTATTCTTATTGGCTATATTTGGGATACCCTCATCTGTCCATAATCCTGCATGAAATACTCTTGTCCAGGTCACAAAGTCCTATGTGTGAAGTCATACCATCTTCACCATGTGGGAAATCACACTGTCTTCACCATGTATGAAATCATACCATCTTGCTGAAGGCTTAAGTCCTGTCAGACTTTGCACTGACCAGACACTGATACAACTTTACAGAGTAGCATCTAGCTAGACTAAATGCTGTCTCATTCCTCCTGGTTTGGAAGATGAGTGTCTAAAGGGAAATATCTGTGGGCCCATTGTTTTCAGAAAGCCTCATACAAATCTTCAAATGTACTGGAAGTCCTCTAAAAGCAAGTTCCAGGCACGCTACGTCTGTGTGCCCCGACCCATGCATACGTCTGGAGGATTCTGAGCAGACGACTCTTTCTCAGTGGCTTATGCATTACAGTGAACTGGCTGGAATCATGGTGCTGTTGAAACCCAGCCTAGGGTTGTCAGCTTGAGAGGAGAGTAGAGCACTGGCCCTATCAACGGGAAGGCTCTGGTCCTTTGTCAGTTGCTGTTAGCCTCCAGGTGCAGCTGTTTACTTTTTTGGGATTCATTATTGGGGCATGTGACGGTCGCTGAGAAGCCTACAGATATCAGCCTTGAAGATGTAAGTCTGGTCAGCAGATGGCCCAGTGCAAGTTGGCAAAACATACATTGGTACTTTCCCTGTGGAGGAGTTAGGTCATTGACTTTTGGTCATGAATGCTGCCCACAGTCATATCATCAGGGATGACAAATGTGCATGTGTGCCAAGAGGCAGTCGGGCAGAAGCTCCGTGACATTCTCACTGCCCCAGTGCACTCTAATTCTCTGGTTCCCTCCCATTCTGCCCTTCATATCTCTTCCTTTTGTGCTCTTTAGTTGCTTCTAGGCAGGGGCTACGTCATAGTCTTAGAACCAGGGTTATAGTTGGGAAACTTTTGCTTAGAAGACCCTTCTGAGAGGCACAAGAAAAAGCGTACTGCTCAGTAGGCTGGTAGTCTACCTTCCTAGGGTTCAGGACCCCACTTTCAAAGTCTTGCCTCCTCTCTCGTCTTACTTTGTACCCCAGTGATCCCTCACCGGGTACCCAGATCCCTAGGGGACTGAAAACATGCCTACCTGCCCTTTTGCCTCTCTTCTATTGATTTCTTGCATTTCACAGATGGGACATATTTGATTTATCTGAGCAGCACAATGAAAGCAGAAGCCAGCCTTTGTCTAAAGTCTTTATTGTCTTCCGCACGCTGCTATCCATGTTGCCTTGGAGAAGGTGGGGGTCCAAGGACACATGCAGGGAGAGCTCCCACTTCCACAGAACTGTGCACCCAGGACCTTGCCTGGAGGAAGCTTGGAAAATGGGCCTCTTGTTGCAGAACAGGAGCCTGTCTTCCCTTCAGCCACAGCCTGATATTTGTCACTTTGGATTATTTCCCTTATACCTGGCACCAAGAAGCACACCATCAATTGCAAGGATTCCCAGGGAGCACTGTTGCGGCATGGAACACAAATGCCATTTCCTCTCAGTTCCTGCTTCCACATGGCCTGCCCAGTGCATTTGTATTGTCTCCAAACCTGGCACTTTGAAACAAATGAAAAGGCCCCTGAATGACAAACACAGCGCAGATAGTGGGAGGGCCATTTGCAGGGAAATGGTTGCAAGGAGAATCGGTACTTTATGAATATTCACTGAAGTGTAAACCTGCACATTGCTCATACGCTTTTCTGCATTCTAATTTGCCCATGAATGCAAATGAGTCCTGTTTCAAATAGAGAGGGGGAGAGCGAGCTCTTTGCAGAACACCTAATTGAAAGATGTTTGTACATCGTGTTTGATATTTAGTAAACAGAGAGACAAATCTGATCATTTTCTAAATGAGACCTCAGAAACAATAAAAAATAATGATCACAAAAACCTGGAGAGTTGGAAATGTGCAGAGCTAAATGCTTCCTAAAAAGAGGGACATAATTACTCTGTCTCTGGGTGCAATTAGTGTCCTAATTATACGAAGGTGTATTTTGCTTGTCTCCTCACTAAACCCTTTGTTGAGATTTAGTTGACTCCTCAAGGAGCCATACGACAGAGGGGATGGGCCCTGTATGCAGAGTAGGCAATGGATGGTCCTGGGGGGAGAGGGGGTAGATAGATGACACTTGGGGAAGTGCCTTCATCCTTCTTTTAGACTGACAGATGGCTTCAGTCTGGGTTGGACTGCTTGCTGCTGCTTTCAGTGCAGGAGTGTTACCTTTTTGGATTCATGAAAGCCACTCAATCAAAGATAAAAAGGCAGGCCAGTGTGGGAATCAATAAAATCTCTACTTTCAGCTGGAGTGTCTAATAGTAATTCTTCTCGTGTCACTGCCTGGTTAAACAGTCATACTCCTGCTAAAAGCCCCATAAGACATAATAGATTCATGTGGCTTTGCTCTATTGTGTTGCATGTGGCCTGGAAAAGGGAAAAGGGGGTTCTGGTTTTTTTTCCAAAGACAAATGAGACACTGAGGCATTGTGTGTCCAATTGCATTTTCCCATTGTACTCTCTCACATCAGAGCGGGGAGATGGTTTCCTCTGGTGGAGCTTTTCTGGACATACCTGATACAACCCTTGCAAGCTCTCCTTTGGAGACATTTTATACTGATCTTCAGTCATTCTGTTGCATACATTCAAAGACTGTGTGTTTGTGTGTGTTTTTATTGAGAGAATCATAAAAACAAGTGTTTTTTTTTATCTCAAAATGAATCCGTTGAAAACATTGAGATCTGTCTCTGAGAAGTCAGCAGAAAATGCCGTACATTTCAGGGCTGAAATGGAGAGGACAAATGGCATCACAGCAGAGTTGCAGGCAGGGACTTTGTGATGGTGTCTCATAAACAAGTGGATTTGGAGCTAGGAGGCAGAGCTGTTCTGAAAGTGGTGAGTGGCCGTGTGGTCAGGATCTGCGTGGGCTGTTTTCACTCTTGCTAGCATATGCCAGGGTATGTAAGTAGTCCCATGACTGGAAGCAGTAAACCATAGAAGAGTCATGCTTTCTCTTTCAATCTTCCCTTCACCAGTCTTATAGAGAATACACACACACACACACACACACACACACACACACACACACACACACACACACACACACAACAACAACAACTGAATTATCTGCTCGGTATTAACTAGAATCAGCTGGGGCATAATCCACACACCACCTTCTAGGGATTTTGAATGAATTTCACCATCTGGGATGAGAAATGAGTGATGACAAGCCACCCTTTGTTGACCATGCTCAGGAATGCTTCTTGTCAAGCCTTCTGCTTACCCCTCCTCTCCTGAGTTCCTTCAAGCAGCCAAGTCCATGTCCCACCTTTTGGTCCCTCGGAAGATTTGTCTTCTACTGTCATGTCGATCCAGAGCCTTATCTGGCATATCAGGAGGGATTGTAGCAGACAGAAAAATATTTAACGTTTTCCTCCTGGCTGACCCCTCATTCTCCTCCCCAGGAAAACCTCAGCAGATGTAGACAAGATTTTAATAGCTACATAAAGAGAAGTGCATGACAATCTCATTAGGGGCGTCAGAATGGCCCGCCGGAGGATCTCAGAGGGGACAATATATCAACGTCTACTTTGTTACGGCATCCCTGACGATGGTCATTTGCCCCTCCTCATAATCGCCTATTCATCACCCAATTGCCCAGCTTCCAATAACGCTTCACCCTCACTGGCCTGGGCCTCCCTTTGAGGCCTGCTACAATTGTTGACACCACTCTTTAAGTGTGGCTAAATCAGGACCGGTAAGTGACAATCATAAAAAAGCAGTTAGTGGGCCACCCCATTGCTTGCTGTGATATGGCACATTAGAACTCTTTTCTTCACCATGAGTCCCAGGCTGCACTTCATCCAAAACCTAACATCTGCAGGAGGTCAAGGCAGTGAGGCCCACGGGTAGCAGGGAGGGCTTCCCAACCATCTGCCAAGGAAAAAGGAAGATTCTAAACATTCCGAAGACCTTCCTGCTTCAAGCTATTTATCGTGGTCGAGGGTAAAAGAGTTATTAATGGTGCCAGCCCATTGTCTGCCTTATGCATCTCTGAGGACGATGGACATAATTAAAATCAAAGTCAAAGCTGACTTCATTTCCCCCCTTAGAGGCTTAAATGGCCCGGAGTCATTTCCCACTCTTTCTTTTCCACTTGTACCAGTCCTCCTGAGCTGCTGAAAAATTCAACATTCCTATAAACTACAGTACTTTGTAAAGGTCACACGCCAGTTAATCTGAACCCAGGGTCTGGAGCCCAGTGCATAGTCGCTGCGGCGGTAGCTGTCCAGCCCGGTGATGTGGGGGCAGCCTGTGGAGAGCAAAGAGCTGCACGAGACAGAATACAGAGCCCTTTAAATATTGCCCAGCATTTCCTGGATCAGCATGATATTTAAAGATTTTTGTTCCACCTGCCTGCGAAATATAGAGTCCAGCCGAGAGGCAAGAAAATGAATATGGATTTCTTGCCCTTTCAGTGTATTCACTCCAGAAAATAGCCATTTCTTCCTTTCTTTTCTTTTCTTTTTTTTTTTCTTTTTTGCCGAGCTGGGAACTGCAGGCTTCAGGCAGCCACGATTACAATCATGCATCATGAATGAAATGTGCCATTTGGAGAAAATCAGCCACTCATTCCATTTCAAAACCCCACACAAATCAATAGTGCTAGCAGAGGTTTGGGGCCGAGCTGGATGTTGTACTTGAACTGAAGTACTTTCTCAACACACGTCTGATACTCAGAGCAGCAGGCAATGGTGGACTCTGTGCCTGGGGTTTGAACCAGGAGATTACCAGCCTGCAGAAGCTGGGTGAGTTCTCTACATGATGAGCTAGAGAGACAGTGTTGATCGTTCCAGCACTGGGCATGGTTACAGATCATGCTTCCTTACTTGGGTTCTTCCTGCAACTAGATTTCACTAAGCAATGTGTTTAAAAGATTTATGTGGAGTACTTGGAGATAGGAGAGCTTCCACTATAGATGCTGACCCTTTCTTCTTGTGGCTTTTAGATATCAACAAGGGAGATAGAAATGTTACTGGATATCATAATATAGCATAAAATGTACAACACTTGGGGGATTTTCATCCTTTTACTTCCCATTTTCTTATGGGAGAAATGAGGAACTCTAAAGAACCAAACCCTCAAGGGATTCACAGTCAGACGAACAAACATTCCCGCCACACCTTGCTCCCAGTGTTTGGTTTCCCTTGTCCTAAAGGACATCACAACTCAGCTGCAGACATATCTTCATGCTGATGAAATGTGAAGTCGCAGCAGATGTGCCTGATAAGTGTTATGGATTTGAAGATGTTTTGGCAGTTCAGAGTTCCTTGGGAGTTTAGAGGGGAGAGAGATGGTAAAGAGCCCAGTCACTGCCAGATACACTTTTCTCTGCACTGTCTTAACTATTCCCTTGGCTCCCATTACTCACACATGGACACGACTCCTAAATCCATGTCTTCAGCTGAGATATTTCCCATGAGCCTCTCTCTTGGCCAATCCTACTCTTTTTGCATCTAAGCAAATGCAAGTAGCTTTTGGTCCAAGAGGTTTTAGTCTTTGTGCCAAGTTAGATCTCCTCTCGCATATTCCCATGTATCCTGCTCTTTATCATCTCACTCATCACAACCTTTCTTGCAAATACATGTCCAATTAATCTGTCTCTTACGCTGCAATGGCCTCAAGGAAGAGACAATGTCTAGTTAACTCACTTATATCTCTAGGTCCATTACAATGCTGGGAATTTGATCTGTATTGTATGTAGTTTCTTATATAAATTATATAAGAGCAATTATCTAATTCTTCTAGAGAATAAAGTTAAAGACTATCTTTTGTTACCGCTTACATCCAGACCGTTTCACCCTGTTTGGTTCAGTCTAAGTATGGCAGTATGCTGTCATGTAATGGGTTGTGGGGTCTCAAGCAGATTTTTTTTTTTGAGAATCAGAGGTTAAAATAAGGCTTAGATGTCAGCATGTTATTTGAAGATGTAAGTGAAGAAAGAAAGGAATCAGGGAAGGATGGGGAGCCAGCTCTAGGTTGTATGCCTTTGTGCTTGTCACTGCTGTCTATGTTATAAACCACACACATTGCCACCACCAAACAACTGATCCAACCACCCAACCAACTAACAAAACTAGCCATTTGCTTGACTGGTACATTGCCCACCCATACAGAATGTTTCTGGATACAAGGCAGAAAAAAACATGCCACAGAATAGTCTGCAGAAGGAGAAGGGACAGGGATTTGCCCTCACGCTTCTATTCCCATAGGCAAAAATTGAATATCACAGGGAGGGGACTTTCTTATATTATTACCTGGTGTGTGTGTGTGTGTGTGTGTGTGTGTGTGAGAGAGAGAGAGAGAGAGAGAGAGAGAGAGAGAGAGAAGAGAGAGAGAGAGAGGGAGGGAGAGAGGGAGGGCAGGAGGGGGTAACTAGTGAGTCTCTAGTAACCTTGCTTGCCATCCCTGCTTCCTCAACTCTAGGATTGCAGATGTGTACTGCTCACCTGGGATTCATATGTGAGTTCTGGGGATCATATTTAGATTCTCAAGCTTGCACAATAGGGGTACTTTCCAGCTGAACCATCTTCTTGGCCCCAGTGCGATCTGCTTAAAAGCTACCCAGGAAGTTCGAGCCCATGCCTACGAGGTGACGTATCCAAGTTGCACAGTTGCTATGAGGAGGCTATTGCCTTTAAAGAGCAAGGCCTGCCTCCAAGTTGGTCCTTGATTAGAATCTGGGGATTTAAATTTCAGAAGAGTTTTCACCATTTCTTCCTGAGAATGGCTGACTGTTTCTCATTGTTTTGGTGTATGTGTGAGCAGTGTGGTTTATATTGGGTCCTTGATTCCCTTCCAGGAGTTTAGAATTTTGATGTGTGCTGGCAGGGAGGTACCTATCTGGCCAACACTCAGTAAATGCCTCTGTGACACTGAGTCTGTAATCCACTTCCCTGGTAGATGACAGCATTTCACGCGTGTAGTCACAACCTGTTGCCTGGGGAGTTAAGAGAGTCCTTTTGGAAGCTTGTGCCTGATTTCCAATGGATTTTGTGCCAGTGCTCTTTTTCCTTTGATGATTTTGCATTGTACTCTGTGACTATAATAACTTTTTTTTTAACGATCCCACGTGGAGTTTATTGGTGGACGGGGAGGGAAAAGGGGGGTGAGAGGTAACCAACCCGTGTGGAGTAGAGAGAGAGAGATATGAGACAGAGAGAGAGACAGAGTAAGATGAGAGTAAGAGTGTAAGAGGGAAAGAGAGTAAGAGCAAGAGCAAGAGAGTAAGAGCAACAGAGCGTAAACGGGCAGGGGTCAGTCCTTTAAAGGGGTCCTTTGCACCTGCGTGGTTCTTACGGAACTCTGGGCTGGCCAGAGTGTTGCCTGAGTGCATCCTGCCAGGTAACAGGGCAGGCCAGAGTAATGCCTGAACCTTTCATTCCCACCTTTATTTATGATTAAAAAGAGATGGGGTGTTAGACGTGGCAGGTTCGGGATCAAGGACGTTGAGTTCTTAAGACTGCTTCCTGCTGACCTTGGGGCGTCGATCATCTTTGGGGGAACCTGAGAAAGTTGGGGTGGTGTTGCCACGCTGGTTGTTTTACTGTAGTCTAGGCTGTATGGGCCTCTGTAGTCCAGGCTGTATGGGACTGTCTGGCGCCTCTGTAGATCTGGCAAAATGTTAGCAGAGTAGAGAACAAAGTTAGTTTTAAATTTTTCTTTCTTAGGTCCTGGTATTTGAGGGGAAGATTATAAGATGAGGGAGGGGGTTCCCGAGGGGTCCCAAGATGAGGGAAGGGAGTTCCAGGACCAGGGAGAGGTTGAATAATATCTGGAGTGAATCTGACCTGTTTGGATGGGTCCAATTTGGCTTTCTGGAACTTACAAGAATCTTTTGAGTTTGTGAAAACATAAGTATTAGACATATCAGCAGCATATTTGTGTTAGAAAAGACTTGGCTGAAAGCATTAACATTTTAAAACTGACAGATATTTTAGCACAATGAAAAGCACCTTAATTTTCAGCTTATAGTTATGATCATATAGTGGTATAGTTGTTTAGTACTGTTGGAGTTAGATTAGTAGCTTATCAGAACTTTATTGATTAATGTTAAGACTATGAAAAGTAGTATAATGAAAGAGAGAAACCTGGAACATATTTTTTAATGTCTCAACTTAAACATCTTATATAGATAAACTTTAGAGTACTCGTTCCTGAAATCTGTTTTATGAAAGAGCTTTGCCTTGTCTGTTACTTTAAGCTGGCAAAGCTACCAGCCGTCAAAAGCATCAGAGTTCTTGAGAAGGATAAGATTTTACCTGAGATTGGAGAATGAGAGACTTAGTAGCTGACCGCATGGACAGCCACCCCCAAGGTCCTCCACAGTTGTTGAAATCAGAGGCTCCAAGAACGCCTGCCTTTTGCTGATAGTGAGACCTGTGGATTGGGACTTTTTAGGAAGACTTTCCTACCGTTGACCCAAGCAACATGGAGAAAGTCGATTCCAGTGTCCTCTTGTTCACGGCCTGAAGAGTCCTTTGAAGCAGTTGAGGTGAAGGGCAGGGTTGCTCAGTGGCCAGCATTGCCACTTTTGTGGGCAGTTTCTTCAGTGCCCACCAGTCTTCTTAGAGGAAATGGGGTGGTGCCAGCAGCTAGCCTGTCTCTGTTATAAAAAGCTTTTAAATAAAACATTTAAATGCCATGTTCTCTAGATCTCTGAGCATTTTGAGGACCGTTTGTCTGTTTAGTATATCTTAGTAGACAAATTTTATCTTTAGTGACTTGCCTTAAGCGCATAGATGGCTAGAGAATAGAAGTAATAGAAGCTTTACCTTTGTAACCAGCTTACAGGAATGACTGGGTGTTGTATTTTGTTAATCTGAAGTAGACCCTTAACTTTAAATGTTTATCATCATTTAAAAGATATAACAATTTAGAAATACTTGATATTTAGTATAGTTGAATTAAAGTTACCGTATTTTTTACACATACATATAGACACATTAAACAGGATTGGGTAAAAGTGTTTGACCCAAACTTATAGTAAACAGATTTAAAGAGACAGTCAGTGATGAGAAGTAAGATAGAACAGGGAACCCTGGAAAGGCACAGTATTCCATAAACAAGCCATGCACAACAGGGCCAGTGAAAGATGAAATTAGAGACAAAAGTAAAAGCGCAAAAGAGACAAAAAGTAAATGAATTGTATCTGTTGGCAGGCTTTGCTGACAGAAGCTGGCTGGTCTGAGTGGGCGTGTCTACAGCTAGGTCACGTGGTAAATATGGCGGACTCAGTAAACACGTTTCCAAGCTAGGCCACATGGTTTAGATCGCCAAGATGGCAGCCTCTATAGGCACACTTCCTTCTGTCAGCAGAAGTGGCCTTTTTCCTCCACGAGTGAGGCAGAAAGATGTGTGACCACCGTAGGTCTAAGAAACAAATGAATGGCCCGTGCCAGGATATAAAACCCGAGAGACCCTCGTGGGTCCGAGCAGTAAAAAATTTAAAACTCAAACTTCATTTGTGGGGAAAAAATGAAAAAGTCTCAGAATGTCCTGAGCAGATGCTAAACTGGGATAAACAGGAGAGAGGCAAAACAGAACACTCCCAGGTGGAAGGTGGTTCCCGCCCTGAGGCAGGTTTAGCCACCATGGGAAGTGGCGGGAAGCCTCTGTGACTGGCGGGAGTTTTTAAAGCTAGAAGAACGAGATTTAGAGGAAGAAAGAATGTTGACGAGAATGTTTAGGAGAGAGGTAGAGAAAAGCTTGAACATAGGGCAACTCCTTCCATCGACCAGATCGCTGGCAGTGGTTAGAAAGATCATATAGAACATCCGGATCTAGAGAGACATTAGGTGGCCAGTGAGATTTATTATCTAAAAGGTACCTAGGCCATTTCTTAGTACTGAGAAAAGTGAGTCTGGATGCCTTAACTAGAGGCATTAAGTGAAAGGGTTTTAGGTTCTCCAAGAGGCATCCCAGAGGAGAGGATGGGTTAATTTCTTTTGTTGGTTTGTTACCCATGGGCCCAATCTAAAGGAAAATAGAACGGCCAAATAAACTCTTCAGAGCTCGTCAGCCCTAGAGTCTAGTAAGGGCGGAGAAGACCACCCGAAAAGGAACCAGCGTCCTAAAGGTGAAGAACCACCGTGGGGGGCGGCAACCGTGATCGTGAAGATCGTGGCTGGATGAATTCCCCACGTTTCCAAAAACACCATAAGGGTGGCAGATGCTCAGCCGTCAGCCCTTAGGGTTTAAGGAAAGGTTTCGCTGACTTAAAGGGGGTCCTTACCAAATTGCAGCCGGTGTTGCATGTAAAATGTAGCATTCTGGTCGATGGAAAGTGGGCCGTTGGTCCGATGTTACAGGTTACCTGCGTGGTCACCTGCCAGGTCGGCAGGCAGCAGAGCCGCAGGGAGAGCATGTCCAGGTCAGGGAACCAATGCTGTTAAAATGTTTAGGTTTATCCAGTAAGGAGACACAAACCGCGACTCAATGATCCCACGTGGAGTTTATTGGTGGACGGGGAGGGAAAAGGGGGGTGAGAGGTAACCAGCCCGTGTGGAGTAGAGAGAGAGAGATAAGATATGAGACAGAGAGAGAGGCAGAGTAAGATGAGAGTAAGAGTGTAAGAGGGAAAGAGAGTAAGAGTAAGAGCAAGAGAGTAAGAGCAAGAGACGTGGCTATAATAACTTACAGCTGGGAATACAACTGTATGCTGTAAGCACTCCAATGACTCCTAGAACCTGCGGGACCCCTGGCACGGAGTGTGGCGTCTGACGTCAGGTGGAAGCACCAAACTGGCCTCAGGAGTTGGTTCAGCAAGGTGGTGACTATGGCTAAACAAGAGGTGAGGCCAAGGAGGTACAAAGATGTGTCAGATACATGTAGCAAAGGATTCCAGATGGACTTCTGCTGCTACCAGCTGTGCAAACTGCTGGGTGAGTTAATGTCTCTATGGATCAGCTTTTTTCTGGATAAAGTAGCAAGTATGCTGTCTGCATTGCAGCGTTCAAAGATTGGTATAATGTATGAATTTCTTTCATCTGTTTATTTTGGGGAAAAGGTTTCTTTTTTGCAGTTAAAAAATAAACCATAATGGCTCCTTCTATTATGGTATCTCTCATCCTTCTCTCCTCTGTTCTTCCCCCTACTCAACTATCCTGCTCCCCTATGTCTTCCTCTCCCCTCCTCTTCACCCCCTATCTTTCTCTGAGTTTCCTCACCCCACTCTACCCCCCTGTGTTCCCAATCCTCTCAGAAGATTCTATCCTGTTCCCTTTTTCTGGGTTACCATGCATGTCTCTCTTAGGGTCCTCCCTGTTTCCCAGACTCTAGGGTTGGAGATTGTAGGCTAGCACTCAACTGTTTCAAGCCTAAAATCCATATATGAGTGAGTACATACCTTGCTTGTCTTTTTGTGACTGGGTTACCTCACTCAGAATGGTTGCTTCTAGTGCCAACCATTTGCCTGCAAATTTCAAAATTCCATTTTTTTTCTGCTGAGTAGTACTCCATTGTGTAAATGTACCACATTTTCTCTATCCACTCTTCAGTTGATGGACATCTAGGTTGCTTCCAGGTTACGGCTATTACAAATAATGCTGCTATGAACATAGTTGAACAGATGTCCTTGTTGTGTGAATGTGCATCTTTTGGGTATATGCCTAAGAGTGGAATTGCTGCATCTTGTGAGACTGATTCTCATTTCCCTGAGGAATCTCCTTACTGATTCCCAAAGTGGCTGTATGAGTTGGCACTCTCACCAGCAGTGGAGGAGTGTTCCCCTCTCTCCACATCCTCTCCAGCATAAATTATCATTGGTGTTTTTGATTTTAGCCATTCTGACAGGAGTAAGATGGTATCTCAGAGTTGTTTTGATTTGCATTTCCCTGATGGCTAAGGATGTTGAGCACTTTCTCAAGTGTCTCTCAGCCTTTTAAAACTCCTCTATTGAGAATTCTCTATTTAGTTCTGTGCCCCACTTTTTAATTAGATCCTTTGGTGTTTTGGAGACTTGCTTCTTGAGTTCTTTGTAAATTTTGGAGATCAGCCCTCTGTCAGATGTGGGGTTAGTGAATATCTTTTCCCATTCTGTGGGCTGCCTTTTTGTCTTGTTGACTGTGTCCTTTGCCTTACAGAAACTTCTCAGTTTCAGGAGGTCCCATTTATTAATTATCGATCTCAGTGTCTGTGCTACTGGTGTTATGTTCAGGAAGCTGTCTCCTGTACCAGTTCGTTGATGGGAACCTTCTACTTTCTCTAAGAGTTTCAGTGTGGCTGGATTTATGTAGAGGTATTTGATCCATTTGAACTTAAGTTTTGTGCAAGGTGATAGACATGGATCTATCTTCAGTCTTCTACATGCCAGTATCCAATTATGCCAACACCATTTGTTGAAGATGCTGTCTTTTTTTTCCAGTGTATAATTTTAGCTTCTTTGTCAAAAATCAAGTGTTTGTAGGTGTGTGGATTGGTATCAGCATTTTCAATTTGATTCCATTGGTCTACCTGTCTATTTTTGTGCCAATACCAAGCTGTTTTCAGGATTATAGCTCTATAATAGAGCTTGAAGTCAGGGATGGTGATGCCCGGAAGTTCCTTTATTGTACAGGGTTGTTTTGGCTATTCTGGGTCTTTTGTTTTTCCATATAAAGCTGAGTATTGTTCTTTCAAGGTCTGTGAAGAATTGTGTCGGTATTTTGATGGGGATTGCGTTGAATCTGTAGATTTCTTTTGGCATGATTGCCATTTTTACTATGTTAATCCTACTATGTTAATCCAAGAGCATGGGAGATCTTTCCATTTTCTGGTACCTTCTTTAAAAAAGACTCAAAGTTCTTGCTGTACAAGTCTTTCACTTGTTTGGTTAGCATTATCCCCAAATATTTTATGTTGTTTGGGGCTATTGTAAAGGGTGATGTTTCTCTAATTTCTTTCTCAGCCCATTTATCATCTGTATATAATAGGGCTACTGATTTTTTTGAGTTAACCTTGTATCCTGCCACTTTGCTGAAGGTGTTTATCAGCTGTAGGAGTTCCCTCATAGAGTTTTTCAGGCAGTGAGATGTCCAGAGACCTACAAGGATGACACCAGCTGGCAGTCTAACCAATAGTGGAGAGGCTACCTTAAATGCCCTTCCCCGATAACATGATTGACAACCTCCTTGTATGCCATCCTAAAGCCTCCATTCAGTGGCTGAAGGAAGCAGAGGCAGACACCCACAGCTAAACACTGAGCTGAACCCCTGGAACCCAGCTGCAGAGAGGGAGAATTGATGAGCAAAGGGGTTATGACTTGGCGGGGGAAACTCACAGAATCAGCTGACGTGAACAAGGGGGAGCTCATAGACCCCAGACTGATAGCTGAGAGGCCAGCATGGACTGATCCAGATCCCCTGAACATGGGTGTCAGTGAGGTGGCCTCAGCATCCTTTGGGGCTTCAGGCAATAGATCAGCATTTAGCCCTGTCATCCAGATGGACTTTGGGAGCCCATTCCACATGGAGGGATGCTGTCTCCTCCACCTGGAAACATGGGGGAGTGCCTAGGCCCTGCCCCAGATCATATGACAAACTTTGGAGATCCCCCATGAAGGGCCTCATGCTCCTTGGAGAGTGGAGTGAGGATTGTAGGAGGGGTTGGTGGAGGGCTGAAAGTGGACAGGATAGGAGGGGAGGGAGAGGGAGCTGGGTTTGACATGTGAAGCAAACTTGCTTCTAATTTGCATTAAATAAAAAAATTTAAAAACTATAATTACATCATTTCCCCTTTTATCTTCTTCCTCAAAACCCCTCCTGTGTCTCCTTCCTGTTTCCATCCAACTTCATGGTCTCTTTTTATAGTTGTAATTGTTACTACACATGAAGTAAATACATAAATAAAACCTGCTGAGACTGGTGTTAGTTGTATGGATATGATTTCAGGGATGTCCACTTGGCATTAGATAACCAATTAGGGGGTTCATCCCTGGGAAGACAAATTGTTCTTCTTAGGTGTCATTAGGCGCTTGTAGCTCTTTACCCAGGGGATGGGGCCTCATGCAGTTTTCCCCTTCCGTGTTAATGTGTGCTGTCATTGTTCAGGTCTTCTTAGGCAGCCATATTGTTGGGGTTTCATAGGTGTAGCTTCCCTATCATTTCTAGGAGACACAATCCTGCAGCAGACTTTTGACTCTTGCAGTCTCCTTGTCTGTCATGTTCTCTGAGTCTGGTGTAGAGGTATCAGCTGGGGTCGGCCACCCCACAGCCAGTCATTCTCTACCTTCAGCCATCTGTTCAAAGAGAAGCTTCTTGGATGATGGTGAGAGCTGCACATATTTTCGGGTATGAGGGTGATTACGCACAATGCAGTTAGGAATTGTATTGGTGCAGCAAAGCCAGTAGTAGGCTCTCCTGTAAGATCTATGACCTCACTTGTTCCGGGTAGTTGGCGAGGCTTAAAGACTAGGCATGATTTCCCTCTTGCTGAGTGGGTTTTAAGTCAAATTAGGTGGCTACTCATTACAACCAAGGTATGAATTCTATGAAAACACCTATAGGTGTGTCATTCAGGGCTGGTCGTTGTTGCTGTTCACAAATCCTACAGTTGGGTAGGACTAGTGAGTGCTTCCTTCCCTTGGCAGCATGGATAGCACTTTCCAGTACAATGAAAGCTAGTTCTCAAGAAAGAGGCTTCCAGGTCAAATCCAGTTTGAATCCCGAGTTCTATGTCCATAGTATATGTGTCTTCAGCAATAGGGGCTTACCTTCAACTCCTCAGGGACAACTAAGGACAACAGCAGTAGCATGCATTGTTTTGAGAGTGAAACCCTGGGGAAATGTTTCTTGCTCCCCTACCTTCAGGCTATAGTGGTTTGATGGAGTAACAGGAAGGTTTGGAGAGAGTGGAGGCACCACTGTGAGTGAAGATGGCCTTGGTATATGAGAAGAGAGTCATTGTTTCAATCTCTCTGTTATGGAAGGGGAGACTGTCTAGTAAGATGTTACCTGCTTTTAGGACATGCTATGGCAGTAGGTCTTCCTGGATATAGAAGTATTCCCAAAGAAGCTCTCTTGGAACCCATCAGGTTATGACCACTCTGGTTCTACTCCTCGATAACAGTTATTGCATGGCTTTTCCTTGGGAGTCTTTCCACTCAACCCAAATAGAGAGGTTAATAACATACTTAAATCAAAACCACCACCAACAGCAAAAAGATTCTATTCAAGTCCAGTTTGATGAACCAATGAGTTTTCTTCCAGATTCATGGTCAGAGTTGACTGATGTTATCATGGGTGGTTTTGGGGGTAACTGCGTCATTGAGAAGTCAACCCCAGTTAGGGCAGTGGTTCTTGGAAGCTGTGTCATTAGAGTTTCTTTTGTGACTTGTAGGCAGTCATATTAGAAGATTCTTTCTCCAGTTTACTGCCTCTATAACCTCTAGGAAGGGCCTTGTTAGTCTTGTGAGTTTTGTAAACTTGCCATTTTTAATGAGCCTCATAATCTCCTTCTCTCTATCTAGAAAGACAAGGAGAGAATGCTTCAATCTGGAAAACCCAGGTCTATAATATTGACTGTCCAAGGCTTGGCAAGGCCAAGATGACACAGAAAATTGTTTTCAAAAGTTGTGCTAAAATTGTGTGTGTGTGTGTGTGTGTGCACATGCTTTATGGGTATATGGATACTTGCATATCATGGCACATATGTGGAGTCAGAAGACAATGTCAGGTGTCTGTTCTAGCCTTTCACCCAGTTGAATCAGGGCATCTCCTGTTTCTGCAGCACTGCACAGTCCAAGCTACCAGTTTCAGTCAATTCTCCCGTTGGTGTCCTGGGATTATAGATGTGTGACATTACATCAGACTTTTTGCATGAGTTCTGGGCATTGAACTTGGGTTGTCAGACCTGCATGGCAAGTACTTTTACCTGCCAAGCCTCCCTCCCACCTTCCATTTGGGACATTCTTATTAGTGTCCCATTTTCTTTGACAATGAGTGTGACAGACTTTGATGATCCCCCATGGGAGGCCTCACACTCTCTCAGGAGTGGATGGGGGATGAGTGGGAAGATGGTGGGGACAATGGGAGGATGGGAGGGAAAGGGAACTGGCATTGGTATGTAAAAGTATCAAAATATTTATAATTAGAATTATTTGGCTATTAACATTAGACTTGGACTAACTTAAACAAGAATCCATTACTGGAAAGTTTCAGAGTGGCTTGTGAGGCTTCCTGAATGACCAGATTTAATGTAGGGATGAACCTGGGCAGGTCTCAACATCTCAGCCCCATGAACTTTCTAGAGTATGGTTATCAGATGGAAGTTCTAACTACTTGGCCCTCTTGTTCTTCAAAGCTGACAGGACTTTGGAGAAGGAGTATGCCTGGGAGTTAATAGGAAGAAAACAGGGCAGACAGTTCTCCAAAGAAAGGAGATGGCATGGACTGAAGCAGGTAGGTCATTGACTCAGATCTGTTTTTCTAAAGGCACCTCTGTCCTAAAGGGCTTAAGCCACTGGCCCACTGACCACTACTTTGATTCTGGGACTTCTGGAGCATATTTCTACGTGTCTGTCTTAGTTAGGGTTTATATTACTGTGAAGAGACACCATGACAGCAGCAACTTTTATAAAAGAAAACATTTAATTGGGGTGGCTTACGGTTCAGAAATTTTGTTCAGTATAAATATAGTGGGACATGGTGGTGTGCAGACAGACATGGTGCTGGAGAAGAAGCCAAGGAATCTAAATCTTGATCTGAAGACAACAGGAAATGAACTGAGACACTGGGCAAAGATTGAGCATATATGAGACCTCAAAGACCACCCACACAGCGACATACTTCCTCCAACAAGGGACCTACTCCAATAAATCCACACCTCCTAATAGTGCCACTCCCCATGAGCTTATGGGGGCCAATTACATCCAAGTTACCACAGGGTCTTTGACAGATTTTGTTATTTTTGAGGAGTTTTTAATGACTTCCATTCCTTTATGACTTTTAAATGTATCAAAACATGCAAATCTCTTGCAGTCACCTTGACTTAATCTTAATGATTTCATCAACTATATTGCTTTCACTATTTGCCTCCCTAATTCTTTGAAGATGCTCTGCTGTCTGCTTGAAGTGATTTTTACTAGTCTACAAATGCTTACTCACCTTCAAGCTCAAATGTCACCTCCTCTGTGAATCCCACCCTCCCTGAAGTCATGCAATTAGAGGCAGAAGCTCATGTACATATCCAGGTCCCCTGGCTGCTGCTAGCTTTGTCATCACAATAAAGTGGGTACTAATTAGGGCCATGGAGTCAAATAACCCCAGGTTTGAGTACAAGTTCTCCATTTATGCTCTAAACTAACCTTGGGGTATGACTTATCATCTTGGAGACTTTGGTTTCTCTTTTTTAAAAGTGATTTTTAATGTAACCAGTTTCACATGAAAACCAAACAAAATAGTACATGTAAAGAGGTTTGTACAATGCATGCATGACTCACAGTGAGTATTCAACAAATGTTGGCTATTATTGTGGTACTGTATTTCTGTCCTGGGAAGATTATGTAAATGAATTAAAATGTAGAGAGTTTCCAAATTCCCTGGGGCAAGTAGAGTAGCTGTAACATGCAAAGTCTTGGAAAGCCCCTGGGAAGAGTCAGCATTGAAAGTCTGCTACTATAAAAGTTGTAAACAGATATGAAAATACTAATTAGGCAAGGGTATAACTTGCTATCCTAAATAATGAAATATAGTCTGTGGTTGTTCATGGTTCAAAATAATAAATTCTAAATTAGCCACTCAGAGCATTATTAATAACTAAACACAGACTGCAAACAAACGGAAGTTGTACTTTTGATGCTCATGAATTTAGCAACAAGAGAAAATACCAAGATCAGACCCTTTTGAGATTAACTGGGCTCAGTGAGATAGTTTTGGTTTAGGGGGAGATCACCAGCCTTAGACCAAGAATATCTCAGTTGGAGTCCTGATTCTGCTGGTTGCTGGGTATGTGATCTTGGGGTCAACACATGATTTAAGATCACTTCTTCACCTATACAAAGAGAAGACACTCTCATCAGGCTGCTAAGTGAAAGGCAAGATAATCTACAAGAAAGGAGCTGAAACAGTGCAAAATTGCTTTTTAGACTATAAAGTATGGCTGATTCAGGAGTACATTTAGGAAGACAAAGCATTTACTCATCTTCCTCCTCTTGTTACCTTCATTCGTTGATGAGCATGGTATACATTTCAATGGGGGCTAAAATAGACTTCAGAAAGTGTGACATCCATGTTCAAGTACCAATAATCTAGTTGAGAAGGCAGTGCCCAAGCATTGCATAAGCAAATGCTTCTTTTTACCTGGTTGTTTCATTTATGGCCAGGGAGACACAATGGGAGAGAATGGTTAGGGGTCACTCAAGGCAAGCCATCTTGGATAAGATCATAGATAGCATCTTGTACTACAGTAGGGAAAGGGTAGGGGATGAGAAGGAGCACAAAAAAGAGTAAGACAAATGAGAAAGCAATAAAGATGTGCTTAGCAATGGCCAGTCAATAATTCTTTGGGGGCACATTAATGTTGGGTATAATATGAGTGAAATGCTGTCTAAGGTACCCGCAGGAGAAAGTGTGGCTTCCCAATCCTAAGGGCTTTAGCACTGGATTGGGGAACAGAGGCTGGTGTGAGACAGTCCTGGCAAAGCTCTTGCGTCTTTGTGGGTTAAGTGCCACCTACACTGAACTGTGGGGTTAAGTCATTTGGCAAATTCTGGCTGATGTATTTCTACAGAGGGAGACTGTACCTTTAAATCCACAGCTCAAGAAAACATGTCAGTTTGCCAAGTTTCTGCTAAGCCATCCTGAAAAAAAATATTCAACAGCTTTCACCAGCCAGAGGCTCCAATATCCAATCTCTGTCTCAAATGATAAATGACATTTGTCAGTTGACAAAGTGAATGGCCTCAACCATTTGAGGACATGGTCCTGCTGTGCATAGCGCTCCTGTTGAACCAGCCAAGAGCACCTTGAGGTGAGAAAAAGCCTTTTTATTCACCAGTCTCCTAGAGATAGCCTGGAAGCAAGCTGCCTTTTTGTTGCTCTGAGGGCGGCTCCTTCGCTAGGAGCTGGCGCCTTGCCTGAAAGTACCTGTCAGGGCCAGAGACGATTTGTCAGGTCTGTGCAACCCGATTAGCCAGGGGTTGGTTGGGTACCTTGCAAGTGGACATGCACTTGAGCTATATTTCCGCTGGGATATTTCCTCCCTTTTATAGTGACCTTTATTTTTATTTATTTATTTATTTTTTGGTTTTTACGAGACAGGGTTTCTCTGTATTGTTTTGGAGGCTATCGGTCCAGCCTGGCCTCAAACTCACAGAGATCCGCCTGCCTCTGCCTCCCGAGTACTGGGATTAAAGTCATGTGTCACCACCACTCGGCTATAGTGACCTTTATTGCATTAGGACAGAAGTCAACATGGCACGACAAACCCTACCATAGTGACACTGGTGGAACAGGAAGAGAATAATTAATTTCACTATTTTGGTGCATCTCTCAAAATTCAGGGTGTTTAGTATGCTCAGTCCAGCCCACTGGATGATAGTATCACCACTCCAACCATTCTGACTGTTAAAATAATTTCCAACCTTTACTTCCAAGGATTGTAGAGAACCCCAAAGCACAAAGGAATACCGAATACCCATAGGTGTCCCTGTCTCCCAGCTGGTCTGTGATGGCTTTGCTATTTTCCAGGGTCCCAGGGGAAGGCCAGGGTCTCTGCGCTTCTCAAAATTGGTCTCTGTCAGTGTAGGATGGGCAGGGGTGGCCAACTGAAGGTTCAGAGTTGGGCTGCCCCCTCACTCCGCTTTCTGAGCTAGAAGTTCATTCCTTGCTAAGCCCCATGTATGTTCTTGAGCTCAGGTTGGGACTGGGATGTGGCATGAGGTCTAAAGAGCTGGGAAAAGCTGACAAAAGGCAACAGGTCAGACAGAGGAACATTGCCGAGATCTCATCGCAAACAGTTCCTAGAAAAAAAAAAGGTTTCCAATTTGTTCTTGTCTACAGTAAGGGCTATGGAGTGAGGATAGCTTCAAAGTTATCTGGTCTAACCATCTGTGTCATGGTTTCTAGTATGTGGTACAATGGCAGTTTGCACTGAATTGTGTAGGGTGCTTGTGGAAAAATGAAGATTCATGGTCCCTAAGACCTACTCTGCCAGATTCTCTGGGTTTCAGATTAGGAATTTGAGTATTCCATAAGAACCCTGGGTGATTTTTCAGGTTGGGGGTCTGAGAGAGCTAAGGATCCTCCTGACACTTGAGTCCTGCTTAAGAATCATGGTTACTGATTGCATATATGTGAATGTCTTCAGTGGAGCAGGATCCACTTTCTTTGGAGGGAGCTCTCTGTCTCTCTATATAGTCTTGCTTACCAAGCTTTTCCCAAGAGTGTGATGTCACTTATGGGGGGAAGAGCCCCCAAGCAGACACATTGATACTCTAAAATTAAATGAAGTTCCCTATTGTTTGGGAGAGTAGGTGTAAACACTAGAGAAACTCAATGAGAATTCTGATTTTTTTTCTACATCTGTATTGCTCAAATTTTTCTTTTACAGTAATTTGGGTAATTAAAATAATGATTCCAACACTGATATTATTTTATTTGTTCCTGAGTCTATTTTACACACACTTTACCCTTCTGTTCTGGGGGTGCTTATGCAGTGGGACACCCAATTCTTCTCCATCTGTTGGAGTGTCTGAGCACAATTGGCACGACTCTTCTGCAACACCAGCTCTCCAGGTCACGTGACCTTGGTTCCTAGGCCCTTATGTTTTGACTTGGTACAGAGCTCTAGAATACTGTCACTCGTCATAGAGTGGAGATGCTTTTCAGGTTCACTGTACATGTTCTCTGCTTTGTACCATGTGGTTCAGAGGGAAGGTGTCATTCCTACCTCTCAGAGCCCACTCTTTGGTTAGCACTGCTTAAGATGTTTTCTGGCATCCACACCACACTGACAACTCCTACTGGGCAGAGAGTCGGCTGACACCCCTACATCTCTTTCATACTGGCTCTCACCACCTTGCATTGCTTTCACTGGCTTTCTGGGCCCAAGTGAAGAACCTTAAGCTAATTCCTCTTAAACTTCGTCTTGTTAGGCTTGATTCGTTGATCCAGGAGGCTGATGCCTCTTTTCTTTTTGGATCTTGATTTTGCTCTCAGCAGAATTTATTTGACTGCAGGGGGGAAAATCCCTCTTTATTTTGAACTGGAGATTCTCCTAGAAAGTCAGCCTGCATATGGCATTTCCTAATACCCTGAACAAATGCAGAGCTTGCTGTCAGCCTGATTGGACAAAGCTCCCCTTCAGGGTCTGCTACCTGCAGGCTGCTAATGCAGGTCCCACAACATAAGCCACCAGGCTTTGAAAGGGAGCTGTGAAGACAGAAGCCCAACACCCCCAGACAGATGGGGGTCTCTGCTCCTCTGAAACACCCCCTGGGAAGACTCTCCAAAGCATCTCTCCAAAATGGGATGCCTGTGTATTGTGAGTGGCTTTATTGCTCAGAGCATCTGGATATGTTGTGATAAACAGCATGATAGATGATTTTAACGCTTCTAGAATGGGTTGCCCAGAGAGAAGGAATAGAACAGAGAACGGTTACCTCTCTATTGCTTGGAACAGAGCACATGAAGCTGTCACTAGATTTGTTCTTCTTACTTGTCCTTACTTGTGGTAATTTCAGCACCATGGGTCTGAGGAGGACTTAAGGTGATGATTTACTACAGGAAGTGAGCTAGATCGAGTGTTCATTTACATTTTCAGCCAAGATTCTTTGAGGCTTGGTAAAAGTCACTATGCTAAGCATTGGGGATAAATGGCAAGAATGCCAGGCATATGTTCTGGGATCACAGAACTTTGAGCTTAGTCAAAGAGGCATATGTTAATAAAACAATTGCTTGAATACAAGTGTAATTACAACAGTGGTAAGTGCAATCAAGAGAACATGTTGTTATGACTATGAGTCTAATTTCAGTCTAGAAGGTCAGAGAAGGCTTCTTTGAAGAGGCGTTTCTGCTGGAAACTGCAGGTTGAGTGGGAGAGAATGTGAGGAGGAGGAAGGTCTGGCCACTGTGTGGGAGACTCTGCAAATGGGGACATAAGAAAGCCCACGTGTCTGCATGAGGGGAGCAAAAATGGAACATGTTGCCATGTAATGTCAGAAGTGTCAATAATGATTGTGGTAATGATATTAATTAATGGTTTCAAGGTTGCTATGTTCCAGTTACTGTACTAACTGTTTCATATGTATTAACTCATCTATTCTTTCTGATGAACTTATAGAATTGGTAGTACCGATAAATGAACTCAGGAAATTATGCATACTAGGCAAACACTTTACAGAGTCTCTTTTTTAAAAAAATATTTCAATTCTTCTTATTTCAATTTTATAGGAGAGGAAATTGAGACACATGGAAGTTGAGTGACTTTTCCCAATTGGGAAGGGGCAACATTCTTCAGGATCTTAGGGTTCCTTTTAAAGCTGTTGGTACTTGCTTTAGGGACCATGAGAAGCTAACAAGTATTTTAAGCATGGAAGAAACATAGTAGCATATGTTTTGGGGAAGTCTGGCAGCAGTCACAGACTCCAGGTGAGAGATGCTAACAGCATGTGTGTGCGGGCTGTAGCCACGGAAGGGAGCAGATTGGTTTGAAAGTGAGCATGTGTTTAGAGTAAACCAAGATGTGCTAAGAGATTGGGCAGAGAGACGGTATCAAAGGCTTCATTTTTGTCAAATGAGGCAAATTGTGGATTCTACTTTGAATTCTTGAAATTTGATGAGTTTTGAGGGAGCCAATCCATGCTCAAAGAGAAGGACCAGTCTTTGATTCTAGAAGGTGCTTATGGAATGATAGTGAATGAAATAGCAGACTGGATAAGACTGCCCAAGGAGAGAGTATTTGGAGGATCAAGAGTACATGGGATAGACCCAACCTTCATGAACTCCAAAGAGTAATGGCCATCCAATGGAAGGTCACCTACCGAGGTACCTGGGAGTAAAAGCCAGATGAATGTGATGACACAGTTTCTGGAGAGAATGTACTCATGAGAGAGGCTGGGTGATGAGTTCAGTGTACTCCTGAAGGATGGAAGTCATCCATGGGACTCAGCAACATGGGAATTGTATTTGTTTTCATAGTTGCCACAACACATTTCCACTCAGTGGCTTGAGACAACATAAATGTCTTCTCTCACTTTTCTGGAATCGGGAAGCTTGAAACCAAGGTGTTGGCAGTACTGTGCTCTCCCAGAAGGCTCTAGGGAGCAGTTTTCCTTGTCTCTTCTTCTGGTTTATCGACTTGTAGATGCATTACTACATTCTCTGCCTCCATCTTCGTGTGGCCATCTTTCCTGAATGCTTAAGTGTCTGTACCCAATTATTATTTGATAAGGACCCCAATCACATTAGCATGGACCCACCCTAATATTCCTATTAAGTTGATGCCATTTAATGGAAACTTATTTTCAAATCAGGCCACATTCACAGGTTCTGGGGTTAGTACTTGAACACATCTTTTCAGAGGACACAGTTACCTCAAAACAGAAGCCGATAGTAACTTCACTCCTCTGTCCCCATGCCCAGACAGGATTTCTCTATGTAGCCCTGTCTGTCCTGGAACTCTTTTTGTAGAACAGGCTGCCTGCCTCTGCCTCCTGAATGCTGGGATTACAGGTAAAGGCATGCCCCACCATGCTTGGCAAAGTCAATGGTAACTTTGAGAGTTTTTGGTGGAAAAAATGAAAGGTGAGCAGAGTATGTTAAGAAAGGACTGGGAGATGGAAAATTATAACCAGGACAGAAAAAGTTAAGTTTTCCCCACTAAGAAAATTGGTCTCCTGGGCCATGAGAACACAAACCGAAGTTTGAAATGTTCCCCTAGGCTCCAGCTCCAGCACATCTGTGTGGCCTTGGAGAAGCCATTTGACCTCTTCAAGTCCTAGAGCAATCATCGGAGCCCTTTGGCCCACTTTTGGAATAACCTGGAGATCTTGAGAAGATCTTGGACGATATGGCCCAGAGGGGTTTTGTGGATTGACACAGTAGGCTGTCTTATAGGATTCTAGGGAAATTTCCCCAAATCTGGATATATGTAGACACAGAACTATGGAAGGCCTAGGTAGAACATCAGGACTTAGAGCCTCCTTCCTTTCTACCCTCCCACACAGCCTGAAGACTGGGCTGGGAGTAAGCTCCCTCAGGTACTTGGAGCACTTGGTCTCAGGGAAACTGTATTTGCGCAGCTTGTACAATGGTGTTCCTCTGCATTTAGTCATAAGTGGTCTCACACTCACTCTTGGAACCTCTGGCACATGTAAAGAAGTTAAAACTTAGACTTCTTAGCTCTTGGGTACCAATTAGGATCGCTGAGAGCCGTGTAAGCCTGGGTCTCAAGTTCAGCATCTTTTACCATGGCAAACCTGTGGTAGCCAAGCCAAACCTGTGGTGCCAAAGGGTGGGCTACTTTAGCATATGGTCAGGAAAACTGGCCTGTAGGTAGAAATTGGTTGACGAGGCTCACCTGAGCAAACCCAGGGTGGTTGGGATCCGGGCAGACAGTCTAGGTGCCAGCCACCATGGATGAGAGTCAGGCAAGTAGACCTGTGAGGAGGGGCAGATCTTCCTTCCATGAGGAAGAGCTAGTTGGCCACTGGGGCCCAGATGCCAGCAATGTTAATTTACTTATTGTTGGATTTGTTAGGTGTTGGGGCCAGACCTTGGACTGGTGCTGAGAGCTGCAGTAGGAGGCTGGTATTAAGGGATGTTGGATGGGGCCCTAGGTCTGGCAAGGGCTAGCAGGGGATTTAAACAGGTAGGGAAACTCCCCTCAAAGCAGATATATGTATACATAAGCTCCTAAGATCTCTCTCAGTGCATATCCCCATGCATTTACTATGGGTCAGCAAGAGGGTCTGCATTCCTAAAACTGGACCACAGTGTTGTTCCCTAGTATCTTACACAGCCAGTCTTGGAAAGTGATGCAGAAAAATGCTCTGGGATGATGCCTTTCATGTCATTTCATGGGCCACACTTTGGGTAACAAGGTGAAGGAAAGTAGGATTGATACCAGCATTTACTCTTATTGCTTGATTTGCAGGGGCTGAGGCTGTAGCTCCCAGACTCCCAGAGCTGTCTGCAGCGACTGTGTATCTCTCTGGAGTCCCATGGTCTGCTGGAACATCTGTGCTCTTTCCAGGCCGACTTTCTGAAGCAGACCATTTTGACATGGCTCACTTGCCATCTTTAGTACAGCCAGCATGCCGAGTCCAACTTAATAGGCCTAGTGTTGACCTGTCTGTGTCTTGCTTTACTGATTCTTAATTCAGACATTTTCTTTCAAGAGTCACATTGACTCAGCCCTGTCAGCCCACACTCATTCACACAGCTCTGCCGAGAGACCAACAAGCAGGGCTTCAGGTCTACTGTCAACCAGGGTGACGGGTACACACCTTCTGTGAAGATTTGAGGAGACGTCTTGACAAACTTTTCCAAATGGATTAGGAACTTCTAAGACAAAATTTGGAATTTCAGTGTATACCTTGGTGTCTTTCCAAAATGCAGATTCATTTTGGATTATTTATGGAACTAGATGGTTGCACACCATAATCCTTCTCTTGCCTAAGACCTCTGGGGAGAGCAAGGACTTGGCACAAGTCCCAAACATACCTCAGAGAGAAGTGACTAGGTAGGATGTAGAGGGTGAGGCCCTGTGGGTTGAGACAGCACAGGTAGAGGGGAAAGGAAATGCGAGAGATGTTTGTTCCTTGGTTTATCTACATCAGGGTGAATTCCACTGTGAAGCTGGCTGCAGAGAGAGAACCAAGGCGCAACGATCCAGCCATGTGCTTTGAGGTGTGGGAGGGTGACTTAAATCCAGGTGACAGTAATGGGATCCAGAACAAGGAAAAGCTATGGCCCATACATCTTCTAGTGCAATTACAGGTAAGGAAACAATATGCAAAAATTCTGACCTGCTCAAGGTTAAACTCCCAGTCAGCATCCGAGCCAGCCAAGCATGCTGGTGTTCTGACATCCAGGACGAGGTGAAAATGAGCTTTTCTGAATACAAGGGGGCCCACAGGAATACACACTTCCAAGCCTTTTGTTCACACAGAAGGAAGTTTGCAAAGCTGTGGTGGAGGACTCTCTGAAGAAGGGCAAACGGTTCCCAAGGGGGAGGAGCTGATTGCCGCAGGAGCTCTGTTGCCAGCACTATTAATTCACCCCTGCTGGATCTGTCCTGGAGGCCTTCCTGCACAAGAATGTGAGGAGTGTTGGCAGCTGGCTGAAGAAGCCCTGCTCCATCTCAAGGGAGGAAGGTGGGACTTCTCACAAGGTTGCTCCCTGGCCTCCACCCTGGGTCCCTCTCCTAGAAGAAAGGGTCTGTGCTTTCTTTGCAGCCTGAGTTAATGCTGCCTAGGATGCTGTGTTCCAGGGATGGTAGCAGATCTTGGAGAAGGGATGGAAGCTAAGCCAGAAGACATATTTATGCAAATCAAGCCTGAGTTGGGCTCCAGTAGGGCTTTGTCCCTGTCTTTGTCCCCTTCCCCTCAACAGAGCTTCATACAGACACCTTGGAAAGAAGGAAAAAGACCTGGGAAAGCATCCTCCATGCTAAGATCCTCAGGAGGGTTGTGTGCGCATGGGGAGGGCAAGGAGGCCTTCCCTCTGGAACTATTTCTTGCTAAAATGGTCCACAAGTTGAAATGCCTTTGGGGCAGAGGGGATTAGCAGAAAGAAAAGCTGGTTCAGGACACAGAACTGGGTTAACGGCTGCATTAGGTTTAGGCACAAGCCAAGCAATTCTTCTGTGGTCTAGAGGTGTCTAGAACTTTTTATTTGGAAGAGTTAGGTCACTTAAGGCTTTTGTGTACTGTGGTACAGGCTATGCACTGAATGGTTCCAGGGGCCATCTTTCTCATTTATGTAGGTTATTCAATTTGGGGTAACCTAGGGCAAAGCTTTGCGCTGTAGAGACACCCTCTATTTTTTCTGTCCACAGCCCTGTTTTCTTGTCTGGCAAATCATGCTCTTGAACTTTCTCATCTTCCCCCTTCCAACCCACCACACCTGTTCTGATTTCCGCAGCATAACTGACCATCACAGAGATGACTGACTAGTTTGTCACACTTTAAGGAAAAGGAGGTGACACAATCAGAGAGCCTGATGGGACCTGAGAAATCATATACGCCAGAGATTACAAACTCCACCCAGGAGCTTGACTTATTTCTTAAATTCAAATATGAAGTCTGTTCAGTGGGGTATGTATTTTCTATTTCTCCCCAACTCCAGGATTCCGTGCTGCTTCACAGTTACCTGCTTAAGTCAGTCAGCTTTACTTGTCTGTCTCAGGGTGGGTGCATCTTGGATTGGTGGAACCGCACAGAAAGTTCTTATTTTAAAAATTGACAGACGGAGGTTCAGGTGGTCCTATCTGCCATGTTTTCTTACTGTCTTTTCTCTTCAAGGAATAGTGTTTGTCTTTTTTTTTTTTTTTAAGAAGTGAGCTGGAAGGGAAAGTCTGAGGAGTGAACTTCAAGTGAGGAGATACTGCCCAGGGTCTCATTGGTTGCTTGCTGACTGGACTGTCTGAGCCACGTTGTTGGACCACCTAGCCTGAGATAGTCTCTCCACTTCATTCTTTGATTTTTCTCCTCACAGAAGGTGGGAGGTTCTCCTGGCAAAGGTTAATGGTTAGACTCTCTGAGGAATCCACATTTTATCAGAGTTTATGTGGCATTAATAACTTGGTCAAAACACACAAGTATCATTGTTTTAGTTGTTCATTGGTTAGTAGCTGAGAAACTAATGGGACTACTGTGTGAAATTTCCAATTTAAATAAAATGGCCTAAAAATTGGATGGATGGTTTAGTAGGCTTCTCAGTTTTGGCTGCTTTCTGCATGTAATCTTATGGTTTTTCTTATTTAAATAAATTATTTTTCATTTTATATACCAACTCCAGTTCCCCCCCTCCACTTCTTCCTCCCATCTCCTCCCTTCCCACCCCCCATCCATCCTTAGTGGGATTAAGGCTTTCCTTAGGAAGTCAACAAAGTCCAGCATACCAAGTTGAGGCAGGACCAAGCCCTTCCCCGTATCCCACTATAGGGAACAGGCTCCAAAAAGCCAGTTCATGTACCTGGGATGGGTCCTGATCCCACCCCCAGCACCCCACCCCCCAGTAGATCAAGCTATATAACTGTCACTCACATTCAGAGGCCTTGGTTTGGTGGCATGCAGGTTCCCCAGCTCAGTCCATAGTCCCTGAGCTCCCACTAGCTTGGGTCAGCTGCCTCTGCAGTTTTCTCCATCATGATCTTGACCTGCCTTGTTCATAAGATCCCTCCTCCCTCTCTTTAACTGAATTCCAGGAGCTCAGCCCAGTGCTTGGCTGTAGATCACTGCATCTGCTTCCATCAGCTACTGAATGTAGGTTCTGTGGTGACAATTAGGGTAGTCACTAATCTGATTAGAGAGGAAGGCCCATTCAGACACCCTATCCACTATCGTTGCTAGGAGTCTTATCTGGGGTCATCCTTGGGATTCCTGAGAATTTCACTAGCACCAGGTTTCTCCCTAACCCCATAATGGCTCCCTTTATCAAAGTATCTCTTTCATTGCACTCCCATCCCCCAACTAGGTCTCCTTGATTCCTCATGTTCCCATTCCCCATCCCCTCCCTTCTCCCCTCTCTCCAAGTTTACCCAGGAGATCTTAATTATTTTCTCTTCCTGGGACCCCCTATGTGTATCCCTCTTAGGGTCCCCTGTTTAACCTAGCCTCTCTGGGGCTGTGGATTGTAGCATGGCTATCCTTTGCTTTACATCTGATACCCACTTATAAGTGAGTACATGCCATGTTTGTCTTTCTGGGTCTGGGTTACCTCACCTAGGATAGTAACCCCATGTTTTATGGAAAGGTGTTTTGCTATAAAGTCAGCATTGTTTCTGTATAGTAAGGATTACACCTGGCTTCTGTCCCTGGTTACTGGAGGTACTTTCTATTATGCAGGGATTTCTCAAGTAATAATTTTTGTTATTTGTTTAGGCCCTCTGGACCACACCTGACAGCTCATGGTAATAAGGTAATGAAGTAATGAGGAGACGGTGGACTCCGACATCATTTATACTAATGAGGTAACTAAGGATTCATGTTTCCCAGGTCAGAAAGACTATACCTGTCATTAGAGGACTGGGGATTTGATCAGGAGAGGCAGGAACTGGAGATTGTGTTCTCTCACAACCCAACTGAAGTTACACGATCCAAGTCAACACATCTGTGTAATAAAACTCATATCCACATCAAAGCTTGAATGGGTTTCCCTGCTGAACAGTATTCTTGCCTGCATGCATTGCTATACACTGATACATATAGAAAGCATATAGAAATCCCTAATGGCAATAGATGCTGTACAGTGGGACCCTGTGGACTTTACATATGTATCTTCATTTGGTGGGTTTGAATATTATCTTTTTGCTATAATAAGCAAAATGCTTTCCTGAGTTCTGTGAATTATTCTAGCAAATTATTGAAACTGAAAGGAGGAATTTGTAGCCAGCTGGCTAGAAGTGAGAATAGTCTGGGGACCCCTAAGCTGCATCTGGTATCTAAATATGGGCAGTTTTGTAGAAATCTTGACCCCCCCAAAATTGGCCCAATTCTGGGTAGTAAGAATTAAAAAAAGGTGGTGGACAAGAGGCCACCTGTGTATAAAGCCCTAGAAGTCTCTACAGATGTTCCTTCCACATGTACAGTACACACTTTCCAGTAATTCCATGGGTACTTCTTTCTGCTCTCTTCATCCTCTTCTGGGTTGAAACAATCAATTCTGGAAAAAGTCTTCAGAGTCTTTGGAGATACTACTTATAGTTTTATTAGTGGCTCTCAGAGTGAGCAAAATATTGATCCAGAGTGTAGACTCTGGAGCAGATGGCATAGGTTCAAATCTTGGCATCACCATTAACCATCCTTGGGACTCTGAGCAAAGAAAATTACTTAGGCTCTGTGTTTGTTTTCTGATCTGGAAAATGGTGATAATGACAATCCTTGGCTCATTTGTTAAATGAGTAATTACACACAAAACACTTAAAAGTGGCCCAGAGCATGGGGAGATCTCCATCAATTATTATGATTATTATTCTCTATTGAGCTTTGCCAGACGAGGCAGTAATATGTTCTCTAAAGTGTTTGGGCTTTGGAGATGGATAGATCTGGGTTCCAAGGCCTGTTTCTGTCTCTGCCTGGCTGCCCAGCTTTCAGCAAGATGATGCTTGATTCTCTGTGCCCAAATTTCTCACCAATGTAGCAGATTACTGAGATTTGTAGCAAGTTTTAAAAAATGTATTAAATGATGTCATCTTAAGCTCTTGATCCATGATAGATGCTCTATGAATGGGAGCTGTGGCTATCAGCTCTCCTGGCAGGTGCTTGCAACCTTTCAACAATGCCTGAGGTCAGAGGAGGGGTGAAGTCATGC
Source organism: Mesocricetus auratus (assembly GCF_017639785.1). Taxonomy (NCBI): domain Eukaryota; kingdom Metazoa; phylum Chordata; class Mammalia; order Rodentia; family Cricetidae; genus Mesocricetus; species Mesocricetus auratus. Next base: position 41,583,910 of record NW_024429180.1, on the reverse strand, counting down.
AAGTAGGAAGATAAGCTCGGTAGTGGTATGGGTGAGCAGGCATTTTGAGTTTCCAGCCCCGAAAGGAGACATCAAGTTTGGGTGAGGTTGCTTAGGAAGATGTCTGGTGCCTCTTTGGTGGATGTTCCCATAGAGCAGGAGAGGACGGTACCAGAAGCTCAGGGTTGATCACCAGAAAGTAAAACCCATTGCAATTCTCTGCATTGGGTGTTGATATTCATATGGCATGCTGTTTATTTATTGAATAGGTATTTGACAGACGTATACTCAGTAGAGCACATCAGCAGGGATGGTGTTTTACCAGCAAATAAATTAGAACCACAGAGTTAGTGAAAGCGTAACTAAGTACATGGCATAAATATGTCATTTGGCCACTATGAATTCATTCATGTATAGGAATCCTTAATGCATCTCTATCAAATCTTTAAGTGAAATGTTCTCTTTATATCAGACTTGATTTTTTAATTACTGGCAGCTATAATTTTCATGTATTGTGTAAGAGCTAGGAAGTCTAGCTAGAGACCTTAGAGCCAGCCCGGTGTGGTTGATCCCTTGGTGGCAGGACTGACTCCTCCCCTCCTTCCTTCTGCAGCCCATCCTCTTTCTCCTCCTGATGTAGATGAAGATCCCAATGAGGCTGTGGGGGATAGGGTGGGGCTTGGGAAGCAGGGGAGGAGAACAAACTAAGGCCTAGGTAAGGCGAAGGGAAAGAATGAGGTGCTGGGTCATCTAAGCCTGCCTCCACCCCTCCTCATGTCCAAGGCAAACATTTCCAGAGTGCTCTTGAGTGTGGCTTCAATTCCCCATTCCCTACTGAGAAGGAGCTCTTTCTGAGGCTTGCATTTGAAAGGGCAGTCACCCCCCACTGGCCTTTGCCTATTTTTTCCCCCTTGTGAAGAAGAAAGGAGGAAAATGGAGTCTAAGGCAGCAAAGAAGAGGCTGTCATCAGGCCCATTCCTCAAGCATCAATCATAGGTGGGGCGGGAAGGCCGTGAGTCCTGGAGTCAGGATGGGTGCAGCAGGGTCCCAAGCTGCTTGTTGAAACGCTGGAAAGTTTCCTTGTCTATTCAGATGTTATTAATGTGATGGGAAAGAGCTATCTCCCAAGCTTCCTTATAAAGGATTCGTACACTAAATGCTGTGTTCCACCTTGCCTTCCCTAACCTCACAAGTACCACACATCTTTAATTGTATATTGTCAATGGCAACCTAGGATTCTTATTCTGATCGTACTGGAGGTTCACAACTGCCCAGATGTCAGAAATTCCTATGCTGAAAACAGCATCTCTGATGTAGGTCTTCATAGCACACATCTCAAAGGTTCCATGGTAGAAGATTCTAATTCCAGACTCTTAGCAGTCAACCCAACCCCCTCTGCTTTTCACTTCCAGATGATGTAAGAGAACTTGAGGGCAGCCCAAGAAAGAAATCTGTTTCAATCAGTTTGCATGATCCAACCCTTTTTCTTTTGTGTGCAAGAAATAGTAAGAAAGTAAAAATATCTGGCATTTGCCCGGGACTCAAGAACTAATGGGTAATGGGAAGCAGAGAGTTGGGGAACTGATGTCCTTTGTCACTTCCTAGATATCAGATGAGCTTGTTCTGACCGCCTACACTGGCTCAGAGTTCTTTCCCGGGTAGATGACTATACCTGTTTTAGTTTCTGACACTGGAAATGGCAAATACGCTTTACTTCATGCTTTGTTCTGGCAGCAATGTGTTATTTACATGATATTTAGAAGGTCCTTTGAGTCACTGAATGGAAAAACTTTGGAATAGAGTTTGACTTCCTAAGTTGTCTCACCCACCTCATCACCTTCTTGAGGGAGCCTTTTAGTAAGAACCTCCTTGAGTGGTGCAAAATGAATTATGTTCAACCAAGGACAGACAAATGTCAGATTGCTGTAAATAGCACCATTGGTAACTACTCATCCATGACTTTACCATCCTCCATGGTTTTATTTCGTTAGTCAGTATACTATTGTAAAGCAACCGCTGGGGACATCCCTGGTGGCTATTGGGATGTGTGTGTGTGTAGAGGGAAAATGGAAGGCACAAAGTGTCATTTCTAAAAAAGAAAAAGAAAGAAAAAGGTCAAGTTTTTAATGGTTCCTATTTCAGGGTGGGAAAAAAAATCCCAAAGGTTTGAATGTCTTTGTTTGACCTTTGATGGAATAAAGTATGGACAGTGGGCTTCGTATTAGGGTCTGGTGACTTCATATTAGCCTGAGGTGTTAGTGAAGAGGATGTTAGGATGTTGTACAGTTTCCATTTCCGCATCCCCATATGTCCCAGATTAGTTAGAATCTACTGCGGGAGTGAGAAGTGGATTTAGGAGTCCTGTGGTTGACACACTGAAGAAGGTGCCTTGCCTGTCCTTGAGATGAAGAGAGACTCCGATGGTTACCTTACTATGGGGAGAGCTTGTGCAGATGGGAGCTGATGTATCTGAGGTCTGCAGGGGTTAGAGGTGGCTCTGACGCTGTGGTGTCTCAGTCAGTGAAGGTGGGAATATAAAGAAAGGCATGGTAGATGCCTGGTCAAAGCACAGATTGTTTCTTTTTCTCTTTTAAAGTATTCAACTGGCTGCAGCTGCCACTTTCCTTGTCACTATAACTAAATACCTGGCAAGAAGTAACTTAAGGAATGGTTTGTTTTGTGAGGGTACAGTCCGTCACGGTGGGAAAGCATGGTAGTAGGCTTGTGAAGTGACTGGTTAGTTTGCATCCTCAATTCAGGTTCATGGGATGGCACCACCAAAATTTAGGGTAGGTTGTACCACCTCGATTAATCTAGAAACTTCCTAGTAGACATGAGCAGGCACAGAGGTGCATGCAGGTATACTTGGAATGGCAACCTCAAGTGTCATTCCTCAGAAGGTATTTGCTTGGTTTTTTGAGACAGGGTCTCTCACTGGCCTGGAGTGCTGAGTAGACTAGACTGTCTGGCCAGCGAGCACCAGAGATTTGCCTGTCTTTGCATCCCTAGCGCTGAGATTACAAATGCACACTGCCATAACTGCCTTCTCTTTTTAATGTGGGTTCAGTTGCCTGAACTTATGCTTGAGAGGCAAATATTTTACCAACTGAGGCTATGCCCCCATCTCCCATTCTTAATTTTTTGAGGGATTTACATATTGTTTTCTATCATGGCTCTGAGAGAAAGAGAGTTTGGAAAGAGCAGCTCATTCACCTCAAGCTGTTTTTCCTTGAACCTTGCTGTCCCTTGGCACAACTTCCCTAGTGTTCTCTCTACCCTGGATGTTAAAGTGGAGGGCTGAAGCAGTTAAGGCATTTCAATAGGACTTCTGTGGTGTGAGCATGCGTTTGGGTAGTTGCTTTGAGTAATAGCCGATGGCTTGGAGAGAAGGTTGCCTTCCCATTCAGATTCCTCAATGGGGCTATGGAGTTTCTTTTTTTGTTGTTGTTGTTGTTGTTTGTTTGTTTGTTTGTTTGTTTTACGAGACAGGGTTTCTCTGTATTGTTTTGGAGGCTGTGGGTCCAGCCCGGCCTCGAACTCACAGCGATCCGCCTGCCTCTGCCTCCCGAGTGCTGGGATTAAAGGCGTGCACCACCACCACCAGGCTGGAGTTTCTTTTCTGGTGGTAGGGCAGTGGTACCAACAGCATTGTTCACAAAATGCTGTAGCTCCAATTCTAGTGTAAGTCACTGAGCTCTGCATGGGTTTCTCTTACCATTAGATTGAGCCAATGACCTCAGAACATATTGTGACAAGGGCATGGAGTTATGGAATGAGACCTGGACAGAATTTGCTGAGGCTGGTGTGTGTGTGCACTCGTCAAGTGGAAGGATGGATGCAAGATACAGAAAGAGCACACTGGGCTGAAGTTTTTCCCGACTTGCAGACACTAAACTCCCTAAATCATCACGGAAAAGCCACGAGAAATCTGGCAGGAAATCAGGGTGCAGATTGCCAAGAGATGGCACAAAGCTTCATTTTCCCCCCCACAATGCCTGCAATGAACTGGAAGGGCTGGGTGGAGCAGAAAAACAGATTTCCTGCCTCCTCCACCGAAGTCCCTTTTCAGCTGCATTGCCACAGTTTTACAATGTGTTAGAATTTACATTCACATGTCTGTTAACCATTCTGCAGTGCACTGAAAGGTTTTTATATGTCTGACCCCAACCTTTACCATATGGTGTCACAAACTGTGGAGCTGCAGACAGTGGGAGGCGGGAGGTGGCGGGTGGGGGCGGGCCTCAGTGGGACACATAGGAATTCTGTCTTGGTTCTTGGGAGGTCGTTCCCACAAAATCCTTTGAAAGGGAGAAAAGCCCCTCTGTGTCAGGCTGCTAAGTTCGGGTCCTGATTGGTGCTAATTTTCATTAGAAGTGTTAGGGGAATTTGTGGGTCACTTGCTGCAGATTTTAGACATCCAATTTGACATTATTTTTTAGGACCAGAAAGCACACTATATGAGCTCTCAGAGGTTAGAAACTGTGACTAGCTTGGCTCAGGACAGCACCTTCTGCGCTCTAGGGAATCCTGCAGGCAACGTTTCTAAAGCAAGGCAAGGAAGTGTTTCAAGACAGGTGCCAGCTTCCTGCTTTGAGGTAGAATGGCAGAAGAGTTAGGAGGATTAGTTTCTTAAAAGTTAGTCAGACTTACTTGTCCCTATGTAGGACAAATTCTGAAAATAAAGTATTTCCCTGAGTATGAACTACTCAGGAAGAAAGACAGAAATAGTTACTTGACTGTTTGAGGCCTGGGATGAATTTTTAGATGAGTCTTAGTCTCATTGGTTCATTAGAGGGACAACTGGGAGAGACGTAGGCTAATGCCAGTGTGGGTGTCCTATCAATGGCATACCCAAGAGAGCCATGAAGTCTTGGCCATTATATACATTTTCCTCCTCCCCAGGCCTGTCTCTTGCTGTACAGGAACGCGATCAAACTGTCATACCAGATTGTATCTTCTTTCCAAGGTCTCCCATGAGAGACAGACAGACCCAGCGCAGCATTTCATTATCTTGTCTTTCTCAACTAATATTTATTGTCTTGGGCCTTCTTATGTGTAGAGCGGTCTCCACCTATTATTAGTGCTAAGAGTTTAGACTAATCTGTAACCCAAGAGAGGCTGCTTCTAGTCCTAGTGACTGCAGATCTCTGTGGCCTTTTGTTCATTCAAGTGCATAATACATGCTTAGTATACACTAGGTGCCAATGTCTGACAGTAATGGAGATGGACCAGGAACCCCCAATTTTACACTTGGGTACCATGCTGTGGCTTTCTGTGGTTTGATCAAAGAAGATAGCATCTTTATTTGTGGAGCAGAGCATTTTTGATACATTTTGAATGAGTATGTCTTCCCCTGTTTTCTTCAGGAACTACTCATTAATTATCCAGTAGCAAGTCCAAGATGTATACCTACAGCATACAAGGCCTCATGATTTTGGAAGCATCTGACTCTGTTATCGGCAGTTCATAAAGAACAGATGAGACATCTATCACCCGACCTCTGATGACTGACAGTTTTCAAGAGTAGCTCCCTAGATGACAGTGGATCTCAGGGGCCAGAGTGCGCTCACAGTTCAGTTTCATAAATATATAAGCTAATTCAAATGCCATTCTCCTTCCATCTTTCTCCAGCCTGCTCGTTCACTCTGGCTTGGCTGCAGTGAGCACAACTTTCATGGCCTCCAATTTGGAATTTAAGTCCTTGTGCAGAATGCTCATTAGCTCCCAGCAGGAGCATGGCCCATAGTTATTTTTCCCTTCTTTCTTTCCTGTATGTTTTTCTCTGCAAACCTTTTTTCCTTAATTGATCAATTTTCCTGTTCAGAAACAGATATAATCAGACACATTGCTTGGTAGCATTTCAGAGAAGGCATTGGCTCTTTCTGCTTTAGACAGACATTAGATTGGACACCCTGGGGGTTGCCTTCCTTTTCAAGAAAAATTAAATGACTAAGTAAGAGGGTGCTAAAACACACTTGTATTACAGCTTGGCATTTAATTGAGAAACTTGCTAATGTGTCCTTTGAACTCTTGCTTTCCCCTTCCCTGAGGAATTGCCGATGCTTTGCTTTAATGGTGGCATTAAAATCTCAGTGTGACTCCGGGTGGCAAAGCTTTGGGCTCTCAGAATGCAAATTGTGGTTTTTCACTGAGTTCATTGGTCTAGTGATCCCGACAGCATCACATCCAAGTTACTGACAGTTAAAGAAAGTTTCTAATTTGGAAGTTTTCTCAGCTCTGGGGATCTCAAAGTATCCTTTTGGCTGTGGGTATTTCACAGCTCTGGCACTTCATGAGGCCAATCTGTAAGGAAACTCAACCACAGGTAGCAGACAGCTAGAAACTTCTCTCTCTGGATAGAGAGTGGGAGTCAATAGGCTTAGGAGAAAGGCAGACCCTGTCCTGAATCTGCCCACTGTCCTCCTTCATGGTTAAGACTCAATAACGTTTCAAGCTTCAATTTCTGCACTTTCAAAATGTAAGTAGTAGGCATAGTTCTCAGTTCATAACTACTTTTTTCACCCCTTTGGTGTGCGAGCGCAGAGGCAGAGACAAAACCCTCTGGTGTTTTTCTTCACATATCCTCTGTCTTTCTTTTGAGGCAAGACCTCTCCTTGGTCTAAAATTCATGAAGCAGGCTAGGTTGGAGCCCCAGGAATCCTCTGTACTCTATCACTGAGATACCTGTCTGGCCACCCAGCTTTTTTCCTCCGGATTTTAAAATTATAATTAAGAAAATGCATTAATTTTTATGTAATGTCTTTGAGTGCTTTCTTGCATGTATGTATGTATGTATGTATGTATGTATGTATGTATGTATGTATATATGTATGTATATGCCAGGTACCTGAAGAGGCCAGAAGAAAGCATTGAATTCCCTGGAACTGGAGTTATAGATGGTTGTGAGTCACCATGAAGGTGCTGGGAACAGAACCCAGGTCAACTTCAAGAGCAACAACAGCTTTTAACCTCTGATCTGCCCTCCAGCTCCTTAATTATAATTTTTGTTAAATGCTTTCTCTTTCCATTTCATACAGGTATATAATGTATCCTGGTTACTCTTGCCTGGCCCAGTCTGTCCCCCTCTATTCTCCTTTTCCCTCCCCCTTCCCCTCCCTACAAGTTCCTTGCAACATTCCTGTCTTTTTGTTTTGTTATGTGATCCACCGACTTTAACCAAAATCATCTGTGTGGCCATGGGTTTAGCTGTCCATTGCAGCCTTGTGGGCTACTCTGTGGACAATAAGTATCCCTCTCCCAGAATCCACTAGGTTTTTTTTAACATTAGTTCTGGGGATAATGTTACCATGAGCTACTTCTTAAGCCCCCGCCTACAGTTTATAATTAATTTGAACAAAATATAACTTCTGAAATTTTCTGACAACTGAACTCCCTAAGTATTATAAGGCTGCTCTATTTTGCCAATGAATAAGCCCTTTCATCCTTGCTTATGTCTTCCCATGACAAAGTACTGGAGAGCAGACCTTCCCTCTGCTACCACTCACCAAATCTAGCACAATGCCCTTGGAGCCATCTGAATCTTGGCCCCCTGTTAACTTCAGATACCTATCCCTGGCTCCTATCCACGTGGCTCGATCAGGTTCCCTGGTTCTCCTTCTGTTCTTTCATGAAGCTCCTGCAATAACTTTGTTGTTTTCAGGTGACACTGGGGCATGAAATTCTTTCCTGTTGCTGGGGCACCATTGTCTTGATTCATTGTCTGTTTCTCTCTGGATGCTTTGTGTCTCCCTGGACTCTACTTGTCTAGGCATATGATGTTTTCTCTGGGGTCCATTGTGTCACTCCTCCCTGTGCCTTCCTTCTCCCTAACTAGGAGTAATTTTTCCAGTCTCCAGGGAAACCCATGCTCTTAAATTTCACACAAACATTTAACCTCTGCCCAAGGTCCTTTTGAGCTTTACAAGCACATCAAATTTTTGGAATAGAATACCAGAACCTCTCCTCTCTATTCTTTTCTCTACTTTCTGCCTGTTTCATCTGCCCCCCTAATGTGATGACTATTGACTGGTCTAGCTGCTTGAATTGGGAGTGGTGACTAAGTGAAAAAAAAAAGCAGCAAACTACCTAGTGCAAAACAGAAAATCAATGAATAATTCCAAATATTATCCTGTCACACAGGGATAATAACATCCTCTCTGAAGCATTGTTGAAGAGTTCAGGCTGAATGTGAAATGCTTGTAGTGATATGCTCAAAGACAGGGCAGGAAAGGGACCCATGCTGTCTCTGCATCCCTGTGGTTCCCAGGGTCCCTCCTGCTCAGCCGCTTTCTCTTTTTGTTTTCCTTTGCCACTGTTCTTTGCTACCCATTTGTATGTCAGCCATCAGGGAATCACCCTGAAGTGCTCTCCTTTACCTCCTTAAAAATCATTTCTCTGAGTTTGTCTTCTCCTTCTCACTCCCTCTCCTTTCATGCATGTTGCGCGTGCACACACACACACACACACACGAACTTGCATGTGCACATGTGCAAACTTGTGTGACCACACAGGCATACATGCACACACACATGCGCGCACACACATGCATGCTCACAGATACACATACACACACAAACTTACATCTGCACACATGCACACATGCAGACACACATGCACACACATACACACATGCATGCTCACAGATACACGCGCACACACACACACACACGAACTTGCATGTGCACACATGCACACATGTGTGAACACACAGGCATACATGCACACAATGCATGCTCTCTCTCTCTCTCTCACACACACACACACACATACACACACACACACACACACACACACACACACACACACACACACGGCTTCCCATGACCGACCTGATAAGAATGAAATGCCAGTCTGATGGCTTAGCCTATGGGACCCTGGGTCTATGGCTGCCTTCAGTTCTTCCTGGAAACCTTCTGCTTTGTCTCCCATCCTACCTTCCCTATATCCACTGACACTGAAAAAAATGTATCTCCTTCCACCAGATCCTCCCATTGATGGCTGTGTGCCCACTTTCCGGATGACTCGTCCTACAGTGGAAGGCGTGGCCTCAAAGCTCCTCACATTAACTTTCTCTTCCTTCCCTTATTTGTTTCCTCTGCCTCCTCTCACAGTAAAAGTAACCTCATATTCTTTCTTCATGCTTTCCTCTTTCCTTGTCCCTTCTCCTCTCAGTACCCAGGGCTGCCTGAAAAACACAGGACACCCAGTGAACTTAGAGTTTCAGAGAAACAGTGAGCAAACTTTGTGGTGTGACTATGTCTTAAATACTGCATGAGGGCATACTTGTGCTTAACATTCGTTCAGTTTATCTAAGGCTCAAATTTACCTGGACATTCTGTGGATTTTTTATGCCCTATGCCTGCTTAAGTTTCCCTTTCTCCTTTGTGAGGCTTTCCTTTCTCCTACGGGCACTTTCATTTAGAATGAAAGTCTGCTCTAACCTCTTCTGCTACAAAACTTGAACAGACATGAGTTTTCCCCCTGACTCTATTCTCCTCCAAGCCAGTACCCACTCTATGTACTATTCCAACTTCCTTACCTGCCTATGTTTTACAGCATAGTTTGACAATTCAGTTTCCTTTAGAAACATCACAAGTATTCCCCAAATTTTATCTCCAGCCATCTTCATATCCAGTTAGGCTTTTCATTAGTGTCTTGCAGACATTTCCCCCAGCGTTCTGTATTCCCAAATGTCCAACAGTTAACTTTAATTGCCCTCTTGCAATTTATTCCTCTTTCTGCTGTAACTGCTTTAATTTAAAAGAATCTTCATAGATCTAGTTGCCCAGGCAAGAGCCTATAGAACCACATTCAACTCTGCCCCTCCTCCCTAATCTCCAGTGTTTCTGGTAATAGGTTTTATGGTACCTGCCTGGAATGGACATTTCTTGGGGCTATCTTCTTTATCTTACAATCACCATGTTAGATTAGGCTTCTATCACTTTACATTTGGATTAGTAACATTATTGAGTCAAAGGCCATGCTTCATTTTCTGTGTTTGATATGTATGCCAAATAAGCCTCCACGATTCTTGCCAAACTACATTCTTGTCAGCAAAGGATAATATTGTTAATTTCAAGTGAGCCTCTGCCAAGACCAAGTATTTTCTTTAAGAATAACTTTGGCAATGTGTTAGGTAAAAATATCATTTTGTTGTTTTAATTGCATTACTAATAAAGACTTCTTAAAGCTTCCAGAACCTCTGGAAACTCAGCTGGACTTTCAGCTTCAAATCACTCATTCTAGACCCCTTGGCATGTACAGTCTGCTCCCCAAATGGCTTCCCAAATGTTGCTCCCTGTCTCCACTGGGTGAAAGAGTACAGAAGGAGCATTAGATGACAATGTCCTTGAGATCAGGTCCTGTGCCTCCCCACACCATGTGATGTATCTACAGCACTTAGTAGGTGCTTAGCGCATAGAAGTATGATGCATAGCAATGAGCTCAATGGGAATTAAGCCTTTGTTGGAGGGAAGAAAGAGCAAAGGAGCATCTGGGAAAGAAATTACATTGGGTTGACTGATAGTGTGCCAGAGATATTCCAGGACCCAAGGTTCCAAAAGTGACTGTCTTCTTTGATGCTGCTCATATATGTAAGTTATGCTAGCAAAGTAGACCATTTGGGAAAATTAAAAATGCACACATGGTTGTATGTGCCAATCTTGCCTAGATCCTGTTTTACATGGCTCCTCATATGGTAATCCTATACAGGCCAGCTCTTGGTATCATCACTGCTGCACCCTCTAGTGGCCATTAGGATATTGCACAGCTGTCAAAGAAAGCTTTTCAGATTGAAATCCCCAAGCATGCAAATCCCACAATATCACGAAGCACTAACTCTGCTCATCTGCTTATTCCCTGTGTGCTTCTTCAAGGTCCAAACCCATCGTGGAGGAGGCTTGACAGCAGCCCACAATCTCCCTCTTCTTTCTTAGGGCACAGAGACACAAGTGCGCAGTAGCTTTCAGCAGCATCCCACATTCCATAAGGAGACTTGTGAATTCAATTCTAATAAGGACTCAGAGTTCTGTGGATGGCTGAGACTCCCGGTGATAAGATTACCAGTCGGCATTATGTTGCATGTCTGCATTGATTGCGAAAGAGGGGTATGAGCAGAAATTCAAAATGGTGGGAATTCTTCCACAGTTGTGACTTCAGGAAAACAAAGAGCCGTGGATTTGTATTCTGAGTGTGCTCCCACTTTTAGACTGACTGACGCTCACAGTTCACTCTCATTTTTCTTTAGGGAAAAAGAAACAATAACTCTGAAATACTGAGAGACTCTCTCCTTAAACTCCAAGCAGCACTGCAGCACAGCCTGTGCACAGACTGTCAGTCTATGCCCAAGTTGTCATTTTCTTCCTGATGCTTCCTTCCCTAGAGCCTGGTGGAGTCTCCTTGAGGCAGCTGAAGGAGTGACAGGTAGACGTGTTGCGGGGTTGGGCTGTTTCAAGCAGTCACATGAGGTGTGGAAAATGTGATTTATAGGTATTTTTTTCCCCAAGGGAAAATAGATTTCATTATTTTCCACCTCAGGTAAGGGGTAAACCTCTGGGCTTGACCTTGGAAGGTTGTTCAGCTATAACAGTGTGGCTGAAATGCTGATACAGACTAAACCTCATTAAATCAATATTGGTTATTCAAAATCATGCTTGATTGGATGCAACTGCTTTTCCCCAGCTGCCTGATGCCCCAGCCTTTCTTGGGCAAAAATGTGAGATGCTATAAAGTGAGTTAAGCTATTGAGATTTTCTGGTCCTTAGAGTTTTGAATTAATAAGGTTTTATTATTTTGTAAATTGAAGACAGTCCTAAAACACCAAGTCTAATATTGATTATAATCTACTACTGTCAATGTATGTTTATTAATAAAAAATCCTGTCTGTTTCTGTAAAAAAAAGTCATGCATTTTCTCTTCCTATTTATACAGGTGTATACTGCTTATTGGAAAAAATAAGCTTATGGGTCCCTAGGCAAATAGGAGTTATGTAAATAAACAGCCAATGGCTAATTATCCATGGCAACAGGCAACTGGGACAGCAGATGGGTGTGCTCTATCATCCGTCTTCAAACCTTCGCTTAGCTGGAGTGAGGGCAGGATGTAGGAACTGGGAAAAGACAGAGGATCCCAGGTGATACTGGACAATTTCATCCTCTGTCTTGTCACCAAACGAGTGGTGGGAGAGATTAGAGCCTGTTGTTTGGGTTTTCAGTGAAGAGTGTCAAAGTGCCTCAGAAGGGATTATGCAGGCAGTCAGATGCTAGGCTCATCCACAAATAAAAAAACAGCAGGTGCTAGCTGGTACAAACTCCTCAGCCTGTTCTGATGGGGATGGAGAGGGTGCAGGTTGCCAGGAAGTTGGCACTTTGGAGTCCACCGGGGCAGTTCTTCAGATCCCTTTGGTCATCGCCCATCGACTAAAGGGATGTCAGGGCTGAATTAAGGTGGGCCTTGGTCTGGATATCTTTTTCATTTTTACCTCTTTATTCTTTCCTTTGCTCTTCTGGTTGAGGTCTTTCACAAACCTCTTTCCCCTAAAGCCTTCCAAATTTCTAGATCTCCTCCCTGGGGAATGGGAATGCATCCAGATGGTATTAGGGCAAAGCTCCCAGGAGTACAGATTTGAACTGGCTTTAGTGAAGGCTGAGAAATAGCCTTCTGGCTGCTTTAGTGTTCTGGCATTGGACTGTGTATCATCAGCCAGCAAACTGGACAGGAAAAAGGCTGTCCATGGCTTGTGGATCCCATTCTTCAGCTGTTCCCTTTGTTTCAGGGACAGTTCTGTTACCATGAAGTCTAGAACACAGGGAGCAAAGATAGGCACTTGCCCACTGAAATGCAAATGTTTGATAACATCATATGGCATGGGCCATAGCCAAATTTCTGGTATGCAGCCTCCCACAGCCCTTGACTTTACATCCCAGTTAGGACCTTGAGTGATGAGTCTCATATTGACTGTTTTGTGAAAGCTGTTGACTTGCTCATCACGATGTGGCCTTAGCTATGAGCAGTACAAGCCTATTTTAAGAAATTCTAATATATGGAAAGAATAGAATAATTTATAATTGCAGGAAATAAGGGCATATCCAATCCCTTAACACAAGGTGTCATTCCACTCTATTTTTTCTTTTTTTGGTTTTTACGAGACAGGGTTTCTCTGTATTGTTTTGGAGGCTGTCAGTCCAGCCTGGCCTCGAACTCACAGAGATCCGCCTGCCTCTGCCTCCCAAGTGCTGGGATTAAAGGCGTGCGCCACCACCGCCCGGCGTCATTCCACTCCTGTGCAGTATAACTTTCCTAATAATTTTGCAGTCTTCCTCAATTTGGTCACCATACTTTTGCGATTAGCTTCTACAGTCAGAACAGTACAGTTTAAGGTAACCCAAGGGGTGCCTGGGCAGGAAGAGTTGCAAGGGAACAAATGAATAGCAAATTTATAATCCAGGATGGCTAGATTAGAGGAGCATTGAGGACACGTAGCAAATTGAAGACATTTCTCTTTTATTCACTCCTGGGTTTCATTTATTTTACCCAACACATTGTTTTCCCGGGACTGCTATGTAATGAAGCTCGCTCATGATTTGTCTAGTCATAATTAGAGTCTTCCTTTTTCTTGTTAGACAGTGATGTCAATAATGACTGCAAACATGCTCTCTCCCTTTAAAAAGGCAGAGAGCCAGCATCATTGTATCTGTGAGCTGATGTCAGATTTATTATGCAGAGATGCAAGCTTCACACGCCATATGTGTGCCAAATTTTCATCAAGCCTTTGGAAGGCTTCAATTGTGCATTAAGAAGGGATCTTGCTTTGTTTCTGCTGAAATTTTTGTCCTATTAAATAAAGAGTACAGAAAAGCCACACCTCTCTGCTTAGCAAGACTCATTTCAGAGCAGGCAAGAATGGAGGAAGGAGTTCAGAGAAGAGGGGGGGATAATCATGGAAGTCGAGGTGAGGGGTCAGGCAGAGTCTGATGAGGGCCATGGAGGAGGGGAAGGAGGAGTTAAGGGAGAAAAGGTAGAGATCAAGGGCCAGGGCAAGAGTGCACGTGCATGAGTGCGTGCATGCGTGTGTGTGTGTGTGTGTGTGTGTGTGTGTGTGTGTGTGTGTGCATGCTTCCATGTAGTATGCCTGTACAGAGGACAAAAGAAGCTGACACAACAGAGGAAAAGTGAAGTCGATTGACTTGCTTTGGCTGGTTCTCCTCACCTGGGCTCACACTCAGACATGCTAGAAAGGATAGTTTAAAAATAGCCTGACGTTATCACATGTAGTTGAGCAGACTGCTCCTGAGGGAGTACTTTCCTGGGTCCCAATGCTAGGATCCCAGCCATTTTGCACTGCAGAAGAGGTAATTTACTTCACACAGTGAGCACTTGGCTCCCTGGGAGAGGATTTCTTCCTTTCTGTCTCATGACAGAATGGGGTCTGATATTCCCAGCCTTGTTGGTGGGAATTACAAACCCATAAACCAAGGCTGAGAGATAATGAATGGGTTTTGATATTACTTGGGTGAGAAAAAGGCAGCCAATCTTTCCAAACCAGACCACTCTTGCTTGACAATTCAAGCACATTTTAGAAAACAAAGGTACCTCAAAGCTAGAGATGGGACACACATTCCTTTCTTCATGTTTGGTGATGGTGGTTATTTAGGCACTTAATTTTCTAGTGTTTACTCCAAAGTGCAAACATCTCAGCTCACCTCCCCTGGGCACAGGGAAAATAGGTTTGGGGTTTGATGAGCTGCCTGCTGCCAGTTGCTCTGTGTTGCATCAAGGTTTCTCCATACTGGACTCAACAGTTGCATTTTTCACCTACGAAAGAATTGCTATCAGAAAAGCAGACAGCGGATAATTGTATTTTGTGAGTTGACGGTGAAGCGACTCGGCTTCAGCCGAGGTCCAAAGGCTGATAATGTTCAACCAGGAGAAATGGTTTGTGTGAGAGAATTCATTTTGGGGTGCTCATTTTTACTGCCTGGGATTTCTTTTTATTCTTCTCCAACATGCAGTCCGAGGTTCAGAATTCTTAACGGCTCTGGCAACCGCTGCTGAGTTAGTGAGAGCACAGCGCTCTAAGGAACACGGTGGGTTCTGGCTATTAGAGGGAATTCTCACCCTTCATCCATCTCCTCAAACCTACCAGGAAAGAAAAGAAAATACGTGCCCATAAATATCCTCCTAGACAGGCAGCAAATGGGCTGGCACCTAGCCACCTGGCTGTACTGGACAAAGAAATGTGGGGCTGTTGAGTAGTCCCCATTCCAAGCTCAGGCTGGATTGTTCCTGCTTCTGCCCCAACCAGAATAAAGACACTTCAGAATTGTGCCAGCTACCCATGGGGGGCATGCATGTCAACCTAAAATCACAAGGACTTTGCCAGCACTGAACCCGTCAGAATGACTCTGCAGTTTTCTGGGTCTCTTGTTTTGATTGTGTTGTCTGGAATTTGAGGAAGGTGGAACAGAGACACATCTCCCCCCATGAGAAACATGCTTAGGGAGTGTGAGGAAGTAGACAATACCTGTAAATCTGTTCTTTGCACATAGCGGACTCTTTCCCACCTCTGTGCGTGCTATCCAACCCACTGGGAAATCCCTCCTTTCTCCCATTAGCACCCATTTACCTAAATTTTACTCATTCTTCAAGACTCATTAAATCCCATCTGCTTCATGAAGATTTTCCATCTATGAGTTCTCTCCCTCCCCTGATCTCCTACTGTACCTACAATCTGTGCTGAGATTTAATGCGAATATAGATGAAATCTTGCATCTCTTCTGACTTTTTTTGCCTCCTTCCTAAGGTTTGTACAATAATGGTACATAATAATCATCAAACAATATCTGTCATTTTTAGGGGGAGAGTTGCCTCTCACTTTTCTCTCTGCAGCAAAGATCACCGACTTAGAAAGTCATGGTTCATGCCTTGCAGGCAAAGTTTTCCCAGTGGCTTCCTGGGTCTGGAATCTCCTCATAGGGTACTGTGAAGGGTGAGAGATACTTTGAATGTTCCTAAGTCTCTTTTATTCTCGTTGCTATTATTTTATCAGACCAAGTAAAGACAGAATTACTGTGGCATGGGAGGGATAGACTTCCAGGCAAATGTGAAGCGATGATGGAATGTATGTAAATAGTTCCTAGGGTCAGGTTGTTTTTTTTGGTTTCTCTTTAATCTCCGAGGAGACCCCTAAGCAAATAGTGAGATTATGATGAAAACATGAAGCTAATGTCAGGAAGACACAGAACAGAAGGAATCCACCTTGCTCTCAAGGTTGGTGAAGTTGAGCGGATCATGGAAAGTCTCACAGGGCAGGAAACCTTTGAACTGAGCCTCAGGACTCCAAGTCTAGACATAATAGGGAAGTGCCAAAGAGGTTTGACCTAATTCTCATGCTCCAGATGTTGGCATGTGTGGATACTTAAAACACAGATGTTCTCTCTTGGGCTGCCACAGGACAACAGGGTCAGAGCAAGTGCTATTGTAGGAGAGTGATTCCAACTTCAGCTGCTGGGTGGCTGGGTCCCCATGAGCATGGTGGCTAGCAATTACAGAGTGAGTCTTGGAGAATTTTCTGACAGAAGGCAAGGGGATCTCTATTGGGAAGACTGAAATAAAACGGTTAGTGGTTAAGGACAGAAGGCTCAGTCCCAGAGGCCCTCTGTCAGGGATGTGTGTTAGAATAAGATCCAAGTAGGCCACCCTTTCATTGAGTTATCCCCACACTGAACATCGAGCTCATCAGAAGGCCTGCTGGTGAGTGGCAGTGGCAGGTTGCTAAGCGCTGTGTACACCATTAATTAAAAACCAACAAGAATGTGGCTATGGTTCGGATGCTTGCCAGCCCCAGTGTTTTTTAATGCCACCTTCAGGATTTGCAAAGAACCTGTTTGGCTTGGCAGGCCTGGATAGCAGTTTGGCTCTGGCAAGCTTTGTTTAAAAATGAACCACTCTGAATTGAAACCAGTGGAGAGGTGATTCTCTGTGGAGTGAGCACAGGCTGCCTTCTGTCTTTGGATTCTAATTAAAGGCCAGAGAAGGGGGAAATTCAGGGGCTAGAGTTGAGCCACACCACCTTTGTGTCCTGAGTACTGATGGAAACTTTCCTGGGCATGCTGTGTGGGGCATATCTTCAGAGGATTGTTGCAGGGCTTCTCTCTGTGGTTTGTTGGTTTGAACAGTTTGGAGGTTGGTTAGTACTGATGTATCTATCATTCATTCGAAAACATGTGTTGAGTATGCTGGATGTGCAAGCCACGTGCTAAGCATCAGGTCTGGAGATGGACTTTGTGTCCTTCCGGGGTTCACAGTGTAATCACAACCACAAATCACTGGACAATGGATTGAATGACAGGTGAGGATCCGGCTTGGTTCAAGAGAATGAGCAAAATTAGTCTCCAGTTTAATCACCCATGCACTCAATCATCCTTCATTGATTAGGCCTAATGTGCATTCATTAAGTGATTTCTAGGTGCCAGAGAAAGTGAGGGATTTTGCCTGAGGGTCTCAACCCTTTCTGTAAGTGTCAATAGACTGTTGGAGAAATAGTGTGATGATGAAGAAATATACACTGAATGCTGGGAGGGCACAGAGCCAGCCACCTGTTAGAGCAGGTGGTGGACAGTTGGGCAGAGGAGGTTTCTCAGGGCAGGAGGCATCTGAAGTGGGTCTTGAGAAAGGAGCGTTGCCAGGACAAGAAAATGATGGATGGTGGACGCTGAAGGTAGGGTGGTCCAGGCCGTGACAGCATAGGGAGAGCCTAGGGAGGTGATGAAGCTAGGAGTAATGCTCACAGAGCCCATGAGGCAGGTGGAAGCGGGCCAGCGCTTTTTCCTTGGAAATCTGTGTATCCATGTTGATTAGTATGCTACTGAGATGAAATTTAAGAAGCTTTCAAAAATTACACATTCTGACTTTGAACTGGAGCAGTAAAAAAAAAATTAGGCAAGCAAGAGACATTCAAACCTTCCAAATGCAAATTCATTTTTATACTTCAAACTAGAAGCTCAAATTAATGTTGTTTGTTTTTCTAAACCCTCTGCTTGTTATTGAGAACAGCCTCCAAGTTTCCCAGAGAGATGATCATAGCAAGAATGCCACAGATGTACTTTAAAACATCTGCTTCATCCTTCAATTAGTTCTGAGGATGAAAGCAGCTTGCTTATAGGCCAGGATCCAGGGACCAAGGCTAAAGTCACTAGGGCCACTAATTCTCATTCTGGAGATGGGAGGTTGTGTGTGTGCTCATGAGCTTGTGGACATGTTCATCTGTGTGATGTATGGGTGGCAGTCAGAGGCTGACAGGTTGTCACTAGGAGTCTTTCTCTATTGATATTCACCTGATTGACTGATTGTTTTACTTCAGAGTTGGGCCTCTCAATGAACCTGGAGATCACCAATTGGGTCCAGAAAGCTCGAGGGATCTGCCTGTTTTGGCCTCCCCAACTCTGTGATTACAGTTTTATTAGGAGGGGACTGGGGTCCGAATTTAGGGCCTCATACTTACACAGCAAGTAGTTTGCTACCTGAACCATTGCCCCAGCCCTGAGGGAGGTGCTTTTGTGAGAAGTCTTGTTATTCTGGATTTCTAGAAGGTAAAATTTCAGGGACAATTTGTAAATTTTAACACAGGCTATAATGGACAAAACTAGCAGTATTTCGAATCATTTCACAAGGGACATTTTAGAACACGCATACAGTTTTGCTATTTTGTCAATGTGGAAAAGACCCACTTATGCTTTCTGACTATATTAATTTTTAATTTAAATTTAATTAAATTAATTCAAATTAAGAAGGTGACCATTATCAATTTCCTTTCCTATTAGTTCCTTAATGCGTTGGCAAATTGCATTCTAAACTCCTCCTTCAATGAGCTGGGTACTTATTCATGGGTTTCCTAAGAAAAGATGAATTTGATCTTGATATGCTAATCCCATAGCTGTGGCAGCAATCAAGGAGTAGCTAGGGAGAGAAGTGTATTCTGGTATTAATTATGAATCAGGCATTAAGAACTGGTAAATAATTAAAGCTTCATGTGTCACAACACAAGTTAAGATCAGTGTGTTTTTTCATGACTAAATGCATTGTGGGGGGCTCTTTCTAGTTTTATTTTTATATTGGCCGAGCATCAGCTGGGATGCATATCAGTAACCCTTGTTGACAGGAAATGCACAGTACAAAACTGTATTTACTGTAGTGCATGGATAGGAATTAGCGCTTGGATAAGAATATGTTCGATTTAAGAAGCTGTGGCCTCACATTCCTAGATTTGGATTCATCAATCTTCTGCCCTTTCCTTAGGGTTTTTCAGTCTTTAGGAAGACTGTGCAGAATAACCATATGCTGGGGTAAAAGGTCAGAGTGGATCTCCTCTGGGGTTTGGCCCTCAAATGTGGTGTCTGGACCATCAGCAATGACATGGCCCAGAAGGCAGAGAAAATGCAGAGTCTCTGTTCCATTCAGACCTACTGAATCTGACCCTGCATTTGAATAAGGCTTCCAGATGGTTATTACATACCATGACTTGAGAAGTCCTGCTAAGGCAACTTCCAGCTTGGGGAGTTGGTGGTTTTCCAATCTATGTAGTCTTCCTCTGTGATACAAAGGAGCTAAGATCAACTCCAGTCCTCCAGATATGCCAATTGTTACCCTAAACTCATGAAAACCCAAATACTCAGATAGCACTCAGGTCTGTCTGAGGGCTTCTAAAGGTGTTAGAGGGGACGCTGTTGGATTTGGATCTTGGCTGTGCTCCTGGCAACATCAAGTGCTTTACTAACTTCTTAGTGGTTCAGTTTCAATGGGAAACCATTGTCTGTCTCACAGCACTGTTGTAAAGAGTAAATTAAACAATGCACACAGGAAATAATGCCGTTAGCACAGCTCTCTAAATAGTAGTTGTGATAATAATGGTGGTAGTGATGATGATGAAGGTGCCAAGAAAAAGTTACTTCCCTAGGAATCAACAGATGATAGAAAAGAGACAATTCACTTAGTGGTCAATGAAGGATGCTTGGCAGTTGCTTGGAGGGTAATTGGGTATTTTGTATTATGATGGTCTCTGCCCGTCAGATTCCTTGAAGGGTTGCTCAAGAGGTTTCCCAAATAGACTAGCCAGCAAACCCCATGGACCTCAGGTTTACAAGAGCAGTGTCCTCGTACCTGACTTCTTGATGTGGGTTCTGAGACTCAAACACAGTTCCTCAGGCCTTTGCAGCATGATTTTGCCCACTGAGCTGTCTCCAGAGCCTGGTAGGAGAATGTTTAAAGAGAAGTTGTCATGCTGTCTCTGCTTTGACCTTGTCATGGTTTTCTTCTATATCAAGAGTCAGCCAAATGTCCCTTCATGAAGATATGTGTTACCCTTTTCTCTGGAGGAGAAAATCAGTACCATTCTGGTCTTTTCTGAAGTTTAAATTCAGGAAGAAGGAAAAGCAAATGTTCAAAGTAGTGAGGCCTGAAAGTCTTAGAAATTTCTATTTCATAAAGATGGCTTAAAATATGACTATTAGAGACTTCTGTTAACCACTCAAAGCACAATGATGGTAATGGCATTCAGCCTGTCTCATTTTCCACCCCAGGAGACTCCCCTTTCCTCAGTTGTTCTCAGCCATTCCTGGTCCTGTGAAATATGAAAATGATGCTTATGACGATAATAAATCTTAACCTTTTCAAAAACAGAATGAGCTGTTAGTGGGATGGGGTTAAGGAGCCAGATGCTCAGGAATGTTTCCATTGTCCTTTGAGAATGCCAGGGACCCTTCTGAACAAGATCAAGAATGAGAAGGGGCCGGGTCTGCCTTCTCCCATTAGCCACCTCAGGTCACCAGGTCAGGGCACTGGCCTCCAGGAACCCACGAATATCAAACAAGAAGGGTGCCTTGTTCCTTATTCTCCAGATGGAAAACTGTAGAATTATCCATTATGGCATGAATTGCCACTTTATTTTCAAAGCAGTAAAAGAGAAGAAAAGCCAAACATAAAAAGAAAAAGAAAACTTCATCTTAAACCCTTTCAATTTTTCAGCCTATAAATATAGAAGTCAGGACAAGAGTCCTCTCTTTTAAAATATTTTATGTCAGATTGAACCATATATAATATTTAGCAAGTTTATTTTCTCTCATCTGGGAGGTAAAGGATTTTACCAGCTCCACTCACAGCATAATTTGTGGCTCACTGTTGAGATTTATTAGAACCAAACCCTCAACTTTCCATTTAAGTTTTGGGCACTGAATTTGATTGGATGTCAATTGGTTTTGAAGTTTTGAACTTGGGTCCAAAATTGGTTGCTTGGAGAATCTATGATGCTGGGTAAGGAGAGAAAGAGGACACAGGAGAGGAGAAATCTACCTCACACCTTTCCTCCACAGGGATTAATTTCTCTCTCCTTACTGCTGGTTGTGTAACCCACAAAGGTGTGTGGTGATGCCTTGCAAGGTGTTTTTTCCTCATTTGCCTGACAAAGTGGCCTGCCGGTTGCATGATATGGGATGTCCTTCTATATGCTGTAAATATGTGTTATTGGTTGATAAATAGAGCTGATTTGGTCAATGGCCAAGCAGACTATAGCTAGGCAGGAAATCCAAACAGAGATAGAGAAAGAAAGAAGGCAGAGTTCGGGAGACACCAGGTAGCTGCCGAAGAGGTAAGATACCAGAACATTTCCAGTAAGCCACCTCCACATGGCGATACACAGATTATTAAAAAATGGACTAATTTGTAAGAGAGTGTTAGCCAGTAATAAGCCTGAACATTGGCCAAACAATTAATTTAAGATTAGCCTCCGAGTGATTATTTCATAAGCAGCTATGGGTACCCATGAGTGAAACACTGTCAACTACAGTTACAGTCTTAGGTTCAGAAACCCCAAGGTCTGTGCATTTATCTTGCCTCTGTCACTTTCTGTCTATGGAAGGTAAGGCATGATGTGCCTCAGTCTCCTTATTTTCAAGGTACAAATATTAGTTATGTCTACCGGGTGGGACAAGAGTGAGAATTAAATAGTTGAGTTAATCTACACAATGAAAGTAAAAGCGAACCTATTATAAATTAATTATAATTGCTTGCTACTTTTCATTCTAGCTTTTTGAACTTGAGAATACGGGAAAAGCTTCTCATATTTTCGTAGTGTCAGGTGTAGTACCATTTTATAGTACACATTAATTTCACAGAAGTGTATTATATGCCTACATGGGGTAGGCCCTTTACAGGAAACATAACGTCTGCCCTTCTAGCTTGGTGGGGAGATGAGAAGATGTGTAGTGTTTCCAATAAAGGAGATGTGGGATGCTATTGATCATGTATCCTGGGTTCTTATCTCTGGTCTATAGGATACAGCTTAGGTTTCCCGGAGGGAATTGATATCTTGGAAGGGAAAGAACAAGGAATGTTCCCAAGGGAGACACACACCTATGAAAGTCATCCTGTGAGCTGATTGAATGAGAAAACGTAAAGAAATTTTGGTTGGTTTTTAAGAAAGTGAGGGAACCTCAACAACTTCTCAAGTGGTTTTTGTTGCATACAGAGTATCCAGATCCTCTTGACCATCATGTTTTAATTCCCCAAATAAAGACTGAGTGATGAGTGCTGGGGATGTAGCTCAGTCATGCCTGTTGAGTATGCTCAAAGTCCTGGGTTTGATTCCCAGCACCACACAGACCATATCGTAGTCCCAACACACAGAGGCAGAGTCATAAGGGTCAGAAATTCAAGGTATTTTCAGCTATATAGCAAGTTCAAAGCTATTTCAGGCTATCTGAAACCTTGTCCTTATTAATAGAATGAATGATAGAGGAGGTCCACCCGAAAAAGGTCCCTGTGCAAAAGACTCCATGCTGAGTCAAGACTTATGTATATCCACATGCTTCAGTAAGCATATTTTTCCTTAATTACTTTCTTACACATATATTTTACTGACATTGCCCTCTGAATCTTGCAATGTCTCTAGTCACTCACCATGATGGTGCTCATAGAAGAGTTCACTACAAGTAATGAATAGTTTTTCTCATAAAGAAAGCAGATCAAGCTTCTTTCCTTTCTTATCTAGAACTTGTCATCCATAATCTCTGCTCTGTCATTGTTGGAGTCTGATTGCCATCTGGATCTTTCTGATTACCCCTTTTACACTCAGCTTCCCCCTTACTGTGTTTCTTATCGTGAAAGTCATAAACTGAACGTTGATATGGAAGACAGAGGGTCAAGCAACAACAGATTGCTCACTCATTTAAAAGCTATGGAGGATAAGAAGTAAAACTATACAAGCTCTTACCTGGAAATCAAGCAGAGGTGAGTCATCATCTTCCTCTCAGAGCAGAATGGAAGGAATCCTTGTCTGTATTCCTGTATTCACCATGTTTCTCTGAAGATAAACCCTTGATTGAGTTGGAAGCTTGGCTGCTTCCTGCCCCTGATAGCTGAATCCCCTTGACTCTCAGTAACCTTCTCAGCATTTCACTCAACAAGATCAATAGCTTTCCATTAATCCTTCTGGACTTGGAGGAAGCAGAATAGATGAGAGAAGGCAATTCAAGTGATAGATACTTCAGAATCACCCAAAGCTAAATGGTTATTTCATATATTGAATCCAGGAGAGAGATTCGCTATAAATGTACACATTTTCCCAAGACAGGTGAGTGACTGCATGGTTTTCTGGAGCAAGGATGAATTGATTGTCAGTCTTTCTTTCTTTCTCTCTTTCTTTCTTTCTTCCTTCCTTCCTTTCTTTCTTTTTTCTTTCTTATTTTCTTTTGTTCTTCCCTTCTTCCTTCCTTCCTTCCTTCCTTCCTTCCTTCCTTCCTTTCTTTCTTTCTTTCTTTCTTTCTTTCTTTCTTTCTTTCTTTCTTTCTTTCTTTCTTTCTCCTTTTTCCCCCTTTTCTTTTTGAAACAGGATCTCACTGTGAAGCCCAGGCTGGCTTGAAACTCAGTACATAGTCCAGACTGCTCTTGACATTCAGTCCTCCTGCTTTCCCTCCCCGAATGCTGGTGTGATAGGCATGGTGACCAACATTTAGAGAATAAGCTAATTTTTGTGCTTTCTTTTTCCACACAAAAGAGAATGTCTGCAAAATAAATCTCTCCCTGGAGAACTTTTCAGAACCAGTGAACATGTGCAGCGGCTTCCTTTTTTAAAAAAGCACATGTTTTGTTTTAATGGAGAGTTTATTATTCTGTACATGTGGGAGATAGAATTGGGTTAGATGAGGATTTCTCACAAGAAGACAAATAGTATGAAGACAGAAGTGTGCACAGCAGCTTCTATCGCTGCTGCAGGGTAGCCATTCCAAGGGTTGGCATATGAGCCCAGGGGATAACAGCAAGGCTCTCTACAATTTGGATTCGGAATTTTCCTAAAAGCCCATTTGTGAGCATCTTTGTACCCAACCCACAGTGCTACCAGGAGGTGGCAGAGCCTGCAAGAGGTGGCAGGTAGAGGACAGTGGTGGGCTATTACAGGTCCGTCCTTGACTAGGACGGTGGAACTCCAGTCTCATTCTCTTTGTCTTGTAGGCTGTTGTGATGTGATCACCATGTGCCTTTGTGCAAGCCCCAAACCAACGAGTTCTTAGCTGATTATGAGCAGAAATCCTCAAAACTGTGAGTCAATATCAAACATTCTTCTTTTGTAACTTCAGTATCAAAGGTGTTTTGTTACAGGGTTAGAAAGCCGCCTAAGAAAGGCTTTAGTGAAAATGGAAATGACCACTCAACAATAGTAGCAACGTCAGCTGAACCTTTGAGCAGAGTTTTCATAATTTCTTTCTGGTAAAGACAAGGCCACTCATTTATTTATATGCAACCTAAATGATTATGTAGGTCTTGTATTTTAGCACTTTCTTTTAAAAACAGCATCCTTGAAGGGCAAATTTGATCAAAACATATTGTATGTATGCATTAGATTATCAAATATCGAAACATTGTATGCATACATTAAATTATCAAAAATAAATTAAAATATTATTAAAATCAGCATCTCTTAAAAGTGATCAAAATAGGGTATAAATGAAATGAGAAGTATCAGACTGCCTAAGGCTTGGAGTGGGAGGTAGCAGAAGCTGCTCTACGCTCAGCCATCTATCTCTCAGAAGCAATCATTTTGAGCTTTTATAGCTGTTGCCTTGCAGTTATTGCTGTTTTTAAGCTTATCAGTGTGAGTCATTAATTCTTCTCTTTAGGTAGTGTGGTCAGTTACTACACACTTTACTCCTTACACCTTCTGACTCTGACCTTCAAAAAATGTTTCTCAGATAAGGAAATGATGTGACTACATTGTTATGACTTTCTGGATACCTGTCTGTAGAATGAATTTTTCCCAAGAGAACTTTCTAGAATGACAGACTCTCTCTCTCTCTCTCTCTCTCTCTCTCTCTCTCTCTCTCTCTCTCTCTCTCTCTCTCTCTCTCTCTGTGTGTGTGCAGTGACTTCCTTTTTAGAGTCAATGGAGTCCCATGATTATTTTTCCTTCAGTAGCTGTTGTTTTCACTCAGGTTTGCAAATAATTTACCTGTTCTGTGCATTGTTTGTTTTCAATACATCCTGAACAATTTCCTATCTAGGAAGTCTTTTATTACCACATATTTATAACATAGCAGTGGGTTTCTATATGGTATGTTCATATATGAAAATATTATATTTTTATCATATTGCTCTGTGGTACTCAGATTGAAAGAACACATCAGCCTGTGACCATACCACCTAGAATGATTCCAGTCTCATCCGAAAGGATGTCTCACACTCCACCTGGGTATGTCCCCCTTCGTCAGTCTTCCGTGCAATTCTTCCTTTGTTGAGCATTTTCCATGAAGTATCATCTTCCTTAAGAGGAGCACTGTATCCTTCCTTACCTCTGGCATGTACTAGATGAATGTTCATTAAGAGTTTGATGAATGAATGAATGACTGTATTTCCATGGGGTGTTGAACAAATGAGTTTAGGCTTTATATGCTTGAATGAGCTTACTTTCAGATGTAAAATATGGTAATATAATTGCTTGAATCCATCAATTTCCTTCCTCCTTGTCTTTACATTGTACTCTTGAGTTCATTATGCAAATATTCATATGTTCTCAAGTATAACCTGAATTGAAACCAAAAAGTGGGTAGTACAAGTACTATCAATCACGCACAAAGATTAGCTATGAATACTTAAGTCTGGTAAGAAATAGCTGATATTTATTCAAAACTTTCATGCAATCTTTACACCTGGACAAGCTACTCCATACATATTGTTGTTACCTTGCATTCCTCCTTAGTGTTAACACTGACTGTAAATCATATGCAGTATCTTCTACTGTGCTCTGCACTTCCTGCCCCTCTTACTGGAATTTTCCTCCCTTTGTCCTTCACTAATCTCTTTACCACAGGTCATGCCTATGATTTCTTCCTGGCCTAGCTCAACTGTCTTTGACCAGGATTATTTTTCCCTATTTAAATTCTTCTTTGCCAACTGGAATTGAATTTTTAGTTGCGTGATTTTTTAGATTAGCGACTGCATCCCCTCCTAGACAGCAAGCATCCTAGGTGTGGGATCCCATTTGGATTTGCTTTTGTCTCATCTGTAGCATTTACATCATTAAAACCCTCAGTTACACCATTAAAAGCCTCCTTCAAGGACTGTAGATGGAGCTCAGGGAGAAATCCAGAGAATCATTAGGTCATACTTTGAAAACCTGTACTCCACAAAATTCGAAAATTTAAAGGAAATGGATGACTTCCTGGACAGCTATCAATTGCCAAAACTAAATCAAGAACAGATAAGCAATTTAAATAGACCTATAACCCCTATGGAAATAGAAGCTGTCATCAAAAGTCTCCCAACCAAAAAAAGCCCAGGTCCAGATGGCCTCAGTGCAGAATTCTACCAGAAATTCAAAGAACAGCTTATACCAATTCTTCTCAAAGTGTTCCACACAATAGAAGCAGAAGGGTCTTTGCCAAACTCTTTCTATGAGGCTTCAATAACCTTGATCCCCAAGCCACACAAAGATACAACTAAGAAAGAGAACTTCAGACCAATATCCCTCATGAACATTGATGCAAAAATACTCAATAAAATACTGGCAAATCGGATCCAAGAACACATCAAAACAATCATTCACCACGATCAAGTAGGTTTCATCCCAGGAATGCAGGGATGGTTCAACATACGAAAATCCATCAACGTAATCCACCATATAAACAAGCTGAAAAACAAAAATCACATGATCATCTCACTAGATGCTGAAAAAGCCTTTGACAAAATCCAACACCCCTTCATGATAAAGGTCTTGGAGAGATCTGGGATAACAGGGACATACTTAAACATAATAAAAGCTATATACAGTAAACCAACAGCCAACATCAAACTAAATGGACAGAAACTCAACGCAATTCCTCTAAAATCAGGAACAAAACAAGGCTGTCCACTCTCTCCATACCTTTTCAACATGGTACTTGAAGTTCTAGCTATTGCCATACGACAACAAAGGGGGATCAAGGGGATACAAATTGGGAAGGAAGAGGTCAAACTTTCACTGTTTGCAGACGATATGATAGTTTACATCAATGACCCAAAGAACTCTACCAGGGAACTCTTACAGCTGATTAACACCTTCAGCAAAGTGGCAGGCTACAAGATCAACTCAAGAAAATCAGTAGCCCTACTATATACAGATGATAAAAGGGCTGAAAGAGAAATCAGAGAAACATCACCCTTTACAATTGCCACAAACAACATAAAATACCTTGGGGTAACGCTAACCAAACAAGTGAAAGACCTGTATCGTAAGAACTTTGAATCTTTAAAGAAAGAAATTAAAGAGGCCCTCAGAAAATGGAAAGATCTCCCATGCTCTTGGATAGGTAGGATCAATGTAGTAAAAATGGCAATCCTGCCAAAAGCAATCTACAGATTCAATGCAATCCCCATTAAAATCCCAGCACAGTTCTTCACAGACCTTGAAAGAACAATAATCAATTTTGTATGGAAAAACAAAAGACCCAGGATAGCCAAAACAACCCTGTTCAACAAGGCAACGTCCGGAGGCATCACCATCCCTGACCTCAAGCTCTATTATAGAGCTATAGTCCTGAAAACAGCTTGGTATTGGCACAAAAATAGACAGGTAGACCAATGGAATCGAATTGAAAACCCGGGTATTAACCCACACACATACGAACATCTGATCTTTGACAAAGAAGCTAAAAATATACAATGGAATAAAGAAAGCATCTTCAACAAATGGTGCTGGCATAATTGTAGACTGGCATGTAGAAGAATGCAGATCGATCCATGTCTATCGCCATGCACAAAACTTAAGTCCAAATGGATCAAAGACCTCAACATAAATCCAGCCACACTGAACCTCTTAGAAGAGAAAGTGGGTGGTACCCTTGAACGAATTGGTACAGGAGACAGCTTCCTGAACATAACACCAGTAGCACAGGCAGTAAGATCAACAATTAATACATGGGACCTACTGAAACTGAGAAGCTTCTGCAAGGCAAAGGACACAGTCAGCAAGACAAAAAGGCAGCCCACAGAATGGGAAAAAATATTCACTAATCCCACATCTGACAGAGGGTTGATCTCCAAAATTTACAAAGAACTCAAGAAGCAAGTCTCCAAAACACCAAAGGACCCTATTAAAAAGTGGGCTGCAGAACTAAATAGAGAGTTTTCAATAGAGGAGTCTAAAATGGCTGAGAGGCACTTGAGAAAGTGCTCAACATCCTTAGCCATCCGGGAAATGCAAATCAAAACAACTCTCAGATACCATCTCACCCCTGTCAGAATGGCTAAAATCAAAAACACCAATGACAATTTATGCTGGAGAGGATGTGGTGAAAGGGGGACACTCCTCCATTGCTGGTGGGAGTGCCAACTGGTTCAGCCACTTTGGAAATCAGTGTGGCGATTCCTCAGAAAAATGGGAATAAACTTACCACAAGACCCAGCAACTCCACTCTTAGGCATATATCCAAAAGATGCCCATTCATACAACAAAGATGTCTGTTCCACTATGTTCATAGCAGCTTTATTTGTAATTGCCAGAACGTGGAAGCAACCTAGATGTCCCTCACCTGAAGAGTGGATAGAGAAAATGTGGTACATCTACACAATGGAGTACTATTCAGCAGAAAAAATAATGGAATCATGAGATTCGCAGGCAAATGGATGACACTAGAAGAAACCATCCTGAGTGAGGTAACCCAGTCACAAAAAGAGAAACATGGCATGTACTCTCTCATATATGGATTTTAGACATATATCTGGGGAGTGCCAGCCTACAATCCTATGGCCAGAGAGTCTGGGAAACAGAAACTTTATTTAGTGGCTGATCGAAGAAGAGGCAGGCTCCCTTGGTTAAGTACTGAGCTGAACTCAAGAAAGCCAGTAACAGAGAGGGAGGACTGATGATCAAAGGGATTAAGACTGGGCTGGTCTAACCCCCAGAAACAGCTGACCAGACAAAGGTTAACTCTTGAATCCCAGGCATTAGCCTGGGAAGCCAGCATGGGACTGATCAAGACCCCCTGAATCTGGGTGTCAGTGAAGAGGCCTAGGGATTCTATTGAGCCTTGGGCAGCAGATCAGTACCCATCCCAAGTATACACACGGACTTTGGACTCCAATAGAACAATGTGAGGTGCACTCTCACCCTGAACTCTTGGGGAAGGGTCTAGGCCCTGCCCTATATGAAATGACAGACTATGGACACCCCCATGGAGGGCCTCACCCTCCCTGGGGGAATGAGGGGATAACGGGGGGGGGCACGGGAGGAAGGGAGGGAATGGGCGAGGGACCTGGAACTGACTTGTGAAGCAACCTTGATTCTTATCTAAATTTAAACTGGAAAATAAAATTAAAAAAAAAAAGCTTGCCTGGCATGCACAAAGCCCTGGGTTTGACCTCTAGCATGGCAAATCACCAACTAACCACCACCTCCTCCTCCTCCTCTCCTCTGCCACCACCTCCTCCTCCCCCTCCTCCCCACCTTCTCCTCCCCCTCCTCCTCTACCACCACCACTACCACAACCAGCAACAACAAAACAAATCAGCATTAAAACATGACCCAAAACACACACACACACACACACACACACACACACACACACAGAGAGAGAGAGAGAGACTTATTTACTTATTTATTTATTTGTCCTAATTTGGTTTCTGTTCCTGTGATAGATACCACAAATAAAAATAATTGGGAAGAAGAAAGGGTTTATTTCAACTTCCAGGTGACAGTCTATGACTGAGGGAAGTCAGGGTAGGAACTCAAAGCAGGAAACTAGAATAGAAACTGCGGAGGTATACTGGTTACTGACCTTGCTCTCTGGATGGCTCAACTAGTTTTCCTGTACAGCTTAGGCCTGACTGTGTAAGGATGGTGTTTCTCACAGTAGGCTGCACTCTCCTCTCCTACCAATCATAACTGAAGACAATCTCTCAGAGGCATGGCAGCAGACCAGTGGTCTAGACAATTCTTCTATGGAGGTTCCCTCTTCCCAAGTAACTCTGGATTGTATCAAGTTGATAATAAGACTAACCAGGATATTTATACACCTATTATTTATTTATTTACTTAAAAGTTTTCTAACTAGGCTTTTGGAAAATTTCTTTCTGAATATGTTAGTGAAAAGTTTACTTTTGGGTGAAGGACTGAGAGGAATGAGTAGAATTGGGAAATAGAGATTCAGTGGGGTTTTGTCCTATTGGGTATGCAAAGAAAATATGAAAATTTCTCTTCATAATGAGTTTATTTAAATATGATGCACTATAACACTTCATCTGTCATCATGAATATTCAAGTCTTCCCACTTCAGTGAATTTTCTAAATAAACATCTTACCTTATTCAGTACAGAAACATTTAAAATATATTTTATATTTTTGAACAAAGTATTTTCACTATGCATAGAGATCTTTCTGTTTCTTTGAAAGAACACACTGACCCTAATCATTTTTCTGGTGACACTGTCACTTTTAGGGACATTAGAAAGTAAAATGTACTCATGATTGATTGCCACAAGTAAGTACGATATATGGGATAAAGAAATAGGTTAGCTATGAAGATCTTGGTTTTTTTCAATTTAAGAAATGAAATATTAGTCAATACTAGAATGTATTTCAAAATATGGGTATAGTAAAACCAAATAATTGCACTGCATCCGTTGTCTGTCTCCAGCCCCATCCTAAAACTGGGATGTCTTAATGGCCTCTAGGATGTGTTGGTTTCTAGACTCTTTACTCAGAACTTTATTTGGAGTTTTCTTTATGATTATCTTTCATTTTGATGGCTTCATAGTGCATTTTTGAAGTCTGAACAATGTTTTATTTAAGCTTGCACATTTGTGATTGTTTCTAAATTGGGCCCAGCATTTAGAAACACACTTTCATTTTGCTTAGTATTATGCTCACAAGGGCTATCGTTGTCAGTGGTACAGCTGTTTTTTTTCTTTTAATTTTCTGATGCATAATACACCATCCTGAGACTCATTTGTTTTTCGGCTATGCCTTTATGCTACTGCTATGAGCATACTTCCTCTGTGTCCCTAGTGCATGTATCTGAGAGGTTATCTCTGGATCTACGGTTGGTGTTGCTGAGTCATAGGTTACGTGCCTTTTAGACTAGATAAAGCCCAAATGCTCTCTGTAGTAATTGTGCGAATTTACACTCCCAGAAGCAAATTTAAGCATTTTAGTTCAACGTTCTATCACTTTGTGTTGTCAAACCTCTAATTTTTACCAAGCTGGCAAGTGTGAAGCGGTATTTCATTATGGTTTTAATTTGCATTTCTCTGATTACTAATGAGGCTGAGCCTTTTCTGCACATATTTATAGGCTACTCATGAGCTCTGTTTCTGTGAAGTGCCTGTTCAGACACCCTGCCCATTTTTGATTGAGTTTTGTTTGCCTCTTTTGCATGTTGATCTCTAGTTCTTTATGGTATATGTCCTTGAAGTTTTGAGATCTTTTATTGTAAGAGGTACTGCTCTTTTATTTACTACTATGAAAGAAGTATACTAACAAATACAGAAATAGACACAATGGATTATAAGATGCACCCCAATTAAAGAGCTGCTAAGACAGAAAAGAAATTTGCAATTTATAACAATGAAATATTGTATCATCTAGATTTTAATCCTTTGCCAATTAAACATATTTTCAAACATAGCCTCTCAGTTTGTGTTTTGTTTCATTATCCTTGTATATTCTCCTTTTGAAAGCTAGTTTTTAATTTAATGTAGTTCAATTTTAGCATGTTTTCTTCCACATTTTGTGTTTTAACAAGGGTTTCCTGCCTCGAGACAATAAAGAAATCTCCCTATTTAAAAAATATTTTCCTTTATATGTTTTATAGGTTTGCCTCCCATGTTAACAATTTTTAATTAACTTGGAATTGATTTTGGATTATGTTATGAAAGAATCTGCAAAGTAATATTAATTGCTCTAGTACTGGGTAGTCCTTCTTTTTTTATCTGACCTGTAATTCTATCTTAATCTCAAGTCAAGTATCTGAATCTGTGTGCATCTGTTGAGGGCTTGTAAGTCAACTCCATTGGCATTTCTCTTTATTTCAACACCACCACACAGTGCAGTGTGGATTTACTGTGAAGCTTGCTATGGTTTTGATGTTGATGGAACCTATGTCTTCAGCTACTGGTGTTATCTTGGGAAGCTCTGGAAACCTTAGAGGTAGGGTCACTGGAGATTGGGACACTTTGTTCCTGGTCCATGAAGGGTGTAGCTTTCTGCACCATACACTCCCACCTCCATGACATTCTGTTCAAGCTTGTGTGGCCCCAGTGTCATGGATTAAATCTTCTTAGACTACACATCAAAACAAATTCTTCCCTTTTAAAGTTGTATTTTCAGAATCCCATTACAGCAATACAAAATTAATAAATACAGAACCAATGAGACTTAAACCTCAATGCCTCATTCAGCATTTCTGTTGTACATGGATCCCTGATTTTTTTGTATTGTTGTGGTTTCTGTTCAAATGTGGATAAATTATAAAATACTTATGTCTTATGTATCCTATATCTACTCTTACATGAAAATTAATTACTAGTCATAAAATATTTTTTCCTTGTAGAACTAGGGATTTGACCTAGAACCGTGAACATACAATGATATAGCACTTTACAACTTGATTCCTATGGAATATTTTACATATTCTTGTGTGTATGTGTGTGTGCGCGCATGCATATGGCAAGTGTAGATGTCACTCCTCCTCAGGTGTCATCCATTTTTAAAAAACATATTCTCTTTTATTTTTATTTTAAATTTAAATTTAAATTAGAAACAAGGTTGCTTCACATGTCAATCCCAGGTCCCTCTCCCTTTCCCTCCCCTCCTCTTATGCCCTCCCACCAACCCCTCCAATATCCCCTCATTTCCCCAGGGAGGGTGAGGCTCTCCATGGGGGTGTCCATAGTCTGTCATTTCATCCAGGGCAGGGTCTAGACCCTCCCCCAAGAGTCCAGAGTGAGAGTGCATCTCTCATTGTTGGATGGGCACCCAAAGTCCATTTGTTTACCCGGGATAAATACTGATCTACTACCCAAGGCCCAATAGATTACCTAGGCCTCCTCACTGACACTCATGTTCAGGGGTTCTTGATCAGTCCCATGCTGGATTCCCAGCCATCAGTTTGGGATTCAAGAGCTAACCCTTGTCAGGTCAGCTAAAAAACATATTCTCTTACTGGCTGGGAATCTTCAAGTAGGCTAGGGATCCTACTGTCTCCATTGCTCTGATGCTGGGATTACAAGGGCACACCACCAAACCTGATTTTTGTATGTATGTTTTGGGTATAAAACCCAGGTCTTCATGCACTTTTATGACTAAACTCTCTCCCCTGCCTATTATTTCGGCCTTTGCTTTTTACATGTGTTTTAGAATAATTTGTCAAATTCCATAAATAGACATCAGCATTTTCATGGAATTATATCTGTGCACCAATTTTGAAAGCTGTGACACCATTTACAAAATTAGGCTGTCCAATTTATGAATTTGGTATATCTCTCCATGTTTAGCTCTTCTTCAGTGTTTCAAAATGGTTTCACAGTTTTTTAAAGAGCATTTTATGTGGCTCTTATTGGACTTAGAGTACTCTCTGTCTTTGGTAGGATATTATTAATAAATACCTTTTAAAATAAAATACTCCATTTCCAAGTGCCATCAATGGTTTATAGAAATGAAATTGATTTTTTAAATATTGATTTTGTATTTAACAATATTATTTAATTTTATTGCTATTTCAAGTAATTTTTCTCTAGGCAATCATGTAATATTGATATTATCAACTTTGATTAACTTTTTCAGCCATATTTTCCATTCCTATATCTGCTTGCTTCTGCCTCTTGATTGCTGGGATTAAATGCCTGTGACACCACCATACCCAGACCATTCTTACATATTTTATTTTTGCCTTCCTTCCAGCCCCTCCCACATCCTCCTTATCTCCCTACCCACTCAACTTTATGTTCTTTCTTTCTATGTTAAAAAAAACCCCAAAGCAGAAACAAAAACTAAATCCAATGAAACACAAAAACTTAAACATACAAAAGCCCTATAAGACTAAAAAAATCCCAAACACACACACACAAGTCACAGAGTTTGTTTTGTGTTGTTCAACTACTCCTGGGCCTGGGACCTGCCATGGAGTGTAGATGATAGACCCAGTAGTATTCCACTGGAGACAGCTGACTTACTCTTTGCTAGAAAGGGTCAGTTGCAAGTAACTTATTGATCAGAGGCAAGACCCCATGTCTACTTCCTTCTCTCACTGCTGGGAGTCATCTAGCTTGAGCCTCTGCAGATCTTGTACATGCTGCCACAATCTTGTGATTTCACATGTGCATCCATCCTCTTATGCCTGGAAGATACTGTTTCCATGGGCTTACCCATCACCTCTGGCTCTCACAATCTTTCTCCTCCTCTTTCACATAGATCCCAGAGCCTTGAGGGGAAGGGTTAGATGAAGACATTTCATTTAAGACGAATGCTCCAAAGTCTCTCACTCTCTGCACACTGTCCAGCTGTGGGTCTCTGTATTTGCTCCCATCTACTGCAAAAAGAAGTTTCTCTGGTGTGTGATGAGCAAGTCACTTATCTATGGGTATGGCAGTATGGCATTAGGAGTCATTTTATTTCTCTGGTATTTTAACAGAAAAAGAATTAGGTTTTCCCTTAGGCCTATGTCCTATCTAGTCTCAAACACTTGGTCACTTTAGCAGTGTCAGTTATACTTTTCGTTTCACAGAGTGGGTCTTAAATCTAATAAGAAAGTGACTAATTACTCTCTTAACATTTGTTTCACAATTGCATTAGTGCATCTTGCAGGCTTGTAGATGGGTGATGTTCACAAGTAAATGCCTCCATTAGTAGTGTGTATAACACCTTTCAACACCATGAATGCTAACCAATAGGGGTAAAGCCACTAGTTAGGCTCCAGCTTGACTTCTCTGGGTTTGATAACACAAGCATTATTTTCAGGAATAAAGTCCTATCATTAGTTTGTGGAGAGCCTTAGCAATAGCCTGTGATGTTTGGGGTGGGGTGAACATTTAATGATTCAACCTGTTCCTGACACCGGAGGTTTTCCTTGCTGTCATATGATGTTCACTTGTGACTAGTATTTGTGACTTCTTTTATATTCCTTTCATTTATGTATATGTTTTAGGAAGCTTCTACAGCAGTAGGTTTTCATTTGTTTTTCCAAATGGCCTTTACGTTAGTTGTCCCTCCCCATAGTCCCTTTTTTACCCTACTCCTCACTCCTTCCTATTTAATCCTCCTATCTAAGTTTCTCTTTTTCTCTACATAACACTACATTCTATTTCTCCTTCCTTGGCAGTTCCCCTCACCCTAGTTCCTTACTAGGTCCTAACTCCTTTGGTTATTTGGAATGAAACTCATATCAACATCTTAAAATACAACATCTGCATATAAGAAAAAACAGATATTTATTTTTTTGGGGGGTTAAGTTACCTCACTCAGAATGTTTTTTTCCTTCAGACCCATCCATTTACCTGCATATTTCATTTTCTTAACAGCTCTGTGATATTCCACTGTGTAAATGTATCACATTTTTATTATCCATTTGTCAGTTGATGGACCCACAGGATCTTTTCAGTTCTGCCTGTTTTGAATAGAGCAGTAAGGAGCATGGAAGAGCACTTATCTCTGTAGTAGGGTGGATCTTGAGGTAGAGCTATTCCTAGTTTCCTGAGTAACTACCACACTTATTTCCATAGTGGCATTGCTATCAGTAATGTGTAAATGTTCCATTTCCCCAGGATCACTACCAGCATGTGTTGTCATTTGTTTTTACAGTCTTGGCAATTCTGCTTGGGATAAAGTAGTTTTAATTTGCATTTCCCTGATGGGTAAGGATGTTGAAACATTTAAGTGTTTCTCGTGTTATGTTTCATCTTTTGAGACCTCTCTGCTTAGTTCTGTATCCCATTTTTAAATAGGTTATTTGTTTTCTTGATGCTCCCTTTTTAATTCTTTATATATTCTAGTTACTAACCATCTACTTGATGTTATACATATATGATAAATATCTTTTCTGTAGCTTGCTGCTTTGCTGGAATGTTGATGTTCTTTGCTGTACAGGAACACTTCAGCTTCATGAGGCCCCCTTTAAAATTGTTGTTCCTAGTGTCCATATTATTGATATTCTGTTGAGAAAGTCTTTTGGGGTTCAATGCCATTCCCCACTATCTCTTCTCTCAGGTTCAGCGTGTCTGGTCTTATGTTGTGGTCCTTGATCCATTTGAAGATGAGTTTGGTGCAGGGTGATAAGTATAGATCTGTTTTCATTCTTCTACATGCAGCCATTGAGTTTGACCAACACCATTTGTTGAAGATCCTGTCTTTTCCCCAGTGTATATTTTGGACTTCCTTGTAAAAATATAAGGTGTCTGAAGGTGTATCTGAGCCTTTAATTAGATTCCACTGACCAGTGTATCTATTTTTATGACAATCCCATGCTGTTTTTATTACTGTATCCTTGTAGTACAACTTGAAATTTGAGATGGTGATACTTCCAGCAGTTCTTTTATTGTTCAGGATTGTTTTAGCAATCTTGGGACTTCCTCAATGTTTGAAGGGAATGCTATTGAGGTTCTTATAACTGCTATCCAGGTGCTCCTCCTGAACTACAACACAATCTAATAGTATTTTCCAAAGCACAAAAGCATTTCATTTTGGTAACATTGGCTTTATTACTTCATTTTTAGCCATGAGTGCTTTTAGTGCAATATCTAAGAAAGAGTTGCATATGTCAACACCATGAAGATTTATGGCTTTTCTGTGAATGTTACTTATTAGCTATAAATTTTCATCTTCCTCTGAAAAATATTTGAATTTATTGAAATGACCACACTTTATTTTATCTTCTAATGTAGTGAAATACATTAACTTGATTTCCTAATGTTAAGCTGACTGTTAATCCTGTTATGAATTCGAGTTGTTCATGACATTTTAATAGATTGTTAGATTTGGTTTGATGATATTTTACTTAGTGATTTTGCATCTGTGTTCATGGATGAGATTGTATACATAATTTTCTTTTCTGTAATTGTCTTTTCCAGCTTTAGAAATAAGGTTGTGCTGCCAAACCAATAAATTGAATTGAATGAAGAAATATTCTGTTTTTTGCTCTATTCTGGAGTAGACTTTTAAAAGATTGAAATTATTATTCCTTGAATGTTTGTATAGTTTATTGAATAAATTATTTGTGGTTTTTTGCATGGAGATATTTGAAACTTTCGGTTACAAGTTTTAAAAATTTATTCTTTCTAGAATCATATATAATGTATTTTGATTATATTCACCCCAAGTTTTCCCAGATCCACCCCCTTTCTTATCAATCCAATTTTATGTATACTCCTCTTCAAAAACAAAACAAACAACAAAATGTGAAGACCAGTTTGTGCTACCCAAATGTTCTTAGATGTCTGGTTTTTCTCTGGAATGTGGTTGACTTACCAGGGGCAATATCCTTAGAGAAAACTGACTCCTTCTCTCCCAATAACCAACAATTGCCATTAGCATACATCTAGGTATAGGATTTTGTACTCAAACCCATTTTCCACAGTGGACTTGCACAGATCTTGTGTATGCTGTCAGTTTCTGAGAGTTCATATGTAAAACTACTCGATTGTATCCAAAGACACCGTTTCACTGCAGTCATCCATGGCTTCTGGCTCTTAACTCCTTTCACTTCCTCTACCACAATGATCCTTAAACCTTTGGGGAAAAGGGTGTGGTATATATATTCCATTTAGGGATGAGTATTCTGCTACCTCTTGTTTTCTGTGATGTTATTTTTATTTAACTTGATATATGAGTAATTGGTTGAGTGATTTCTTGATTAATGATTGATGTGAAAGGACCCAGTCCATTGTGGGTAGTGCCAAGTCTGAAAAAATGGTCTTGGCTTGTGTAAGAAATGATGTTGAGCAAGCCAAGAGGAGCAAGTCAAGCCAGTAAGCGGCATTCCTCCATAGCCTCTGCTTCAGTTCTTGCCTCTCCATTCCTGCTTTGAATTCCTGCTTCATTCTCCCCAGTGATGAAGAATGACCTGAGAGTTTTAAGCTCAAATAAATCATTTCCTCCCCAAGTTGCTTTTAGTTATGGTGTTTTGTCACAGCAATAGGAATGTGACTAAGGCAGGGGCCTTGGACAGTTGTGGGTATTTTCATCACCCAGTATTTACTGCAAATAGAAGCTTTTCTGATAAAAGTAGTGACATATACTAATCTACAGGCGTAACAGTAAGCCATAAGGAGATCGCTGTGTCCATTTAGCAAAATAACAGTAATGGGTTTTCCTCAACTGTGACCTGTCTAGCTATAGGTTCTTATCTCTGTAACAGTGCCAGGTACTGCTCTTGTGGAGCAAGACATACACCCAATCAGGAAGTGGTTGGTTACTTCTCTAATGCTCATGTCTCTGTTGCACCAGTGGGCATGTCTTGCCAGGCTACTCATTATTGTAGCACAAAAGGCTTATAGCTATGTAATAGTGATGCTTACTTTTCTCCTTTGCTATCATTCATAACTCCTTCCAGCAGTATGAAATCTAGAAAGTGGGAATGACTCTTCCAGGCCAGTACCATCTTGAAGAATCCCTTTCTCCACGAGTCAAGTATCTGGTGTCCATAGTAACAGAGTCTTAGTATCAAGTTTGGGAAGGTAATTGTCCCATTGCTGCAATGAAATACCTTGACCAAAGCAACTTGGGAAGGAAATGGTTTATTTCACTCACAGTTCCACATAACAGTGAGGGAAGAAACTCACACAGGGAAGGAACCTGGAGGTAGGAACTGATGCAGAGGCCACAGAAAAGTTCTACTGGCTTGATCCCCATAGCATGCTTAGCCTGATTTCTTATAGAACCCAGGATCACCAGCCCAGGCATGGCCCCACCCCCAATAGTCTGGGCCCTCCCCCATTAGTCATTAACAAGAAAATGCTTTACAACCCAGTCTTCTGGAAGCATTTTCTCAATTGATTTTCCCTCCTTCCAGATAACTCTAGTTTGTGTAAGTTGACATAAAAGTATACAGCACAGTAACCAAAATCATTGTCAATAACATGTAATGTTTGTGGGTCTTCAGGATCTTACTGGCCAAGGACTCCAAAATAAGTCACTTATTCCTGGCACTAGGCTTTTTATTTGTTACTTCTTTGGTCTAGTAGGGGCATTGTTGCCCCACTATAGAGAAACTCCACTTGAAAACTCTCTCTCTCTCTGTCTCTGTCTCTCTCTCTCTGTATGTATGTAAGTTTCTATTGTAATATTTTCTATATGACTTAAAAAAAGATCTTTAGTGTTATCTGTCCCTCCCCATATGTTCTCCTCTACCTTGCTATTCCCTCCTCCACTCTAATTTAACCTTTTCTGTTCCATTATCACCTTTAACCCTTTATACCAATGCATTCTATCTTCCGTTACTCGAAAAGGACTCCCCATGGTTCCTTATTAGTTTCCTGACCTCTAGGGTTATTCCAAATGAAATATTTGATTCAAAGGTTCAGAGAGGAACATTCACCAATGAGAGAGAATATGAAACATTCACCTTTCTGAGGCTGAATTAACTCACTCAGAATAATTGCTTCAAGCTGCATCAATTTACCTGTGAATGTCATAATTTTATTTTTCTTAGGTGCTGAATAATATTCCATTGTGCAAATATACCACATTTTCATTATCCATTCATCAGTTGGTGAACATATAGGCTGTTTCAAGTTCCATGCTATTGTGAATACAGCAACAACAAACACGGATAAGTCAGATATCTCTGTAGTGGGATATAGAGTCCTCTAGGTATATGCCCCAGATTGGCATGGCTGGCTCATGTGACAGATCTGCTTTCATCCTTTTGAGGAACCTTCACACTGAGTTCCATGGTGGCTACACAAATCTACACTCCCAACAGCAGTGAATAAGTGTTCCTCTTTCTCTGCATCCGTGCCAGCATTTGTCATCATTTGATTTTCAGATCTTAGCCATTTTGAGTGGGATATGAAGAAATCTCAAAGCAGTTTTTTTGTTTTATTTTTAGAACTTAAAAGGGATTTACCTGTGACCTCTTAGATATTAGCTTGTAAATACAAGACTGTAAATGTATTAAGAGACTATTTCTGTTAAAGTTTCCATTGTGTTTCACTTCAAGTCCTCACAAGTTGAAGTCTCATGAGGGATCTATGTTGGGCTATGTGAAACGCCTCATCTCAGACTTTCGTTTTCATGTGGTGGATAACTTCATTTCTAGACATTAACAATAGAAAGTTGCTCTACTATGGCTTCTAGGGGCTTCATCAACTAGAGTGCCTACAGTGTTTCTTTTCTGTCTTCGGACTGGGATCTTGATTTGGAAATGAAATATTTTATTGAAGATGCTGATGAGGGTTGTGTAAAACACAGAAGTGTGAAATATCTTCCCCAAATGAAATCATTTGTTAAATTAAAAGATTACATTTAGCTTTTTACAAGAAAGGAAAGACCAGGTGCTGAAGATGGCTGGGATTGTCCATCAGAAAAACCACAGAGAAATTAGATTTATGGTTCCTGTCTCCAGTACTTGTGGTACATCTCAAACTTTTCTTAAAGTCAATACCTGAGAGATAATTAGATACTTTCATTGACTTTTCCCCATCAATGACTTGGATGTATCAGAATTCCTAATTAATTCAATACAAACTCTAGCTTCTATAATTTGCTTGCTGTTTCCAACTGCTATGGAAGGATGGGTAGAATACATCATACTGACTTTACAACAGACAAAGATGTTGGAAAAGGGTATCATTTTGATGACAGTGATGTCTTCAATGCACCTGAAGACCAAATTGTGTCCAAAGCAGCAAACATATTCTTCTACCAGAGATGAGTATCTTCAGTGGAACTGGCTCCTCCTGTCTTAACCAAGAAACTTCAGCTGTCTCCCCGATGGTTAAGGATGTTGAACATTTGTTTAAAATGTTTCTCAGCTGTTCACATTTTGTCTTGGGAATGCTCTGTTTAGTTTCATTATCCATTTGTAAAATTGGATTGCTCATTTTCTTGATGTTTACTTTTTTGAGTTCTTTGTATATTTTAGATAGTAACCCTTTGTCAGA
Source organism: Mesocricetus auratus (assembly GCF_017639785.1). Lineage (NCBI taxonomy): Eukaryota > Metazoa > Chordata > Mammalia > Rodentia > Cricetidae > Mesocricetus > Mesocricetus auratus. The sequence continues at coordinate 41,542,324 of NW_024429180.1, read as the reverse complement.
TGTATAACTAGGAGAGAATTTCTTTTTCATTTTCTGTTCTTCCTCTCACTAGGGTGGTGGCATTCTTTCCTGTCCAGAAACTTTTTAATTCCATGAGATTCCATTTGTTAACTGTTAAACTCTTTAAAAATATTTTATTATTTATGTGTATAGATGTCTTGACAGTATGTGTGTGTGTACCACATGCGTGCCTAGTGCTTGAGAAGTCTAGATGAGGGCATTGCATCCCTGGGAACTGAAGTTACAGACAACTGTAAGCAATCATGTGGATTCTGGGAGTCAAATTCAGGGTCTCTGGGAGAATAGTCAGTGCTCTTAACTCTCCACTCAAACTGTTAATTTTAATGACTGCCTATAGGGTCTAATTTTTGATAAAGAGCCCAACAATACACATGGAAGGAAAGACAGCCATATTCAACAAATGGTGCAGGTCAAACTGGGTAGCTATATAGAAGAATGAAATTCTATCCCTATCTCTCACTTTTGAACAAAACTCAACTCCAAAATGATAAGATCTGATACACTGAACTGGTAGAAAAGAAAAATTCTTTACTTTAAGTTCTCAATTTTGTCTTAGACCTATTTGTGATAGTCTTATTCTAAACTTTACTACATGCAATTATATGTAACTTTTTAATTCCTGAGAACACATGTCTGTGTCTTTTCTCTTGACATATTAGTAGTCTGCCAATATTGTCTTTTATCAAAAGTCCAGTCTTAGTTTTGCTAGCATTCTATATTGTATTTACCCTTCTAATGATGAATCACCAAATTTCCCCAATCCTTGTTTTCTAGAACATGTTATAATAGGCACCCTATGCATCTGTGGAGGCACACCTAATCAGAAGCAGGATTTCTGGGCCATAAATTCTGTGTCTCACTGTGAGTAAGTAGCATGATCTGGCATCGAAGAGTGGTTCCTATGTGCACATTCATATCTCTACTTGGATTATTTTCCCTTCCCCCTTAGTAGTTCAATAACTATAACATGATATGTGTTCTTACTTGTGCTTGTGTTGTCTGGTTATTGGTGTATTTTCCTATGTGTGTACTGCCTGTTGTGAGTATTCTTTTGTAGGGCTATTCACACACATTCCTGATTTAAAAACAAAACAAAACAACAACAAAACCCCTCTATTATGGTTGACTTGAAAGCATTTCTTAGTTACCTTGGTCTTTTGTATGATTTAGATTGTAAATATGTTCTCCGATTTTGCTGGGCGTTTGTGCATCTTTTATCATGATGAATTTTGCTGAGTAGAAATCCTTACATTTAATGCACTTAGCTTCCATTGTTATGGCTAATGATTTATACCTCTGAAGTTTTGAAAAGTCCTTTCCAAGACCACATTATAAAGAAAATCTGTATTTGTTCCTAGAAACTTGTCCTCTTCCCCTTTATGTTTGTGTTCCTTATTCCCTCAGAGACTGTCTTTGTGTGAAGTGTGAGGGGGAGTTTGGTTTATGTTCCTTTTTGATGCAAGACAACTTTCTTAACAGTGTCTGCTAAGCCGTCTGTTCTTACCCATTGATCTTTATGCCATTTTTACTGCATAATAGATTCATATATATATCTATAAATTTGTCTGTTTCTCGAACAAAACATATTATTTTTTGAATAATGCCCTAAGTCCTGTTTTTAGATGCTGCACCTCTTCCTCAAGGCCAAGTTAACTGTGCATAAACATTTATTGTTTCACGTAAATTTTTGATTAAGTTTGTCAATGGTCTCAGTAAGTCTGAATGGTATCTTGATTAGGGTTGTGTTTAATTTACAGGTTAATTTTGGGAAGACAGATTATTGAAATGAAACATTTTTACTCATCTGACTGCTCATGTCTGACAAAGCTGTCATATTCAGAATACACGAAGAATTCTTAGAAATAAACAGTACAAAGAAAAACAACACCATAAAAATCGACAAAGCAGGGCCAGTGAGGTGGGTAAAGGCATTTGCCACCAAGTTTGAGGACCAGAGTTTGATCACAGAGTTCCATCCTCGGACCCACATGGTGGAAGGAGAGAACTTATTCCTGGAAGTCTTCTGACTTCTACATGCACCCATACCTACACACACACACACACACACACACACACACACACACACACACACGTATGGTGTATTTAAAAATGGACAAAGCATTTGAACAGAGTTTTCAAAAGAGAAAACATGCAAATAGCTAATATGCATGTGAAAATATTCTCTATATTGTTAGTCATGGGGAACTGTGAATATGAACATATTAGTAGTCTGCGAATATTGTCTTTTATCAAAAGTGTTGGAAATAAGAGAAGTTGTCTATGTCAGTTATTGGAGTGTCAAAATTTCAGCTTGGTGGAAATATAAATGTGTAATTATATTTTTGAAAAAGTCCTGGCAGTTATATTTTTATGAATTTACACTGACACCACAACCCAAAAAATACTATTTCTGTGTTTTTACCCACAGAAATAAAATGTATTTCTCCAAAAATTTTGTATAACAATGCTCATAGTTGTATTACTAGTAACAATTCCAAGCTAGAAAAAAACATCAAGTTATTTTTATAGGTAAATACTATAATGTTACACAGATGAATCTCAAGAATATTATGTCAAGCAACTGGACTCAGGAAGAATAGGTCATATCACTACATTTACTTGAAGTTTAGGAACAGACATACAAAACTAAGATTATAAAAATCAGAGCTGTGGTTTTCTCCAGGGAAGCCATATGGTCAGGAAGAGCCACTAGGGGATTTTCTGAAGTGAAGAAAAGAAATATATTTTTTTTAGGTGGTAGTTATGCCTATACACAATTGTCAAAATTTGTATCACTGGATATTTAAAATTATGTGCATGTGTTATTCTATATAAATTATTCCTTAGCCTCTCATATTTCACCCATAATATTTTGAGAAAAGAAGCCAAAGAAGGGTTGAAGCTCAGTGGTACAGCACTTGCCTAGCATGGATTCGATCTTAGTGCCACAGAGAAGGGAACCAAAGACTGAAGTGTTGTATGGTATCAAGGAATTGGGCTACATCTTTTATTATACCATGAAGAAAATAATTTATGTTTTATATACTTAAAAAGATTCTTAGTATTATTTATTAATATGTGTCTCTTTGTGCCTGTATCAAGGTTTGTACATACGAGTGTAGGAGCCTGAGGAGGCCAGAGGCACCAGATTTCCCAGAGTTGGAGTTGCAGGCAGTTGTGAACCAACTGGGAGTGTATCAGCTCTTCTGCTGTAAGTACTCCCAACTGATGCAACATCTCTTCAGCCCTGCTTTCGTGGGTGTCACATGATACATGATAAATACATGCATAGAGTTGACCCTGTGTGTACTATTTCCTCTCCTTATCATCTTTTCTTCATCAGATAATTTGAGGAACATTTATTTCCCAGATTGAATTTCACCCTGCAGATTTTATTTTAGAGTTTGTTGAGGGACATCGTCCAGTTCTAGGTCATTCCCTTTCAGTGCACTGCGATGCGCTCCTGTTCTCTGGTTGCCATGAGCACTCAGCTGTCTAATTGTCCCTCCTCCATGAGCAGTGTGTGTATTCTTGCATGTCTTATTTTTGTGCTGTTCTGCAGTTTCACTATTATGTATCTAGGCCTGAGTTTTTCTTTTAAAAGAATTCTGCTGGTTTGGAGGTTGGAGAGATGGCTCAGCAGTTACGAGCATTTGTTACCTCTGCAGAGGACCGACGTTCTGTTCTCAGCAGTCACACCTGGGGACTCATGACTGCATGTAACCCCAGTTCCAGGGCATCTGATGACTTCTTCGAGGGTGCTTGCACACACACAGACACACACATACACACACACCACACACACTCACACACACTCACACGAATAATATAAATCTTTAAAAATTCTGCTGCTTCGATTCTTCAGAGGTCCTGAGTCTGAGCTACCTACCATTTACCTTGGTGATTACCTCTTCCCCAACTTCTCCCTTCCCCTTTTGCAGCCTTAATTTAATACAAGAGCCCACTTCATTCTGCTTACCCTGTCTCTTAAGCACTTTTCAGTTTTTGTCCTTCTAGGTCTGAAGTTCTGCAAATTTTTATCACTACTAGTATCATTAGCCAGACCCAATCTGTTACTGAATTCATCTGTTGGATTTTAATTTCATATTTTTTTCATGACAAATAGGTTTGGCCATTTATTTCCCTATATCCAACATGTATTTTCTTTCATTTAAAAAATCATATATGTATGGGGTTTCAAGAATTATTAATTTTTTTATAAAGCACGTATTGTCTAGGGAACATATTTTTCCTTGTAGTCCTGCCTCCCTCTCTTCAATCCCCATCACTTCCCAGACAGTTTCACCTCTACTTTCATGCCATATAAACACACATGATTTTATGAATCTACATAAAAGCTAGAGTTAGAAATGAGATAAAACATATTCTTTTTTCTGAGACTACCTTAGCTATCTTACTACAATTATCTTTATATGTCTCTATTTTCTTGCAAATGGCATTGCTCTATTCTTTCTTATGGCTGATAAAATTCCAATGCCTATGGCACCACATTTATTTTATCCATCCCTCTGCTGTTGGATACCTAGGTTGTTTCCATAACTTATACACTGTGAATGGTCCTGCAATGGGAACTGTTGTTTAGGTATCCTGTGCCATGTTGACCTTTTGTGTTAAATATTCAGCTGTGCCACATCTGCGTCCCATGGGAGTTCCATTTTAGTCTTTGAAGAAGTTCCATATTGACTTCCATACTGGCTGGACTCATTTCTGTTCTGTCCAGTGGCAGGTATGAGGGCTCCCTTGTCCACTTCTCGTTAGCATTTGTTACCATTTCTTTCTTTAACGACTGTCTTTCTGATTGAGGCAACATGGGTTCTCGTGTAGTTTGACTCGCATGTCTTTGTTGTGTATTTTTCTTCGGTGGTCTGAGTCTTTGTTCTGGGATGGGCCCCGTTGATAACATGGAGAGCAAACATGGCAACCTGTTTTGTGATCTTTGTTTTTGTTTATTGTCACAAGATCCTGTTTCCTGGAATGTATTTATCACATGGCATTCTTAAGACTTGAGTTGAAGAGAATATCTTGTGTTTGTTCCTTCGGGAATTCTACCTGCTGAGGACCACTGTAGAGTCAGGTTCTGGCCCAAGGGACAGTAACTATGGGCTGAAAAGCAACATGAGGGTAATCTATGGACTACAAACTCTGAAGGGATGTTTCTACTTTAGTCAAGATGTAAAATAGTGCAGCTTTTAACCAATTCCTCAGGGAAGGTGTGAATTTACTCCTATTTTATCCAGTGTGGAAGTGTAGCTTCCCAGGAGGAATCTCAGGTCTGACACTGCTTGGAGAGGCCATGGTCCTTATTTCCTGTTCCCTTCAGTTCACCAGGCTGTGAAGCTTAAATTTATCAGATTAAGCAAATGCCCTTAAATTTCCTCCATGCTCCACTGAACTTCCCAGGATCGATCTTCATTTAGTTTTTGGCCTCTGAAATTTCATTACTTTCTTGCTGGTTCATTCTCACATTTACATAGACTAAAACAAAATCTATGTAGCTAGCATATTTGTTTACACCTGAAAGGGTTGATTAAGATAGCTAGTTTGTCTTGAGAAACAAGAGATTTATGTATTCATGTTTCATTTTATTCTTATAAAATGCCCATTTTATGTGTAAGTAAACATTTATTTTTCACAAATTAAGACTATATCTGGTATACTAATGTAGCTATATATGCATATAATTTATAAATGAACAAATATAGTTACAAGAAACCACATATCCAAATCACTCCATAACCCTTATCTATCCACTGAATGCTGTGGAAGTGGCAAAACGAAAGCTTGTAAGGCTTCTGGAACCTTCTGGAACTTCCAAGCTTCATTCTTGAGATTTCTTATTCTAGGGAAGATTCTAAGAATTATGCAAATTCAACTGGTTATTTTCTAACCTCCCAAGTCTAGAAAGCTTTCAGAGATGTGTTGATTTCCTCTTGGAGGTAGTGACTAGCTGTTGTTTTAGTCGGTGTTACCAACAGTTGGCTACAAATGACCCACCTATATGGTACCGGCCTCTTGAGAAAGTAATGGCTGTGTCTTCTCCAATGGGTTGCCCTTCAGGGCTCTAGTTATGACAAAGCTCTGTCACTTCAGAGAAAGTTTCTGAAGTTAGAGAGAGATGAGACTCATGATAGAGAAACACTTGTCTTTGTTAGATTGATAGGACCTTGGTAGAAGAGCCCACTTTTCGCCAGTTGCTGGCTAATGTCCTGGTTGGGAAGAGCAATAACCTCATTAATGAATTATCTCTTACTTACAAGACAAATTTGACTCATTTCTTTCCTTAAAAGATGGTGTCATTGATTAAAGGTAGCCATTTGTGACCATGGGGAGACATATCACCTCACCCTTTGAAGATGGCTGATGTTTGCATTCTCTGCTAGGAAGCAAACTAGTTCTCTGGATCACCTGGATACTTCCAAGTTATCTAAAGAGTGGCCTTACAGTTCCAAACAACTGTCAGAAAGAAAAAGGGATGATTAATACAAGTGTGTGTGTGTGTGTGTGTGTGTGTGTGCGCGCGCGCGCTTCCCAACTCTGGGCTACATGATATACAGAACATACATGCTGGCAGTGATCATACTGTTGAGCATGGAATTCACAGGCATGGTGAGATCCACGATGATGAGTCCGACTGTAGCAAAGCACTTAACTAAAGCTCCAAAGCCAGAGTGGAATCCATCACACCAATTTAGTAACTTACGACCAAAGCCGAATGCTAATTTTTACAAAAAAGGCATCAACGTTTCATCTTTGAAAAGTCGACTGAACTAGGTCGGATTAAAACTCAAGCCTATGTATTATTAAAATAATTGAATTGGGCTATCAAAATATCAGACGGAGCTTGAGTCAGGATTCCATATGTTCTTGATTAGAGATAAGTTTCTCCTTTATGAGCTAAATTAGACTGGTTGAGAGGGAACGGCAGTTTCACTAACAGACAATGAAATGATGGCACTGGTCCGATTAGCCTTCAGAGGGAAGGTACAGATGTGTCTGGAATCACAATGCCCTGCCTGACTTTCCTGGTGACTTTCCCGAACCCTTCTTTAACACGCCATTCACGAGTCTATGTCTTCGTTCTGTGAGGCATCTTTGACTGAATCTAGGGGTGGTCATTGTAGCCTGCTTGTGATTGACCTTTGACGGAGCCAACTGGCTGAACTGGCCGTGTCACTTCCCTGGAGGCACGGAGCCACACCCTGCGGGCTGTGCTTTTCATGAATGGCGGAGGAAACATTCGCAAAGGACACAGTTCCAGCATCCCACCAGCTGTGCTGTCTTTTCCGGGTGAGGCTGATTGCTTTTGGCCCTGCTAGTGCAGTGTTTTCCATCAAATCAGTCTCTCCTCTGTGGGGGATATTTATTATGTGCCATTTTCAAAATAAAGGGGACGCGGAGCAATCTTCCGGCAAAACCATAAAACATTTTATTATCCGAGACGGTGAGGGGACAGGTTTGACATACAACACTGGGAACGGCAACGGCCGAACAATGTGGTGCTAAAGCGTGATTTAATGAGGCTTGGAGGATTTAGTTCAGTCAGAAAAGTTCCACTCTGTCTCGGGCGTGGGGGAAGCTGAGCTGGGGTGGGCACCTGAATGAGAAGCATCTCTCTAGGTAGGCATCGGACAGCAACTGCTATCTGCCTTGTTGTCCCTGACAACCATTTTCGGGAGACTTCAGTGGTAGAAACTTCTGGCTGATTTAGTGGACCCCAAACTTGGCGCAATTTCTCAGTGGCTTCCGTTTTACAAGGCCAGCAGTTAATCTAACAAAAGCCTGAATTCATTTCCCTCTATACCCATTGATTGCCAGCTGAGAGCTGGATGCTGTCAACTCAACTTTTTTTTTATTTTAAATTGCATTCCACTGGAATTGAGGTCCTTTGCCCTCTAATCAAAGGCACTGTATCGTCTTGGGCAACAATTTTTATTTCTACTTTTCTTTTAGGGAGAAAAACTCATTAACAGATGGTGACTGGTTTTCAAGTCAATCATTGTCTTTGAATTTGGTCATATATGTCTTTCCAAATCAGCTGACTTGCATCTACCTGTATTCTTTTTGTAAAACAAATGGGTTGGTATATCAGTCTGTGAGTCATAAACATCAGATATTCACTGACAAGTTCAGGCATCACTTCATTATCTTCTGTATTGAAGTAGATGTATGTGTTCATGGAATATCTAGCATGTATGCTACCATGAGGATGGGGGTGGGGGATTCATGGGAATGTGGAAGAGGTAAATGTCTGAGTTCTTGTCCTGAAGGGGCAGATGATCTAGAAGGTAGGAATAGAATGTAGAAGGTGTGCATGAGTGAAGACAGAATTGACATTGCATTATTATATAAGCTCAGTGGAGATGGTTTGGCCTCAAACAGTGGTTTTAAATGATACTGGCTAACAGGGTTGCCTGGAATTGTTTAGAAAGACAGTTGATTAAGTCTGGCATTTGAGACCCCAATTCAATATGTATGGAAGAGTACATGTATAGTCACAGCTGGGTAACAGTGTCCTAGGAGAGATACAGTTATGTTTTGGGTTGTTTGCTTTGCTTTAAGATTGAGGTTTTACTCTGGATTTTTTTCTTTCTCCAGGTCACTAGGAGCTTCCTTTTCTCTAACCCTTGTGTGCATCTAAGCTATAGCTTCACCATTTCTTTATGGAAATTTCTTTTCAAGTCCAGTCATCTTAATAGCCTGGGCCATCAGAATATGTCCATAAATGTTTGTTGAGTGGGAGCATGAAATGATGGGGCTGGGAGACTTTAAGCAAGATTCATGAAATCTGTTTAGGAAGCATTGTCTTCACATTTATCAATATGGAGAGAAAGGTTGGCATTATGCTATCTTTTCCTTACCTTATAAATATTACATGTGACCCAATTAAATAGATATCTTTCTCTGGTGACTCTGGATTCTTTTAATGATAAATGTACAATACAAATTCTAGGCACTCTCAAGGACAGTTGACCCTAGAGTAATACTTTCATTCTAGCTTGTGTCAAGTGGGTGAATTTTGATGAGCTTATAACAGAGCTGCTTCTAGTAAAGTAAGTCCACTAATGTCTTCTAAAGGAGATGGCTGACTTTAAAAATGTTGAGAACAGTGAGGAGGCCTAGGGAATCTATTGAGCCTTGGGTAGCAGATCAGTACCTATCCCAAGTATACACACGGACTTTGGACTCCCATAGAACAATGTGAGGTGCACTCTCATCCGAACTCTTGGGGAAGGGTCTAGGCCCTGCCCTATATGAAATGACAGACTATGCACACCCCCATGGAGGGCCTCACCCTCCCTGGGGAAATGAGGGGATAACGGGGGGGGGGGGAAGGGCTCGGGAGGAAGGGAGGGAATGGGAGAGGGACCTGGAACTGACTTGTGAAGCAACCTTGTTTCTTATCCAAATTTAAACTGGAAAATAAAATTAAAAAAATAAAAAAAAGAAACAGTATATAATTTTAAATAAATATGTATAAAAAATGTTGAGAACATGTCTGGGGTCCAGAGTCTAAGTAGGAAATAGCAGTCCAAGAGCCTAGTAGTGACCCAGGGGGCAGTGACTCCCCACAGCTCTTCCATCTCATTGGTATCATTGGCCTCTAAGTTACTCCTTTCATTAAAGCATCCCTTTCAAGCCTTGCTTGCAGGTTCATCCATTTATTTGGTGAGGAAGGAATAGGAGATTAGTATTTCCAAGAGACCTGTGGTTAGGACTCATCTATAGTGACAAATTAACTATTGAGGCCTTTCTTTTTCTGTGAATTCATTAAACTGTGTTTATAAGTACCTCCCTCCCTGTTGTGATATGCAGCCTTTGTCATGATGAAAATGAGCCACCTATTCTAGATCACAGGAAGGGAGGCTTCTGCCTCTCAGAGCACATGCTGGCTATTTAGGTGCTGTAAATTTTGTTCCACGGGTTTCTGAAATGCAAGCTCATTTGTTTATTTGAGATCTCTAGCTCAGAGCCTTCCTTGGCATTGTCTCCATCTCCCTGGTGCTCACTGCAGGCTGGGCTGAGGGCTGACCTCCCTCCGCTGTTGCTGACAAGAAGCTGGCCTTCTGCCTTATGTTTAATTAGCAGATTTTGTCTTTCGAGATCAAAAGTGCCTTAAATTCTTTCCTATTTGGAAAAGCCAAGGCCCAAGGTAGTCACTCTTTAAGTGACTTGTCCCTCCAGAGTCTGGTTTTTCCATGGTGCCCCTTGTCTATTTATTCTGAAAAACAAAAACAAAAACAAAAAACAAAATAGCCCCGAGTTCAGGCTGCCATTAGGGAAACGTGACTCATTTAAGGGGAATCAAATATTCCTTCCCCTTCTAAACTGCTCTGGGGAGAGAACAAGAGAAGTGTTTCATGCTGGTGGTTAAAACAGGGGTGTGTTTCTTTTCTTTCCTAGTGTAAATGGTGATTATGTTATGACAAGGCAGATTTTGTCAAGACAGCAGAGCGTAACTAGCGACAGCCATTTGAAGGACTTCGGAAGGAGCTGTGTGATTAGTCCCAAACCCTTCTCCAAAGCGTCAGGCTGGAGTCATTTCCTGATGTCAGGGTGCTTCAGCATCCGCCTTGTGAGCAAAGCGATTCTGCATGTCAGATCCTGAATTTAAATGAATGTGAAGCTCTGTGGAGAAACCTCACTCCTCTTTGCAGCCACAGCTGGGCAGCCACCAGAGAGTTTTCAGGCTAGACATGTTTTTCCCCCAACATCTGTCAGCTTAGCTAAATCAGAACTCCAAATGAACAGTGTAATACCCAAGATCATTATCTGGATTTGTGACACTCCCTCCCACTTCTCCCCAGAGGATTTGGGATTCGAAATGAAAAACAACATTTGTAAGGGATCAGAAGAGGGAGGATTTTCATCTTTATTATTATTACCACTAATAATGCATTTTCATTAACATGGTTTTAATAGTATGGAACAAATAAAAATGAAACATGCCCCCGTCCACACTGACATGCTCTTTTGTGCCTTTTTGGTAAGGTACCGTATCTGCCACTCATTCAATCCAAGATAAGCCTATTAGTTAAGCTCCTGTCTACAGGTGCGGTCTACAAAGCTGTAATTTTCCACTCTCAGTTAACTGAAAACTTACAGATGGTCTCTTGGTTTAACATGTTTTCACAACATCAAAAGAGATACTCTCCATGTTCCAGATAGAAGGAGAGTTAATCTGCTAACCAAGTCAACAAGTGTTTATTGAGTGCCTACTTGATGTTCATCTAGGCGTTACTGTTGGAGAGCATGCATACTGAAGAGAGATTCTACCTTAATGAGAAAACATGACCCAAATTCATAAGCTTGTGGCCTGGTGGCCAGAGCACAGCATCTGAAATGTGTCTCACATGGTTTAGAAGTCCACAGGCCGGCAGGATGGTGTAGCAGGTAAAAGCATATGCCACACAATTCCTGGATCCACAGCAGAAGGAGAGAATCTCCACAAAATTGTTCTCTGACCTTCACATGTATGTTTATTTCAAACACCACACATACACGCGCACGCATGCATGCATGCATGCACGCATGCACCACTCCCTCTAAAATTAATGCTTAAAAGTTTAAGCACTATAGACATCTGGTTTCTTTTTGTTAAACTAGAGAGACACTAGTGTGTTAGGATTTGCTGTGTCTTGAATGTTCCTCACAGGCTTCCTTCTGTGTTGAATGTTTGCTCTCTGTATGGTGGTGCTATTTTCAGAGGTTCTAGAAACTTCAGGAGGTAGGCCATGAACGGTGGAGGAAATAGGTCACTGGGGGCCAGTCCTTGTAGTATCTTGTCCCCTGCTCTTCTTTTCTTCCTCTGTTTCCTACATTAGCGTAAGGTGAATAATATCCCTATGCCACACACACTTGCTGCCTAGATGTTTTGCCTTACCCAGATCCTAAAATCCATAGTCTAGGGACCATCTACTGACCTATCAGAGACCATGAGCTAAGATAAATCTTTCCCTGTTTAAGTTGTTATACCAGACTTTCTATCATAGCAAAGAGAAAGGTTAGATAATCTATGATTGCTGTGAGCATTAGCAACATCTGTAGAGCACCTGCTACATTGGAGACAAGCCAAAACAATGTTTTAAGTCGGTACATTACATAGCATATCATCATTTAACTCTCAGTATTAGTTATAGAAGAGCTTAGAGGCTGGAGAGAACAGTGCCAGTCAAATAGATGGGTAAGTGCTGAACCATATAACTAAGGTAGCACTTAGAAATGACAGAGCTGGATTGCTAGAAGGGAGCCTAGAGGAAAACAGGTCCAGCCAGCTCCTTCTTCCAGCACAGAAACAGAGAGGGGCTCAGACAAACTGCTCAGTAAATTGCTAGAAGGTGCCAGTTTGACCTGTATGTATGACCCTGCTTGGGGAGATGGTGCTGTGGAATAGAATCGTTATCAAACTTGGTGGCATATCAGGATATATCATGAGACTTTTGGGATGAAGAGGTAACAGGTAGTCTGTTCAGTGACTTGAAGTGAGGCCCAGAAGTAAGCTTTCTTAGCTAGTTCTTGGCTTGCAGTTCAGTCTAGTGGTGTAGCATAGAGCACTTTGGACTTGAAGTCTCAGTTCTGAAACTTTCCTTGACAATTTTCATGATCTGAGCAAGTCAACTTTTATGTTCTTCATGGGCTCAGCTGTCTCTTGAAGTCGTTCCGTTTCACCGACCGAGATTCTAGTTACTCCCCTTCTCATCATCACTCAGTACTACTGTTTCAGCTCAAGCCAGTGTATGACTTTTCTCACTGTGGTGACTGAATTCCTTACAAAAAGTAATTTAAGGGAGAAAGGGCTTATTGTGGCTGATAGTTGGAGGGGATCATTACAACATGATGGAGATGTGTCAGCAGGAAGAGAAGGAAGGCATGACAGCATAAAGCTGACTGGTTATCCTTCAACTAATCAGGAAGCAGAGAGTGAGGGACCAGAAAAATAGGGCTGGGCTATAAAATCTCAAGTCCTTCCCCTAGTGACTCACTTCCTCCCATGAGGCTTCACTCTCTTAAAGGCTCTACATCCTCCTCAACAGCATTTCTAGCTGGAGACCAAGTATTCAAACATTCAAATCAGAGCAGCCAGGATTGACATTTGGAAAAGATTTGACTTTGTTTGTAGTGGTTGTAGAGCCTACCAAAGTGGGAAAGGGAAGGAGACCATAAGCTGTACCTTGGCAGGGTGGAAGTTCCCTGGAGAGATGGAGACAGCTACAAAGTCACATGGTCAGAGGAGAGTTTCAGTCTGGAGAGCTCTGCGAGGTGGTATAGTTTTAACACTTTGTTGGAATACTTCCCAAATGGTGTTTTCTGGAACATTGGCTGTGAAACATACTCTGAAGAGATCTCTGTGTTAATAAGTTTGGGAGATGCTACATGCCGTATTATGGTCTAGGAGACTCATGGTACACGCATCCAGGGCTTTGAGGAATCCAATTAACCTTACTTAGTCTGGAATGTGTCACATTTATTTGGTCACAGAGCACTTAAAAGCAATAACTATCAATTAATGTTCCGTGGAACACTTTGGGGAAACACTATTATAGAAAACAGGGAGTCATTATGAGTTCTGTGTTCAGTTGTAGAGAACTTTTAGGGGAACTTGGGGAAGTGATCATTAGGAAGAATATTTAAGAAGAGCAGGAAATGAACTGGAATCTCTTAGTTTAGAGAAGAGAAACCGTATGTAAACCATTTCTAGTCGTGTGAATTGGTATAATGAGGAATTTGATTGATTGTTCTTCATATTCGTTGAGCTTAAAAGCCAGAAGGAATGGGCTTAAGAGTTAGGCCTGGAGATTTAGGAGGAAGAAGAAAAACAGAAATCTTTCTGATCAGGGATATAAACTAGAATAGCTTATCTAGGGAAATAATGTAATTTCCAGAGTCTCATCCATTTCGTGTAATAAAATGAGGAGGATAAACTAGATAAAAAGTCAACTTCTCTATGTTTTTGTGCCTGTCTTTTGGTATGCAGAGGCCTGTGTACTTCCTGTGAGAGCCACAAAGCACCATGGTCACTGAAACAAGGATCTAGCAACCTGAGGAACCTTATACTTGGAAATATCCCCGTTCTTGTTCAATTTCCTACCAAGGCAGGGCTATTTTTTGAAATACTTCTTCCCCGAGGCCTCCAGCAATGTTCTGGGAATAACTCCAGTGCTTGAGAGGTCATTACTTTTCTATGCAGGTCATTTCATTTACAGATATCTTTAATTGTTAGGAGGTTCTGCCTTACCAAGAACCAAATTTTACCTCACTGCATCTTCTCCATGTTAAATGGAATCATTTGGGTTGGAACTCTATAAAATATGGAGACTTCTTTTATCTCCGAGATAATCACTTATATGTTTCAGGACAAGTACCACATCTGAGCTAATTCTTCTTTAAGATAAGGAGCCAAAGTTCTTCCTAAACATATTCTAGTTTGGTAATGACCTTACAACATGATGCCCAAAGACTATGGGTTGATCATAGGGAATTGTATCTGTGATGGTCAATCTTAATTGTCAACTTGGTTGGGTTGGGAAATGCCTAGGATAAGTAGTAAAGCCGTATTTCTGGAGGTGTCTGATGGTATTTACAGAAAAGATCAGATTGTGAATCACGAGAGTTCTAACCTATTAATGGAATCCCTTGTTGGATCCAATACATATGATGAAAAGTAGGTGATGGGGCTTAGTTGGAGAAAGTAGGTCACTGAGAATCTATCTTAGTGATTGTATGTGTCCTTGTCCTTTCCTATATTCCATTCTTGCTGTTTTCTGGTTGATGATGTGAACATCTCTGATTTGTCAAGCCCTCCTCACCTTGGTAGACTATAACCTCTGAAACCATGGTCTTGTTGTGTATTTGATAACAATGATGATAAAAATAATGCATGGTATCTTTTGAAATGGACAAAACCTTAATTCAAAGAGACCATGTATATAGGGCATAAGTGTGAAACTAAAAAATTGTACTCCGAAAATGCAGAGAAATCCCAGGCATAGGAGGTAGGTGTAGGAGACCTGCACTAGAGTAAAGAAATGTTGGTGAGCACAGTCTCAGAAAATGACATTTTGGGAGGTGTTAGGAATTAGAAAGGTTTGTTGACTAGTTTTTATGTCAAATTGACATTGGTTAGGTTCTTCAGGGAAGAGGGACCCTCAACTGAGAAATTGTCTCCGTCAAATTGCCTGTAGGCAACTATGTAGGTCATCTTGTTGATGAATGACTGATATGGAAGGGCCCAGCCCACTTAAGGCTGTGCCTCCCCTGGGCAGGCAGTCCTCGGTTGTATGAGAAAAAAGGCTGAGCAAGCTATGATGAAAAAGAAGTAAACAGCACTCCTCCATGGCCTCTGCTCCAGTGCCTTCCTCTAGCTTCCTGCTTGAGTTCCTGTGCTGACTTCCCTCACTGATGGAGTATGTGACCTGTGAGTTTTAAGATGAAATGAACCCTTTTCTAGTTTTTTTATCACCACAGTAGAAACCTTAAGAGAAAAGGGTTATACTTAAACTTTCTAAGTCACTGAGTTCTATAACCAAAGGCATGTTCCAAACAATTAATGAAGTCCTAACAACCCATGACTCATCTTTCTGTGACCTATATAACTTTTAGCAGAAGTGGGAGATAAGGTTTCATGATGTTCCTGTTGGGGGTAGGCAGGGACACCTCAGTGCTTCAGAAAAACATCACTGCTTCGTGATACCTTCTGGGACCATTCTTGGGCCGCCTACAACGCACCATCTAGAAACAAAAGCCAGGTCGTGATCATTTGTTCTGTTCATTCCTATTTCTAACAGAGAGTTGCATCAACCAGCGTTTGTTCGGCAATCATGTCCCACAGTGTTCAAAAATATTTTTCTCTCTCACATACTGCTATCAATTAAATTGTTCCACATATCACTGTTAACTCTGAGCTTTAGCACAGGGTTTCCATTTGTTCGTGCCACATCTAATTTTATTTCTGTGTCTTTATTGATGTTGGTAAGCTGGTTCTTCGTGCAGTACTTGGTGGTGTTCCTGAATTGTCATGATCTTCACTTTGGATAAACATGTCTTCCATTTCTTCCCCAATGTTTTTGAACATATTCACCAGGGACAACCAAGGGAGAGGGTTCTGTGGGATGCTATTAGAGAATTTGCTTGAACAAGACGTCAGCATTTAATTGGCTCTTTGAATAACTGTCCAGCCAGCTGGCTTTCAGTCATAGCAAGGACTACTTTCCAGAATGTTGGTTTGCCTTCTTGTTTATAGAGAAGTAGCAGCTCACTAAAAGTTGAGATCATTATTTAGCAGCTGAATTATTCTTTTTCCACCAGATACTCATATAAATCTGGCTGATATAAAACCAGAAGTATTTTGATACAGAATACAGAAGTATGTTGTACATGACAAAGATTTAGCTGTCTTTCTCATGATATTGATCATGCCCTTTCAGTCACAGATATGTTCAATAGTCCACTGTGTAACAAGTAACAGGTATCTCTGACACCACTGGGTTCAAACTCTTTATCCAGTTAAAAGAATTAGCTAACTTAACTTTTAATCTCTTTTTTTCTCTTTGAGGTGTGTGTGTGTGTGTGTGTGTGTGTGTGTGTGCGCGTGCGCGTGTGTGCATGTTCCTTGGTTCTGATTTTCTTAATAGGCCACAGTCACTAAGACTGTGACTCTTGACTCCCCATTTCCACCCCTTGGATAGTTTGCTCCCTTCATTTGCTCTGACTAGTGTCTACTCTGCTGCTGTCTGAAGGCTCACTTCCTTCAGGAAGTCCTATCCACATAGTCCCTCCCATCCAGGCTTTCCCCTGTGGTCTTACCTGCCACTCAAGTGACCTTGCCTGTAGACCACATTCTCCAGACTTGGTTATAAACTCCTTGAGAGCTGAGCCTGTTCCTGGGTATATCAGATTCTCAGTGAGCCAGTTGAAGAACAGGCTCACCAAGAAGCACATCCAAGGGGACTTTGAAAGATCTCAAGTTCCTCTGTTAACGCTTGGAGTGTGACTCTGAACAAGCAGCTGCTTTGGGCTGGGGGCTTTAGATGATTGCAGAGTTTTAGGCTAATACAAAGAATACCGCATTAGGAACAAGTATCCCTGATCCATATTTGCCAAGAGCCCTGGGAAGTGTGCTTAACCAGCTCACTTGCTTCTCCCAGTCTCAATGTCTGCATTAGATAAAGAACTGGGACTGTGCAGTGAATAAATACGGAGTTGAATACATGTGACTTTTGGGTAAATCCCTTCATGCCTCAGTATCCTTATTTACAAATTCCCCATTACTTGGCAACACTCTGGTGTGGACTGGGTAAGCCCAGCTCAGTAACAGGGAGGAAAGGTACCAATGTATTGAATGTGAGTATACATCAAGTCATCGGCAATGTTGCGTAGCACATTATCCTCTCAGCACACATCCTGCAGCAGGAGGAAGAGGCTCAAGGTCGTGATGCTTGTCAATGTTAGAATGAGCTTCCCACTGTGATGCCAAGCTCATGCCTCTCCCATTTCACTTTGTAGCTCCGTTCTTCAGAGTCTGGCTGGACCTTGCACAGAAGCCCTCCGTACCTCTCCAGGGTTGAGACTGGTCCTTGGATGTCCTCAGCCTTAGGTCAGGAACTGGTGCTGATGGGAGGCTCTCCAGCCCGCAGGAGAGAGGTCTGGCTGTAGCTGGATGGCACTGTCCATGTGGCTGGCGTGCAGCTCTGCTTTCACACTCTCCCCAGAGGAGCCGGAGCAGGCACAGGGGCATCCAGGCGGCATGCATGTTTTATAAAAAGCCATCAGGAGCACCATCTTCGGACTGCAGTCATTTATCTGCACTTTTTCCTTGTAAAATGTTACTGACTGTTTTACACCGAGGGCAGTTTATCCTGAATGGGATGTACAGGCATTCAATTCACCTCTACTTCCTGCCAAGTCTACTTTTTCACCCCCCACCCTTGCTTCCGAAGTTATGTATGGTTCTAAGAGAGGAAACCATTTTCTATCCGAAGGGGAAAAAAGAGCTGACAGTTTTAAAGAGAAACCTTCCATCATAGGAAAGAACATTTGGTTGAAGAGATAATGCCTTTTTTGTTTGTTTGTTTTTAAATGGAACACCACTTTAGTGGTCTTGTGGTTCTCTGAAACTGACCTGGTCAGATGTTAAGAACTCCACAGAGATGATTCCTATCAGAATATCTTGTGAGGGTAAATGGAGGACAGATATGATCAGGCCTATTTTTCTAATGGGGAAATTGAAGCCCAAAGAGGTTAAATCACTTGTTTAAGACCACAAAGGTGCTGGTAGAAGCAATTGCCTTAGCAGCCAGGTTAATAACAGGGAAAGAAGGGAGGGAGGAAAAAAAACCCTCCTTCTGGTTAAGCACCCCTCCTCACCCACTCCAGCTCTCCCACGAGCATCTCCCAGTCTTTGAAACTGCTCTTTTCGTATGCGATTTGACGGTGAGTCTAAGTTTCTGTGATATTAAGCAATTGCCTGAAAGTCACACTTGGTTATTGCAAAGTAGGTTTCCAACCCAAACCTTGTGAGTCCGAACTTGTCTCCTCCCCAGACCCTCCAGCTGCCTTCATTAGTATCCGCCACTCGCCTGCCCTGGCTTTTGCAGGGAATCTAAATATAATGGATGGCTGTGCAGAATGCCAGGGTATTTTAATTTATAGAAAAGAATAATGGGGTTCAGGTGAATGCCCTCTTCGGTATATTCTCTTTGGAACGAGGCTTAGCTTTATTGTCCTTTCACTTCCCGTTAGTTCTAGCTAAAGTGATTCCATAATGACATATAAACCCAAACATGAGTAATTGATGGCAGCCTCAGGAGCTGGAGCAGGATAAAACCAGACCAACTCGAGTCTCCAGGGTGAAGAATTAACATTTATTGGTTTAGTGAAATGAATTTATGTCCCAATAAAGCCAGTTACGGACTAGACAGTGATTTAATGAGGTGCCTTTTATAAAAAGAACAAATATGAACTTCTGGGCCTGGGTTAGATTGTAACTAATATGTCACTTGCTAAAACACTTTATAGATATATTTGGGGAAAAACTGTAGTATTTCCATAATCCATGAAATTTATGTTTAACCCATTCTGTCTACAGAATTGGAAGCCAAAGGGGAATACAATCCACATCTCCGACCACCTGAGCAGCACATTTCTTCACCAGGCCCACAAGATCAGGGTTCTGAGTGTGTCTGGAAGCCTGAAGGGTAAAGATGAAGAAAAATGCTACCATAAAGGACAACAAAAGAGAAACTGAAACTAGGTAGGTCTGACTCCATTTCAGTCTTGGATGACCTGGTCTACAGAAGTAAATGAGGTCAAAGGGCAGAGAATAAAGGCTTCCAGTGCATTCTTTGGGGGTGGGGTTGGGGGCAGAAAAGGATCCAGTGGCTCCTGTCTCTTGTAGTTGACAGCCCTGGCTGCCATTATATGCCAAGGGATTGCTTTCTTCCCACTCTTGTTCTTTGCTCTTCACACAGAGAACTGTGGAGTTGGTTGTCTCTGGTGATAAAACTGTGCAGGTTCCAAAGCCCAGTCATTCCCAGTCTTTCATTTTGTGCTGTAGATCTAATCCACCAAGAAATCCCATAGGCTCTACTTTCAAAATGATATCTAGAATCTGTTCACGCCCCACAGTCTCCACAGCTTCCTCCCAGGTTCAGCTGACACTTTCTTCGCCCAAGTGGCTCAATAAATTCTTAACTGATCTTTCTGCCCCTGTTTCTGATTCTGCCCTGAACTGTTTCAAGTATACCGTTTGATTTTCACGTAGCAGCCAGACGTGGGGGGGTCCTCTTAGTAGAATCCATCTCCTTATGTTAGATTTTCATTCCCATGACAAAATACCTGAGCAAGCAACTTAAAGGGATCAGGACTTTTTTTGGCTCATGGTCTCAGAGGTATCAATCCATCACAGCTGAAAGGACATGGCAGAGCATAGGAGCTCACTTCATGGCAGCCAGGAAGCAGAAAGATGACAAAGGCCTGTATTGGTTGGCTCACTTGGTTTTTTTTTTTTTTGGTCCATGCAGGCCTTCAACTTCTAGATGGTGCTGCCCACATTCACCCTTTAGATAGTCCTCCCTGGAAATGTCCAGGCACCTCTCAATCCATTCAAGTTAATGGTTCACCAGCACCTTTTTCTTGATTCCAACGTGACAGTGGCTCCCCATCTCCCACAGAAGAGAGCAGAACCCTACAGAAGAGCCCACCAGCCCTACATGGTCAGGCACCTCCCAGAGTCCCCATCCTCTGATCTCATAGTCTGTAACCACATTCTTGAGGCATTCATACTGCCCCCCTGTTCTTCCAAGCCGGGTTGTATTTCTTCCTCCCTGGCTCTGCTGCCTGCATGCCTCTTCTTCCAGATATCTATGTATCCGACCCCTTGGCCACTTCATGTTTTTCTTTACACCCAGCTTCTCAGGGAAGGTCACTCTATCTTCTGTAAAGTGGGAACTCCTTAGCCTCCCAGTCGTCTTGACCTTCTACCTAGCTCTACCTTTTGCAGAGCACATATTACCTTTAACCTGCTATTCAATCTCCACTTGTTACTATGGATTTTGTTTATCTCCTGTCTCATAGGTGTAAATTCTACAGGGATGGAAATCTGCCTGTTATGCTTATAGAGCCAGCTGGGAAGTCTAGGACAGTGCCTGACACATAGGAAGTGATCAGGAGATGTTTGTTGAATGAATAAATGAACAAATAGGCAAGAAGTCAGCTGAAAGCCATCCTGAGGAGTTCTAATACTGAGAAAAAGAAAGCAGGACTAATTCAATTTTGTTCTCATAGTCTAATCTTTTTTTAAAGCTAATTTGTCATCACAGGTTTCATTTGCTCTTTAACTCTGGAAAAGAAGACTTATCAAATTGGCTTGAAGATATATTTTCTACAACTAGGGAGTTTTGAGATCTTGTTTTTAAAAAAGGCCTTCAATGAGATGAAGAGGATTTTTTCATTGGAATAATTATGACTGAATCTTCTGACTTGATCATATTGGACACTTTGAATTTGAAATGAAGTCTAACAATATTAGGAGAAATGCAACCTCTCATGATGTCACCACTGATACTGACAAAATGTTTGAGCACCCACTAGTTGCAGAGCACTGGGGGAAAATCCTGAAAGCTTTGAATGCACGGTGCACACATCTGTGCTGCTGTCAGGCCAGATGTACTAGTTGGGGAATTTTATGTTCCCAGTGCTTGGAAGCAAGGGTGTCATATTTCATGCATTTAAATGTACTCTGTGAGAAATTGTCTCCTAAGCAGAAAGGGTGGTCACCAGCGAATAAAGCAAAGAGTGTATTGGTTCAGCTAGAAATGTCCAGCAGCACTTGGGATGATTTTAAAAGAAAAGACACAAAACTTCTCAGGCACCGTGTAGACCACAGTTGTCATCCTAATTCACATTTGTACTGCACTGTGCAGCTTACAAAGCACTTGCTTGAAATAGACCATGTTGTGTCTGGTTTCTAGGGCAGGTTTGCCAAAAGCATGGTCTCTGTGGTGCATCGAGGATGTGGGGTTCAGGGTTGTCTGGGGCAAGGGGAGCTGCAAGGAGTAGCCTTCAGTCAGGCTGAAGGTGGGACAGTTACACACATGATGCTGTGCTCAAGAGTAGAGACTCCACAGCCGGGTCCTCTGGTGTCCCACCCAGGCCTGAGTTTCGCTTGCTGGTGTTTTGATTTTATCATCCGTAGAATGGGTTGAGTCATAGTAGGTTTACATATGCTGTTAGGAGGGGTCGGGGAATTTATAGAACAGAGTTCTCCAAAAAAACCTCTGGCATCTGGGGCGTTCCCAGGCATGTCAGCTATCAGAATTTAGGACCAGAGGAGGGGTTTGCTTGTCGTTCACTTCTCCTTCCATTTACTTGTCTGATTGTTGGGAAAAAAATCCTTCCTAGCAGTCATTCAGTTAGCTATGCACTTTTTAATATTATAAATGAACAGGACAATATGCAAATCAGATGAAAACCCAGAGCCCTTGAATAATATATGTATTTGTGTGTCTGTACAGTTTTGCCTGAAGTCCTCATTGAGAATATCTGGGTTAGGATGCATCAGAGAGCCCAGTTTGAATCTTTGCTTGTTGGACACTAAGTCTCAGATGCCTCTGTCCACACCACAATGAGTTATTTGAGTTTTCATATCGAGAATATAGGGTACTAGATGGGTAGACCCAAGACAGCCTTGGAATATCCTTTGAGGGACATTTGAGAAGCAACTTGATGTAGGCAGAGAATAGGCAAACAGTGGCACGGGTATTTCCAGACATGGGATTTTAGATGTAATTGACTTCTTGGGGCAGCCACCCTCCTCATCTCCACGATTCCCCCGCTCTTTGCCTCCTCCTAGGCTCAGTCAGTATCATTTCTCCCTGGGGACAGTAAGCTGCTGAGAAACCCCGAGAGGCAGAGAGACTTCCCAGGGAAAATGAAGGAGCTATGAACAGATCACAGTAGGGACTGGAAAAGCCACCTGACAAAGGCGAAGGCACCACAGAGGCAGAGCCGTGTAATTGGTTGTCAATATATGTATTCCAAAACACGGTCTCCAGGTATCCGACTTCCCAGCGAGATAAAAAAGAATCTTTCAGTGTGAAAGCTTGTTACATCTCAAAGGAAGCACGCTGGTACTTTGCAAGGACAGAGCAAGAAGGCAGCATCCTGAGAGCTGCACAGCACAGGCTTTCTCTGACATCTTGTCCTGTCACAGATGGGGAGGGGGTAGGTCTTTAGATTTCTGGTTTCCTTCTCTTTCTATTTTGCAGCTTCCCAGGGTGATGCAACCTGGTCCAATGCGCAGAGTTTTCTGTGGAGGCAGCAGCTGTGCAGTTTGGCCAGATCCATGCTGCAGAGGAAAATGCTGAGTCTCCTCTGCTGCTAAAAGAGGATAATATAAAAAAGAAACATGCTTCCCCATCTTAGGGACTCAGGGAGATTAATTAGATGTCACCTATGAGGTGTTTGAGGCTCTGGCTGAAGGAGATGCTAAGCGCCAGTTCCAAAGTTAGCTTCTTAACCCACCCCATATAAATGAATGCCCCCCCCATTGAAAACAGCTATAAGGCTTGATGATAGAAGCAGCTACTAATTTAATTTACTCAAAGACAATGAAAAGAGAGAGGAGATGCCACCCTGGCCAAAGCAAAAAGGACCTCCTCCAGGATTCTTGTCCTAGGGACTGGTGAGAATAGATGGGAATATCATGGCTGGGGCCAGGTAACCAGATACTTGGAACAGGAGTTTCCACCCAGCACCAAGACAGATGGTGTACCCATTGCTTGGAAGAGTAACTTTCTTTCTTACCTAATCTTTCTAGCTCAGAAGTGGGTGAAAGCCCAGGTTTCCTTCCCAGCATGTGGTGAAGACAGATGAGAATGCTGTGATGGCTTCCTGCGTGGGTGGTTAGCCCTTTTCTCAAAGCAGAGTATGACTTGATAGTCATTCTGAGCAGAATACAGACCTAACTTGATGCAAGAGTCTGCCACTTGTTAATTTATCAATTTTTAATAAGTATTGATTGCTAATCAACAATTGGCCATAGTCTGAGGAGGAGGAAAATGATCAAGATGGTGAAAGAAATAAGAAAGACCAGCTGGAAAGACAAACAACTGTCAAGCATGAAATTTCCTCTACTCACCCTCACCAGAATAGGGGCTCTACAGGGGCAGACTTTGTCTACTTTTTGAAAAATCTGTTTTGCTCACTACTATATTCCTAGGACCTGGACTAGGTCCTGCATGCCTGTTACTAGTTGCCCAGTAGGTGTTTGCTAAATACATGAATGGAGAAGGCAATTTCAGGTGAGGTCAATGGAAGAAATTAATCCGAGACAGTTAAAGGAAAATGAAGTAAAGGGGTGTATGATGGAACCCTTGGTCTCAGTTCCTCTTACCTACCCCACAGTAAACCCTGCAAAACTCGGGCAAGAGTTTAGATGTGAGGAACAGATTCTAAGCACAGAAAATCTGCTTGGTAAATACTTCTATTTACTTGTTTGTTTGTTTGTTATTTATTTATTATCCTGTCTGTGCATGCTGAAAGTCAGAGAACAACTTTTGGGAGACATTCTCCCCTTCCATCATGTTCTGGGACTCAAGTTGTCCGGCAAAGGTCATTGCCAGCTGAACCGTCTGAGTGGTCTCTCTCAGTTCATACTTTAAAATCCCTCCTGTAGCAACTTGGGGAGGAGAGCTAGGAAAGCAAGGGAAGCTAGCTATGGACTTTTCCCATGGTCTAGACAAGAGTTCATGATGGTTGTTGCTGGCAGGCTGGGAGGTCAGGTTCCAGATGCGTTCCCAAGATAGAACCAACAGAATTTATTAATTGGAGTAATGCAGAGAGCAAAAAGGTGGTGGGACCAGCTAGCCAGGGAGTGTGAAGCCTTAAAGTTAGTTTTCAGGGTAATATCTTGAATACTTACCAGGACATTTTGGCCAGACTTGAGGCGTTTATACATGACAAGAATGTGTGGAACCCAACTTTTGAAATAAAATATTTAAAAGAAATTTTAAATGACATTTTTTAAATCCTATGTATGTGTGGTTGTGCATGTGGAGGCCAGAGGACAGCTTGCTTGAGTTGTTTCTCTATTGGCCCTGGGGACTGAACTCAAGTTGTCAGATTTGGCAGCAAGCACTTTCACTCACCTAACCTTCCAGGCAGGCTTTTAGAATCAAAGAACTGGTGATATCTAGAACCTAAAATATCTTGTCTTATTCAAACCATGGTTTAATTGTTTTGTCCTTAAAAGGAAAGCAATAATTTCTCTAAATGGAAGTTTCTCAAAAGCCCAATATGTGGAATAATTTGATTGTTTTGAGAAACCCAGGTCTTCTGTATTTGTCTTCATTTTTCCCCCTATGTCTCTCCAGGTGTTCTCGCAATAGCAACAAAGACATCTTCCTCCCACTTACTGCTCAATTGATGCTAGAAATACCGTGGGTAGAGATTCATCCTGTTCACTTAAAACACCTCATCCTCCTAAACCGCAAAGCTCAAGGAGAAGAGCAGAGGAGGGCTTTGCTGAACCCCACACATCTTTAGGACTGGAGTCAAGGTGGTTGAGGGAGGCTGCAGGATTGTGATGATCTGGAATCCGAGGAACAGGAACTCTGCTGAGGAGCATGCAGCTGATACATCAGGCCTGCTGTGGTTGCTGGAACTTGCATAATGTTGAATTTTGCCTTCTAGATTTGTTCCTCTGACCTCATCTTCAGGACATTCTCAGTGCCTTCCCTATTTGCTTTGATGAATCGAGCTGAGACATTGTATCTTTCCCCATCCGTGTTCCTGGGTGATGATTCACATCGTTGTTAGTGACAGATACTTTCAAAAGGGCTTGGATATTCTTCTATGTGGGAGACACATTCTAATGGGCAATTAGACTTTGACCCTCCCCTCATTTTCAGAGTTGAGTAGAGGAGGTAACTGTCAACAACAGACAGTGATTCTCTTAGCTAGTTAATATCAAATTCCCAGGTACCCTCCCAGGCACTGCATGTGATTTTACCCGTGGTGGGAAGGATAAGGCTCTGGGAAATAATTGCTGACTAGGTGGATAGAAGTCATGGGCATTCACCCGGCATGCGGTACATCCATTTAAGATTGTGTGCAAGGAGCCTAGAAAACCTGACTGTTGGACCTCTAGGACTCTGATATGCCTGGAGACGAGCTAAGAGGCCACCAGAGGAGCCTGAACCCCAGAAGCCATCACCACTGTGGCAGAAGTCACTAGAGATTGACATCCACCTGGATTTAAAACTCTATGAAATGAGTTGACAACAAAAACCAAGTGACCACAAAAACCAGCTGCCCTGAACTTTAGATGGACACCCCAAACCAACTGCCACAGCTTTGGATTGCTCAGCTATAAAACAGGATAACGATAGTCCCATTTACCCTTCACTGCCTTTAAGGATCTCAAACAGCTCTGAGATTGTTGTGTATCAGCCCCCAAGAAACAAATCTAAATGTGCCCAGAATACGAGTAGGCAGGCACATTGCCTTGCTAACTGGGGAAAGATGTAGGGTAAGAGGATGGTGAGGCCAGTGACAAACTGAAGCACACATTTCATGCAATTTGGATTCTACAAAGCAACATTGGGCCATATGAAACCTCTGTGGGCAAAGCTTGCCTTTGCCTGTGAATTTTCCATTCCTGGATGCTGTAGAATAGGGAGGTCTACCAGCCTATGGAGTGAATATAGGAGGACAAGTCTTTTCATTGGTGCCTGTAGCAGAAAGCTCCTAGGATGTGGTGCTTGGGGAGGCTTCTCCTTCAGATGTTTTCTTGTGGACACTAGGAACTGAAATCCTAATTTCAAGGAATATAGGGCTGAGTATGGGGGAGAAGGGTTAGACAGTGAGTTTTATAAGATTAATGGTTTTCACTAAGACGTAAATACATTATCTACAATGGAAAACCTATTGATTCTCTTTTGGCCATTGGTGCCTAAGTACTTTAAGACAGGAATAAAAATCTGGTGTACTCCTTAACTTTGATATTGCCACATGACTTGCATGGAGTCTCAGGCACCTGACTAGGGACTGACTGGCATTTCAGACAGTACATCTAGGGCCCTGCCCTCAAGACACTTGAAACCTAGTGAGGGAATGTAAGGGCAGGATGGGGCCCATTTGCTCACCTCCTTATATTCAGGTGCCTACAGTACATGGGAAACAAAAACGGGTGGAAAGAACACATCCCTCTTCAATGCAGAAATGCTGAAAGCGAAGGTTAGCAGGGATCCTGAGCTTACTAGAATAGTCTAGAAGAGGATGGACTGCTGGTGGGTAAGCTAAGGATGGGGATTGATGAGGAACAAAAGGGGTTGTTAGGGATCCTTTGCTCCCTCCCGCAGGTCTGGGAGACTTGAGGTGTTGAGCACCCAGCTTGTCCAAGCATCAGGAAGGCTGACAAAGGGCTAGAATTCACAGAATCAGGGGATGCCTGGAAGGTGGCAGGATATGTCTTAGGACCC
Source organism: Mesocricetus auratus (assembly GCF_017639785.1). Taxonomy (NCBI): domain Eukaryota; kingdom Metazoa; phylum Chordata; class Mammalia; order Rodentia; family Cricetidae; genus Mesocricetus; species Mesocricetus auratus. Next base: position 41,515,307 of record NW_024429180.1, on the reverse strand, counting down.
CTTAGGGCTCTTAGGAACCAACTGAGAAAACTTGGCTTATCTGCCAGCAGGCTCTCATCTGCAGTGGGATGGGAGGGTGAGGGATTGCTCCTCCGTCTTTCTAGGCTGATGGAAAGCAGGTGTTCCAAAGAACTGAGTTCTGTGATGTCTGCCGCCACTGGCCTCGTGAAAACCTTCCCTGGGTGTGAGTCTCAGACCATTTCCCGAGGTTCATATTCCAATTCTTGACCTGGCATCTGCTGAAGCGAGTTATTTCATTATCAGTGATAATCTTAATAACCGCAGGATTTTCTCTTGGTAGATTTACCCCCAGCATCGGCACTGTTAATTGCAACTCTTATCAATAGCTACTGGAGCAAGCTGCTTTGCAATGAAAACAAAGCTTCAAGGCTGGGCTCACAGCAAGGTCAGAATGTCCCCTGAGAGTCTGGAGGCAAGGATTTCAGCTTGTGAACAGACTTAGTGTTTTTTTTTTCTTGGTTCCCACAGGCTCTCCTTCCTTATTTCAGCTTCACCTGCCATGCCAATACTCAGTACATGGGGCCCGGTTTTGCAGACACTGAGCATGCCCAGTGACTCCACACCTGCAACTGCTGAGTCCTGCTGCTTCTCCCATAAGCATGCTGGCTTACTTAGGTATGCTAACTTTAAAAAGTGGGGGATAACCAGAGCCGACCCTGGAGTTGCTGTGAGGAACTGTGGGCTGGTTGAAAGGACATAGGTCTGGGGGCATGCAGCAATTGCTTTAATTTCTTGTCTTCCATTTACCACAGTACTCTGTGGCCTTGAGTTCTAACAGCCTTTTAGGAGTCTTAACTGTACACTGCATTTAATCATACTGAATCATACTGACTTCCACTTGGTACAGGGACACCAGCCTTCATTTCAATTGCTTGAAAGTAGGATGGTCCATGGAAATTATTTTTTTTATCAGAACAACATAGATATATTTATTACTTACAATATACAGGAACTGAACATGTTTTCTCTTCTCCTTTTCCGTTTTAATTTTAAATTAGAAACAAGCTTGTTTCACATGCTGATCTCAGTTCCCTCACCCTCTCCTCCTCCCCTGCCCCCACCGACCCCCTATCCCATCCCGTTTCTGTTCCCAGGGAGAATGAGCCCTCCATGGGGGATCTTCAAATTTGTCATTTGGAGCAGAGCCTCATGTGTCTAGGCTGAGAGAGTATCCCTCTCTGTGGAATGGGCTCCTAAAGTTCATTCACATACTAGGAATAAATACTGATCTACTACCAGAGGCCCCATAGATTGTCCAGGCCCCTTAACTGACACCCATGTTGAGGGGGTCTGGATCAGTCCCATTCTGGTTTCTCAGCTATCAGTCTGGGGTCCATGAGCTCCCCCTTGTTCAAGTCAGCTGTTTCTGTGTGTTTCTCCAGCCTGGTCTTGGCCCCTTTGTTCGTCACTCCTCCTATGCAACTGGATTCCAGGAGTTCAGCTCAGTGTTTAGCTGTGGGTGTCTGCTTCTGCTTCCATCAGCTACTGGATGAAGGCTCTAGGATGGCATATAAGGTAGTTGTCAATCTCATTATTGGGGTAGGGCATTTAAGGCAGCCTCTCCACTATTGCTTAGATTTTTAGTTGGGGTCATCCTTGTAGATCTCTGGACATTTCCCTAGTGCCAGACTTCTCTTTAAACCTATAATGGCTCCCTCTATTATGGTATCTCTTTTCTTGCTCTCCTCTGTTCTTCCCCTGACTCAATCTTCCTGCTCCCTCATGTCCTCCTCTCTCATCATCTCTCCTTCTCTTTCTCCTAACTCCCTCTCCCCTCCCCCCATGCTCTCAGTTAGCTCAGGAGATCTTGTCCCTCTCCCCTTCTCCAGGGACCAGGTCCACGGAGGTTCTACACAGCCATTTTAACCCCAGGTTAGATTGTCATCTTCAGATTTCACTTCTTCACTCTCTTCTTCATGTGCTTGGCCCATCCTTAAAGCGCATCATACCTTTGTGGGTATGTTATGGGGCTTTATATGGAATCTATTTTGGGGTTACTTAATTCAAGTTTTAAAATTTATATTTTCACCAAACATGAACTTGTCAAACTGTATACATTTATGAAGTATTAGGAGATGTTTCAATACAAACATACTTTGTATATTTAAGTCATGTTAAACATACCTGTCTCTTCCTTCATTTATCACTTCTTTCTAATGAGAATGTTCTAACTCTTCTTGTATTTGAGATATACAATACATCATGGGTTTCTATGAATAGTCTCTTGGATGATAATAACATACTTGCCCCTCCAATGGACTGTAGTACCCATCGATCCATCTTCAGCCCTCTCTTGCCAGTCTCTGGAAACCACCATTCTGCTGTCAATATTCTAGAAGAATTCCAAGTCGCAGTGTGATAATGCACAGTGCTGGTCTTTCTGTGTGGGGCTTATTTCATTTAGCACAATGAGTTCCATCTGTGTTATCACAAAAGACAGTTTCATTCCTTTTATGGCTGAGTAGTCTTACTTGTGTCTATGTACTACAATTCTTACCTTTTCACCAGTTGAAGAACACCTTGTGGAGCCTTGGGAACTGACCATATCTAGACCTTCTACTATTCCATGCCTACTATTACCTTTTGCTGCAAAATGATCATGCCTCTCCCTCAGTTCACTCTGCCAAAGACACTTGCCTCAATGGAGTGTTGGAAAGAAAACAATTGAACCCAAGAGATTCAGACTAAAGTGTCAATGACCAAGCAAACTTTTGCCTTTGCAGGAGTATTTTTCTTACAAGGGCCTTTGTACCTTTCAATGGAAATCCTGACCAATGGTAGAGTCACCCTGGAGGAACTTCTGGCTGGATGACAAAGGGAAGCCAGGGTTTCAGGTGTTGTGGGGGAAGGCAGCTTTGGAAAGGTTGGAGAAGTTGGATGGTGTTCAGTTGGTCTACATGTCTGGCTGCCTGAGTGTTGGTTCCTGAAGCTCCTTTAGACATTTGAACACTTCCAGGTTCACATCCAAAGGAAAAGGCCATCGGCACCCACACATTATTCTTTCAGAGATCTGAGGGATAAAGAGCTAACCTGTTCAAATGATTGTGTAGAATTTGCATGGCCCATTGTATTTTCGGAGTTCTTTTTATCTATTAATTAGTTATTCATTTATTTAATGCAGTTTTTAATTGTGTACTTATTCCATATTGCCAAGGTGGAATTATTCAGAGGAGCATTTAAAGGAAATTAACAGTACGACAGAACTTATAATTGTGCTTTAATCTTAAATTAATACCTCTCCCATTTTCACGTTACCAGGACAATTATCCCAAATGGTAGAAGAAGCAGGAAATTATGTATTGCCCTATGTATGACATTCCCTCCTAGAGCATATGCCATTTATCATGGCTTTTTAATCTCCTCCGCATGCATGAGAAGATAAAACATCTTAATATTTCAGTGTTTGGAGAAGATTAAAGTGCCAGCAAACAGTCTTGTTTGTTTTGTCCACTCCTTGAGCTGCATCTAAGTGGGTCAGAGTGACTTAGGTGACTTGAATACACTTTCAGGAATGTGGATGTTGACTTTGAGTTTCTAGGGACCCTGAAAAAGTCATGTAAGGACCCCTAGCAGTATTTCTTCCTTCCAGTACTTGCCCTTTTTAGACTGGGGTCAACATGTGTGACTCAGCTGAGCTGAGAATAAAGACAAGGACGGCCCTTGGACCCCTGTACTGACAGGGGATTTCTTTTATCTTAGAAGAGAACTCCTGAGTTTAGGCCCTCAGCCCACAAACTGAAGTACTGTTCTGCTTTGTCTGCTCTCAGAGGAGATCTGAGGAAGATGCTCTGGGCTCTTGCAACAAGCTACTGGACATTGCATTACTCAGGCTTCTCCAGCAAAAGAGCAACCATAGTGTGTGTGTATGTGCATGTACTCGTGTGTGTGCACCTGTGTGTGTGTGTGTGTATACTTGTGCATACACTGGGATTAAATATATACACTGTAACATTGTGTAGCTGAGGGTGGCCTTAAATTCCTAATCCTTTTACTTCTACCTATGATAACAAGTATACACCACTATGCCTGGATAATACACACACACACACACACACACACACACACACACACACAATCTATCTATCAATCTATTAATCATCATATCTAAAGAAAATTGGATACTGTGATTGTGGAGCTGACACAGTCATGACAGTGGTGGCTGGAAACTCATGTAATTTGGTGTTATAGTCTTGGGTCCAAACATTACAAAATCTAGAGGCAGAGTTCCTTTTAGGTGGGAATTGGTCAGGTTTTGCTTTTAATAACTACATTTACTTGATAAGACCTACCTATGCTATGAAGAGAAGTTTGTTAAGTCAGCTAACCAGAAATCTTAATCATGCGTAGGAAGAATTTTACAGCAACATCTTTGGCCAAACAAATGACCATCATATCTAGCTATGTTGACATATAAACTTGGCCTTCAAAGAGCCCAAGCATCCTTCTGACTGTAGGGTCTTTTCCAGATGACAGGCAGTGGAGGTGTGCCTCCTGCTTTGAGTATGCCCCGGGAGCTTGATTGATTCAAAATTTACTCTGTTAGTTGATTCTTTCTTTTGAAGAAAAACTAAGTGTAATTCTTGTAGGATTTTCAAGGTCAGCCAAGGTCATTCTCTCCTATTGTTATCTTTCCTTTCGTCCATTCCAGTTTTAGCCTCCCCCAATTAAGCAGAAAGACAACTTTCTACAGCTCCCCCCTCTTTGTGTGTGTGTGTGTGTGTGTGTGTGTGTGTGTGTGTGTGTGTGTGTGTGTGTTTGTATGTATGTAAGCTAGAGGACAACTTTGGGAGTTACTCACAAATGCCATACAAGGTCTTTCACTGGTTTGTTGTTCATTGATTCAGCTAGGCTGGCTGGGTAGCAAGGCCCAGGGATAAGTCTATCTCTGTATCTCTGCCTCCCCAGTGTTGTGCCTTGCCAACCGAGTTATTTACTAGCCTCTACATTTTGTGTAACTTAGTGTGGAGAAAGATCATGCTGGGCAGTGTCCTGAGTAGCTGTGTCCTTTCCTTCCATCTCTTCTCCCAAACAATAGGAGCTATTGGTCTGTTACACATGGGACATTGCTCCAGAGACTGTGGTCATACCCAATTGCCCAAGATATGTTGCAGATCCGCAACTGAGGCTCTGTGGGGAAACTGGGAAGGGGCCCTATTGGTCCCTGTGGACTCAGGGTTTGCAGGAGAGCTGAGGCCATTCTAAGTCAGCTGGCTTCATTCCCCTTCCAGTCCTTTTGGAAGCCCTTCTAATAAGGGAGAGTAACACTACTAATTTAGCCTGTAAAGAAATAGCTCTCTTTGAATTCTACCTCCTTGGCAGACTCCCAGGTTGTGATAATCAGCAACCAGACCCACCTGTCACAGCATCTCAGGGACCGCTTTGTTCTCAGGGAGCTATGGCTTTGGTAATCTAGTAGCTGTGGTAGATAAGTCACTATATTCGTGATAAGACAAGGCGTTTTCATGCCAGGGATCCTATCTGCCTTTAGTTCCCAGACCCTAAGTGGGATATTCCCCCAGGTGATGTCCTCAGTATTCATGTCCTGTTCAACATTGCTCATAGTCATAGATACTAGCTCCCCTTGGGCTTCCCGCTCTGACAATACTCCAGGCCAGCCTGTGCTTCTTCTGCCAGCTGGACCATCTCTCATTGGGAGCCAGCCAAAGCAAGTCTCTTGCTTTGTGCTGTCTCCCTCCTGTCATCATGTGTCTTCTTTTTCAGCCCTTCCAACCCACCCATCACCAAGTTCCCTCTGTTCTACTAGCAGAGGCATCTTCTCTTTGAACTTTTCGGGTCTGGAGACCCTCCCCTCCCTCCGTTTACCTTTGTATTGCTAAAAGCCCTGTCTCCTCTCACCACCTTGTCATTCTCTACCCCATGGTTGCTCCTCCGTCGTTATCTGATATATTTTGGGGTTCACCTTTATTGCTACTCAGAGACCAAGATACAAGTTCCATCAGTGGCATCCAGACCCCTCTGTGATGTCATATCCGCAGAGGCTATGGACACTTCAGTTGAACCTGTAGGACAATACTTTCGCATGGGTCACAAAGACTGTGTCTCCTTTACCTTGTACCTGGGACATATTACACAGCCCATTGTCCTGCCGGGTCTTTCCCATGAGCCCAGGAGGGAGGGACATTTGTTCCTCAACTTCACCTTCAGCCTTCCTGTCCTTTTTCATGTAATATCACATGTTCTAAGGAATATGGACCATAACAGAAGGCAGGAGCTATGTGGATCATAAGTGCAGTGGAGTTGACATGAGGTGATCCTAAATTATATTCTTGTGCTCAATGCAATCATAAAGGTTTCTGGAAGTAGAAAGAAAAACAGAGGAGTTGTTGCCGGAGTAATATCATATGAGGAAGGCCCTCTACACAGGCAGGAGACAGTCACATGCTAAGGAAGGGAGCTGGCCTCTAGAAGCTGGAAAAGGCCAGACAACAGATTTCCCCCTTGGAGTCGTCAGAAGGGAATACAGCTGTGACCACATCTGGGTTTTTAACTCAGAGAGAAAGGTGCGGGACATCTGACCTCCCCAGAAGTAAGATAACAGCTGTAAGCTGGTCTAAACTATTCATCTTGTTGTGCTTTGTTACACAGCTATGGAAAACCGATAAACTCCTCACATGGATATTAGGTACTCTGCATGTTTGCTTTGTGGCCCCAGGCCTGTTCCCAAGAAACTTGATAAGAGGCACAAAGCTGGCTTTTGTGAGTCCTGCTTCCTTGGATCCCCTTATCACTTGGGGTCTGGGGTTGGGAATGGGTGGAGGGTGAGTGAGAGTTTGCATTTTGACTCCTGACCATTAACTTTTCCTGGAACCAGGAGCCAATTCCTGATTTATTTCAATTACTTTCTGTTAATGGATGGTATTTTAAGATTAGAACCTGCCTGGGGGTATTGTATTTAAAAGGGTAGTAGTGGAGTTAAGAACTTGCTGACATAGAGAGGGAAGTCAGAATAATGAGTATCAAAGGGCTTTGACTGCAACCAGTTTTTACACCCTACCGAGCAAGGAGCCAGGAGACATGGGTTCGGAACTCACTTTCTCCTGGATGTCATTAGACATGCCTTTTCAACCTTACAGCTGTCTGAGCTGAGGCCCTGAGCTCCTTGTCTCTAGTGGCCCAGGGTACAGGACAACTGTGGTCCACCTTCTAGGTGTGCTCAGATTAAATGTTACTTTCCTATCATAACACACCTGCATACCAGACTCCTCATTTTGCTTGCTGGATTTCTGGATTGGATGCTGTCATCCTTATGTTCCAAGATGGCCTGTGTTATAGCCAACAACTCCCAAGGCTGTTAGCCACAACCACCTCTGTACTTTCTTTATCAGAGGTGGGGCTTCTCTCCTCATGCTCGTCTGGGTTCAGATAGGTGAGCTGTGCAGGACCTTGGCCACTTATTTTTATTTCTGGACAGCTACACAGTTTCTTTTTCTTCTGCAGGGGGTTAGTTCTTAATCATCTTGCTCCACCAACTCCTGTGAGTCACTCTTTGGTCTGCATCTGATGTGTGGAACAATGGCACCCCCCTTCTGCTCCGACACACCTATGTTCTACTCCGTGGGCAATGGAAGGACCACTTGGGGTCAGGGTCATGGTAGGAGTTCTTAGCTCTGCTGCCAGCCAGTAGGGGATCCTAAAGCCCTTTATTCTCATACAGTTTCTTTATTCCTTACTTATAGCAGACAGACCTAGGAAACAGACAATCAAGAAGCCCCTCTCAGAATCCCTTAAGAACTCTCATCGCCTTCTTGAGGTATCCGAGTCCCTTCACTTCCTCAAGTAACTTTCTGACTCCTGCTTGCTCAGATTTGGTGGGTGCTATTTTCTTACACTCCACTAACATGTTACCTTTAATTTGATATTTGATTTAAAGTGGCTCCTAATGGTCGGTTTCCTTATCTGAGTCCTCTTTTTAAAAATGTGAGTTTTATTCTCTGACATTTAATATAATTATATTGTTCACTTCCCCCTTCCCTTTCCTCCCTTTCATATATACATAGATATGTATATGTACATATACATACTTTAAATATATAAATAGAACATGCTCAGTCTGTATAATGTGACTTGTATTATGTTTTGAAGAATGATCATTTGGTATTGGATAATGAATTGGTGTGCTCTTCCCTGGGGAAGACTATTTCTCAGCATTCCTTAGTTGCCTGTAATTCTTTGTGTAGGGCTGAGGTCTGGTTAACTTTCCCCCATCCACACTAGCATGTCTATTGTTGCTTCTGTTCAGGTCATGCCTTTAGGTCCTTTTTAGATAGTCGTGTTGGTGAGGCATTATGGGTGTAGCTGCTGACATTCTAGGAGACAATCTCATCATAAACTCCCTGTTCCTCTGGCTCTTACAGTCTTTCTGTTTCCTTCTTCTGACATGATCCCTGAGCCTTAGGTGCCTTTCTTATATATCCATACATACATACTTTGGCCCATTGAATAGTGTAGTCCTCACTCTTTACCAAGGAGACTTCTCTTTGCCATGGATGGAGACCATTACAGATGTCCACAAGCAGTCAACATGAAGAGTTGTGGAGCCCAGTCCCCTTGAGTCCTCTTTATTCCTAACAGTCTATAAGCTTCTTATTCTGCAGATGGGGTGTATAATTTGTTCTTATGGAATCTCTGTGTCTAGAGCTACACTATCTTCTCTAGCTACTGCTAACCAATGGTGGCTATTGGATACTTGTTCTGACACCTCTGAATTGAGATATACAGGAAGAACAAAACCTACCCTAGGTTTCAAAGACTTGGAACCAAGAACAAAGTGGTTGAAAATTCTTATTTTTGCCGTTTAGTTTTGATAACTTATTGAAATATATCGTAGGATATGAGGTTTTAAAGACATCTTTCTAATTTTAATCACCAGTTTCATGTGACCACTTGTAAATTTAAGGCCTATATGGTTTGCATTTGCGGTTCACATTATAGTTCTCTTGGTCTCTGCTGGCCTGGAACATTCTGTCAGCCACATCTGTTGACAGAACAGATTAGTGGATGCATCCATGATGTCTTTCTACCTGAGGTTCAGGGCAAGTCCTTTTCTCCTGGTGCAACCCCACAGCTCTCAGGAGGGCAGCCTGGCTGCCAGAGGTCTGTGTCTGGACCCCAAAGGATGGAGTAAGCTGGGATAGAGCACCCTGTTTCAAGGCTGACGACTCATTCTTGCAGGCACACGGTCCACCTGTGTTCACATTTTCACCAGAGTTTGACACAGCATCTGGAACAGAACCGAGCAAACCCTATTTTGAACAGTTACAACATCCTCTGATGCCGCCGGGGTGTTTGCCTTTCTGAGCAGCATGGAAGGACACTTTGGTCCTAGAAATTCCTCCTCGTGTTTGAGAATCAAATAAGACGTACTGATTAGCTTCAGAATTTCCCCAAGAATCTTTTACAAACAGCACGAACAAAGACACCCCACCCCCAGGGAGATTAGTTGTAGTTTCCCTTGTCTATAGAAGTCTCACTTTTTCCTCATCCCGCCCTTTGAGGACTGATTGTGTAACTAAGTGGGGTGGGGAAACTTACCAGACCTTGCCTAATTGTCCCCCGAATTCTGAATTCTGATTTCTTGAGGATTTAGTGGTTGCTTCGAATAGGCATGGGTGTAATAAGGGCATGGTATTTGGAGGGTAATAAAGCTCTAATCGAATACAATAATTCTTTAGCCTAGCTGACATTTTAACGCCATGTTTTTAGTACATGGTAGGCTTTAGTTCTTAAAAGCATACCCAGTATTTATGTAGTGCTCATAAATTCAAATTCTTTTTATATAGTATCTCTCTTGGTACTTATATATGGTGCTCTTTTTAAACAAAAGTCTTCTCAGTGTTGTCTATCTTTGATGTCCACAAATTTCCTCACTACTAATCCCCTCATTATGTTTCTAGGTCCATCAGACTCTGTTGGCATCTGGCTCGGAAAGGTCACTATGACCGACACGCAACACCTTCAGGTGTCAACTCTTAGTCTTCACATCTCATTCGACCCAGCTGAGTCATTTGACACAGCTGATTGCTCTTTCCTCCTTGAAATTCTTGTTCTCATTTGGTTCCAAGGACGTCACACCTGCCTGGTTTTCTCTGACCTCATGGGCAACTCCTTTCCGTGTCCTAGTCAGAGAGCTCGGCGCTGCCTGGATTTTTACTTGTAGATCTTTCCAGACTTGAGATCTCATGTGTCTTTTCTTTTTTATTGATACTCATTACTGCTTTCATTGACTGTCACAGTTTTAAGTATCACCGATACACTAAAGATTCTTCAATCTTTATTATGTGCATAGGTCTCTCTTATTTCTGGAATCATATATGACACTTACATATTATCTGGGCCTGGGAAATCTAAGAGCCATCTCCAACTTTACACTCCTGAACAGAGCCTCAGACTTCCCCTCCCAACACGCTCCTTTTGTGGTCTCCATTTCAGTTGCCAACTTCCTTCTTCTGTTTGCTCAGTGCAAGTACCTCCGAGTTTCCCTGCATCCTCTTCCCCTCAATGCCTACAATTTTCATCAGGTGTCCCTTCCTGAATATGGCCACGTCTCATACTTGTCAATAGAGCTGGTCACCTGGTGCCTGATCTGAAACCCAATCATCCCCTGCCAGGATTAGCTCAGGGGTCCCCACCCCAGTTTCCCTCTTTGTTTCTGCTCAGGACTCTCTGGTCTCAAAGGAGCAGATCCAGCCAGAGTGTTAATCAGACTCGCTTCTCTGCTCAAACAGCTTCCACACACCCAGAGCAAGAACCCAAGGCTTCATAATGGTGTTAAAGATGACTGCTGACCTCAGATATCTCTCATCCACCTCCTTTCATGACTGGCCTCCTTGCTGTCCAGGGAACATCTCTCACAGGTGTTACGCTTACTCCTGGGGAGTACTTTCTCTTCACACAGCTCTGTGTCTTTCTCCCTTATTTTGTCCCTGCAACCACTCCAATGTCTCCTTCTTGTGGAGCTGTTCCCTCACATGCAAGCCTGCTGCATACCCTACTTCCTTTCCCTATTTTCTTCATTCCCTATTGCATTTTTTTTACTTACTTAACATGTCTACCTGATTCATAAAGGCAGAGCTCTTTAGTTCTGTTGCTGTATCCCCCAGAACCTAGACTAATCCCTCGTATGTAGAACATTCATCAAATATTTGCAAGTAAATGAACAGTTAGTTTAAAAAAATCAAATCTGCATATTGTTATTCTTTTCTCCTCTACTCTGTGAATGAAGGGACTGGGAACTCAATAAAATCCAAAACATGTACATACAAAATGAAACATAACCAAGCAGAGGCCCAGTAAAGTGGAAGCATTTGTCCCAGGGAGAGGAGGAGAGGTGTAGGGTCAAGGTGTTGTGTAGACTATTTGTTTTGGTAATGGTTAGTCTAATCACCAGAGGGCTGGAACAAAACAATATGCTTAAAAAATTCAGGTTCGTGTGTTTTACAGATGTACTTATTTAAAAATAATCTTATAAAATTTTCATGATGAAATCAAAGCCATAGCCATTCTCAGCACAGTAGCAAGATTTGCATACACTAAGAAAATATGAAAGCATGTAATATCATTATGTATAAACTGAAATGCAAAAAAATTTGCACTGTGATTAAATTAGAGGAGCCTCTGGCCCTGACATTATGGTATTTCTGGGCTGTGAATTGTCAATTGCTGTTTGATGGGCACTGGTGCCAATTCTATGTAACCCTTCTGCCTGATGCTACTTAGTCGGGTTTTGACTATATGGATTAGAAAATGTTTCAAGTTGAATTTGGAGATGTTTTTCCTCTGGTAGGAACTTTCTTAATCCTTCCAGAATGAATTAGATTCACCTTAGTACATTCAGATCACCTTCATGGGCAGGGGCCTTCCAAGTCACATAAGGCTCCCCATCTAGAGGGCTCTCACACTTGGTTTAAGGCATTGCTATCACTGACCTAAATTTCTAAATCATTTTTGAATTGGGGGGGGGTTGTACATTTTTATTTTGCTTTGTACTCTACAAGAGCCAAATCATTCCAGTAAGTATTGGCTGGGTAAGCTGAAGAGGGCTCAGCGAGGACCAGGATGGATGGGTCAATATCTTCGAACATAGTCACAGATGAGGAATTCTTACTTCATAGTTTGTGAAATTTATTTGTAAAAACTCCCTGCACATGTTTGGACATTGCTTCATTTAATAATTCATTAACTTTTTTTCCATTCAGATAACAGCTTTAAAATTGGTTTCCTGGTGTTATGGTTTCCCAGAATTTACAAATCTGAAGTTTTGTTAGAGACCTTGTTATACCTGGAAACATGTTTCTCACATTATGCTATTCCCCTGAGGAGAGAAGGGGAAATGCAATATATGAATTATTACATTCCTTTTTTAAAAGAAAAATTTATAGTTCAAATTTAAAATCTTTTTTTTTAACTTAGGAAGCTTTATTGGGGGAAGGCAATGGAGAGAGAGAGAGAGAGAGAGAGAGAGAGAGAGAGAGAGAGAGAGAGAGAGAGAGAGAGAGAGAGAGAGAGAGATCTGCCTCTTCAGAGAAATGGTGGAAATAGCTCAAATATGAAGTCTTAATGACTAAATATCCAAGGCCACAAGGGGAGGAAATCAAGTCTGGCCGGTACGGACTGTGCCTAATCTGGGTGTATGCCAGCTAGAAGGGTTGATGTCACACAGCTTAAGCTCACCATGATGATGAGAAGTATCATGTCTGTGGTCATGAAATCTTTGATGAGGAAAGCCTCATCAAAGGAGCCAAAAGCATAGACGTTTGTGTGAAATCTCTTCATGTTTAAGAATGTGGGAATCAACTAAATTGCATGTGAGTGCTTTTGGAGAAATAATTCTTAACCTGGTACATTTACTTGCTCTCCTATATCATTGGTACATTTTCCATTTTTTTCTTACAAGTTTTTTGAGACAAAGGAAAATGTCTGATGTCATTTTGAGTCTTTTTAGAGATAACTTCCATGGTATTTAACACTTGTAAAGAAACTTTAGTTTGGAGCCTTCATCTCTTTGTGGCAACATCACATAGATCCATCAAGAATTTGTGTCTTTCTCACAGTGAGAGTGCACATGGTTGGGCATAGCAATCAGCTATGAAGAAAGCAGGTCTTGCTAAGAACTCAGCTGACTTGGATGTGAAGCAAGCAGAACTTTAACAATGGGTCAAATAATTAAGAGTAGAAAACATTTTACTTCTTATTGGAGAAGCCAACCTACCTTGTATTTGAAAATAAAACAATCCATAGTATTCAAAATACATGTAAAACTTTGGAATATAGAGGAACGAAAGTGATGGAGTTTCTCAATGCACTCTGAAGATGGCAAGAGGAATTTCAGATTCTTGGTTCCAGATGTCTGGGCAGAGCCCATTTTGTGGTATGGAGATGTGGTGCCTCTTTAGAGAATCCTTGGAGGTGATAGGGGTTTTTTCATGACAGAAGAAATTCTCCTGAACACCATCATATCTCATTAGTCTGAAATATCTCTATGGAGGATGTAACATTCCACTTTCCCTGAAAGAATAATATTTTTACCATTCAACATCCCTATTCTCCTTTGCCATTTGAGCAGAAGTTTGCACTGGATTCCATTATTGCTTTTTAAAATTAGTTTAGTTCTGTGTTCTGTCAATATTTTGTGATATTTCTACAACCCAGAGTGTAAGAATTTGGTTGAAATCTATAATCTGGTGTTAACGTGTTCTACATCATGATGACTTGGCTAAGTCTACGTAGTTCCTAGAGATGTTGATTTGGGGGGTCTGATTCAGACTGAAGATCAGGAACTCAATGATGAGTTTGATCCAAGGATGAGTTCTAAGGACTGACTACGCAAGACTTCAAGGGCATGGGTAATAATCCTGGCCTAGAGCATTCAGGTGGCACTACTGCTGTTCATGTGGTTTTTCTTGCATAGTATTCACTCCCCTTTCTTCAACACTAATTTAAACAATTTGTGCTTTCTCCAGTAGTTATTTATGAATTTTCTTCATAACTCTTATTAAGTTGACTCATTCATTCATTCATTAGTATTCTCCTCAGTGTACAGATTCATGATATGATCTTCTTTCTCCAGACATTCACCATGTGGTTAGTTCTTCCCAGTTAACCTACCTGTGTCTGTCTAAAACTTCTTCTGGCGTTATGCAATTGGGCTTGTGTTCAACTTGTTTAGTCCTTGAAAGGGCCTGCCGTTGAAAATGACAAAACATTTTCTTTAGCAAATGTGCATTTTCCTTATTTTCTTTGTTTCTTTCTGGTTTTCTTTGTTTCTTTTCTTCTCCTTTTCTTTCCGTGTGTGTGTGGGGGGTGTGTGTGGTGTGTGTGTGTGTTCATACATGTGCAAACTAGAGGTCAATCTATGGTATCATTCCTCAGGTGCTGTCCATCTCTTACTTTGAGGCAGGGTCTCTCATTTGCCTAAAGTTCTCCAAGTAGGCAAGGCAGGATGGCCAGTAAGCTCTAGAGATTCATCTGTCTCCACTGCTGGGATTGCAGTAGTTTCTTCTTCCTTTAGAACTTATGGTAGGGCATGCTATTCTCCATGGGCTAGGCTCTAGTACACTTATTAACAAAGGGCTGATTTTTAAAATGAGTAAATGCTGTCAATTGATTTGTACTTTTGCACTTGCTTATTGATATTGCTAATTTTTTTGATGATTTCTAGGGTTGTAAACAACCAATGTGAAAGGGTCATTTAAACACAGCTTGTATTGTCAATTTGTAGACCAAACCTTGTCTCTATTGTCTTTGCATGTATTGTATACTCTACAAGCACTGTTTTCTGAAATTTTGTGAAAATGTATCTAACTTTTTTTATGATGGAAGGATTAAATTAAATAAGGTGATATCAATTCAGATCTTTCTTGTGTGCTGCGTCTTCTCAGGAAGCATGGCTTTGGTGAGTTACCCAAGAAGTGCATAAATACCAACTTCCATGCTGTCAACCCAGTATTACTGAAGAGAATTTCAGTGACTTCCTCACTATTAGAGAAGTCCATGTTGGGCTACATTTTTATAAATAAAACAATGCTTGCTTTACAGCCCTGATAATTTTCTTGTATTTTTGAGGCTGTCAAATAAGAGGCTTGTTGTTTCTTACAGCAAAGGTGTTTGCAGCGGAACTGATCAAACTATTATTGCTGATAATCTCCTTGTAGAGGCATCACCACTGCTTTTGTGTATTTGAGGTTACTAAGTTTGAAAACATGGAGGCATCCAGGAGCAAAGCAGCTTCTAACACAATGGAGTGCTGGTTCTCTTGACTAAGTCACCCCTCTGCTGGGGAGAACTTCTGCCTGTGTTCTGTAGGTTACAACCCCTCTGGTAAGGGGTCTTCTAGAGGGCTCACCTTAGAAGCCTTCAAAGGTAGCCATGACAACATGCAACCATTGCTAATGAGATATCCCCCCCCCAACAAAGGACCCAACATGCTTTTTGAAACAGGGTAAGGAAGGCTCATTATAGCCACAGGCGGAGGCTATCAACAAATGAGAACAGATTTTACCCTTTGTTTTGGTGGGAGTCAGGAGGAAGAGGGGAAGAGAGGGAAGGTAGAGGAATGCTCTCTTTTCTACATCCACATCTATAGCCTTCAATGTTAGTATAATGAATTCAGTGCTTCAGTTTTCTTTCTCACAAATGTCCTATGCTTTCTGTGTCTTGAGTTAAGCATTGAAAAGACTAGAAAATTTTGTCAAAAAGGCCAAGGCTGAGTTACTTCCAACAGGGAATAAGGAATTTCACAGTCTACATCCTGCTTAAACAGCTCCAGGAAAAAAAACCAATAGGATATCTAGTTCAATTTGAATATTAAACTGACAATATTTATTTTATTTTATTTTAAATGTATCCCAAATAGGCACAGTGCCTACTTAGGTTAAAACTAAATTGTTGCTTATTGAACTTTAAACATGGAATTGCATATAAGGAACAATAAGAGAGATATGAGCTTAAAAACACATTTCTTACTCTTTGAACAGCTAAACTAGATCAAGGTGAAGACCTTGATCTTCACCAAAGATTTCCTTTGGATTGATGTTAGGTGGCTGATGTTTCTAAAAAGCTCTGGCCTCTGGCATCTAGTCCCTACTAGATTTCCTAGCTGCTTCCAATGCTATTTCCCATGCAACAGGCATATTATTGACCTGAGTAGATTTCTAGGTGACTTGACAAGTGTCAGTATGGATAGTGGATGGAGGCAGCACCATCAGCCTGATTGATGAGTGGACTCTGAGATTGTGGATACTGGTCTGAGTGGTGTGTTCATTCAGTCCTCTTGAGTCAGGGACAGTGTAGAGCTCTGGATCAGGGGAACAGTTCAAGGGGAATTTGGGGTAGTTAAAAGAATCAGACTAGCTCTTATATTGCCCTTTCTGGCTTTACTTTCTCATCTCTCTACTTTCCATTCTCTTGAGGGTGTGAGTCATGGACCAAGAAAGGGTTTAAGACTTGGTTTCTTGAACTAGCACTATGATGATCTAGAGAGTCCATAAAGCTCACCAGGTTAAGCCATGGAAGAACCCTGCAAACCAGGTCTTCAAAATGCTCCTAAGAAGGGCTAAGGCAGAGTATAGACTCTGCCTGATTTTTCTGCTTTAGACTCAATAGCCTTACATAATGATCCAGGCTTTGGGGAATTAAACACAAAACCAGAAGGGCCTTGACATTTGTTTAGCACTTTAAGACATATAAGCAACTTTCTAAATACCACTCCACTGAGTTATACTAATTTAGGGATTGTTGCAACTTCAGAGAGGCTAAGTGACATGCCCAAGGTCGCCAGCTCCTGAATGACAGAACTAGGTTTTACTATTAAGGTCAATACAGTTTTCCTTCTGCAGGGAGGAAAGCTGAGGTCACAGAGGTACATGTGATGCTGGAGAGATGCAAAGGGAGCTGGGAGCTCAGGGCCAGGTCAGCTGGCTGACAGAGAAGGCACCAATGTGAAGAGTGAGCTGTGAGTCCTGAATACCTGGCTAGCACACACAGCACAAAAGGCAATGGAGGTCAGAGAATCACGTCCACTGGGCTTCTTTGCTTGGGTTGGGAGCAATACCCTAATCTAGAGGAATAATCAGTGGGTTATCTGAGTCCCTTATTTGGCTGGGTTCTTTCTTTTCCTTCAGAAGCACAGAGTGCAGAGTTCTGCGTGGACTTCTGTAAAACAAATTCTTGGTGTTGGTGTTGTTGTTAAAAGAATTTGGTATATGAACAGACAAGGCAAGGGACATGCCAGTGCCAACCTGGGCAGCAGGTTTTGAAGAAGAAGGCTTCAGACCTCTTAGAGGAGAGCTGCAGTCTCCAAAGTGAGCTCACCTCTGTCTCTGTCTCTGTCTCTGTCTCTGTCTCTGTCTGTCTGTCTCTGTCTCTCTCTCTGTCTCTCTCTCTCTCTGTCTCTCTGTCTCTCTCTCTCTCTCTCTGAATTCAAGAAAATGGGAGTGAAAACACGGAAGTCATTTCTAGGCAGAAGGCCAAGGGTTGCTTTTTTTTTTTTTAATCTTGGAGCCTCCAAACTGTCTCATCCACAAAGGCTACTTTGATTCCATCTCCTTCAAGGAAGTATCAAGTTGGAAACCAGATATTGGCTTGAGGAAACTTGTGTGAGTTAATATTTGTCGGGCTGGGGGGGGTAGATCTGTATCTAAGGACAGGTCACAGAGTGGGACTCTGTGGTATGGCATGGACAGGACTCAGTTGCAGACGGTTTTTACTGTCCTAGGGTGGGTCACATGTTCCCCGGCTGTTTCCTCTTTCTTCACATACTGGCCATGGGGAAATCCCCACTGGGCACTATAAGAAGCCTGGGTTGTAGGAAGAAGCCAGCATTGTACCAAAAAGGCAAGATGAGTTACAGCCTTGCTTTTCTGCTGGCCCCTTTTCTCTGCCTTGTCTCTGTCTCCGGGACTTCAGAGACCCTGACCTCCACCTCTTCCCTGGAGTTGGCTCCAGTATCACCCCAGGTGACAACTCCCCTGTTACCTCCAGAAGCCACATCTTGGGAAGAAGTTAGTACTGTGTCACAGGTGAGGGATTCTGGGTAAGCTATGTTCAATTCTCTTCCTCTCGTTTTTTTTTTTTTTTTTTTTTGGGCGGGGGGGACCTGAATACAATTTCATGGATGACTAGACCCGAGCACTTTAAAGGATTTATGACCCTTTCTGTTTACTATAGAAGCCTTGGAAATGAATTAAAACCTGGATGAAGTAATTAAATTGTTAGCAGGAGAGAGAACATCCCAGATTTCTACTAATGCACTTGGGGGAAGGCATGTTCTAAAGAGATTCTCAACCCAGGTTGACCAGTAGGATCAGTGGTGTGGAGAATCCTAAAAGTCCAGATGCTTTGGTTCTAGCCTGTGCTGGTGTTTACAACTCAGGCATTTAAAAAGTCTACTTGTTCTAATATGTAGTCTGGGATGGGAGCTTTTAGGATAGAGATCCCAGAGAAGCTGCTCTTGCAAAGTTTATTCACCTGATTTGCTGCCCAGAGGGAGCCTTTTGGGGGTAAATAATACACTCTGAGGGAGTGAGAGTCTCCATACAACAGCTGGAGCCCTGGTAGTTCCTGTCTACCTAGTTTATGAGGCTAACGGGAGTAAGGACGTGGTAAGGTCAGTAAAATGCTTGTGTAGTGAAGGGTCCTTCACACTAACATATACTGGTGTCTGTATCACTACCACCCATGTAAGAAGTCAGGCAAGGTAGCACCCATCTGCAACTCCATCACTGATTGGAGGAGGCAGGGACAGGAGGGTCCCTGGGCTAACTTGTCAACCATTCTAGCTTTTTGGTGGTCTCTAGGTTCAGTAACAGATCTCATCTCAAGAAAAATAAGGTGGCAAATAGTAGAGAAAGGCATCCGCTACCTCCCCACATACGTGCATGAGCACACACTCACACAAGCACACACACACACACATACACACACACGTACACACATAGAGAGAACATGGGTTAAAAGGAGAGGAACTATTAGTCTTAGGAAAATGCCACTGCAAGTGGAAATTTCCCAAGGGAATGCTAACTCTTCTCAATCTTTTTCATAAGGAATTGCTTGGGCTACTTCCAGTGTCAAACAATTGCAGCAGGGAAATGAACCAACAAAGGTACCATGTACTACAGGGATGGCCCAGGAGAGGCTCCCTGTAAAGATTGCACAGATTGCCTGTATAGATATTGCACAGAGCCTTTTGGCTTTCCTTAAATAAAAGGGGCATGGAGAAGCTGCAGGGCGAGGGACAGGAAACTGCTGCCCACTTTGCCTCCGGGCCTTTTTGCAGAAGTGCTCCTTTGCAAAGCCCCCAGGTTAGCCTTGCTGTAGTGTGACGTGTGCTTGAGGGTCCCCAACTCCATCAAAGCGCCTCCTTCAGAACAACGGGGCGTTTCATTTAGAGATCCTTCAGCCAGCCACTCTCATGAACTTGTCTGAGTGGAAGGATGCATAGGAAAAGGGGTGTCTCTTCGAGCATTTACATTAGCATCATTAAAATGTATAGACAATGAAAATGTGATCCACAAATGGCTTGCACGGGGCCTAGAGGCCAATGACATCAGAGATATTCAGTGCATGCCTAATGAATGCCCAGGCCAGGTTAGGACATATACAGCTTATTTAACCTACAAGTTCAGTAAAAGTAGCGGTCCCATTCTCGGGATGGTAAATCTGAGGCTTGCCAAGGCAAGGCCATGGCAGAGTCACTAAACTGAGAGGGTACATCTCCCCAGATTAGTCTGCTCATAGTTTGGTTGTTTCATTCAGGCTTTTATTCATTTCAAAGGAACCTGTTTGTGGAAACCATCTCTTTGGACACAGCTTTCTATATTTCTGGGGGTACAGGTGAAAATTGCTTTTAAAAGGACAAAGTTCAGAGGATCACA
Organism: Mesocricetus auratus; assembly: GCF_017639785.1. Taxonomy (NCBI): domain Eukaryota; kingdom Metazoa; phylum Chordata; class Mammalia; order Rodentia; family Cricetidae; genus Mesocricetus; species Mesocricetus auratus. The sequence continues at coordinate 41,495,397 of NW_024429180.1, read as the reverse complement.
ATCACAACACACCAGCTCCTTGGTCATCAGAAAACCCATATCTATTCTTACTTTGTATGAAAAAAATTCTGGGGTTAATGAGAATGGGTTACCTGTTTGGTTGTCTTTTTCTCTTTGTAAAGTGAGGTTAGCAATAATAATTTGCTATAAAACTTCACTACCCATCGAAGCCATCATTTGGATATAACATCTTTAGCTGAAGTAATAGAAAATAAAGTATCAGTGAAGAAACAGAGGAATTTAAAGTGCCCACTGTCTGGTAAGAAGACCCATATTTAAAAGTAAGTAAGAGCTAGTAGTTAAATTACAGAGGATTCAATTTCTTTCGTCGTTTGCTTATCTGCCTGTGGCGAGTGAGTCAGTATCACACTCCAACCTCCTTTTTATAGTGGACCAGGTGTCAATTCCACCATAAACCTAATTTTCTAGGGCTGACTGTCATCTTGATGAGCTTGTTGGGAAGTAGTGGAAAACCCTTTGATAACTGTCATTGAGCAAGTTCCAAACGTATCATTTTCTGTACTTTAGGAACTCTGAGTACCATTATTTTATGTCGTGAATCTTTGTGGGCACTTAGACTTGGCTGCTAATTAGAACCAATTGCGACCTTAAATCACAGATGTGAGTCGCACCGTCTGCTGGAGGGCTCAGAACACTGCGCACGCCTCCAAAGACTTGGCCACTTCCTTTTGTACATCTAACAGAGGCTCCTCACAGTCACTGGCAGGGTTAGAGCCACAGTGGTCTGTATGCTTCTGTCATCAGGGTCTGAGGCTGTTGGAAAAGTCCTTAGGGCGCTCGGAAAAAAGCGAGCCTGATTGGGCTAGAATTGGTTTTAATCAGCTGCTAATTCCAGAGCATGGGGTATTGCAGACCTTCGTAAATGTTAATTGAACATATATGAAGCGAGAACTTAGCCATTTAGTCACTCTTGTGGGGCACATGGGTTCTACTTGCCCTCCACAAGGGGATTATCCATCCCTCCAAAGGCCAAGGGGACAAGCACTTGTCTTTGTGTCTCGTTCTCCACATTTCATTCAAGTAGTTTGCGCCTTCACCGCAGAGAGACTCATCACCATTAGCTTCATTGTCTTTGAATTCCAGGAGCAGAAATATCTCTAATGGGAGACACTGATCAAACTTATGGACCGTTTTGATGTCAGCTGAGCATGCTGGGCTGATGATAAGCAGGATGGACTCTACAGCACTGGGACAGAGACGTTCAGTAGAAGCCAGTGGAATGGCTGTCAGCAGGGCTCATAATTATTTGCTTGTCTTTCAGGTGAACTTCAGGACTGAAAGTTGTTAGCTAGTGGTTCCTAGTTGGTTGTCTAGAGACTTCTTGATGATATCCGCTGTTTCCAGAATTGACAGAGCTTCTCGGAGAACTCCAGGAATGGTCCCCCCTGTCTCGTGAAGCTAATTAACCTCCTCTTGTCAATGCAATGCAAGAATTTTTTCTTTGCTAGATGGTTGCTATAATAAGGTATTTCTTAAAAAGTCTGTAAAAGACTTGCCATACCTGTGGTAGAGTATTTTGTCTTTAGATAGAGTAATATATCTGAGTCCAGTAGAATCCAACCTCTCCAACAGGTTTCTGGTGTATATTGTCCAGCCTTTATTTAGTTTTTGCCAAGACCCTACTTTACCCCCACTCTAACACCTTGCTCCCATGTGAAGCATAAATCTGCTTGCTTCTATGCCTTACTACCTGATTCTTACAGATGGAAGGATCTGTTTGGACAAGAAAGTACAGTGTCAAGACTTCTCTTGGCATGGAGGGCTGGGAAGGTAGCATAGCCGATAAATCCTTGCAGATACAAGGTCTTGAGTTTAGTCCCCAGAACGTGCAATTTAAAAGCCAAGTGTGGTAGTGTAGGTTGTTGCCCTGTAGTGGAGAGGCAGGATGAGCAGGATCTGTGAGACTCATGGGCCAGCATCCTAGCCTACTTTGTAAGTCCCAGGCCAATGAGAGACTGTCTCAAGAGAAAAAGGCGAATGTTACCCAAGGAATGACACTTGGGGTTGTCCTCTGGCTCCTACATCTTCCATGTGCGCGCGCGCACACACACACACACACACACACACACACACACACACACACACACACACACTTCATTTTTATAATCTTAGAAAATCTTAGGTTCCTTTAAAAACCACCAAAACCACCACCCTTTGCAAGAGCCTTAAATGGCCCAGAGGTCACTGCCTGAGTAAATCTCAATTACAGGTGCGTCTGTGCCAAGTTTGTTCAGGGGTCATGGAGATCAGCAGAGGTGGCTTGTGTGTGAGGCAGACTCACTCAACTGCTGCCAGCTGATGCGAACTTTGAAGCTTGGCTGGAGTCTCTCCAGGCTCAGAGAACTGCTCTCTCCTCTTTAGTGTCACAAAGAGTCCCTTCGGGCTGATATTCCATAGGTGAGCTTTGGGCTGGCCTTCAGATGAGATCATTAAAAGGCACAGCCAGTTGGCTGACAAGACTCACTCTGCAAGGCAATAGCAGTAATGAAAAAATGTTAATTGTGCCAGGATCCCCTTGGGGTAGTTCAAAGGGGACAAAAGAAAAACAGAATCTTTCAAACCTGTCATTCTAAAATATGCAGTGGCATCGAAGTGTGAGCCTGAATATCTTAAAGAAACTTCAAATATTTTAAAGCGATTTTTTTTGCAAGTGGTAAGCTAGAGAGTTTCTATTTGAGAAATTTGCAAGAAACCTCTAAACTTATATGCTCAATTTTTGAGCAAATAGATGGCTTGTTTCCATTTGGAAAAATGTGAATGTTTTAATTTCCCAGCTGAAGAGAGGATTTGAATTCTCACTGGATATCTTTACCACGGCCCACAAACCTCCATGTTTTCTTTATTCTAATTGGGAGGAACTGGGCTAGGATTAGAGAGAGAGAGAGAGAGAGAGAGAGAGAGAGAGAGAGAGAGAGAGAGAGAGAGAGAGAGAGAGAGAGAGAGAGAGAGAGAGAGAGAGAGAGAGAGAGAGAGAGAGAGAGAAAGAGAGAGAGAAGACTAGTAGAAGGAAAGAGAAATGACAGCACCCAATCACCTGTGGCGTGCCAGAGACTCAGCACACATCGCTTGCTTACTTCAGTCAGGGTATCTGAATTTCGTAGGGGAGGAAATAGACTTAAGAAGGTGTCACATTCAGCAAATGGAGAACAGATGTTCAAACTTAGTGCTCTTGGCCCCTCTTTATTTCTCTTCCTTTGCACCGAGATAGAGCAATTTCTTTAAGATTCCTCAAGCATGGAGAACCTTGCTTTTGATCCAAGCTGCTGACAGGGGCTTAGCCAACAGGTGGAGATAGTGTTGGCTTGTCTATATGACACTGTTCATTGATGTGTTGGACAGTACTTGTTTGCCTCTAGTCACTGATTTGCCAACCCAATTTCTGTCATTCCTGTTGCCTAGAAGGTTCATTTCCCAGCTTATCACTGACACTTGCCTTTTTACTATTTACAGCCACTTTCCAATTTCACCGGCTCTGTGGACAGCCATGGGACCTGCCAGTGCTCTGTTTCCCTGCCAGACACCACCTTCCCTGCCGACAGAGTGGAGCGCTTGGAGTTCACAGCTCACACCCTTTCTCAGAAGTTTGAGAAAGAATTTTCCAAGGTAGGTGTATTCTTCTCCAACAGTAGCTTGATGTATAATAGATCTCTGAGCTCCTCTTAGTAGAGAGTGAGAATCGGGGAAGAGAGTGGGATGGAGGCTTAGCACACGGTGTAGAAGTCACTGCAGGCCTCTGGTGCTGACACAGTGGGAAAGTGGGAAACCCTCGGTCCTGGTCCTTGATTGCCTGTGGTTTCCTCTTCTCTTTGGCTTTCATTTACCCTTCTGGATTTGACTTGTTTGCTCCTCCCTCCTCTCCTCCCTCTTTGGCTCTTGTCTGTCTTCTTCACTGTCACGTTTTCCCTCAGTTCTTTTTTTTAAGTATTTTATTTATTTATTATGTATACAGTCTTCTGCCTGCATGCAGAAGGCACCAGATCTCATTCAAGGTGGTTGTGAACCACCATGTGGTTGCTGGGAATTGAACTCAGGTCAACTGGAAGAACAGTCAGTGCTCTTAACCTCTGAGCCATCTCTCCAGCCCTCTTCCCTCAGTTCTTAGTCATTCTCGTTTCCATTGGTTTCCTATTCACTTGGCCTTACTCCTTCATCCTGTCCATTCTTCCTAGTCTTTCTCACTCTTCCTTTTTCTTCTTTTTATTGCCCTGTTCTTGTTGGTATTCTTTCACCTTTAGATGGCCCTTTCCTCATCCTCCTTCTTCTGGTCCTTTTGTTTTGTTTTGTTTTTTTTACTTCTGAAATCTTCTTTTCCCTATTCTTCACTTTCCTTCCTGCCTTTGTTCCTTCCATCTTTTACTTTCTCACCCTACTTTAATGATGGATATAGTTAAATCTAAACGACCCCCTTCTTTTTATCCCCCCAACCCATAGTTATTTTTGGTTGTTAGAACAGGAGCATTTCATTCCGTGTGTCTCCTGTGAGTCCAAAATCGAAGGCTTTTTTGGGGATTGAATGGAGATCAATGGGTCTTGCAGCCTTGGAGGAAACCTTAGCTAGAACCTTCTGGTCTCTGCTCTGTGCAGCCAGAGGAATTTATTCTAAAGGAGTTGTCTTTCTCTGAGCCTGCTGGAGCCATGTGACTCATCATTCCAATTTCAGGCCCTTCCAGCTTTTTAGCCAAGCTACAAATCAATTAGAAAGGCTCCCATTTTATGCCCAGGTGAAGTCCAGGCTAGAATATAATCACATTATGCATTATTTAATACAACCCCATTAATTTACAAGGAGTTCTGGCTTTCCTGCAGCCTTCTAAATAAGTTTTCCTGAGCAATTTAAGTCTAGCCACCACAACATTCAATACAGTTATCCTTCAAGACAAAAATTTCGGTGAGCCTGAGACCCTGCTTTCGACCTGAATTGGCAGATAAATATTCTAAGTTAAAATGAGTGTCCAGGAGAAATATGTTTGACTACTCCAGGAAACTAGCTTCTTAAGAAATAAAATGTCCTTGAATTAATCAGCAGAAAAGGCATAGCACTAAATTATAAATTCCCACCATCAATATTCATAGCCTTATTCCAGCATAATCAAGTAGAGATAAGAAGCTATGCATAAAAACATAACAAGTGGAGGAAAAGCCTAGGTAAAGGTCTTTTTCAGTTAGAGTCATTTGCTTTGAAATAGTGGAAGCCACTGATTTGCATGCCATCGTTGCTGGCAGGAGGATGAAGGGCAGTTTGAAACCTCAAGCTGCCCCAGACAGTGGACATGGCTTGCCATGTTTGTGAATGTGGGGCATTTAATGCCAGTGCTGTAAGTGGGGTGGGGCAGGTGAAATCTGCTTTTTGGAGAGAGGGACCAGAATAGGTGGGAAATTCTTCAGTTCTGAAGGTGTCAGTAGTTTGTGCCCCCCCACCACCAAAAAAAAAAAAAAGGAAAAAAGAAAAAGAAAAGAAACGGAGGCCTAGAAAAGGAGTTAACCATCAGCTGAGGTTTGCATGGCTTATTTGCTGTGGTGGGTGACACCAGTGATAAAAGTTAGCAGCCTTCATTTGTATTTGTCCAAATGCTTCCAGTATTCCTGTTCTTTCAAGCGTGCCTTTAATGGAGGTAGACCGTGTCTCCTCAATCCCACTTTACTGATGGAAAGCTCAAGGTTCACACAGGTAAAGAAGTGACTTTCCTGAGGTCATGCCTCTCTTGACTGCTATAATAAGGCCAGGGAGTTGAGTCTTCAGAACCAAGCTGGACCCCTTTCCTCATCCAGGCTGTTTTTACTCTTCTGAGGAGACTCAAGATACAGAGTAGGTCAGTTATGCCTTCAAATCCTGAGTTATCTCTTCAGCGGAGGGCTTCTCGATTTCTGGGTGAGTTATTACAGCTGTCCCCAGGCTGTCTTAGAAATAACCATTTATCTAGGGACGGGGTGGGGCGTGGGATGCCCACTCTGAGCAGGTGAAAGGCTTGAGACTGCCTACTATTAATTCATTATCTGTCAGTACACAGGGAAGTCAGGAAGCTGCCACTGCAGGAAATGCGGAAAGCATTGTAGACTTTTCTGTTGCTCAGGACACATCCTGTGTGATCATACTTAGGAAGGAGATGCCACAAAAGGCAGCTCAGGTTGCCTTTTTTTTTTCTTCTTTCTCTTGAGGTTCCTGCTCTTCAGGGCAAGTTATTTAGTATGACACATTTGCTAATAGATGCTCGTGCCTGAGAAGCTCGAGGCAGCCTGGGAGGTATTTGAACAACCCATAAACAAACAACATTGACTGAGCAATGCTTCGTGCAGTGGAATAAAAGTAAATTAGAAGGTCAGATTGAAAACCATGGGAATAACTATTTCTCTGCTAATTTCTAGAATTTATAGAGCATCCATTAGCCAGGCCCTTAATGTACGTACATCATCTCCAGTCTCTTCAAAATCTTGCAAGCTTGATGTCATTACCCTTGGTTTGTGAAGTATAGTAAAGCTTAGAGAAATTAAGTGATTTGCGCACTGGGTACTGAAGTTATATTTGAGCTCAGGCAGTTCTTGTACCAAATATTGCATGTTTTGATGATATTTTCAGGGTCAATTAACCTAATTGCATTTGCTTTTAAGGATATGTTGAAAATAACAGTATGTTTCAAAGTCCATTTACTTATTTCAAGTAATCTGGCTATAGTTATGATCCTGGGTTTTGAGGAACTATGAACCAGACTAATTATTTAGCTGAACAGCCAGACACACTACCTCCTTATTTATGAGAAGACTACCTTTATTGTAAGAAACAAACACAGAAACAAACTCCAAACAAACTTTGATTTTTTTTCTTAATTCATGGCATGTTCAAGTGCATACCAAATAAAATAAAGCAGAAGCTGTGAATGCCAGCCTGGTGATTTGAAGGCAAGCATCGTGAGTGTTCTTAGGCTCACATTTGCCACAGTGATGAAATTGGGGCAAAGATGTTGTTACAGCTGCATGTCCTCTCCATGTAAGACCCATATTCTTGCTAGCATCTTTTTACACCATTCCTGTCCTCTAAACAATCCTCAGTCATGGCAGTCAAAATATCTCTTGACATTACCCAGTATCCTCTGGAGACAAGATCCCTGCTTGGGCTTCCCCTCCTCTGTTGAGAACAAGTATTCTAAGTCAAGGAGGGAAAAATGTGATAAAGGTACTAAATGCCAGCAGTGTGGGACTGGACTCATCACTGGGTATGCTAGTCTGCCATTACTGAGCAGAAACTACAAGATCTCAGAGCTGTCTGTCTATCTCTGCGCACAAAATCTATACAACTGTAAATTTCATACGCCAAGCTTTCTGGCCCATTTTCTAGTTTTCTCCTGCACACCACAATCGGGGACAATTCCAGTGTTTCCCAGATACCATCCAGCTTCCCTCCAAACGTCAACAGAATGGATCACCCTTCAAAATTTCCTGCCAGATTTAGAGAGACCTTTGTTTTGTTGCTGAAATTGGGGCAGACCCAGCACATATTCTCACAGGTCACAAACTCCAGGCCATGCCTTGGTTTTCTGTGATAATCAGGGGGAACCTCATTTTATTTAGCAGAGATGACAGTTGCATCACTCATTTGCACAGAATGGTAGCTTTAACGTGCCACCAAAGTGTTCCAGGAAAGCTGAGGGTTTTTCATTTGTTCCCAGAGCTGGCAAGGCCAAATGCCAACAAGCACACTCATTTCTCAGACTTCTATTTCTGTAATGGATTGGTGCATTATTGTTATGCTTTCACCAGAGGCAAGGCTTTATGACCAATTTTTTAAAAAGGAAATCGGAACCTGAACACCTTATGTCTATGTTCTTTTTTTGAGGGGTAGGGGCTTGTTAAATGTACCCCCACTCTTTTTTTAATCTGTATGCACCAAAATATAATGATCTTCAATCAGCCTCCAAGTAATGGGGCATCTGATGGCAGTGAACGTCGCTTGCCTGAGGAGATACAGTAATGGTGCCAAGGGCAGCAGTTCCCATGCTCGTTAGAACCCTCTTCTCCTGAGGCCCTAGTTCTGAAGGTCTGGGGCCCATGAGTCTATTCTAATTTGCATGATGGGGTTAAGTGGAAGGGCTCCCATGACAGGCATTAGGACAGGCTTTGTCATTGCAAAGACCACAGGTCAACATCTGTCTGAATTCATCCACACACTTGCCATTAGTGCAGTTTGGGGAGAAGTATTACTTAGGCTCACATTTGAGAAAGAAACTGAGAGCAGCAACTTTTTAATGAGCAGGTCTTTGAAAAAGCCGTGACATTTCTTTTAGAGATCAGATACAAAAATGTGTCACCGACTGTTTATTGAAATATCCTTTCGGAGGTTCCAATTATACACTCAACCAACGAGGGGATTTTTGGAAGTATTTTAACTTAATGATCAGACATTCAAATATATGCAACAAATGTGTAATTTAAAGGTCTGATTGCAATAATCAGTTCATGGAACAAATGTGAACTCACTTAATGAAATGTGCACATTACAGTTGTGCCTACACTGTATAGTACGTTGGGTCATTGTGCTTCTTTGTAAAACGCAGAGGGGCTCAGAATTCTTGGCACATGATTCCCAAGGAGAGGATTCTACTCAGTGGAGATGTCCCCTCTTCTAGAAAATACTGAGACTTTGAGAGAGTAATGGCTCTAAACAAAATGATGGTAGAGGTAGTGTTTTGTCCCCAGAGAACATTTAGTAATGTCTTGAGACATTTTTGGCTGTCATAAATGGGAGCAACTGAAGATCCTACAATTCACTATATAGCTGCCCTCCCTACCCCAACACACAAGAAAGAGACCTACTTAAAATGTCAATAGCACTGAGGTCAAGAAATCTTGATTTAGAGCAAATGACCAGAGAAGAGAGATGATCCCAAGCAGTTCAATTCAATGAGCTAGCATCCTCAGACTTGAAAAAGGACATTATAATAAACATACAGATTATTTTCAGTGTAGGTAAATGTGACCAAAAGCCACAGTAATATGCTACTTTTAGTGGATAAAAAAGGGTAGCTATGTTTTGAAATGCTCCTTTGCAAATGATGACAAGGACCAAATAATCTTCAAGTAATTGTAGTGGAGGAAGTCTATTTGATGTCATCTTGTGAGTTGATGTAAGCTTTTTGCTTCTCCTCCAGGTGAAGGAGTATGTCAAGCTAATCAGTGTGTATGAGAAGAAGCTCCAGAACCTGACTGTCCGAGTAGAGGTCATGGAGAAGGACAGTATTTCTTACACAGAACTGGACTTTGAGCTCATCAAGCTAGAAGTGAATGAGATGCATAAGCTGGTCATGAAGCTGAGGGAGAATTTCGTTGGAAGCACAGACATTATTGAGAAGCTGGAAGTGGAGGTAAGGAATGACTCATTTAGTAAATCAATATTGTGTTTCATTCAGTGACTGAACAAGTGCTATCACCTGGATGGGATCCTCTTTCCTCAACCCTAATTTTGCTACTGTCTCAGGACCATGAGGCAATCTGTGTTCTGTTTTGGATGAATGCCTATACTTGTATAATAAGTTAAGCGTGTTGGGAACATGTTGACTGAGAAGCAGATGTTGGAAACGAAGAATTCTGCCCCAGACCTAAATCTCCTTTCTGTTCTTTAGGAAGTGAGGGTATAAATCTGAATTGGCCATGTTAAACCAGGTATCTTGTCTGTCTTGGATTTATCCTCAGGAAGCTAGAATTCAGTTTACCTGATGTGGATATATTCCCTTTTGAATGACCCCATCTTTCTCTTAGAGTTATTCTCTACATACTTAAATTTCGTGTGTATCTGACCTTACATAGATCTGTTTGGAATTGTTTTGTACAGGGTGATAGATATGATTAAATTTTAGGTCTTCCACATAGTTTGACCAGCACGTTTGGTTGAAAATGTTATCTTTCCTTCAGTGTGTGTTTTCTGCTTTTTTTTTCTTTTTGTCAAAAAATTAGTTGCCTGTAGTTGTGTGGAGTTGTATTTGTCTCCAATTCTATTACACTGATCAATATGTCTGTTTTTATGCCAATGTCATGCTGGTTTTTTTATTACTATGGCCCTGTAGTACAGATTGAAATCTGGGATGGGGATATGACCAACACAGCAATAAAACAACTCCCGATGACATATTGCTACATCCATAGATCAGTGCACCACTCAACACTCTGCAGAGAAGCATCCCCTCGAAATAGATGGGCATGAACACAGAGACTGACAGCTGGACAGTGTGCAGAAATTGAAAGACATTGGGGTGTTTATGTCTGAGTGGGATGTGTTCATCACACCGCTGCCCTCACTGCCCAGGGACCTGTGGAGAAAGAGGGAGTGGAAAGTTTGTAAGAGTCAGAGGTGGTGGACTATTTTAAGGAAATAGAATTTTCCAGATACAGCAGGGCAGATACATACACAAGCACACAGAAATCGACATAGGTACATACGACCTGCACAATCTAAAGCCCCTTGAAAATCCGAGCATGAAGGGATGGAGAGATGGTTCAGTGGCTAAGAGCACTGACTGTCCTTCCGTATGACCCGGGTTCAATTCCCAGCACCCACATGGCTGCTTAAAACTGTCTATAACTCATAGAGACATGCTGGCAAAACACCAATGCAAATAGCCAAAAATAAATGAATTTTAAAATTCTGAGTATGAAGGCGGGGGAGTGGGTATAATGTCCACCTCTGGCCAAGAAGCTATTTGTAAGTGATAGCTGCTGAGAGAGGGAAAATTAGTTTTCTTTAATTGGATGACATCAACCACAGCTCAGAACTCTGTGTTTTTAGTTGTTTTTTTTGTTTTTGTTCTTTAAGAGAGAGAAAGAGCATGAAGTTGAATGGATGGGGAGAGGGAAGACCTGGGTAGAAAAGAATATGATAAAAATATACTGTGTAAAATTCTCAAAAAGTAAACTGAAAAACTAAGAACATGCAAGTATTAAGGAAAAAATAGATTTCTTGGGAGTATGTTTTAGCAAAGTCTTTAAAGATCTGTGGATAAGATTACCATATTAATGTTATGGTTGGGCAATTTGTACCAACAAGAATTTACCAGCGCGGTCTTGACATGGCTATAATTGAGAATTCTAGTTACATATTTTAGAATTTATATTTTCTCTAGCCCTCACCATTCATTAGAAACTTAATTATAATACAACATGAGTAAACACGAGTTTATAGGGGAAGGTTATTAGAAATGAACCTTAATGGACATTTGTGAGTGCCTAGAGTGAGACTTACTCTATTATTAAAGCTGTTAAAATCTTTGCCATTTTCTTCATGTCACACACATTGCCTGAGCTGTGACAGGCATTCAGTCTAAACCATAAAATGTATTCTTCCAAATGAAACCATCCAGACCAATCTCTGGTGTATTCTGTGGCAATGTTTCACTAAATGACAAACTCAGCCCCAGAATGTTTATGAAAGAAATTGCACAATAATATAAAGTCACTCTGAATTTTTTATTTCCTTAGATAAGGAATATGACTCTCCTGGTAGAGAAGCTGGAGACACTAGACCAAAATAATGTCCTTAGCATTCGCCGGCAAATCTTGGCTCTGAAGAACAAGCTGAAAGAATGCGAGGCCTCTAAAAGTGAGCTGGTGCCTGCCACGCCCCCTCCGCCTGCTCCTGGTAAGCCTGCTATACTTGCACTTTTTTTTTTTTGCCACTTGCATGAGACCTCATAAGGAACCTTGAGCTGGGTGGGGAAAGGATTTGAAACTGTGGGGATGGAGGAATCCTGGCCTTTTTGCAGTTCTGGTTTATTCTTCCACATTTGAAATCTTCCCACCTTCAACGAGTTCTATTATTACTATGCTGGGGTTCACAGAGAAAAAAGCACAGTGAAGTTTTCTAAAACAAAATCCACCATTGCTCACATTCCTTTTGTATTTCCCTAGCAGGAAAAGCCTGTCTGAAGGGGAGAGGAGCTTTGGTACCAGGGAGGGCAGAGCATATGGGATCTTTATGTGACATTGCCTTCTGGTAGATGGAAAGTGCTGACCGGCTCATTTATGTTACAGGCTGGGTGTTTGTGTGCCTCTGTTTTTCTGCCATCCCTTCTTCCTGCCCTCTCTTCTACACTCCTCTGCACTTTACATTTAGTCCTCCCTGAAGTGCACTCTGGGTACAGGCTGCAATCTGAGTCCTGGGACTCACTGAGAATTAAAGGGACAGGGGCAACACATACCCTGGACATGCCTTGCTACCCATCCAGCAGGACAGGAGGCATCTCCCTCTCCCCCAGGTTAACTACAGAACAGTGTATGCTGGGGGAAGGAGAGACAGGTACTTAAATCCATCCACGGATGGAAACAGTGGAGAGAATAGCTTTGGAATCCCGGACTTTGCCAGCCATGTGCCTGCAGAGAAAAGATCCGTCATCTTACTTGTAAAATGGGAGAATAATTGTGCTCACCTTATAGGGTTGCTATGGGGATTAATGAGGCAGAGCTTGGGAAGCTCGGGGCTCTGTAATCAGCACCCATACACCAGAAATGGATATTATTAGTAATCACGATAATTGAAGTGAAAGCCTGGCTGTGAACAAAGATCGGGCTAAATCCTGCTGCACTCATGTACCTCCCTCCGGCCTCTCAGTCAACAGAACTCAGCCCCATCCTTCAGAGATTCCATAGCAAGGGAGCGTCTCTCGTGGCTCATGGTCTTGAGCGTCTGGGCCTCAATGGAAACTATGGCTTGTCATCAGATTGTGAAACCTTTGTTTTGTTTTGTTTTTTTAACAAATTCCAAGTTGCATCAGTCTTTTTCTTTGGACTGTAGATTTCTGGATCTTGCCCATATAGCTGACTTCTTTAAGGCTTCATTCAACTGGCTAGGATTGTAATTATGTGCCTCTTGGTCCTATTCAGGAGATGTGCCCTCCAGTTGTGGTCAGGGGTGTGTTCTAATGTGACTTACAGAGGGTGTTTAGGGTAAGGATCATGGTCTGTCTTCAGAGACAGAGTAAAGCCAAATTGGTTTGGAAAGTGTTATAATCACTCCAAAGCTGGGAGCTAGTTCTGATGGACCATGGCAGTCTTTCCAGGAAAGAGTCAGAGCAGTGACATAAGCCTGGCAAGGATGAGCAAGCAGCCATTTCAATGGATGGGCTTGAGTCTGGAGGATGTTCCTTTGTTTGAAGGCACACCAGCTCTCAGTGACACAGTTTATGTTGTCAAGTGTCTGTGATCTCTGGTCATCTCAGGACTCCCTAATAACATGAGTGTCAGGTGGCAATCACCTAAGGGTGATGGTGGGGGAGGGAAACACGTTGCTCAGTATTTAGGAAAGAAAGCAAACGAGCCGTTTGAGTTATTTTTAGAAATATTAAAAGACTTTGCCTTAGGCCTTCACACTTAGACTTCTGTGAGCCATCTCAGCCCAGCTGTGCGGCTTAAGCAAACCCAGCTCAGACTTCCACTCACTTTCTCACAACCTTGGCTGCGCCTGGATCCCCGCCAAACCACTTGGCCCTCCTCCAGCTTTGTTCATTTTATATTTATGATGTTTATATTAAACTGATTTTTGTCATGTTTTTAAATCAATTTCTTTCACTTGCTCTCTTTATGTTTGGATTGGTTGATAATGCAGAATTGGAAAATCCCCAGGCACCACAAACTTGTGAGCCTGTGGAGACTTTAATTAAAGTTCTTCACTATTATGGGACTTTAAAATCTGGCCTGTCTGCCTTTTTTTCACTGTGGAGTTGCACAGAACCAAAAAAAAGAGACCATATTTGAGCTCCAGCTCTAAAATAATTCTGCACTCTTTGGGCTCCACCGTGGCAGTTGTACTTTGCTAACCTAGTGGTCAGCTTGAACTTAGACCCAATGTGTTTTGTTTTTAATAAAATGCAATATAATATGTGTATGTGTGCACGAATGTGTGTATGTACATTGCTGCAAAAATCTTTTCCTACTTCATTTTACAGAACTTTCTAACTTAAAATAATTGATCTTCTGTTTATTAACATTTCCCCCTCAAACAATTGACTTCAGTCTATTTTTCTTCTCTCCATCTAAATGGCAACAGCCTACTGGAAAACACATGATGAGAATTCCCAGGGGTCACTGTTTTGTTTGGGGAAGTTAGGCTTTGCAGGTACATAGAAGGTATTCAGTATTTGGTGGGTGTTAGAATGGGACATAAACGACATGGGGTGACATGATAAAATCATAAGCTTAGAGATGCACAACCAATGACTCAGAATCAACTTATCAATTTTCTAACAATTATAATCATTTTGCTTGCCTAATTCTTGGATTGTTTTGGATTTTTTGGAGACAAGATTTCACTCTGTAGTTCAGGATGGTCTGACATTCATGCCGAGCCTATATCCTAATGCTCTAAGTAGTCGGCCAAAAAGTATGAGCCACTACCACCTGGCTTAATTGCCTAGTTCTTACAAGTTAATTGTATTTTCTCTAGATGTAGTACACAGACAGCTTAGCTGTCCAGGCAAGAATCTGCACTGACAGACCCATAATTAAGCGTTCTCTGCAGGCATACCATGTTTGGCTTTAAAAATCCACTCTATTAGCTTAAAAAGTTTACATAGCCATGTTTCAAGGCTCAGGACTATGAGAATACCAGCTAATGGATTGCATAGTGAAGAAAGTACCTTTGCATAGAGGATTCCCTGCTCCTCATTCTGTAAAATAAATAAATCATATGTGTAGCAGGGTGGATCTCCAGTGTTTTGTAAAATTAGGTTGGGTTTAATGATTTGCTAAGTCTTTTATTCCTATTCCCTTGTGTGGTCATCCTCTGTTTGCTAGATTGCTAGAGACTACCAGAATGGGTGAAGAAATACCCATAAGCCATCTTCCAAAAAACAGCTATGTAAAGCGGAACTGGTATGATCTGATTATAATGATGGTGGTTACTAGCGATTGAGTTGTATTTGCAAGCCTTATCGCTGTTCTTTTCAACACTCCTGTGGTTTAGGCGTTGTTTATTTAACATAAGGAAACTTGCAACATGCACCATGATATACAGTAACAAAAGAGTAGAATCAGGATTTGGACTGTAACACCTTCTCTGTACCAGGCTGGTGTGTGTCTGTAGCTGCTCTAACTAAGGGGGTGACCCTGTGACTTCTAGAATGGGAAGGCAGTTCAAACAAGGCAACTGGCTGATTAACTCTCAGTGATCTTTGCCTCCTCACTTGTAGAGTTGCTGGAAGGACACGCTGGTTCCTGAAAATTTGGTGCACATGTAAAATGATTCACTGGCCCTTGGCAGTTCTTGGATTATGGACTGGACAATTGCTTGTTGCCAAAGGGTCCTGGTGACGTTGGCATGGGAAATGACAAGAAAGGGAATAGAATATACTTAAGGTCTTGACATGAAGGCAGGGGCTAGGGAGGGTGTGAAATAGTGATGGGTGAGTGAAAGATTCCTGTAAAAGGGATGGGAGGAGAGGGCACTCTGTTGAGCAGGGGGCACGGGCTATCAGTTTGGATAGTTTCCTTGTTGCTTTTATTCCAACCATTGGAGAAGCCCACCACCCAAACACAGCCCCTTTTCCCTGACTTGTCACTCGCCACTACTGTACTGTAGCCACAGCCAGCAGTATTGACAAAATGCTTTTTTTTTGGTCCCTATTCCTACTTCCTTTTAACCAGATCCAGAGTGCTAAAAATATCCAAAGGAGGTAGAAGGTAAAAGGAAAGTAACAAAAATGGATTGGAGAGTATTTAGAAGTGATTGGGAGGTAGGAGAAGAAATTAGAGTGTCATTTGGTTTTAATACTTATACCAGGCCCAGTATAAATTTCTGGTCTGCTTAAGAAATAATAAACCTTAGTTATTATCAGTAGGAACATTACTAGTACTATATTGGAAGTAGAATTATTGTTTTGATGATGGGACCATTACTGCAATGTTAGCAGTATTAATCCTATATGTTGGTTCCTTTATGTCTAAAGATTTCACATCTGCGACAGAACAGACTATCTTTAACCCCTTGTTAACATGAGGATAAGTTATATGCATCACCAGCTTTTCTGAAATATTATGTTACTGTTGGTTTGGGATATTTTCTTTCCAGGAAAGTCACGTTCAATGTAGCAAGCAACCCTTGAGTCTTCCAACCTGAAAGCAGGGAGGTGACTTTCATTTCCTCACAGTGAAATGTACTTGCATAAATAAGCTCTCTGCTAGGTATTTTAACCAGAAAATCCAGTTTTGGCATATGGAAACTGGAGCAGTTTTTGTTATCATTAAACTGAACATACTGCTAACTTTATTTTAATAATTCATGCATTGTTTCATAAACAAAGGCAAACAAGCATTCATCTGAGAGATCACTTTTATGGGAAGAAATAATAATTTATAATTTTATTTATTATTTCCTTAGCAGAGAGCAGTCTCTTGGCTGAACACACGTTACCTTTTTTATTTATGAAATGGTGCATGCATTATTAAAATAAACCTGTGACTGCGTTCTGTTTAATGATATGCAAAATTATTTGAGGTTGGGTACAGTGTGGTTTTATTTCTTTACCTGTTGTAAGGTTGGCTGACTTTCCCACCAACTGTGGATTTATGAGAGCATTTAAAGAGCACATATTTAATTCGGGGACTGAAAAGTCCCAGCAGATTGGAAAAATAAAAGCAGGATTTCTAGTAATGGTTTCACTCCCCAGAAGTCCTTGAGTAAGGAAGGGAGAGAGAGAAGCATTTAACAAGGAGGGGCGCAGGCAGTCACTTGGCTCTCCTTACTTCCCAGAGCTAATCTCAGACGGTTCTGTGAGGCTCTGCTTTGGGCTCCAGTGCACACTTGTGCCCTCCATGACTCCTTGATTCCTTCCAGGCACTCAGAGCCAGAGATAACGTTCATGTACTGCCTCTTCCTTTCCCCCCTCCTTTGCTTACCTCCTTTCTTTCCTCCCTCCTTCTGTCCCTCTTTTCCTCCTCCTTCCTTTCCTCCCTCCCTCCTTCCTTTCCTCCCTCCCTCCTTCCTTTCCTCCCTCTCCTCCTTCCCTCCCTCTTTCCTTCCCTCACTCTCTCCCTTCCATGATCCAAGTAGTAAACAAAGTAAACTAACCTCAAATTTACTTGAAGTTGAATTTTTCTTTGTTATCCAAGAAAGTAGCTTATTAGTTTTTTAAGGATGATATTTGCTGTAATATGAGAGACAATATGTTCAGTTCTTTGGATAGATGTTGTAAAAATGCTGGAGGAATTTTATTTTTTTTATGGCTCACAAACCCTTTTGGTTGGCAGACATTTCAGAGGGTATACAAGCAAAGGGTCAGTTGCCCAGCCCAAGTAATTTATCCATGGGTTACCTGGAATGAAGAGTCAATGGATCAGTGCATCTGGTCCCACCTGATGGTACACATTTTGACAATGACTGTGTCAGAATGGGAAGGATGAAAAGTTTGCCTGCCACTCTATGGTGCAGCAGCAAATGGATTATGAAGAACAGGACTCATCTCTCTGAGGCAAGATGGTCACCAAGTGATTTATGTGCAGGGGTGTTCTCTGGGCACAGATTAGGCAAGTTCATGGCAAAATGACTCTAGTTCCTCAAGGTTGGCGAGCTTGAGAATCCTACCATTAAAGGACTCTGCCTTGACCTATGAAATACTGTCTTTATAACTTCCATTCTGAGATCAACTCAGAGCAACATTGGTATCTGCTGAGGATACACACTTGGGGTCCCAGGGAAGGCAAGGACAGTCCCCCGGGTCTATCTTTCATTAATCATAGTTTTTCCTAGAGCTGACCCTAGTAAGTAGCATCTTTGGCTTTATGAGGAAAGGACATGTTTCTAAAATGGTATTATTTTCTCAGTTTTGCTACAAAAAGTTAAGATACTTGCAAAATGCTTTCTGGGAGAAGAAAATATAGGAAACAACAACTTTCCCCCTTTCTTTCTGGGTTCTCAAAGTTTAAAAGGCGGCTTTATATAGTTATATTACATCTGTTTTCCAACTTGAAAACCTGCTGATGAGAACATGAGGCAGTGCTCTAGATCTGGCAGTGGGCTTACACCAAGATGGAAGCAGAGGGTGACTCCTCCTCCAGAGCTACCATTGTGATTGACCATGGCAGGGAAATTGTTGAGGGTCGATTTTGGCTCTAAGGATGTTAAATTGTTTAAGCATACACTTTCTCTGAGAATGTCTTCTTTCTTCTTTTGTAGGAAGCTGTAGTCATGGCGGCGTGGTGAACATCAGTGCTCCATCTGTGGTTCAGCTCAACTGGCTAGGGTTTAGTTATAAATATGGTGCCTGGGGTCGCGAATACTCTCCTCAGCATCCAGAGAGAACTCTGTACTGGGTGGCACCTCTGAATTCAGATGCAAGGGTTCTACAATATTACAGACTTTATAACTCACTGGATAATTTGTTAATCTATTCACATGCTCAAGAATATCAGATTCGCTATGGCCAAGGGGGTGGTACAGTAGCATACAACAACAACCTGTATGTGAATTGGTACAATGGGAGGAACATTGCCAAAATTAACCTGACTACCAATCAAGTTACTGTGAATCAACCTCTTCCTATGGCTGCCTATAATAACCGCTTCTCATATGCTAATGTGAATTGGCAAGACATTGACTTCGATGTGGACGAGCAAGCACTGTGGGTGATTTATGCAACTGAGGCCAGCACTGGTAACATAGTGATTAGTAAACTGAATGACACCTCTCTTGAGGTGGTAGACACGTGGGTTACCAAGCAGTACAAACCATCGGTTTCTAATGCTTTCATGGTATGTGGCGTTCTCTATGCTACCCGTACTTTGAACACCAAAATGGAAGAGATATTTTACTACTATGACACAAACACCAGGAGGGAAGGGCATCTATCCATCCCAATGAGAAAGATGCAGGAAAGAATTCAGAGCATTAATTATCATCCCTTTGACCAAAAACTTTATGTCTACAATGATGGTTATCTTCTGAATTATGATCTTGTCTTCTCACGGGAGCCCAGGCAGGTGAAAGAGAGATGAAACATTGGTTGCAAATGCCCTTCTCCATGTATTTAGACATCTGCAGGGAAATCGAGGAGTGTGTTTCTTTAGGTGTGATGCTTATTAGAGATATAGTTCTAGCACGATAGAGATGTAGGATATTTCTCTCAATTTGATTTCTCTTGGGAACCATCATTCTCTTTGGATGGATTTAATGACTGAAATAAGGTCCTTCTAGGTGAAGCTTTCAGAGGTTAGGGGTACTAAAAGTCTAATGAAGTCTCTAGTGAGGTGAAATCTGGAAATTAAGAAACTTAGGGGGATTCGATATGGGGATTCTTTGTCTAGGAAAATTTGCATAGCAATCAGTATGGACCATGTAGCCCATAGACTTGTCCATGGGGGAAGAAAACTGGGGATTAATTCGGTAGATTAACATCAAAAGGTGAATAAGGGGCCAAATATCCACCTTTGTTTTTTCACGAGCTCTCTGCAACCTGCTTTGTGCGTCCTGGGCTGGTAAATTTGGCATCTTAAATGATATCTGTTAGACATTTTGAGTTTTCTGGAGAAAAAAAAAACCTTTTTCACATTGAGTTATACTGAAAATCAATCCTAGAGGGGTTTCAAAGGACATACTTGACTTTTGTTTTCACTCATTCTTTAGGTACATAACTCAGTAGAACCCTTTACCTCACAATTCAGTATCCAAGGCAGCCATAATACTAGAAGTGGACTTAGCAACCAATTGCCTTTATCTACTGCTTATGTGTTTTTCTTAAAGGTTAACTAGTTTTCTATGAGACAGATATAAGATAAAATTAACTTTCTTTTGTCTTGTTATTCAATTTTGGTTTATATGACGTGAAGACTGTAAAAAACTTCAGTTGGCAGTGACAAAATGGTAGCATTTATAGTTGTATAATAAAGATCTTGGAGTAAGTTGTACCGCTTGTTTCATGTCATTCCTATGTTTAAGCCTGGAATTTATAAGACAGCGAATGTTTTTTTCCAGAAAGGAATATAGAAAAGCTCTTTGAAGTATCTGGTTAATCAGTACCAAGGCTGAGAGCCTGGTGGGTGCAGATGTTCCAGTTGCTTCAGATGAGTCTATCATAAGGTCTTGGCTAGTTTCCATCGATGTTCAAATCCTCATTTTTAAATGCTGTATTCCAATTTTTTAAATAAATGATTAAAGTGTGCATTGAACCAAAGACTTCTGTTTTATTTACTGTTTTTAATTTTAAAAAGACACACAAACACCCAATTTAATGCAGTGACCACATCCTGCTCTGAGGTACAGACAATGTATATCTCCCAAACATCTGTGCACATGCTAACAGAAAGTATCAATGACTTTCAGAAGAGCCAAAAGTGGATGATTCTTTATTATCCATTTCCCTTTGAAACCCATTGTTTTTTTGTTTGTTTGTTTGAGACAGGGTTTCTTTGTATTGTTTTGGAGACTGTCCTGGAACTTGCTTTGTAGACCAGGCTGGCCTCAAACAGAGATCTGCCTGCCTCTGCCTCCCCAGTGCTGGGATTAAAGGCATGCACCCCCAATGCTCAGCTGAAACCCATTCTTTCTGGCAGCTCTTAACATCTGGGTCTGCCCCATGATCTTCAGGGATATAACCTTATAGGCTTATTCATTTGCAAGACTGACCAGTTATTTTCAATGCTAGACTATATTTGTGTGACTTATGTTCCTTTCACAATTATGCTTCTAACAGTGGATCTAAAAACCTCCAGATCCCTCTCCAATAGTTGGTGTTGGATAGAAAACAAAGGGACTAAGAGGCTTTCATTAGAAAGAGAAACCTTTACCAAAGATGTGTATGAGAACAGTAACCCAAGTGGAAGGATAGAGAAACTAGGCTATTTATTCTTACCAAATTCTCATTTTAAATACATGCCAAGCTATTTTAAGCAATCAGAAATTATACTATTTGGTATTTTTAGCAAGATTTTCTCCCCTATCTGTTCAGGGCTCAGTATGGCCTTCACATTGCAACAGGATATGAAGATAAAGATGTACATGCTATCTGAAATACAGGTTTAAAACAGTGACATTATATTTAATCTGGCTTAAGGCAATTTTCCAGATGAGTGTTTCTATTAAGTACACGGAATGACCTCTGAAAATTCTGGAAAGGAGGCAGGAAGCCAAGGTAACCCTAGCAATCAGCTTCTCATTCAAACTGCTACAGAAGTGTTAGCCTGAAAATTCCCTTCAGACCCTCCTTCCTGCTGGCCATGACATGTCAGCTTGCAATGGCTGCTGGCAGAAAATCTCTCTGCAGGGAAGGCTGGATGATGGAGGGGTTTGAACTCAGGGGTTCATGCAGTGCCGTTCTACAATAGTAAAAATTAGCTCACGATTTATCAACTATTGTCGGCTTGACTCACATATTTGTGTGTGTGTGTGTGTGTTTGTATATGTATATATATATATATATGTGACCTTTGGAAATTTTATCTTAGATGTCCTTGTGTGTGTAGGTACTTGCACACACGTAGATGGGCATGCACGTACACTTGGAGGCTAGAGGTCTTTGGGTGTTATTGATCAGGAGCTGTCTTTCCTCTTTGTTGTTTGATACAGGGTCTCCCTCTGTACTGGGGCTTGCTTATGAGGCTAGGCTGGCTGTCCAGGGAGGCCCAGGGATCTTCCTGTCTCTGCCTCTTCAGTTATGGGGTTACGAGGGTACCCCACCACACTTACCTTTTTACATGAGTGCTAGGAATCAAACTGAAGTTCTCATCCTAGCATGGCAAGCACTTATTGATTAAGCTGTCATTTCAACTTCCTCTATGCATACATACTTAAATAACGGTTACTGATATATAATTTATATCTGTAAAATGTGCCTGGTTTTGATGTATAATTCAATGGATTTTGACAAATGGATAGTAATGTGATGTCTACCATAATTAGGAAAGAAAAAATTTCTTTCATACCTTAAAAGTGCATCTTGTCTCAAGCCCTTTTACAGTCAACGCATTTCAGCATCCACACCACTAATTGGTGTGTTAGACATACACAGTAGTTTTATTTTCTTCCAGGTCATCGAGATGGAAGACCACAGTAGCCCTTTGTGTCTGGCTTCTTCAGTTTTCCTTTTGAGGATAACTAGTGGATCTGAATTACACTAGGGCTTTATCAGGGCTCTTAAGGCTTCTTTCATTTTCCATTATTTTTCTTGGGGCTGCATAGAGTCCTGTGGGGTCACTAACTGTACTCTAGTGGCTTGGAGCAGCCATGAAGAGGAGTGGTTCCAGCTCTTACCAGTACCTCCAAAGCATGAAAGTTTCCTTGTTCCCAGCCATGCAAGAGACGTTTCCTCAACTCTCATTGCTGTGCTTTCAACATCTCTTACTCAAGTGAGATATGATGCTAATTCCTGACACATGGGGTGCCTCTGAGTGCACCATCATACAAAGCTGATTTGATTCTTGTACTGATTATTACGGTATGGCTGTAGGCAGGTGCCTTTGACTTTCCTGAGTCTCAATGTCATTTTCTATATGCTCATTCTGTGTGACCACCCAGATCAGAGTCTTTTGGGGTGAATTAAATGATGCTAAGCACATAAACTCTCAGGTTTGTGCTCTGCCCTTCACAAACAGTTACTTCTGTTTCTTTAGATTTTAGCTTTAGCACAGTCATTGTGTTGAGAAGGTAAAAAGATAACTAACTGGGGGTTACATTTCTATTTATGAGAGCTGCTGCAAGCAGTTTCTCTCTGAGCAGGTACACTTTGTCCTGAAAGAGTTACAAAGAATATGCTGTCTTTGTCCTTGCATCCAAGATTGATCTGTAGACTTGATACTTCCCATGCTTTGACTCAAAAAGATAGCCCAAGAAGTGCAGTAGAAACCCAGCCCGTTGTGGTTTTCTTTTTAATTTAGCTGAAGGCTGGCTTCGTTATGCTCTGTGAGTAAATTTAAAATAGATGCATATGTTCCCCACTTGCTTTGCTCTAGTCAACTGGAATATCAGTCTTCAGACCAGAGATGGGTATTACTTTGCTTGTCACTTTTAGTTAAGTATAGCTACCTTTTACTGGTTTGTTAAATTACGAATCATGGTGGCAGGCCTTTTCTCTTTAAGTTGTGTACCACTCTGAAGGGAAAGCCCTGCAAAAGAGGGACAGGGCACAGTGTGGGGCTACCCTCAGGATAACGTAGTTAGGATCTGAGACCATCCTCATCTCAAACAGATGTCATATCATGAAGAGTGATTAACCTCCTCTGTTCCTGAATATTCTACAACAACAAAAGGGTGGATTGCAACACAACAGAAATTAAAATGCAAGCACATTTATGAGGCATAGTCCCAACAAGTAAAACAGACCAGCTGGCCTGGCTCGTGGGTAAGGCATACTATTTAAGTTGTTAACTCAATTGCCAGGCCACCACAGTGGTAGCATGGGATGAAATTTGCATCTGTTCCTGGAGCTCATTCAGGGGGAACCACCCCTGAAATCAAGGTCCGTGGTGGAGAAAGACGGCCTTCAGTCTGCCAAAAGAGGATCTTTTTCATAAGGTATCACCCCAGGATTTCTTAGAGCCAGGATTCCTGTTATTAGGATGATCTCACAAACCTTGGCTCCCATGAGAATTACTTAAGGAAGACCTATGTGACTGAGGATTTTCAGATGGCTTGGATCTCAGTGGATGTGAAGGTAACTGAAGATGAGATGGAATGATGGCAGGGTTCATAGGCTGCCAAAGGAATTAGATCCCTGTGCTTCTAATTTCTACCCAGGAAATATAAATATATTGTCATTCCAAGTCTCCTCTTTTCTCCTCTCCTCTCCTCTCCCCCCATCCCTCTCCTCTCTCTCTCTCTCTCTCTCTCTCTCTCTCTCTCTCTCTCTCCTTCCTTTCTCTCTCTTCCTCCTTTCTTTCTTTCTTTCTTTCTTTCTTTCAATCTTTCTTTCTTCAAATTCCCATTTAACTTTCCTGAAAACAATAAACAAACATAAGGCATAAGACTTTCATTGCATGTCCACTGTGGTGCATTGAGAAATATCCATTGCTTTTGAGCTAATTATATGCCCCATATAAAGACTAAATTTCTGTCCTTTTATTTACATTCTGACAACCAACTCTATGTACTTTTGAACTGTAGCCAACAATTTCCTCTTTGTGCTTGGGGAACTTGGATTGAACTCAGGGCCTCATATAGACTGGGCAGCAAGTGCTTTACAATTAAGCTGTACCTCCAACCCTCAATAATGTTTTTATATAGGTATTAAAAGTGACTTACTCTAACTTTCACCTTAGTGGCTATTATCAGATAAGTTTCATTTTAAGAATAGAAACAGCTTCACTAACTGGGGTTCCACTACCTCTATTAATCAAACCTGATTAATTTAGTGATGCTATGACCAAATCCATGGCAAGGCAGTTTGAGGGAGAAAAAGTTAATTTTGGTTCATGGTTTGAGAAGAAATAGTCAGATATGACAGCAAGGGTCTGGGAGCGGCTCCGTGGTAACGGTAGTGTCTCACCACTCTTAGTTTGCATCTCACCAGGTCAAGAAGCAGAGAACAGAGGTCTTTAGAAAAATGGGGACCAGCTGTAGCTCCTGTCCTAGCGTGGTTTCTGTTGCTTCAAAAAACACCATGACAACACCAACTTGCGATTATTTCAGGTTACAGGTGATAGACTGTATTCAAAGGAAGCCAAGGCAGAAACGCAAGACAGGAGCTTGAGGCAGAAACCATGGAGGAACCCTGATGATGGGCATGCCTTCACTCTAATGCTGGGCTAGCTTTCTTATGAATCACAGGGCTCACTAACCAGAGAGGGTGATGCCCATGGTGGGTAGGGCCCCTCATACACATGCTCAGTCTTAATGCAGGGGCAGCGGCTTGGTCCTGCCTCAAATTAATGGGCCAGGCTTTGACGACTCCCCATGGGAGCCCTTACCCGTGAGGAGAACTGAATGAGGGTAGGCTGGGGGAGGAAAGGAAGGGAGCTGGGAGGAGGAGTGGGAGGGAGAACTGTGATCGGAATGTAAAATGAAATAAAATAAATAAATGAAAAGAAGAAAATATCGTACAGATACGACATGAACCAATCTGGCAGAGGCAATCTCCCAGATTCCCTCTGCTAACTCTGGCCTGTGTCAATCTGAAAGTTGAAGCTAACGAGGAGAATCCCTAAGGCCACCCCCTAGTGACCCACTTTCTCTGCTATGCCCCACTTGCTAAAGGTTTCATAACCTTCCAATACAGTGCCAGTATCTGGAGACTAAGTATTCAAATGGGTGAGCCTGGAGGGAACATTTTATATTCAAACCACAACAAATGGCTTGGCACAGCAACATGTTTTTTCTTCTTCAGTTCTGTGGCATGGATTTCACGAGTTTATCCTCATTAGTATTTCTTCTAACTTCTTCCTTATCCGCAGACCGTTTCTTCTCTCGTTCGTGTCCCAGTTGTGTATTTTTCTGGTGCCACCAGGACTTTCTTTCTTCCAAAATGATTCTCTCTGAAGAGCGACTCCAGGACTCAGACTTGTTCCAGCTAGCTCCTGAGGTCACTGTGACTGTCCATACAAAGCAGCTAGATAGGAGAAGAATAGGAAGGATGAGTGGTAGGTTGACTCAGCTCTCATCTGAAAGCAACGTTCATCATCTCTGTCTGTATCTGTTAGCAGAAAAAAAAATGGCTTTAGAGTAGCCAGTCAGTCTGCTTAACCACTGAAGGCATTACAAAGAATGAATTTACTTACTCTGGAAATCATAGGGAAGGCCAGAGGTGAAGCAACTAGAGACTGCCATTTAACATGTGACACTGAGGTCATGCTGCTACTACAATCCAGAAGCCAACGACTTGCATCTGCTAGCATCCTAGGTGTCCTCCTCGCATCCCTCTAGACGGGTACCAGACAATGGATCCCAGAGTCTGTCTGCTACAGCTCAGTGATTCTCATCTCCTTGGCCCTGTAGAAATCCTCTACATTCCAAATCTGACATAAATGGGCTTTGTTGACTAAATCTAAAGTACACACAGAAAAATATCTCCAAAGAACACATGGAAATGAGACTTTTAAAATAGTACACAAGTTAACAGGTACCCCTATGGCAATATCATACATATTTTGTTTCAGTTACTGCCTCTTTCCCTTCCGTCTCTGCCCAACCCTATACCATTTGTGCTCAAAACCATCCTTTCCTTGTGATATAGTGAAGAAGACAGGAGAGGCTGGGAATCAGTGTTAGTGTCACTATTGCTTTTGTCATTACTGATGCTCCCATTTTGCCTTAGGTGAATGTTCTCTCAGCACCTATAATTTATCTTCTGGACATGCCTGACTTTAGATGCTTCTCAATTTGTGCCGGGGCTTGTCTTAGACAGGCTTACTGTTAATTTTAAAATATCAAGTTAAAAAATGCACCGAATAGCTCCAGCCTACTCAACAACATCACAGCCAAGCAACTTGGTACACATTGGAATATTGTCTCCCCTCATGATTGTCTGGCTGACTGGGAGCTGTATCTGGCTGCTACTGCCCAGCATCTCATGAGTATTTTACTGAATATAGCTAGCCTGGGAAAAAGTCCAAATTCTAAATGTGAAGTAGGATTTCTGCAGAATCTGTATTGCTTTTGCACCATCATAAAGTTGAACCATTTTAACTCAAAGCCACCTGTGTATGTATGTATAAATATAGATTTAAATATATATATTACACAAATACATGTTTTTATATATTTAATCATCTCACTCCAGTGATAGCTTTGTCTGATACCAACATAGCAAGGAGAGGAGAGTCTCTTTCAACAGTGATGACTCTGAGTGAGCTTCGAAAAGGGAATTGACTTTTACAACTTCACAGCACCTCTGTTAGACTTCATTAGAGATGAACTTCTCTGTGTAGTGAATCACTCATGTCATCCATGCTGCCCTAGCAGGTGAACAGATACCCTCACACCTCCTTTGCCTTTGGTAACAATATTTTCTATATTTCAAATCACCCAGAGTTTCCAGAATTTGATTTGGGGTATTCCCACATCCTTTATCTCATTTCTTCCCTTGCCTGGTCAATGGGATCGTTTGACTGACAAGCTGCTACTTGGGGGAGGTTTCCTCAGAATTCTGAGGTGGTGCCACATCTGGGGGCCACACAGGCTTTCAGCCAGCTCCACCCAGATGGTCATGGGTGCACTGTGCTTTTCTTTCCACAAGGAACCCTTCACTGGAACTCAGGCGACACGTTTTTCTAGCCAGAGTTGAGAAGTCACCGAGGGAAGACAGAACTGCCCAGGAGAAGGAGCAATTCCAGCAGTCTGCACTCAGGGAGTTAGTTTGGGAAGGGAATATCTCATGGCGGTGGTCTAGCCCTGCTGAATTAAAAACATCCAGGGAGCTTTTTCTCTCTCAGTAGCAAAATAAAGTACCACATTCTTGTAGCAAGAGCACACTTGTTCTTCTTAAATGTTTTCTAGCAAAAGTCAGACGGTTGCCGTCACCTGACCTTGACATCGCCTTCCTTTCTGATTGAGCACTGGGCATTCTGTATGCCTGTGAGACGGCGTGCCTCTGGCTGTACCACATTTCTCTCATTTAAGCAGATGGGAGAGCAGCTATTTGAGAGAATGGGGCATGAGGCCAGAGAAGGTACAACCAGCAGCAAACAGACCAGTAAATATGGTTGTTATACATCTGGTAGGTTGTTCAACAGCGAAGTGGCTAATGGCGATGGTATTTAAGTGGCCATTAGTAGACTCTGGAATCTGTGAACCCAGTTAAGAAGCATTCTGGAAGCTCTCTCCTAGTGGTGTCTGTTGTCATTTGGCTATAGACCCCGCCAGCAGACGACCTCAGGTCTGCATGACTGTTACTGCCTGCAGGGGCAGAAACTTCATTTTAGTCATCAGGAGATGGAGATTGTAGAGTAGGCACCAGTATCTGTGGGGTTTACACAGAGGTGTATGCCTGCCGTGTCAAGCATCCCCAGTGTGAGCTCCTCATTAACCTTGTATCGACAAAGGCTAAAGTCAGTTAATCCCAGGGATTCAATAAGCGTGAGGGTCAGTTTATTGCCCTCCTGCCCTCTGGCAAACCTTAGAAATGGGTGGTACTTTTCATTATGAAGGGACCTTGTGAGAGGAGGGGTAGGTTGTTTTCATGCATGGCATAGACTGAGGTGCCAAAAGCCGCTCCTTGGCCTTAGGGATCTGCTCACAGTTAAAATGCACATATCTTTGGGAGAGATACTTTATTCTAATGATTTGGTTTTCAAAACCTTGACTGAAAAATTTAAAGCATGAGGCATATAAGATTTTGAGGGGGGTGGGGCTGAGTGCAGATGAGGGAAATCAGGATGATCCACGGTGTGGAGTAGTATAGGCAACAAAACAAAAATAATGCACACATATTTCATACTGTTTCTTTTTTTTCTTTTTCAGCTCCTTCCCTGGGGAAGAAAAGTCTTGCTTTTGTATTGCATTATATAAATATTAAAACTAAAACAACAACCTCACTGTTGTCTTAGTGTGGTACAGGCTACACAGTCAAGAGCAGGGATACAGGTCCTGCTCTCCCTCAAATTACATCCTGTTTAGGGGTGTGACTGCTTGGCCCAGACGGACAGTTGAATTCATGTGTTGCCAAGTTATTTGTTTGCTTGTGTTTGAGACAAGTTCTCAATATGCTGTCCAGGCTGGCTTCTAACTCACAATACTTCAGCCTTATCTTCCTGAGTATTGGGGGGTTTGCAGGCATGCATCTCCATGCCTGGCTTCAGGAGTAAATACTGCCGTGGACTTTCACTCTCAGAGGCGTTCCGGTACTATCACTAACTCATTAAGTCACCCTAACTGTCGCTACCTCAAAGGACAAGATAGCTTGTTTTGTATTTCTTGTTTATCTTTTTGCTCTTTCTGTTACTGCTTTGGGCAAGCAGCACGGAGACACGTGACCTCTACTGTCACATAGCTATTTACTGATGAGCAGAAACATGATTCCATTGGAAAGACGACAAGACTGGTCTCAAAGAAACAGGCTACACCGAATAATGGTGTAGTGATATGAAACACCCAGCCCCTGGGTACCTGATTCCTCCTCAGGCCCTGGATGCTGCCAGAGACCACTGCCAGGAAAACAAGGATGAGGCTCTGGAAATGGCCCAGGAGCTTGAGTGGAACTTTTTTGAAAGAGTTATGCTGACGATGTGGATAAGTGATTGGGGCATCTGATGGCAGACGTACTTAGCCACATCAGCTCTTAACTCCAGCAGGCACTTTAGACTGACATCTCGGGTTCCTCTCTAGGAGAGGGAATCTTGCCCTGCTTGGATGACTTGTGCTCAGTTCTGAAGAGATCCCTATACAGAGACACATACCATCACACAGACACTAAACACAGCGATATGATACCATGAGAAACCTCACAAAAAAAGATCAGGTTGTGGGGGCATCAGAGCACAAGAACCTGAGTTTAAATCCTCTCACCCCCATGATTTACTAGCTGTGATGTTCTTACCAGGTTTCCCAGTCCTTGAGTCTCAGTTTCCCTTGCTCTGAGGTTTAGCGGTTGTGAAGGTAAAGATTACCTTGTAAAATGTATTCCAAATTTTGGTAACATGGCTGACCATTGGGTTAGCTTCCAGGTGTCATGTTTCAAAACTTGAGCGTGGGGCAGTGGGAGGCATACTGAAGAGAGAAATGTTCTCTCTTTTGGTGATGAAGCCATCCTTGACTTCATTTTAGTTTTCATGTTCTTATGAGCAACATCCAGGTCTGGCCCAACTACTCCAATCTCATATGTGCACAGAGTCTAGTGTGTATCAGACTGCAGCTCATTCCATCTGTGATTGTTGTACTGTGGCTAACTGGAAGAATGAAGCTGGCTAAGGCACAGGAAAGTTTGGCATACAAGAAATTCAGGGTTGCTTAATTCTTTGAAGTTTCTGCATGTCATTCCTGGAGGGATTTAGATTTGGTGTTTCACCGTTAAAGACATCGTGGAGATCCTGCTTCTGTAGTTGGTGTTTTCTTTGGGCCACCAACCAGCTCCCAAATAAAGACACGGAGACCTATTATTAATTATGAATGCTTGGCCTTAGCTTACTGGGTTTGTCCCACTAGCTTTTTAAATTTAATGTAACTTGTTTCTATTAATCTACATATTGCCTTTCTTTAATTCTGTATGTTCTACTTTCCTGCTTCTTCCATGACCCCTGGTGTCACCCTGTCATCTCTTTTTCTTTCTTCCTTGAGCCAAAATTCCTCCTGATACTTACTCTTCCTGCATGGATGTTCTGCCTGTACCTCCTCCCTCACTATTGGTCATTCAGATTTTTATTTGACCAATTAGGTATCTTAGGCAGGCAAGGTGAAACAGCAATACATCTTTACATAATTAAACACATGCGATACATCTTTATACAGTTAAATAAATATTCTGCAGCATAAAAGATGGAACACATCCATACACAGTCAAACAAATGCAACACATCTTTGCATAGTTAAACAAATATTCTACAAGGCTTCTCTTTTTATTTCATGTGCATTGCTGTCTTTGCCCGCACATATGTCTGTATGAGGGTATGGGATCCCCTGGAACTGGAGTTATAGACAGTTGTGAGCTGTCATGTGGGTGCTGGGGATGGAATCTGGGTCCTCTGGAAGAATAGGCAGTGCTCTTAACTGCTGAGCCATCTCCCTGGCCCCTGTCCTACTACCCTCAAATGGTATGAAAATACTAGAGTCTCTCTTCATTAAAACCTGATCTCAGCCACTTTACATCACACAGCATCTGTGTTTGGCCTTGATTTTCCTGTGCACTGTCATAAGCAGGATATCAAGTGGTGAAGAGAAAAAATCAAGCCAGCTGCTGCCAGCCCAATGAGTGCATTGTCAGGGGAGAAAACACACCACATGTACCAGAAGTAACTTCCTCTTCTCGTCTTAGAAATGAGTTTAGCCATCCAAGGGATTATGATTCCCTTGGAGACAGGGAGGAATGTCAGAACTCAGTGTTCTTAGCAGTTTCCCAAGGGAATCATGGGTAAAAATTGATCTGCTCACCCCAAGAGAGCCATGTTCTCCTTACTGCATTGTCCCACTTGGTCTCCCTGGCAAACCCTCATTTTGGATGCTTTGCTGTGGAAAGCCTTGCCTGTGATATGTGAATGGGGTTTCAGGTCTGGGAAGGATGGCATTCAGAGGCCCTCCTTTCCCTGGGGAGAACTTCTAGCCGTATAACATGTTGGGTTCCTTTACCTGGAAGCCTACTAGCTTTGTCAGAAAAATGTAAGACAGACATCACTAGAGCTGGAAAGGTCACATGCACAGCTTTGTTTTATAGATAAGGAAACAGACGCACAAGTGGGAGTACTCTTCCAAGGCCCTACAACAGCTTCAAGTGGCCGAGCTGCATCAAAAGTGCCAGCGAGCTTTGTTGTGCTTCTCTTTGGCCCTGCCTGTTGGAGAAACATAGTTAGGGTTCACGGGACGGGGGGGAAGGTGGGGTGGAGAATGGCTCATCTTTCTAATTTCGTTCTGTTCCAAAGTGAAAACAATGACATTACAACAAAAAACAAACAATCCAAAAAAAAAAAAAACCACATTCTTACTTGTTCTTTATCTACTTGCAAACTCTAATGACTGGCTCTAGTGCTATCTAACATAGCTTACTTAATTAGAGAATTGCTAACAATGGAAAGTAGTTGTCTTTGGCCTTTTGTAATGCCTTCGACTACAACAAAGTCATCATTGGTACTGCAGTGACCTTGCCATTAAAAGGTAAATTACAAGGCAGAAAGAAAACCAGAGTCTACTCTGAAGGTCATACGCCCCTCTACTGAATATCTGATGCTCCCTTAATAGTAAAACATAGAGGGAAAGAAGGACATTGTGAGTTAAAGTGGGAGGGTTAATATAGTAACCGAGTGTAGAGAGATTGAGGCCACTGAATCTGACTTTGGCTTTGACCACTGCCCTTTCCCACCCAGGTGACTTTGATCAATTAACCTGGGTAAGCCTCTGTTTCCCCAACTGTAAAACTGGTCCAATAATTGTTTCTGTTTTGTAGTTATTACAAGGATTGAATGGGATGACACATGTGTGAAGTTCATAGTGCCTTACCTGGAACTTGATAATCTTCCACTGAACGCCTATTATTTTGATACTTACAAATGTAAATTCAAAAGTTCATAGATGTCTGAAGAAGGAAATGAAATCTGCTTCAATTCAAGAACCCTGGCATGCTACCCTAAAGTATATATAATTCAGTAGGTTATTTCTTCTTAATTCAACATCCTTTTGAGAACAGCTTCCCCTCAGTTTTCAAAAATATGATTTAGAAGCATGGCTGTGTAACCTTAATGTGCCCAGAGCTAAAGAACACACTGTTTTCACATCTTTAGATTGAGGAACTATCTGAAGAAATAGGATTTTTAATGTATGCAAGTGTTCCATACACATATAATAATCTAACCTTTCTGCTATTGTTGAGATTTGTTTCCCTTGTTTTTCCCTCCCTCCCTGCCCCTCTGTTCCGTTCCCTCCCCTAGCCCCCATCCCCTCTCTTCCCTCCTCCTTCCTTTCCGTGCTCTTTTCCTTTCTGTGCCTTTGTGCGCTTCCTAGCACATGAATCCTTGTGTGGGCCTTACTAATCATTTATGACAGATTCCTATGTGTAAGGCTTTTCAATTATAATCTTTCTTGACTCTTGAGAAATTATATATATGTATGATCATATTCAAACCCTCATTTCCCTCTCCTAACTGCCTCCATATCTCCCTAACATGTCCACATCTTAACCACCTCTCTCTCTCTCTCTCTCTCTCTCTCTCTCTCTCTCTCTCTCTCTCTCTCTCTCTCTCTCTATCTCTATCTCCTCAAAAAGAATCATTCTCCCTCACCCACAGCTGACAATAGCACTACATTAAAGCACGGGATGTGGAGAACAGCTCCCTGATCTGTTAGGCTTCCATTCTGCGCGCACCACATAAAGCATAGTCACCTACTTGACCTTCTGGTTCCAACCTCTTTCTCCAGCCTGTCATCCTTGTGACTGCCAGCATAACCTTCCTCCTTATTGTTCAGAGGTTTCTGTTCCCACTGGTAAGCACATTAAGCTACACTATGGCCATCTATAGTGTAGACACTGGTTATACCACCCTAATTGCAACCAAATTGCCTTACTTGCTGCTCTCTCAATGAACCTACCCCTTGCTATACTCATTACTTTCTTTGTTGTTTCCCTGGGTCTCTCTACTGAAGCTTTTCTATCCATTCTTATTCCTGATGCCCTTCTATCCCTATGAGGCCTGTGATAGGCCTCCCCTTGTCACACTGGAATCTCACCCTCGACGGCCATGTGATGCATATTCTTTCCCTGATCCAGCTTGCTCCGTATTAAATGACTTCCTTGGTTGTCTAACTCTCCCTTTGTCTAGTCTATACAGATGACACATTCCCAGAGGGCAGAACAGAAGCTGCCCACCTGTGTCTATCATCCCAGGCACGGAGCGCTTTGTACGTGGTAGGCGCTCATTTGTTCCAAGACAGAAGTCCTCAGACACAGCTCTCCTCTGGCTGTTCAAGTGTGGGAGCAGCACAGCTGCCTGGATTTATTGCTTTTCCCAGGAGAGGCAATTATAAAGCTTTATCTTCCCTGGTTGGCTTCCAGCCAGTGGCTCTGCACCTAATCTCTAATTTTCTTTTTGTTTAAAGAGATGCTCATTTTATTCAGCCAAAGTAACATGATGACAGTGATAAGGGAAGTTGCAACTACTATTGAAAGCCTACTATGTGCTAGGTAGTGTCCTTTACCTGCGGGGTCTTATTTGTTAATCCTCTTGAGAATTTTATAAAACAGGATGGCAAAGTTTATGGCAGAGAAGATAAGGCCTCAGAAAGGTCAAAACTACCTACCCCAGAGTCATGGAAGTAGTCAATTAGAAGCAGAGTCAAGAGTTCAACCTTGTTCATTCCAACCCAAGCCGGCTCCACCGAGCTGGGAGTGAGGACTTCCAGGCGGGCTGCTAGGAGACTCTGGCTTGGATTTCTTGGGGCCCCAGGTGAGCAGACTTTTGCAGAGGGGGAAAGTACACACCCCTGTTGCAGTTTAGCTATGCTTAGCCTCTTGTTTCATTTTATTAGTGGAAGTCCCTAGGAAAAGTCAGAGAAAAATCGTGTGATGTCTCTGCTTAGGTCTCAGTACTCTTTGTATGAAACGAGTAGCTTTTCTTTCTTTCTTTCTTTATTTCTTTCTTTCTTTCTTTCTTTCTTTTAAGAGAGAGAGAGAGAAGAATTTATCTGGCTTCCACGTTATTGTTCATCATCAGAGGAAGTCAGGACAGGAACTCAAATAGGGCAGGTACCTGGAGGCAGGAGCCAATTCAGAGGCCATGGAAAGCTTACTGGCTTATTCCCTAAGGCTTGCTCAGCCTGCTTTCTTTTTTTTTCTTTTTTCTTTTTCTTTTTCTTTTCTTTTTTTTTTTTTTTTTTTTTTTTTTTGGTTTTTTGAGACAGGTTTTCACTGTATTGTTTTGGAGGCTGTCCTGGAACTCACTCTGTAGACCAGGCTGGCCTCGAACTCACAGACATCTGCCTGCCTCTGCCTCCTGAGTGCTGTGATTAAAGGTGTGCACCACCAATGCCCAGCTTCAGCCTGTTTTCTTATAGAACCCAGGACCACCTGGCCAGAGGTGTCCCACCCACAATGGGCTGGGCCCTCCCCTACCAATCATCAATTAAGAAAATGCCCTACAGGCTTGCCTACAGCCTGGTCTTTTTTTTTTTTCCTTTTTTAAAAATTTAAATTAGAAACAAACTTGTTTTACATGTCAATCCCAGTTCCCTCTCTCTCCCCTTCTCCCCTGCCCCCCACCAGCCCCCTATCTTACCCCCTTTCTGTTCCCCAGGGAGGGTGAGGCCTTCCATGGGGCATCTTCAAAGTCTGTCATATCATTTGGAGCAGGGCCTAAGCCCTCCCCCTTGTGTCTAGGCTGATACAGTATTGTTCTATGTGGAATGGACTCCCAAAGTCGATTTGTATACTAGGGATAAATACTGATCCACTACCAGAGGCCCCATAGATTGCCCAGGCCTCCTAACAAACATCCTGGTGCAGGGGGTCTGGAACAGTCCTATGCTGGTTTCCCAGCTATCAGTCTGGTGTCCATGAGCTCCCCTTGTTCAGGTCAGCTGTTTGTTTGGGGTTTTCCAGCCTGGTCTTGACCCCTTTACTCATCACTCTTCCCTCTCTGCAACAGGATTCCAGGAGTTCAGCTCAGTGTTTAGCTGTGGGTGTCTGAGAAGCGAGTAGCTTTTAAGACTACAAATACTGTTAATTCTGCATAGATTTTATGTTTGCTCCTGAATTGTCCACGCTTCCAGATCCACTACTGTACCAATAGCCAAAGTGTGTGCTGGATATTAATTTATATAAAATCTGACACTCTGCTATACTACAAGGTATCTATTTATTGGATAAAAGTCATTAAAAGTAAGTATAATTTCTGCCAAGATTAAAATAATCTTAAATAGCTCACTTTATGAATCCAAATTGGTTATGTTGGGGGAAACTCCATGGTGATATTTGTAAAGAACCCTAGAAAACATCAGTTTAGCATAGTGCTTGAAGTAAAGTAGTTGATAAACACCAACAGAATAAAAGAAAAAATGGATTCAGCAATAAACGATTAGATAAGCGATGCTTTGGCTTTTTATCCATGGCAAGCAATAGGGTAAATGAAATTGATTAATTATTAATAGATTCACTTGGAGCAATTCTCTCTCTGAGGCTCAGTTTCATCAGTGCTAACAGGTAAGTTCAAGATTTACCAACCACCAATCATAAATTTTTTGCTTGTACAATTTCAAAGATGCTGGCAGAAGACATGCGAGTTTTGGGGCATATACAAGGACTTTATTACTCATTGCAAAGCAGAGTATGGACATCCCCGTATTTATATATATTTCCCTTGCAAATAGCCAAGAGGGATTTCAGCACACACAATGAGCTGTATTAAATGAGGAGACGCCAAGCATAGACCACCTGGGTTTAAAACGGCCAGTAAGTGTGCTTAGCATTTCCTCTGGAAGAAGCCACTTATCCTATTTTCCAGGCTGTTAGCTCTATCGATGTCCCTAAGAAGATACTCTGAAACAAAGGTAGCTGGTGTCTTGCTTGCAAGACTTATAGGATGCATGAGAGTCCTGAAGAATTGTCTTCCAATACCAACCTCATAGGCAAAAAGAAAAAAAAAAGGAGCATTAAAGGCTTAACACTTTCTATCTTTTGGGTTAGTAAATGCTATACTGTAGCCTAAATGGCTATAGGTCTCAGTGCCTTAAGCCATGGAACTGATTTCTCCATAACACATTTTCAGGTGGAATCAGTTGAGGACTCTGGTCCAGATCATCGTCTCTCTGGACTGCAGGCTGAAGGAGGAGGCACCGCCATATGGTTCATTGCCGCAGCAGAGGGTGAGTGTGTAAGATGGAATGCTGGTTCTTCAGAATGCTGCTCACATTTCATTGTTCAGATGATCAGATAAAGGCTGGACTCAAAAACAAAAACAAAAACAAAAAATCTTGGGATGTTTAGTTGGCAGGCATCTTAGATTACTGCCACGCAAATACAAAGTCCGTGCATATGGCTAGCACATGAAAGTGTGGTCTCTTTCTCTTTCCTTTCTACTCCTTGAGCCATTGTTTGGGCAGCATCAGAAGTCTGCCTGGCTCTTTGATCCAGAAGTATCTCATGGTGGTTATGGATTCTGATTGTTCTCAGTCAGTAACAATAGGATCTTCAGAATCCCAACCCTGCAGCAATGTGCCCAAGTTTGCAAATCAAGTTAATCAATACTAATTATTACTACGAATTCAAGATCATAAGCTTGTTGGTCAACATTTAAGAAAAGAAGAGCATGGAATTTCTCCCAATCCACAATTACTGCCCAGAGATACTAAGTAGATTGAGAAAGATGCTGAATTATTTTTGTTCACGATATTTTTGTTCACAGATTCAACAGCGGAAACACTTCCTGCCCTGCCCTGGTCACCACATCTGACTAGAAATCGGTGCATGCCAATAGCACAGGATCAGCATTACTGATCTTCACAACCTTTCCAGTTCTCAGATGAAAAGAATTGACAGTCCAATAATTCCCTTGTTTCTTTTT
Organism: Mesocricetus auratus; assembly: GCF_017639785.1. Lineage (NCBI taxonomy): Eukaryota > Metazoa > Chordata > Mammalia > Rodentia > Cricetidae > Mesocricetus > Mesocricetus auratus. Next base: position 41,458,293 of record NW_024429180.1, on the reverse strand, counting down.
TTTACTCACTAGTTCCACCCCCCCCCCACGCTTGCCAGACACTATATTAAGAATTTGAGTATAAAACTGTCACTGTTGTTGGCTCCAAGGCACTTAGAGTCTAGCAGACTCAGTCTATATAAGAGTAAAAACAAAAGCTAATCCTTATTCCTGGCTTGCTCAATGGGATCTGAGGACAGAGCGGTGTTAGATGTTCATATTTTTTAAGGGTCAACAACATTGTATGGTTTATTTCCCTCACTAACCCCATGGGGATAGTAGCAGGAACCATGGCCACTATCCTGTGTAGTCAAAGTTCAAAAGATTATTTTCTACACTCTTGGGTGCCAGAGAAGCCAGGTTAGATCAGGTCCCATACTCATTTTATAGCTTCATTAATACATAGACATTTCTTTTTTCTCTTATTGAAAAAAGATTTTTTTGCATATAGTCTATCTTGATTACAGTTTCCTCTCCCTCTACTCTTCCTGGTTTCCATGATTAAGCTTCCTGTTCTTTCTTTTGTTGAGATCCAGCTTTAATCCCTGGTAGTCAGATAGGATGCAGTGTTATTTCATTTTCTTTTTATTTGTCGAGATTTGCATTTAATTCAGTCAATTTTGGAGTTTCATGAGGCGCTGAGAAGTAGGTATATTCTTTTGGTTTGGGTGAAATGTTCTGTAGATATGTTAGGTTCATTTGGTTTATAAAAGTAGTTAGCTTTGCATTTCTTGCTTTAATTTGTGTCTGGATGACCTATTAATGAGAGTAGGGTATTGAAGTCTCCCACTATCAATGTGTGAAGGTCAATATGTGATTTAAGCTGTAGTGGTGCTTCTTTTATGAACTGCCCTTGTGTTTTGTGCATACATGTTAAGAATTGCAATGTTCTCTTAGTGGATTTTTCCTTTGATGGGTATATAGATTTCTTTCCCTATCTCTCCTGATTAGTTTTGGTTCAAGCCTCCTTTGTCAGGTATTAAAAGGCTATACCAGCTTGTTTTCTTATGTGCATTTGCTTAGAATATCTTCTCACACTTTTTTAAAGCTTGAGGTGATAATCTATCTTTGATGCTAGGGTGTGTTTTTTGGATGCAGCAGAAGACAGATGGACCATGGTTTTACATCCATTCTCGTAGTCTGTGTCTTTATCTTGAGGCATTGAGACCATTGACATTGAGAGCTATTAGTAAGCAGAGTTTGTTGATTCTTGATATTTTATTTTTGGTGTGTTGTTGTTGTTGGTGGTGGTGGTGGTGGTGGTGGAGGTGGTGTGTGTGTGTGTGTGTGTGTGTGTGTGTGTGTGTTTGTGATTTGCTGGTCTGGGATAATTTATTTGTGTGATTTCTTGGTATGGTTAACCTCTTCATATTGAAGTTTTACTTCTAGAACCTTCTGTAAGGTTGTATTTGTTTATAGATACTGCTAATTTTCTCCATCTATGATGATTGAGAAGATTTTCTGGATATAGTAATCTGGGCTGGCATCTCTGGTCTCTTAGAGTTTGTAGAATATCCATCCAGGTCCTTCTGGATTTTAGAATTTCCATTGAGACATCAGGTATTATCCTAATAGTTCTCCTTTATATGTTACTTCATCATTTTCCCTTGCAGCTTTTATTATTCTTTCCTTTTTCTGTATGCTTAGTGTTTTATTACGTGCTGAGGGAATTTCTTTTCTTGTCTAGTCTATTTGGTTTTCTGTATGCTTCTTTCACCTTGAGAAGTAACTCCTTCTTTTGGTTAGGGAGATTTTCTTCCATGATTTTGATCTGGGTTTCTTCTCTTTCACCTATTCCTGTAATGAGAAGCTTTTTCCTGTGAGAATCTTTCCTGCCAGCCTGGTTCTAGAGCCGCATCAGTCCCAAATAAACACACAGGAAGCTATATTAATTATGAAGCTGTTGACCTTGCTTGTTTCTTACTGGCTAGCTCTGACTTAAGTAATTACCCCATAATTGTTAATCTAAGTATGTCTCTTACCGGAGAATAGTTCCGGGCTCCTACCCCATGGCGTTACATCTCGAACTCTCTTGTGTTTCTCCTTCCCAGAATCCTCCTGGACTCCTAGACCCACCCATCTAGATTCCTATTGGCCAACAGTGCTTTATTAACAAATGTACAGGACTTCCCCCATCATCTCCTCTTTTCTGTTTAAACAAAAAGAAAGGTCTTAACTTTAACATAGTCAAATTATATATAACAGAACAGTTATCAAATAAGAACATAGTTACAATATTTTAGCAAGATTTAAAGAAAATATCATCCATCCCATCCTTATGAGTCCAAAGTTCTATATGTATCTTTTATCATAACTAAGGAAAACTATAATTATAACTATCTATCTTCAACTCCATCAAAGACCACAGAAGGATAATATATAAACACTAGGATTGACAGAGATATCTTACTGCCTGGACAGTCACCCGAAGTTCCTCTGTAACGTTGGGGCATCCATCTTCAGCCCATAGGCCACAATGTGTCTGGAACACTTCTCAGCAAAGCAGGAAATTTCAAACTGTCCATCTGCATCAGCAGTGGGTCAGTCATTTTTCTGTGTCCTGCAGAAAGTCTCGTAGACTCTTTCATGAAGCAGGAACCTGTAAGACTGAGTTTAGCAGTCACTTTCCTGTGGGCCCTGCATGTTCAGTTTATACAGCAACAGTCAAACAGTCTAGGCAAGAGCAGTTTCTTGCCTAAATGGCTAATCTTGCCATGTTGAAAGCAAACTCCATAATGAGTTTCTTCGATGCCCATCTTCCTCTCAGACATAATTGGTGCTGCCAAGAGCAGACATTTCTCATTGTCAAGAAAAACCCTAAACCATTTTAAATGCCATTTTCTGAAGGCCTTTGAAAGATTTGAAGATTGTCTATCTTAAATACATCTCTATATATCTAGAAAACCTAACTTACCTAACTATAAATTCTATTATAAGTAACTATCTATAGTCTGCATTCAATTATGCATTACATTTTAAAAGATAAGTATAAACACAATACTTAATCAAGAGGAGAAATATACACATCACAAAATTGACCTTGAATTTGTGTCAATAAATGAAAAACAATACCCATACCATAATTCCCTTTTTTGCCATTAAAAAAGATTGGCTGTGATCACTAGCCAATTATAAACAATCCCATTTAAATGAAAACAAAGATTTATAAACAAGATGGGAATTAGGACGTCGCTCATTCCAAACTGCTTCATGCTGGAAGGGGGCGCTGTTTATACCATGGGGATCATGACAAAACTCAGAAACCTGTATAAGTCCTTATTTTCGGGGTCTGTAAGACTGCATCATCTTAGCTGTTTCGATTGTTGGAACACCTGGTCCACTGCTTCCAGGGGTCTTGTTTCGTCAAACCACAGAAGCCTGGAAGGAATCCTCAGCTTTTCATTTTCTGTAGAAACATAAATAAAAACTCCTTTTCCAAGTAACTATATCCTTATACTTAAATTTTGAAGTGAAGGCATTTTTAAAAGATATAAGTTGGATTAATTCAGCAGCATTTATAATCAAGTGTACTTTAGTAGCTGTTCCTTCCTGAGCAATTTTAAAACTGAAAAACATAATAGCATACAGTATCCAGACTCTCTGTGTATTTTCCATCTTTACGTGGCTTATTTATTTATCTATTATTACTTTATTTATTTTACTTTTATTTATTTTTCTTTGAGACAGGATTTCACTTTGGAAATCTGCCTGCCTCTGCCTCTGGAGTAAATCCTACCAGTGTGCTCCACCACAACACCAGCTTTTGTATTTATTTACCACTTTGCCGTTTCATTTTCTCTCTCAATCTCATGTATATTTTTAAACACACTGTAAACCTTTAGAGGTTTTGTTCATCCAAGTCTGACTTTACTGTAAATCTTTACGTTTTTCTGGCCACGTGTCTTATCTGTAAAACTGCGGCTGTTTCCAAGATGGCGGGCGTAAGCGTGATTCCAGCTTACCGCCTCAGTCCATGCTGACATCCAGCAAAAGCTGTCACTTCCAGCTGTACGTACACACCTTTTAATCGTTAGCAGATTCTCTTAAAACAACCTTGCTGCTGTTTTGTTTTTGTTTTTTTTCTTTTTATGCCGAGTCAGGAAGACTCCGGTAAGCGAGCCATGTGAATCTCGGCTTGTGGATAGCAAAACAGAGCCCACCTGAGAAAATGCTGCTACCAAAAATCTGTGCTTCTCTCTGTTCTTCTGTTTCTAAAATTCCTTTAAATCTTTTGTTATTTTGCGTGGAAATTCACTCTTTTTCTTTGAGAGGAGCCTTTCTGCCAGCCTGGTTCTAGAGCCGCATCAGTCCCAAATAAACACACAGGAAGCTATATTAATTATGAAGCTGTTGACCTTGCTTGTTTCTTACTGGCTAGCTCTGACTTAAGTAATTACCCCATAATTGTTAATCTAAGTATGTCTCTTACCGGAGAATAGTTCCGGGCTCCTACCCCATGGCGTTACATCTCGAACTCTCTTGTGTTTCTCCTTCCCAGAATCCTCCTGGACTCCTAGTCCCACCCATCTAAATTCCTATTGGCCAACAGTGCTTTATTAACAAATGTACAGGACTTCCCCCATCATATTCCTATTTTTCTTAGATTTGTTCTTTTCATAGTGTCCCAGATTTCCAGGATGTTTTGCACCAGGAATTATTTTTTAGATTTAAGATTTTCTTTGACTCAGGTATCTATTTCTTCTGTCCTGTTTTCAATACCAGAGATTTTCTCTTCTATCTCTTGTATTCTGTTGGTGAGGCTTACCCTGGAGGTTCTGTTAAAGTTTCTGACTTTTTAATTTCCTGATTTCTCTAAGTTTTGATTTTCTGTTTTGAATTTCTTTTCACTTTCAGGTTTTGAACTGTTTTATTCATTTGTTTCCACTGTCCATGTTTTCATAGATTTCTTTAAGGGATTGATTCATTAATTTCCTCTTTAAGAACTTCAATCATACTCATAAATGCGTTTTAAAGTTCCTTGCTTTATGCTTCACTTATGCTGCATTTCTCAGGGTTTACTACAGTAGAGTTGCTGCGCTCTAGTGGAGACATATTGTCCTGGATATTGTTGATTATTTTTGTGCCAGCATCTAGGCATCTGGGGTTTGTAATGGCTGTAATTCTAGTTGCCAATACCTGGTATTACCCTTACTGTTTTTTGGGCAGATGTCTTGTTCCTTGGTTTCTGTTCCCTTTCTGGATTTTAGGAGGCTATAGCGGCTGTGTGTTTCCTGGCAAGAAATTCTTCTGGGATCCAGCCAAGTGTGGCTATTGAGGGTTCCAGATTGAATGGGTTTCTAGGTCTTGGGAGTTGGTACTTAGGAATGAGGATGGGAAAGAAGTGGAGGTGCTGAGGAGTCCATATGAGGGAGTTGTCTGGGTATTCCACCAGGACCTGAGAATTGGGGAGAGAATGAGAGAAGCTGTAGCAAGTAGGTTTTTTTTGTTTTGTGTTGTTTTTGTTTTACTGAGGCAGGATTTCTTTCTGTGTAGCTCTGGCTGTCCCAGAATTGGCTCTGTAGACCAGTCTGACCTAGAAAT